>NW_026606064.1:16952500-17570000 GCF_029834395.1 Sorex fumeus
ATAGTTGAACTTTTTTGGTGGTGTCTTTGTCTGCATTTGGCATGAGGGTGATTGAGAGAATTCAATTTTCTTCGACATTTTGGAAGAACCTAAATTTATTGGGAGTATTTTTTAAAGGGATTAGAAGAAATTGCTATTAAACTGATATAGGCCTGAGTTGTTTTGGAGAAAAACTTTGATTTCCAATTTAATATTTAATAGTAGTTGACTTATTAAGTTTCTGTGATTTCGGGTTTTTCAGTCTAAGATTATACGAGACAAAAATTTTATCCAATTCTCTTATATAAGGGTTTTAATATATTCATAGAGGTGTCTTATGATCCTTTGAAATTCTGCGGTATCTATAATGTATTTTCTTTCATACTGATTTTGTTTATCAGGTTCTTCACTTTCTTTTTATTTGTGAGTCTAGTTAATAGTTTGTTAATTTTATTTTATTTTAAGAACCTGCTCTTGGCTTCAATGATCTTTTGAATTATTGGGTTTTTAATTTTCATTAAATTGATTTTGCTCTAATATAAGTGTCTGAGAACAAATTACTAGATAAAGAAACTAATATACATGTAATGTAATTATACATGTATGCATACATATTTTATATACATACACATTGAAATATCACTAAACTGTAAGAAAAACTGAAATCATGCAATTTTCTGTTACATGTATGTATCTGGAAAGTTTCATGCTGAGTGAGTAAGTCAGAAAGAGAGCTCAGATAGAGAAGGGAGCACCAAATAAAGGGTGTTGGGCGGATCCTCCCAGGACGGGAGAAGCATGCTGAAAGTAGACTATAGACCAAACCTGATTGCCACTCAATGCCTCTCTTGCAAAACACAGAACCCAAAAGGAGAGAGAGAGAACAAAAGGGAATGCCCTGCTACAGAGGCAGGGTGGGATGGGGAGGAGCGGGGGTGGGAAGGACGCTGGGACCTGTGGTGGTGGAGGATGGGTGCTGGTGGAGGGATGGGTACTTGATCATTGTATAACTGAAACCCAAGCATAAAAATTTGTAAGTCTATGACTGTACCTCGTGGTGTTTCACTAATGAAAAAAAAATAAATTAAAAAAAAAGAAAGAGAGACCTAAACTCATGTTCAAATAAACTCATGGACAAATAATGTTGAATTATGTGAAGAACAACCCTCACTATAAAGCAAACTCTATCTAAGATGAATTCACTTTAGATTAAGATGTCCGGCAGCCGAAGACCTCCAGAACCAGCCACAACCATGCTGAGACCACTCTCCACATGCATGAAGGTACCGGCAGAGGAACAAAGGCATGCGGGTCCTGGGGCTGAGATCTCCAAGCCTGCTCGGAGCAGTGTTGAGCATCCTCCACCCAGATACTCTATCTTCCAATAGGCAGGGGTCACACCCACCAACTGACCCACCCCCCCTGGCGCCGTGTAATCCCATCAATGGTCAAGACCCAGAGACTATAAAACCCAGCTCCCAGACATCTCATTATCTCATTCTTACTTTGATCAACCTGGCAGGCTACTGAATGTAACCTGCCCACACGGCAGAGTCTGGCAAACTCCCTGTGGTGTACCCAATATGCCAAGTATCAGTAACAATGATGTACCTCATTCTCCTAACTCTGAAAGAGCCTTGAATGTGCCACTTTAAAATCTCAGGGCTAGGATAAAGGAGACGTTACTGGGGCCTGCTCGAGGCAATCGACGAACAACAGGATGATGGTGATCATGATCATGATTGTCTTTCATGACACAATTTATGTAACACAGAAAAAAGACAAACAAGTGTCTGGAGATAGAAACACTTACTCAGAGACTCTTGGCTTCAATTATTCTGGACATAGTAAGAGGCAAAAAAACGACAAATAATAATAGGGGGAGACACACACAAACACAAACACACAAACACACATGCACAGACAGTATAGCACATTGTAATTATTTGTATGGGAGTTAGGCAAAAACTTTAAAAATAAGTATGACTGCTATATGTTAAAGAATATACCATATGAAAGGATAGAAAAGAAACAGTGGAGAATTTAAAGATTTAGACTCTGCTTCAGATTTGAAATAAGTTCACTTAATCACTTAATCCCTGTTATTCATCGATTTATTCGAGCGGGTGCCAGTAACGTCTCCATTCATCCCGGTTGCGTGCTAGCGTAGCCCAATGGTATCTGTTCGTTTTAGGAACATGTAGAGCCTCAAACCGATCATTTAGGGTCTTAACGAAGAAGTCTGACCATCTTATAGGTGGGCGTCCACGTGATCTTTTGATGTCTCGTGGAATCCAATCAGTAATGGCTCTAGTCCAGCGGTTGTCTGTAAACCTCATTACATGTCCAGCCCATCTGATTTTTGATGTCTTGGCAAATGAGACAGCGTCCCTGATTCTTGAGCGTTGACGAAGATCAGAATTCCGGATTCTATCTCTCATTTGAGTGAATCGTGATATTCCAAGCATAGTTCTTTTGATTCCTCTTTGAGAGACCCAAATAGCGTTCTCATCCTGTTTTCGTAGGGTCCAGGTCTCTGAGGCATATGTTAATGCAGGAAGAATAGTGGAATCAAAGAGATGTGCTCGTAGCTGGAGGTTCTTTGTCCTTTTAGTTATTTCTTCAATGCTCTTGAAGGCATTCCAAGCCGCTCTCTTCCTCCTGCGTAACTCAGGTGCCAGGTCATTCATCATGTTGATTTCTCGACCTAAGTATATATAACTGTTGCATTCGGAGATGGTGGTTCCGTTGAGAGCGAATGGAGCGTCAGGAACAAGGCTGTTTCTCATAAACATTGTCTTCGTAAGATTCAGCTGTAGTCCGACCTTTCCACACTCACGGTCAAAGTCCTCAAGCATTTGTGCCGCTTGGCTGATGTTTGGTGTTATTAGAACGATGTCATCAGCAAAGCGGAGGTTGTGTAGTTGCCGACCATCTATCTTCACTCCCATGTTTTCCCATTCTCTTCGTTGCATGATGTTCTCGAGGGTGGCACTGAAGAGTTTTGGTGAAATTGTATCACCCTGCCGAACCCCTCTCTTGATATGGATGATTACTTCTTTGTAGAATGGTGAGATCTTGGTAGTGAATCCGCAATAGAGCTCACGAAGGATCCTGATGTATTGAGTTTGTACGCCCTGATTGGCTAGGGCTTCCATGACCGCTTCCGTCTCAACAGAATCAAAGGCCTTCTTTAAATCAATGAACGTTAGACAGAGCGGCATCTTGAACTCCCGAGATACCTCAATGAGCTTGGTTATTGTGTGGATATGGTCAATGGTACTGAATCCTTTTCGGAATCCAGCTTGTTCACATGGTTGTCCTTCATCTAGTGTTCTGCTAATCCTATTTAGGATGACTCGAGTGAATAGTTTGTAGATGACAGACAATAGGCAGATTGGGCGATAGTTGCCAATGTCGTGGATGTCTCCTTTCTTGTATAGTAGTACAGTCTTGCTGGTTTTCCATTGGGATGGAACCTTGCATTCAGACAGGTAGCGTGTGAAGAGTCGAGCTAATGTATTGATGAGTACTGATGGTAAGTTCTTCAGGTGTTCAGGTCTGATCTTGTCTGGGCCAGGTGCTTTTTGTTTCTTTACCGACGAGATGGCATGTTGGATTTCGGAAGGGAGAACATTGGGAACGACATATCCATCATGTGGTATGTGGTATGTGGGCAAGTGGATGTGGCTATTAAAGAGATCTGAGTAGAAGTCATGAATAATCTTCTCCATTGCCCTTCTGGAAGATGTGATAGATCCATCATGATGTCGGAGGGCAGTCATCTTGGTTTTGTAGTTGGTGAAGGACAGGCGGGCATTACGAATGTTTTTCCCAGCTTCTGCTGCATCTACCAGTACTGCTGCTCTCCTGTTTTTGAGGTCATTCTTGATGGCTTTTCTGCACTGTTTTGCCAGTTCGGACGTTTGCTTGTGGTTGCCTGAGGCACGTGCCACGCCACGTTGGCGAATAAGTTCAAGAGTGTTCGAAGAAAGACGGTTTTTTGTGGTTATCTCTCTCTTGGCATTCCTTGCACAATCATGGAGGTGCTGAATCATTCGATCGTATTCCTCATCAATGTTGTCAATGACGGCATCTTCCCATGTTGCTGCAACAGAGCCAAAGAGTTCCCAGTTGGTGGTTGTTCTGGGAGTCCTCTTCTTAAACCTTGCATTCTTTTCTCCTCGTTCTGTGAGGTAGAATTTTGCACGAAGAAGACGGTGGTCTGATCCCGTTTGGAATTTTGGGACAACAGCAACATCGGTTAGGCAAAACCGCCGATTGAATATGATGTGGTCTATTTCATTGTGGAACCGTCCATCGGGAGACTCCCATGTCCAACGTTTAGATTCAGCCTTTTGGAATTGTGAGTTACCATGGAAGGTTTTGGTTGACATGATGAACTCAGACAGTCTGTCACCCTGTTCGTTCCATTCCAGGCCATGGGTTCCGATGTGGAGTTCATCGACTGATCTTCTTGGTCCTATCTTGGCATTAAAATCACCGACAATGATCTTGTAGAAGGTGTGATCTTCTTTATAGAATTTCTCCAGCTCCATGTAGAATTTCTCAGTTTCTTTTTCACCATAACTGGATGTTGGTGCATAGACAACAAAGATAGAAACTGCTGGTAGTGAGCCACATTTATTCAAGTGTAATCGTCCGATTCGGGTTGTTAGGCATTCAAATGAATCAATGCTTGTGACTAAGTTTGTGTTGACAAGGATACCAACACCACCGACGCCTCTTTTATCACATGTTCCAAGGAACAGTTCTTCTCCAGTGTCGAAAACAGCATGATGGGATTGATGTCTTCTCGTTTTGGTCAGACCAATGATGTCGTACTTGATCTTTCGTGCTTGTACCATAAGGTCTTCAATGGATGCAGCAGATGCCAGCGTACGAGCATTAAAAGTACAGACAATCATTTTTGTTTTTCTGCGTTTTGGCAGCCCATGTCTGCCTTGGTGTTTTATCAGCTTCTCCTTCCATATCCTTCTCGACTCTGGATAATCAGGGTTAGGGAAATGAGATCCATTTATTACTGGATTTGGCATATCAATTTGGTCTATTTGGCATAGACCACGGATAGCTTGCCAGGCTCTGCCGTGTGGGTTGGATATTTAAGGATATTTAAGGTATCCTGAAAATTTAGAGAAAATGAAATTTAGAATTTAGAATAAATTTAGAAAAAAAATATATTAAATAAATAAATAATTAGAAAATAAGTTATATTTTAAAAATATCATATATAATATTTTGACATTTAAAATGTAAGAGATTGTCTACATCACAAAATGAACTTTGTTTACTTGAAAGCAAACTGATTAAGATAAAAATGCATGAAATAAACGTGAAGTGTTGTGAGGGTAGGAAGATATTTGTTAAATTGGTAAGAAGATTTTAGCTATGTTTAAAATTCTAAGAAATATGTCACCTGGAGCTCTGAAAGAGAAGAATTCATAGATTACTTTAGTGCAATTATGTTTTTGGATCTTATGGAACATCAGACTAGTGTGGCTCCCTGTCGGCAGCATAGAAATATCAATGAATAAGATTATGCCAATATTGGAAAACACACCCAGGGAACACTATAAAGAAAGCTTATAAAAAATATGCACAAATCGACCTTTGCACTATAAAGTCACATCATGCAAATTGCTTTACAAACTTTAAGTGCTTTGAAGATTGTTTATTGTCCTGACAGATAAAATATATCCAAAATAAGTGTTTCTGACTGGACAGTAAGATCTAGGTTGAGAGGAGACTTCTCATCTTAGAAAGGATATTTATCACCTAAAGTATACACCTGCTAAGATAAGAATTGGCTTTAATGAAGTACCAGCAAAAGAAGGAAAAAATAGGAGAAACCTGAGACTAGAAATGTCATTTTGAAATTTTCTGGATGTCAGACAAATAATACCTCCTTGTCCTTCATTTAGTGCCTAATGACTACATGAAATAATTTTGAAAATCTGGATTACATATTTTAAATGTCAAAAAAAGTTTAAACAAATCCTTATTACTTGAAGAATAAAAATCCCAATGCCCCAGTTTAATATTTGTTGTCTTCTTAAAAGAGTTTTGAAATAAAAATTTTAGAATTATTGGATCATTTTTTTCTTTATTATCTAAAGTGCCTTAATATTAAACTGATGTTCTGTATTCTTTCCTCAAATAACCTTCTTCTGGTAGCAATCATACATTTTTCACAGACTGAAATTTATTTATTATATTCCTATTCATTTATATGCTTTACATTTTTAAAGGGGCTGGAGCGATAGCACAGCGGGTAGGGCGTTCGCCTTTCAAGCGGCCAACATGGCCGACTCGAGTTCAATTCCTCCGCCCCTCTCGGAGAGCCCGGCAAGCTACCGAGAGTATTTGATATGCCAGACACAGTAACAACAAAGTCTCCAATGGAGACGTTACTGGGCCCGCTCGAGCAAATCAACGATCAACGGGAGGGCCTTTACCTTTACCTTACCTTACATTTTTAAAAATATTGTACATATAAGGATACTATCTAATAATTGCCTTTTACTTTCTGTTGTTTTTGTTTAGTATGGTCACCAAAAACTTCATCCATGTAATCACAAAAATAGAATTTTGTACTATATTATTAGATAATAAATATTACATTTAGTATCACAGAGACTACAACTTCTTTATTCAATCACTTATGAGTGGATATCTGTGATGCTAGTGTATGACTATTGTGAATAGATTGCTATATTTTCTTTAAAATTTTATTTACATAATGGGTTTCAGTCATATAATGCTCCAATATTCTTCCATTCATCAGTGTTTATTTCCCACCATCCATGACCTGTTTTCCTTACCCCACCTCCACCTCTACTTTTCTTCTCTCTCCCTCCCTTCTCTCTCCCTTCCTTCTCTCTCTCTCTCTCTCTCTCTCTTTCTCCTCTCCCTCTCTTTATCTCTCTCTCATACACACGCATACACACACACACACACACACACACACACATACACACCTTCTTTCATTTGGGGTATTATGGTTTTCAGCCTGGTGTGGAGTATGGTGGCATGGTTATGGGAGCCTCATTCTATGTGCTCCCTTCCAGGAGAAGCAGCCGTGAGTTCTGAGGGTGGCCGATGAGGAGATTATCTGGCACTGGCAGGGAGTGGATTATAGGTGTGATCCCTGGGTAACCAGAAACTGGGGCAAGCAGACAAAGGATCTCTGCTCCCAGGTCCCGTTGATCCCAGAGTATATGGTCACACTGTTTTCACTCGGGGCACCTTAGAGTGGGGCAGGTGAGAGCCCTCCCCACCCCAAGGGACCTAACCCCAGCAGCCGACCTCCACTACCCAACAACTGCCATGCTCCAGGCCACTTTCTGGACCATGCAGCCTCTCTGCAGCCATAAGACACTCCATCATAAGACACTTCCTACACATTTTCCATAATTACCATACGATAATTGATGGGGGTTCAGACAGTAGGCACCAAATCATAGAGAGAAATATATATATATTCAGAAATATATATATATATATATATATATATATGTATATATCTCAGAGAGCCTGACAAGCTACCGAGTGTATTCCGCCTACACTGGCAGAGCCTGGCAAACTCCTCGTGGTGTATTCTATATACCAAAACCAGTAACAATAACAGGTCTCATTCCCCTCACCCTGAAAGCGCCTCCAACTGTTGGGAAAGACAAATAAGGAAAGGCTGCTAAAATCTCAGGCTGGGAGAAATAGAGATGATACAGGTGCCCGCTCGAGTAAATCGACAAACAACAGGATGACAGTGACAGTGACACATTATGGTTTGCAAAACAGACACTGAAAAGTTATCAGGTGTATCCATTTATCTACTTTCAATACTCATTGGATACTTAAGGATGAAAATTGCATTTATTATTTAGAGTAATATTATCGATGAGAGGTATTGCTAAGTCATCATAATAATTGTATTTTTTAAGTAATTATCATGCTTAGATTTGTTCAGTAATCATCAATTCCTATACGGAGAGGAATAACCAATAAAATACCAGAGCTTTTTTTCTCCCATATTCTCCAGAGATATTGTATGCCATATTTTTATACAAAATATTCCACAAAGGTCATATCTCATTATGTGTTTTCATTTGCATTTTCCTAATAACATACTCTTGGTTTATGAATTATTAAAAGACTCAAGTCACATTTTGCAAAACTTAGAACCCCACTGTGTGTGTGATTGTGTAATAGTAGACATACATGCATTCTGAGATATTATTAATTTAGAAAAATATTTGCAATGGGCTTTTAATTCTGAAAGGTAGCGACATTGTAATTCACTCTTTAATATTTGCCTTCTCCCCAAGTTGTTATTTTTCCCATATTTTTCTTTCTTATATAATACAGTTAATTCTAGAAATGTACAATTCAGAAGGTTATTTTTAAAAGCAGGTAGTAACCTACTTTGTATTTATACTTTAGGAATGTTCTGTTTGCCTAATTTTATACATTTAAGACAATTGTTCCACAGACCTCTAATGTACATGTTATGTTTATAGTTTTTATTGGTCAAGAGAATAAAGATGGATGTCTTTCTATTGTGATTTTATGGTGAATATCGTATTTAAAAGTTATCAACGATCTTAAAAAAATGTCCAAAGTAATTTTTCTGTGTCTAAAGTGGAATTAGTTGAGATAAACACCCAACTTTAAAGTGCTTATCTAAAATAAGCATAATTCCATACTTGGATTATCTCTTCACTTTCTGTTTATAGGAGGGGAGGGAAATTTAGATGTTTGGATTGAAACAGGGTGAAAAAGTTATATAAATATGGATATATATTAAAAGCTAACATTTTATATAGTGGAGACTTTGTTGTTACTGTGTTTGGCATATCGAATACGTCACGGGGAGCTTGCCAGGCTCTGCTGTGCGGGCGAGATACTCTTGGTAGCTTGCCAGGCTCTCCTAGAGGGTCGGAGGAATCGAACTTGGGTCGGCCATGTTGGCTGCATGCAAGGCAAACGCCCTACCGCTGTGCTATCGTTCCAGCAAGACATTACTGGGCCCGCTCGAGCAAATCGATGATCAACGGAAGGGCCTTTTTATATATTGAATGATGTTTAAGTTAAAATACTTAACCCTGCTTTATAGGTGAAATTATTTTATTATATAATTAATAGATGTATCCAAATTAAGGAACCTATTTTTGGTAATACAACCTAAATAACAATCTACCCATGCTTGTCTTGCTTTAACCAGGAAAATATATGCTTATTAATTTTTAAAATAAAAATTTCCTACTGGTCTTTTCAATTTGTGCATATAGCTATAAACACTGAGAAATAGCTTTTAACTATTTTTAAATATATATTACATAGCACAGTGGTAGGGCGTTTTCCTTGCACGCGGCCAACATGGCCGACCCGAGTTCGATTCCTCCGCCCCTCTCGGAGAGCCCGGCAAGCTACCGAGAGTATTTGATATGCCAGACACAGTAACAACAAAGTCTCCAATGGAGACGTTACTGGGCCCGCTCGAGCAAATCGACGATCAACGGGAGGGCCTTTACCTTTACCTTACCTTTACAATTTCCAACTATTTGAAGATATAAATTATTTTTACACATACAAGGACTGGAGTGATAGCACAGCGGTAGTGTGTTTGCCTTGCAGCAGCCAACATGGCCGACCCAAGTTCGATTCCTCCGCCCCTCTAGGAGAGCCCGGCAAGCTACCAAGAGTATTGGCCCGCACGGGCCTGGCAAGCTACCCGTGACGTATTCGATATGCCAAACACAGTAACAACAAAGTCTCCAATGGAGACGTTACTGGGCCTGCTCGAGCAAATCGATGAACAACAGGAGGACACTGACAGTGATTACAATCTCCAACTATTTGAAGATATAAATTATTTTTACACATATAAGGGCTGCAGTGATAGCACAGCGGTAGGGTGTTTGCCTTGCATGCAACCAACATGGCCGACCCAAGTTCGATTCCTCCGCCCCTCTAGGAGAGCCCGGCAAGCTACCGAGAGTATCTCGCCCACACGGCAGAGCCTGGCAAGCTACCCGTGACGCATTAGATATGCCAAACACAGTAACAACAAAGTCTCCAATGGATATGTTACTGGGCACACTTGAGCAAATCGATGAACAAGGGGAGGACAGTGACAGTGACAGATGACACATATAAATCTATGTGTTTTATGTCATGTGGTAATAAAAAGTGCTTTTTAAGGTCTTACAAACTCTTATAGCTACTTATCCTACATTGTTACAAAGAACTACTTGTCTTTAGCTCTCTATTCATTTGCTTATTCTGTTTCAATAAACTAGAATCACATGTATATGCTATCCTGTTATTAAATGCTTTCAAGAAAGATATTAAAAGTCCATCTATGTTATAACATATGCTTTATTTGTAAGACCAAATAATATTTCTTTGTATGTATATTTTATAGTTTGTCTATTTATATGTGGACAAGTAATAGTTTTTACTAGTTATTATGAATAGTACTGCTGTTAAAAATATTTACAAGCTTTTTTCTTTCAATAACTGTTTGTATTTACTTTAGTTTATAACTAGGACAATAATTGATGAATTGTAACATTTTGGACAATCAACACACTGTTTCTTACAAAACAGCAACACCATTTTGTATCTCCAGCAGAACTGCACTTAAGTTTCTAATACTTCATATTTTCCCCAATACTTATTTTTCTTTTCTGAAATTACTGTTGCTAAAGCCAATCTAGAGTGTAGGAAGTGGTATTTCTTTATAGTTATGATTTGCATTACCCTATTTTTTATAGTTATGATTTACATTTCCCTAGTCAGTAATAATTTCAAGCATCGTTTTTTGTCCTTACTGCCTTTTGAATATCTTTACAAAAATTTCTATTCAGAATTTGCCAAAATTTAAGCTGAGATATCTGTCTTATTATTATGAAGCATAGTGCTTTTTAAAATTTTGATAACTACACAATTAGAGGATATATTTTGTAAATAATTTTTCTATATTTTCAGTTTCTCGAATATGTTCCTTAACAAATAGCACTGTAGCACTGTCCTCCCATTGTTCATTGATCTGCTCGAGTGGGCACCAGTAAAGTCTCCATTGTGAGATTGCTCTGCCATGTGGTCAGGATACCCTGGGTAACTTGCCGGGCTCTCCAAGAGGGATGGAGAAATCGAACCCAAGTCGGCCATGTGCAAGGCAAATGCCCTACCTGCTGTGCTATACTTACCTGGCAGGGGAGACACCTGATCATGTAGGTGGTTTTCCCTTAACAAATAAATAAATAAATAAATAAATAAATATTCAGTTTTTGATCAAATACAGTCGTGCATTTTCTTTATTTGTTCATTCTTTTAGTATTATGTATTAGAATCTATTGTTAAATGGAAGATAGTAAAGATTAGATCCCATTTTTTTCTAAGAGTTTTTAAGATTGAGCTCTTAAATGTAAAATTTGTTTTTTATTAATATTTGTAGACACTGGTGGTCAGAAGTAAAATTTCTTTTCTTTTTAAATTTATTTTTAGTTTTTTGTAGTGTTTAGGCTACACCTGTCTGTGCATAAGACTACCTCTGAGTATGCACTCTGAGATCACTTCCTGGCAGGACTTAGGAGACCATAAGAGGTACCAGGGATCTTACCCAGGTCAGCTAAGTGCAAAATACCTGCCTTATCCACTGTACTATTACTCCAGCCCTGATTCTTTTTTTTCTTTACAATCATACTTTATTTGTTAAAAATTCTTTATATGTAAATATACTGTTGTCCCGGACTGGAGCGATAGCACAGCAGGTAGAGCATTTTTCTTGCATGCAACCGACATGGCAAACCCGAATTCGATTCCTCTGTCCCTCTTGGGGAGCCTGGCAAGCTCCCCGTGACGTATTTGATATGCCAAACACAATAACAAGTCTCACAATGTTACTGTGCCTGCTTGAGCAAATTGATGAACAACGGGAGGGCAGTGACAGTGACTGTTGTCTCAAACTAGTATTTAGACATATTCTTTCATTGTTAAGTGGTTTTGTCATTCTTCTAAAAAAGTAGATTAATATTGACACCAGTTTATTTCTGGACATTTGATTCTATTTCATTGACTTACATATGTTTACCCTTGCACACACGTGCTACGAACTGGTAACTCTATTAGTCTAAATACAGAATTTGAGAATTTTGAGTCCTCAAACATTTCAGATCATACATTATCAATTAATTTGTGACATGAATCATTTTCTTGCTTATTTTTTATTTTAAAAGGTAGATTATATATGCTGAGATTAGTGGTTGGCTAAATGTATCTTTAAGCAATCTGAATACAGTATCACTTTGCCTTATGTTTTTTGTTGTTTCTCCTAAAAGATATATTTATAAGATAGAGAATTTTCTCTGTTCTCTAGGGGCTTCAATTTATTCCTGTTTTCTGTAGATAGAATGGTGATATCTCATGAAATGCCTGGTTGCTTGGTTGAGGTCATAGAAAAAAGAGTAATAAAAGGGATTTAGTGCTAGAATAGGGCTCTACTACATATAGTTAAGGAGCTTAAAAATAAACAAAGAATTCTACTTGTCTCCAATTAAATACCTACTGGGAATATTCCGACAGTTTTTTAGATGAATACAATAAAATTCAATACACAGAAACATTTTGACTTTCAGACACATAATAAAATTACTAGATACATAAAGAAGAAAAATACGCAAGCCATAACATAAAAAAGCAGATAATGAAAATAAAGTGAAATATGTTATCAGCCTTTCAGTATAGTAAAAGTGGGCTATACTATAATATAAAAATGTTCACAATTAAAAACATAACATGACTTCATTGAAAAGAATATGAAGAGATATAAAACTTAGAAATGGTGGGGCTGGAATGATAGTACAGAAAGTAGGGCATTTGTCTTTATGGAGCTCATCTGGCTTAATCACGGGCACCACTTATGGTCCCCCGTCCTGCCAAGGGTGATCCCTAAATAGAGTTGGAAGTAATCTCTGAGCACTGCCAGATATAGCCTCTCTCAAAGAAATAAAAAGTTACTGTCACTGTCACTGTCATCCCCTTGTGCATCGATTTGCTCCAGAGGGCCCAGTAACATTGTGAGACTTGTTACTGTTTTTGGCATATCGAATATATCACGAGTAGCTTGCAAGCTTTGCCGAGTGGGCAAGATACTCTCGGTAGCTTGCTGGGATCTCTGAGAGCCGCGGAAGAATCCAACATAGGTCGGCTGGTCTGAAGCATGCAAGGCAAACGTCCTACGGGCTGTGCTATCACAGATAACAATATTTCAAGTTTTAGTTTGAATATGAATTTAGCTGTAAAAAAAAAAGAAAGCCTTAAAAAATGTCCCTAAAAAATCAAATTCCTCTTGATAGGAAGGAACCTGAGTAAGCGCCTAAAAAATAGGAAGTCAGACAATGTAAAGGATTGCATCAAGCCCATTGGGGAAACCTCTTTTCTTAAAGTGATCTGGTCATATGTCATCATAAAACCACAGACTGAATTACATTAATTTTGCAGCCCAAGGTTATACACAGTGTATATATAGAGAGGGCAGGAACCTACAAGTTTATCTAACAGTTCTGGCTAATGAAACAGGGTGCGGAAGTTTCAAAACTCACAAGACGCAGAAACCTGCAGGACAAAGGCACTAAAGGATCAATCAGCATGAAATCAAACGGTAGAGATGCCATATAATTTAGTAGCAATATTAAATTAGGGCTTTTAAGAGATTGTTGGCAGTCAATGCAAAGGGGTTACATAATAAAATGAGGGCATTTAAAATAGACTGAAGCCGGGAAGCTAGAACCTTGCAAACTTTTAACAATTGTAAATCTGGTTCCTTCAATCTCCTTGCTTCCTTTTATTTTGTGAAGCAAATTCCTTGTTTTGCATCACTTCATGAAACAATTGCAGATTCTGAAAAACAATATGCCTTCTAAACCCAAATGGACTAATCTATCTTCTGACCTACTTTAGATAGATGGGGTTAAATTAAGGAATGCAGTTGCCTAAGAAAAATCCCTGTAAGGCTTTCCAAATCCTGTGAGTGCTCCCATTGCTTGATTCACGAGTGGGGGTAGACCGCCTGTCTTGCATTAGCTAAAGCAACTGTGTCCTTCACTGCATCAACTGTCACACTCCAGAGTAGCAGGCACAATAGCTTCAAGGCAGTTTGGGAACAATTGTCATGCCCTATTAACAAAAATAAAGAGAACAGTATGTTTTCCTCTATTATCCCGGGCTGTGCTTTTTACTGCAGCCTCTCTAGCCCTTTATGACACTTTAACAGCCTGCAGAGGGATAGTGATAAGTGAAGGGGGCTTCAAGCTTTACATTGTACTCCACTGATAACCACATGTTGCCCAGAGCTAAAAGATCAGTTCCCTCTGCTCTTTGTGCTGGGGATAGTTTGTGAAACACTGATGAATATACCCAGAAGCAGCTAGGTTTTGTTTTAAAATCTCCTTGGATGAAGAATCTAAAACTCCCTTACAGGCAGATAACAACTTGGCAGAGTTGTTGCTTAGGATGTGTAAATATTGTACACCAGCCAAATGTGAGCATGGGTCCACATGTTGCATGGGTTTTGATTATTGAAATGTTAATGAAAATTTTATAGAAACCATGCCAATTAAATGACATATAAATAGTAATTAATTGCAGGCCCACTAAAGTAATAGTTCTCAGCAGAGATGGATAGTCTTTTATCAAAAAGCAGTCATTTGCCAAGATGTCTGAAAAATGCATGATAGTAACTACAAATTAAGGAAAGAGTTTAAAATCTAAAGAGTGAATACTTTGTGTTTATAATATCACATATTAAATTTTAAAAACCATTTTAGTTACTTCAATAATATGAGAAAATAATTTTAAACTTAAGGAAGGAATATTTTTACAGCCTTATCTGTAATTTTAAAAGATGCAAATTTTAATACACATTTGAATTCCTATCATCATTAAATTATTTCTATTTTGTACCAATAGCACTGTGAGCCATTGATTAAAATATAACTAAAATGGGAAAATCTTAAAAAAATATAGTTTTCTATATTAAGCAAATTTACATTCTATTTTTATTTTAATTCTTTCCCACAGATCTGTTTCACTAGCATTCAATTTACGATATCATTATATTTATCATCATATTTTGTCTATTTGCTTCACACGAATTGTTTATGGCTGCTGACATTTTTCTTTATGTTCTTTCTTAATAACAAATAAGTGTTTAAAATAATGTAGAAGTGATAATGGGAATGATATAGATTGGTTTCAATAGAATGGATTGACATATTCAAAAATCCCATGTTTACAAGTGTACATGAGTTTGTTCTTCAGTAAGGAATCGCTGTCAAACTGTTTGCGGTTGGGCTGCTCCTCACTTTGCAATTGTCTTGGAACAGAATCCCGTGTAACAGATGTTATACATCCAGTTAATATGAATAATGCTCTATCTACATTTACTCTTCTAATTGGTTCTTTTGGCAATTTGTAGGGAAAACAATTTGGCTTAAAGTCCCTAATACTAATATTTAGTTCAAGATTTTTACCCAAAATCAAAAACAAATGGAAAAGATTTGAAAAAAATCAAAAGGCTAATTGAAAGGTTATAGAAATAATATTCTTTCTGGAATTTTATATGCTCTCAATCCAAATTTGTGTACTTACTAATAGAATGCTTCTTCAGAGTCAGTGAAGTGAATTTTGCCTACTCTCTAATAGAGGAAAATCAGATTGAAATTTACATTATGATAGAAGCAAGATTTGTGGAATCCAAAGATTCACTAAGCACTAATTATCTCATGAGTCAAATAGATTTTTATGTACCTACAATTGGTGATAACTCCTAGGAAAAAGTATTTACAAAGAAACATGGGTTATAAAATTAAAACTGGAATTTAACTGTTAGGCTTTCTTAATAGAGAGGATTATTGTACTATGTAATTTTGAAGTTTCTTTCTTTGTACATTTATGTAACTTGTTTCTCTGTCTTTAACTTTCAAATAAAGAAGTTTTTCTGTAATGAAATTAGTTTTTCTCTAAAATAATATCATATGTGATACTTCTCTGAAAGTGAAAGATCTGAGATTAAATTAAGAACATGCCACATTTGTAAAATAATTCTATGAATAGGTTTTAGAACTTGTCACCAGCTGAATGGAGTAAAGTGGTGATTTCTAAAGACAGAGGAATGAAGGAGAAAGGTAAACAGTAAAAGCCTTTGGTTAATAAAATTAATGAATTCTGTTGATCTAATGTATAGAATATTGAGTATCATTAGGTGTTGTGTACTTGAAATTTTCTAACAAAATAGATCTTATGTATTTCATTACATGGGCAATTTCATACATCACAAATCTAGAAGAGAAAATAAGTTTTAAAATTCACATGTCCTTTCTCTTTTCTCACAACAAACTAATCAGTAATTATAGAACAGTGTTGTTTCAAAATTATAAGGCATATATAATTGATTTGGAGACTAATATTTGAATAAAATAATTGCAGCATCTTATTTAAAAATAAATAAGAGCCTAGCAAGCTGCCAAGACTGTCCCACCCGCATGGCAGAGCCTGGGAAGCTACCCATGATGTACTTGATATGCCAAAAACAGTAACAATAAAGGGTCTCATTCCCCTTACCCTGAAAAAGCCTCCAATATGGCAGAATTGGGAAGGACAAGAGGAGAGGCTGTTAAAATCTCAGGACTGGGACGGATAAAGATTTTTCTGGCACCCACTCGAGAAAGTCGATGAACAATGGGATGACAGTGCTACAGCACTATTTAAAAATAAATTTATTTAGTTAAATGTTTTACAATGATAATCAATATTGTACACATTTAAGAGTGATGATGAGGGACAGGGAGATAGTTCAAAAAGCTTTTGCATATATTTTACATGCAGAGGAACAGTGGGGAGTTACTTGCTAAGCAAAGTGCTAGCTCTAGTCACTGAGCACTGCACAAAACAAATAATGTCAATTAATTTATTCCAAATGAAACTTGTCTCCACCTTTACACTCTATGTCTTTTACCTCATTCAGTACTCAAAATGGTACAAGATATAACTCCCATTATTTTAATATTGCATATCAGAGAAACTAAGGCAAAATAAATATTGACTTGCCCATATTCAGTGTGTTAAAATTTGAAATATGAAAATCAGAGTGATATTTTAATGTTTATATTATGCTACTTGTCATTTAATTGCAATAGAACTTTTAAAAAAAGAATGTGAAAAAAATAATTTGAAAAATAAATGGAATCATTAAATACACAGATAAAATATTATATCCAAATCAGCAGAATCTTTAACACTCACTTTGCTAACTTCTTGGACATTTTTATAAATATTGAATGCTATTCATTTATATATATGTATTCTATATTGGTGTTCTACAAATATAGAAACATGTCTGCACACCATGAGAACAATGTTGCAGCTATATAAAAGTACACAATTTACATGGTGCTTTATATTCTGCTTTATGTCATTACTCAGCAACTTCTATTGTAGTATGTGCTATACAGACCTTGAAATTAAATTGTTGTGAATTTTCCTTTTTGCGGGGAGGCATTTGAAGGACCATACCTGGTGGTGCCTGGTCTTACTCCTGACTCTTCACTGAGGATCACTCCTCGTGATACTCAGCTACAGTCAGGTACTAGGAATCAAACACCAGTTGGCTACAAGCATGGATTACCCACTGTAATATGTGTCCCACACAAATTTTGAAATTTCCATAATCTAGGAAGTCATAGAAACAATTAATAAAGCACTATTCCCAAAAACCAAATGTCACACCAAGAATACTTTTATTTAATGTATGAATTGTTAGTATCTGACAAAAAAACTTGTATTTTACTAATAGCTTCTCCATAAATTGCTAGCCAAATCACACTTTTAATACTTAGACCATAAATCACATGAATTACTAATTTTTAACCTTACTTACTTTGTAGTCACATTCACTTTGTAGAAACAATGCAGCTAGATCTAGATTACAGAGATGAAATGGCACATCATTTGTTTTGCCTGTCTATAAACCTGAGTTTGAATGCTGGCTCAGAAAAGGCAGACCAGAGAAATTCTCAAGGTCTACACCAATCAGGAATCCTTTAATGTGATAAATAATGACTTTGCTTACTGCTTGCAGCTACGTCTTGGTATATGGGGCACTAGCTTAACGAAAATGTAATATCATTCCACAGTGTATGGACAATCTATTATGCAGGGCTGGACAAAAATTAAGTGCCACAAAATATAATACGCTCATTACATAAGACTGAATACCATGTTCTGGGGGAATGAGAGAAATATATAAGTAAGAATTTGACTGAGTTGAAGATCAATGTTTGTTTTCTAGAGTATAGTTTACTTGAATCTTAAAATTTAAGTTTTGGTAGATGCAGATCAAAACAACAATGAGATATCATTTCACACCACAGAGACTGGCCCACATCCACAAGAACAAAAGCAACAGGTGCTGGCGCGGATGTGGCGAGAAAGGGACCCTCCTTCACTGCTGGTGGGAATGCAGGCTGGTCCAATCCTTTTGGAAAACAGTATGGACGATTCTCAAAAAATTAGAATTCGATCTCCCATTTGACCCAGCTATAGCACTCCTGGGAATATATCCCAGAGAGGCAAAAAGGTATAGTTGAAGTGACATCTGCAATTGTTTGTTCATTGCAGCACTCTTTACAATAGCCAGAATCTGGAAAAAAACCTGAGTGCCCGAGAACAGATGACTGGTTAAAGAAGCTTTGGTACATTTACACAATGGAGTACTATGTAGCTGTTAGAAAAGATGAAGTTATGAAATTTACATACAAGTGGTACTACATGGAAAGTATCATGTTAAGCAAAATGAGTCAGAAAGAGCGGGATAGACACAGAAAGATTGCATTCATCTGGGGAACATAAAGCAACAAAACGGGAGACTAACACCCAGGAAGGGCTCAGATTAGTACCAGGAATTTTGCTCCATGACTTGAAGGCCAGCCACATGTGCTAGGTGAGAAGGAAGCTCAGATAGAGAAGAGAGCACCAAATAAAGGGTGTTGTGAAGACCCTCCCAGGGTGGGAGAGACATGCTAAAAGTAGTCTATAGACCAAACATGATTGCCACTCAATGTCTCTCTGGCAAAACACAGTACCCAAAAGAAGAGAGAACAGGGGGGAATGTCCTGCCACAGCGGCAGGGTGGGATGGGGGGGGGGATGGGGGGTGGGAGGGATGCTAGGACCCGTGGTGGGGGAGGATGGGCACTGGTGGAGGGATGGGTACTTGATCATTGTATAACTGAAACCCAAGCACAAAAATTTATAAGTCTATAAGTGTACTTCATGGTGTTTCACTAATAAAAAAATGATAAAAAAAAATAAAAATAAATAAAAAAAAGTGAACTATTATCAAGCAGGGGATTTAGACAATGTGCAGTCATCAAAATCCGCTTTCATAGGCTATTTCCAAAAATGTTCAAGAACTAGTTATGGCAAATACCATAAATAAAAATGTGAGTGGAAATGAAACTGCAAAGGAAAAGCTGTGCTAACAATGAAGCTTAGAAGTAGTCCTAAAAGTTTTGTAGAATTACAAATATTTAGAATATATTATCAACTGTCACTATCCTCCTGTTGTTCATCGATTTGCTCGAGCGGGCCCAGTAACGTCTCCATTGGAGACTTTGTTGTTACTATGTTTGGCATATTGAATACATTACGGGTAACTTGCCAGGCTCTGCTGTGAGGGCGAGATACTCTTGGTAGCTTGCCGGAGTCTCCAAGAGGGGCGGAGAAATCGAACTCGGGTCGCCATGTTGGCTGCATGCAAGGCAAACGCCCTACCGCTGTGCTATCGCTCTAGCCCATATTATCAACATGATGATAATTTTTAAAGCTATTCTCTTGGTTGTACTGTAAATATGTTAGAAAGGATTCTGAAGAGGCCAGAGATCTATCTAATAAGCCATGTTATTAATCGCTGTTTGAAAAGTCATTAATTATTTTCCCTTAAATTTTTATTAGTGAAACACCATGAGATACAGTTTTAGACTTACAAAGTTTTGTGCTTGGGTTTCAGTTATACAATGATCGAATACCCATCCCTCCACAAGTGCCCATGCTCCACCATTACCAGTTCCAGTATTCCTCCCACACCCCTTCCCCTTCCCCTCATCCCACTCTACCACTGTGGCAGGGCATTCCCTTTTGTTATCTTTCTCCTTTTGAGTGCTGTGGTTTGCAAAAGAGACATTGAGTGACAATCTTGTTCAGACTATAGTCTACTCTCATCACGCATTTCCCATCCTGAGAGGAACCTCCCAACACCCTTTATTTGGTGCTCCCTTCTCTATCTGAGCTGCCTTTTCCCCTAGTGTATGTGGCTGTCCTCAAAGCCATGGAGTAATCCTCCTGGTACTTATCTCGGCTATTCTTGGGTGTTAGTCTCCTATTTTGTTACTTTATGTTCCCCAGGTGAATGCAATCTTTCTATGTCTAACCCTCTCTTTCTGACTCATTTCGAAAAGTCATTAATTTAAGATAGAGTGAATATCAAAAATTATAGGAATCTCTGTTGAAAGCAGGAACTATTGAATACAATTTGACACAAATTATGAAAGAGAATAGTGAGATTAAATGGAGGCATATATAATTCTCAAATATATATCTATGGGAAGGGCTTCAAATTGGTACTCAAAAGTACACTCAAGACAATACATGACCAAGTGACCAGCAATTCGGTGCTGGGTCTCTGAAATGCCGTGTTGTTCATATTTCTTACATTGCCGGGATTACAGAGCTCATTCCAGCAGTGCTAAGGAGTGTCAAGGGCCACAACTGACGATGCTCAAGATCTCGAGGTAGGCGCAGCTACACTTGGGATACTTCAACTAATGCAAACCACTACTCTACCTCCATGTAATTTTCCATTTTGCAATGGATATACTATCATTGCATAAGAGTAAAGAGATAATCCTTTTCTTATTTCTACTTCACCTTTGAGGTGATTTTGAGGAAGAATGGCAGTATGACAGTATTATTTTATATTATGTCATCAACTTGAGCATAAATATATTGCTTATACCATTACATTTTTCATTTGCATTGTATTCAGCTTGATATTTCAGATTGTGCAGTAATATGTTTCTGTTCTTTATGTCTCAAATTGTAAAATTCAGAAAAAAATTTTGTTTGTCAGTGCATCATATCTAATATGTATATCAGAATAACTTGTATGAAGAATATTGGAACGTAAAATAAAATATGGATGTTGAGAAAATAGTTTATGAAAAATCTTTTACATACTAAACATAAATAGAAATTACACTGAAAAACATTAGTTTTAGGTTTCTAGTATAGTGAGGTCAAAAATAATAAAATATGGAATAAAATTCAAGTAAATTGAATTGAATGGTGCATACTGTATTTTATCTTGTTCAAAAACTGGAACAAACCAAAATGGGCAACCCTAATCTTACTTCTGTATTAGTTTGAATTGAATCCAATTCATTTCACATAAAAGAAAAAATATTTTATTCATCTAACAAAATTACATTTTCTAAATTAAATTGATTCACTTAGAATTGCTGTCATATAACATACTTTGATCAGAAATGAACTCAGTTTAAAAAAGTACAATGCAATTATATGGAATATGAAGTGAAGTCTCAAATGTTATGAATTGAACTGTGTCAAAAAAATAAATACAGTACCAGGCAATGCAATAATCTTTGGATTGAACGAAAAGCACTCTTTTCTAGACAGCAATTAATAGAAAGCTCTATCCTAAAAGCTTGTGTTTAAAAAAATTCTAAGCACAAACTTACAAAATTTTCAGAATTTTATACTATTTTTTCTTTTTGTTGGTCTCAAAGCCACCAAGAAAATTAAATTTTCTGTTATGCAATTCATCGTTTTTCTTTTCCAAAGACTAGATTGTAAAGTCACAATAGACAGCTGCATTTTTCTTTCTCATGACATAGCTCTCAAATAAAATACTTCACAAATTTCAACAGGGATTAAAATAGAACCTTAACTTTTCTTTCTCTGTAGTTTTCCAAGCACTGTCAGGTGTGATCCGTGAGCACAGAGTCAGAGATTAGTCCTGAGCTCTGCTGGTTGTGACTCATACATTCTCTGAAATCCGCCCTCCCCAAAACTGCAGAAATGATAGGTCATTTTTCCCCTATCATTTTATTTTGTCAAAGCACTGTGATTTACAAAGTTATTCATAGTTTAGCCCTAGACATAGAATGTTCTATCACTGATCCTGCCGCCATGTTTGTCTTCCCTCCACCAGTGTTTCGGGGTTCCCTATCCCATCCCCACTCTCACCTCAGCCTGCCATTTCAACAGGTATCACTGTATCATTGTCATTCTGTTGTTCATGGATTGCCTCGAGCAGGCCCCAGTAATGTCTCCTTTGTCCTAGCCCTGAGATTTTAAAATGTTCCACATTCAAGTTTCTTTCAGGGTCAGGAGAATGAGACCCATTATGTTTACTGGTTTTGGGCATATGGCTATGCCACGGGGAGTTTGCCAGACTCTGCCGTGTGGGTGTGGGCGGGACACTTTTGGTAGCCTGCCGGGTTCTCCAGAGTAAGAACTAGATAATAAGATGTTGCGTGGCCACGAATGCAGCCGCGCACTTCCGGGAGCAGAGTTTTATAGTCTCTGGATCTTGGTTGTTCACGGGATTACAGCACTGAGGGCAGTTGGTGGGTATAACACCTACATACCGGAAGATGGGGGAATCTGGGTGGAGGAGGCCCCAGTCCCAGCCCAAACAGGTTTGGAGATCTATGCCCCGGGTCCCACATGCCTGGGTTCCTGTGATGGTTCCTTCATGTGTGAGGGTTGTTCGAATGTGTGGAGAGTGGTCTTAAGCATGGCTGTGGCTGGAACTGGAGGTCTTCAACTGCCAGGGTTCTGCTCAGGGTGGGGAGGGAAACTCAACAGATATGTTTAAGAATTGTTTATTTAATTTTTGTTCTCATGACTTCACAGGAGGAAGAGTGGTATGGAACACCTTCAAGAGCATCAAGGAAGTGGTTAACAGGACGGAGTGGTTAAGATGTGCTGGCTCCAGGCACATCTCTTCGACTCCACCCTTCTTTCTACATTAACATACACTTCAGAGACCTGTACCCTACAAAAACAGGATGAGAACTCTATTCGGGTCTCCCAAATAGGAATCGAAAGAGCTATGCTTGGACTATCACTCCTCATTCAAGTGAGAGAAGTAATAGGGAGTTCCGACCCACATCAATGATCAAGAATCAGGGACGCTGTCTCATTTGCCAAGGCATTGAAAATCAGATGGGCTCGACGTAAAATGCGATTTTGAGACGATGCTGGACTCGAGCCATTTCCAACTGGATTTCACAGGTCGTCTAAAGAACACCTGGCTGGCCTCCTATTAGATGGTCGGACTTCTTTGTCAAGACCCTGAACAAATGGTTTGATGCTCTTCATGTTCTTGGAGTGAGCATACACCATTGGGCTATATTAGCACGCAACAGGGATGGATAGAGATGTTACGGGTGCCCGCTAGAGCAAATCGACGAACAATGAGGTGAAAAGTGATTACATGTGACTTCAGAGTTGACTCTGTGGTTTGAATATTTAGGTCTATCATTTCTTAACACCTCACATATGCATTGACCCTTGCCTCCTGTTGCTTCTCATCTGTCTTTTCTCCCCCAACTGTCAATACATTGTTTTTTCTTCTTTCTTACGTTGGTACCAAGGGTTATCTGCATACCCTCCCCCAGTTAAATCATTGCATTTCCTCATCTAGTTATTCTAAATACCACAAATAAGTGATATAAACCTGTGTTTATCCTTCTGAATTACTTCTTTTAACATGTTATCTTCCAGTGCCATTCATATTGTGGCAGATTGCATGATTTCCTCATTCTTACAGCTGCCTAATATTCCATTATATATAGTATGCAGAGCTTCATGATCCACTGATCTGTTGTTGGACATCTTGGTTAATTTAAAATCTTAGCTATTGAACTGATAGCTTCAGTGAAAAATGGTGTACATATGGTTATTTCAATGAATGTGTTTTGTCCTGGAGGTAGATACTCAAAAGTGGAATGCTGGGTTATATAAGCAGCAATTTTAAGTATACTGAGAACTCTCTACACTATCTCCATAGCAGATGGACCAGACAAATTTCCACCAACTGTTGACGATCTGATTAGAAAAAAAAAAGTGATGAGAGCATTTTTCCATGTGATAGCTCTCCTTTGGTTTTCCTCAGAGAGATCCTTGTTCAAGAAATAGAAACACTTCAATTTGTTTTTTAAATACTGTCTTTTGATACTGCAGAGATATTACAGCAGGTAGGATACTTGTCTTCCAGCTTACTGATTTTCATTCCCAGCATCCCATATAGTCCTCAGAGAATCATCAGGAGTAATTTTTGAGTTCAGAGCCAGGAGTAACCCCTGAGAATCGTGGTAGGCCACAAAGTCAAAAAGGAAGAAGAAAGATAATAAGAGAAAAGGAAAGGAAAGGAAAGGAAAGGAAAGGAAAGGAAAGGAAAGGAAAGGAAAGGAAAGGAAAGGAAAGGAAAGGAAAGGAAAGGAAAGGAAAGGGAAGGAAAGGAAAGAGGGAAGGAAAGGAAAGGAAAGAGGAAAGGAGAGGAGAAGAGGAGAGGAGATTATTTTGTTCAGTTCATAATTTTAATGAAATGTCTTAGAGAGTCCTTAGTTTTAGTGATAAATCTAGAAATCATTCTAAATTCAATTGCTGTGGACATATCAAGTTCGTTAATAGTAATTATTAATAGTAATCATAAAGAATAGCTGAATTAATTAATTTTGTAAGGTATCACTGTATCATTACTGTTATCCCTTTGTTCATCAATTTACTCGAGTGGGCACCCATAAGGTGTCATTTGTCCCAGCCCTGAGATTTTAACAGTCTCTCCTTACTCATCTTTCCAATGCTGCATATTGGAGGCTCTTTTGGGGTCAGGGGAATGAGGCCCGTTTTGTTACTATTTTTGGCATATCAAATACACCATGGGTAGCTTGTCAGGCTCTGCCGTGATTTTGTAAGGTAATGTTAACAAATAGGTTACTTAGCCCACAAGGAATATTAAGTTTAAAAATCTAGATGATATGACCATAGAAAAAGTAAGCTTCTTCTATGATCCCTGTTGATATGAGTATATGTATCAATAGAAAATGTAAATATGAAGCTCAAAATGTATAATGTTACATTTAATCATGCACTTCTCTTCACTGATTTAAAAAAAAATTTTTCTTCTCCCTGAATATTTTTTACAGAAGAACTTACCTATCAATGTGACAACATATCTGTAAATGTATGAGTCAAGTTCATTATGTTTCCCCAATAAATTAAATAAGGTATTTCTGACATCTAAGGTGATTTCAACTTTAATTTTAATATGTACTGAATATTAAAAGATTGAGCTGTTTTTCCTAAATGCCTATTTTCATTTTTCAGGGACAGCAAATTTTCTATGCTTTCAAATCTATCTATCATCTATCCATCTATCTATCTATATCTATCTATCTATCTATCTATAAACAATGAATAATCAATATTTTATAATCAAATATAAATAGAATTTTAAATCTCGTCACTCTATGACTTTCTACTCTTCATATGTGAATAAATTAATAGTGAAGGTTTTATTCCCTTCACAGTAATTTCTTCTTTTGTTCCTTCTTTCCTTTCTTTCTTCATTTTATCCTTCCTTCTTGCATTTCTGCTCTTCTGCATTCACATCTTTTTCTCTTTTCTTTTTTGCTCTCCTTTTCTTTTTTCTCCCTTCCTTCCTTCTCTCCTTTCCTTTTTATTTTTTTCTCTCTGTTTGCTTTTTTTACTGTCTCCTTTTCTTCTTTTTTAATTTTCTTCCTTTCTTTCATCCTTTCCTGTAATTTAGATAAAATTTAAATATAGATGAATTATTCAAAAGGATCAGGGTTATTTTATTTTCTGGAAACTAGTAAAACTCAAAACACTTTTACTTAAAATCTAGAAGTACAAATTTGTAATCACCTTTCAAATAACAGAATATAGTTTGCTAGAGTGTTTGCCTTGCACATAGCCAACCTGGGTTCAATTCCTCCGCCCCTCCTGGAGATCCCAGCAAGCTATCGAGAATATCGTGCCTGAATGGTAGAGCCTGGAAAGCTTCCCGGGGTGTATTGGATATGCCAAAAACAGTAGCAACAAGTCTCACAACGGAGACATTACTGGTGCCCATTTGAGCAAATCAATGAACATCAGGACAGTGCTACAGTTCAGTGCATTTCTGGTAGAATATATTGTAACAATTTTGAGGTCCTAATCTGAACAGAGAAATGCAACTATGTCAAGAATTAGAGGAGTTTGCTTCAATTCTGGTTGCACTATTGATTAGATATAGGCAATAGATTGCTGAGTCCCACTTTCTTAGTTATAAAATGAGATAATGAAAATGAAAAGGAAAAGCATGTCACTTTGATTAAATCCCATGAGATATAAAATGCTTACTATAGTATAGATCCTGAATAAAAGTGTACATGAATAAAGAAAATCAAAATTTTTTCAGTGAATATAAAATTCATTCTCAGTGTAAAAAATCAATTTTATTCACTGATTATTGAATTTGTTACTTTTCCAGAATGTACTACATTATACTTCCTTTCAGTTATAGACTATGGAAAGCTGTACTTTTGGTTTTTATCAAGTAACTTAGAAAAATCCATCCTCATCTATTTGATAGTATACTAATTCTCATTTGGGAAATACTCTCAGGAAACATCATTCTACATATTATACAGTTGCATAATATTATGTGTTTGGTATCTGCTATCATTGCCCAATTCCTTTTTGCTAAATTATAATGATCATATACTTTATATTATTGTCCTGACTAGAAATTATGGATAAATGCTAACTAGGGAAATGAAAATGAGGAACAGAAACCTCTCTTTACTTATTTTCAGCTTTTGCATATTATATTTTAAGCCTTCCCTGATATTATCACTTAATCTAAACTAAACAATATTTCAAATACTTTTTTAATATCCCAAGCCAATAATTACTTGAAATTTACATAAATATCAATCGTGAATTTTTTATTTATTTGTTTAACATTTGTAATGCTATTTTCTTTATATTGCTTTTGATTATAATCAAGAGAATTTTGCTAAATAGTACTCTGAAGAACTCTCTACTAGACTTGTTTTTAATATATCTTAAAAACAAAACTTCTTCAAAAATATATATGTAAATATATGTACATACATACACACAAACATATATATATATATATATATATATATGTCACCATCACTGTCACCGTCCTCCCGTTGTCCAGTTGTTCATCGATTTGCTCAAGTGGGCCCAGCAACTTCTCCATTGTGAGACTTGTTACTGTGTTTGGCATATTGAATACGTCATGGGGAGCTTGCCAGACTTTGCTGTGTGGGCGAGATACTCTTGGTACCTTGCTGGGTTCTCCGAGAGGGGTGGAGGAATCAAACGCTGCTCAGACATGTTGGCTGCGTACAAGGCAAATACCCTACCCACCGTTTTATTGCTCCAGCCCATATATATATATGGGCTCAGGAGTTACTCTTGGCTATGCATTCAGGAAATACTCCTAGAAGTTCTCAGGGGACCATAAGGGTTGTGGAGATCGAACCCGGGTCGGCCATGTGTAAAGCAAGCACCCTACCTGCTGTAATATAGCTCCAGTCTCCATAAAGGTTGTTTTTAAAATTACTCCATATACCAAGTAATAGAAAAATCACCACATATACCTAGTAATAGAAAAGGTTATACGAAGTATAAGGAATTTCTAGTTACACAGATTGTATTGTATGTCATGTATTGTATGGTATGTATTAAAAATTACTGATTTATGTAAGTGCTAAAGCTTACAACATAAAGTCATAAAGTATGGAGAAAAATAGAGCTTTGTTAATTTAAAGTAATCTAGCATTCATTGCATAGACACTATATGCCAGGTAAATTGATCACATTTTTATAGTAACAGTTTTTTATAGTAAAATATATACACTAGTTTCATTAGAGTGTTTTCTTGTTGTTATGTAAGACTGCCTATATCCCTCAAATAACAAATTTTTTTATAACATTGAAACACATTTCTCTAGTCAAACATTTACACAAAATGTGTTTCAATGTTATAAAATACATTTTGTGTAAATGTTTGCCTAGAGAATCACATGTTTTGTAATCAAGACTATTTTCCTTGGGTAACAGGATAACAGGGGTGAGACCGATACATTGGGTCACATAGTTACTTAGTTGATAACTTATTCATCAATAAATTGAAACTTGAACAC
Organism: Sorex fumeus; assembly: GCF_029834395.1. Classification (NCBI taxonomy): domain Eukaryota; kingdom Metazoa; phylum Chordata; class Mammalia; order Eulipotyphla; family Soricidae; genus Sorex; species Sorex fumeus. Next base: position 16,980,828 of record NW_026606064.1, read on the forward strand.
TATCAAGAAGTACATGAAATGGAAAATGAACCAGGGAATTTTTGTTTCTGCTAAAGGCCGAATAAAATACATTTTCATCTCATAGAACTTGCAGTCTCCACCACAACTCATCTCTGACATTATAGACTCAAAGTATTCATTGACATTCATAGGTTAAAAAAATACCTGTGTTCATATAACACTACTTATGTGATAAGGTTGAAGGCCATATTTGACCCTTGGGGAAATCTGCTTTATCTCTGCACAGATAAATATATGTCAATACATTTTATACATGTAAAATATAAGTTTAATTTTTAATGAATTTTATGTTGTTTACCATGTTCAATGTATATTAAAAGAAAAGTCCTCATCTGTATGTATCTATTATATCAAAATATTGCAATACTTGTTGTTGTTATTATAGTTCTCTACATTTTATTGTGCACACACATGTAATAGTACTTAAGATGCTCCTGAATTTTCATATTCCCTCTTTTTTGTATCCAATTGCATTTTGCAGAAAGTTTCTGTTTTTAAAACTTTTGTGAACGGATTATTTCTAAGTCTTGGCCATCATCTATATTATCCTCATAGCACTTTTTAAAATTTTTTTACAATTCATGAGTCACACCCAGCTGTGCTCAGGCATTGCTCCTGGCTCTGTGCTCAGGGATCACTCCTTATATTTGGCTACCAGATGTGGTGTCAGACATTGAACTGAGCAAATGAATATCTGGCTCCAGCACCTCAGATCACTTTTACTGAAAGAAGCAAGTTGTGATGTCAAAGTACCCTTTGGGAAGACATATTTTTATTAAAATTAGTCTTTACAGGATTTAAGAAACACAAACTTCTAAACATTTTTAAGTGAATTTGCCAACCCTGTGAGTGACATATCATGGAATTACTCTCTGAAGCTCTAATCAAGACTCAGTTCTAGCTCTGATCAGCATCTTGATTGCAGCTCATGTCACAACCTGCTCTACAATATCAAATTGATCAATTACCTAATCTTTGTTGCAAACAAAGCAACAGAAATTAATAGAGAGTTGTGCAAATAACTTGCTCCTATTTATTTTACACTGTGAAATTATATATCCCAAAAGCTTATGTAATATCAATTTACACTATAAAATTAAAGAATCCTTAGATAAATTTCCTTAATTGTAATATAGGCCATGTTCAGTTTGTTTTCTTTTAATTGAATGTAGTAACCCTGATTAATTTCTTCTAGCCAAGATTCACTTCACCTGGTTTCAAAAGTTTAATAATAATATAAATCCTCTTCTTAAGTGTTGATACACAAAGATTCTTATTAGTTTGTCAGGTTTATGCTGAGTGTGATAAATAAAAATACCCAACTGTTTCTAATGTGCACAGATTTTAGATAACCATATCAGAGTCTTGTGTTTCTTGCTATTTGTTCTTCCATTTTTATTTGTTCCTTGATTTTAATTTGTTCTTGACAGTCTCACTTATACCTCATAGGCCCTTTCACCCCCAAACCATACTTTCTTAGTTTCTTTTAGATTTTTTTCTAATTTAATAAAGGGACAGATTAAAATACAGTAAAAATAATGAGTCCTAATCCCAACTTTGTCAAGACATTATCGTATTCATCTGAATTCTTCAATTATTTGTAGCACCCTTAAAATGTGCTAAAAATTATAAAATTGGGCAGTACATTTCATAGCATGCTTTCGTTCCATGCAGTCAATCCATGTTTAATCCCTGGCACCATATAAGTTTCCTGGGCCCCTTCATGAGTGATCCCTGAGTATAACACCAGGAGAAAGACCTGAGCAAAGTTGGGATTTGGGTGTAGCCCCAAAATAAAAATAATAAATTTGGAATCACAATAAATCACTAAAATAGTCCAATATCTGCCCTAAAATTTCTTTAATTTTTTTTTTTTATTTAACCAAAATGTTCAGGAATAACCTGCTTTACTATAGTTCTGGTGCCCCCAAATTATTTTATTAATTAGTTTATCAACCACTAAGTCTTGTTACCTTTTCTTATTGTTGCAAATCTTTTGACTCATGATTTATATGAAGCTTTAACGTGAACTTACAAAATTTAGACAAAAAATATTATGGAAAAAAAATTGAAAAAAATTTTAGTTTGATTGGGTTTTTAGCCTGAGTGACAAACTATGAACCTTTTTTTCAAGGTCGGAAAATAAACAAAGTAATTAATAATCTACATTTATACTTATGACTCTCTAGACAGAATTCTTAAATGATTTATTTAGAATAAAAAGTGAATATGTCTCTAATGGAAGACTAAATATAGATTCACCATTCTCTGTTTCATGTTGCTTTGCTTACAGAATTAGAATAAAATGATAAAAGCCATGATATATTGCAGCGATAACACACCTTTCTAAATGTGTCCAATTTTAACTTTCTTCACCATCTTAAGGATTATAGAGTTGCCTGAACATCTACATATCTATATATAGATATATATTAGTATAGCCAATTAAGTACACATCTTAAATAATGCCATCCTTAAATATTTAATATCCATGAAAAAATGCATTTATCTGAGATTCAGATGTTCTTTGCTCTGATATAGTATCAGCTCCACACACTTGTTTGCTGTGTATCTCTTGTCACAATGTCTCTAAGTTAATATGGGTTTCAGAATGACTGTTCTTAGAAAACCACTTACCAAGAGTCAGAAATAACATAGAAATAACTTACCTTTCATGGTCAAGAGAACACTTTATATAGTCCTTGATGATCATTCAACCTCTCTGAAGCAAAACCTGAGAAAAAATACTGCACTGAATCTCATTTTTCAACTTTGAACATTTTCTCATAGCATTTATTAGTAGTTTACTCTTTCCTATGAAATCATGCTTTTTGATGAATCATTTTTGATTTCTTTCTTACCATATTATCCTCAATTGTTTTACACTAATAAAAACACAAAAGCCCTTAATAAACTTGCTTTTACTGACTAGAAGAGCTTATTAAATAATCAATCCCACCTTCTTTTTTATATCTTTACATAAAGCATAATAACACAATATAGTCAATCAATGAACTGGAGCGATAGCACAGCGGCAGGGCATTTGCCTTGTGCGCAGCCAGCCAGGCCGAGTTGGGTTCGATTCCTCTGCCCCTCTCTGGAGAGTCCATCAAGCTACTGAGAGTATCTCGCCCACACAGCAAAGCCTGGCAATCTACCCGTGACATATTCGATATGCCAAACACAGTAACAAGAGTCTCAAAATGGAGACGTCACTGGGTCCACTCGACCAAAATCGATGAACAATGGGAGGACAGTGTTGTTGATAATTAATCATCTATCCTCTTTATTCTTTATGTCATCTCACAATTTATATGTCTATGTAGCTATGCACTAGTTCATATATACAACCATCGCCTCTTCTATCTTTGTATATATTGAACTTTATAGATAATTTTAAAAATCGTTTTATTGAGATATGCTGACTTACAGTTATGTGAAAATTTATGTTAATATTTGTGGACATAAAAAGTACCCCATATGTGCCCCAAACTCTCCACTCTGTCTAGCTCATCCTTCCTTCCACTTCCCTCTACCCCCTGTTTATTTTATGCTGTTTGAAAAAATTACTCATGGAGGAGATACTAGTTAGTCATATGGACTCTCCAAAAAGAGAAGAATAAATGTACCCGTATGTTGATATTGTGGTTGTGCGTTACAAAGTGTGTTGCAGCATGTTCATTATTTCAGCATGTGGTAGATTATTAGATCGTTTACATATGTAATTGCTGCTATTATTTTCCCTCTGTTCAATCTATTTTTCAGCCAGATATCATTAATCACATGTACATTCTTTCACTGTTCTTTAAAATTTGCACAGGTTCTATATTGTAGACTATATGAACATAGTCAAAAATATAAATAATTGAATATATTTGTCAGATATGTTGATGATAAAACAGCCTCATGACAGAGGAGTAGAGATGACCTAATAAGGAAGGATAAGGATAGTAAGGGCTACCACAAGGAGGTGGAGGAGAAGTGGAGTCAGAGTTTACCTTGTCTTATTTTTCCATCCCTGTTCCTTGTCATTAAGGATAAGGAATTGAGGTTTATAGTTCAATCTCTACATTAAATGATTTTTTTATGTTACTAAAGCCAAATTTACATGTCTTGGATTACCCTAAAATTGTAATTGGTGCAGATAAACAAGAATATGTGGATATATTCTGCATTTATTTTGTTGACTTTGCATCACTCTTGTTGTCTGATATTAGCTGTTATTTATAAAGGTAAAGGCCCTCCCGTTGATCGTCGATTTGCTCGAGCGGGCCCAGTAACGTCTCCATTGGAGACTTTGTTGTTACTGTGTCTGGCATATCGAATACTCTCGGTAGCTTGCCGGGCTCTCCGAGAGGGGCGGAGGAATCGAACTTGGGTCGGCCATGTTGGCCGCTTGTAAGGCCCTACCCGCTGTGCTATCGCTCCAGTAGCCAGACCTATTTCTTCACTAGGTTATTTGTGCTAAGGACGATACTTCCTTTTCTAAATTTATTCAATTCATTTGATGCCTTATTTCATCTTTGGTCATTTATTCTCGTATGTAAGAAATAACAAATGTATTTTAAAACACACTTAGAAATTTCTGTCATATTATTCTAAATAACTTTCCTAAGTATTTTAGATATCTGCTTTTCAACCCTCTTTCGATAGAAATCTAGAAAAAAGTCAGAAACTTCTTACTGGGACAGTCTTTAGGAAATCAGAACTCCCATGTTACAGGGAACTATTTCAGCTGTTCCATATGTTATAAAGTTGTTTTTAAACATTTAATGACTCTTAAAGAGATGTCAAAACCCTCATTAATTGACTCACTTAGTTCTAAGTTAATAATGCCAGAAAATATACATTTCTAAATTATTTTTATTTCAAAGTGTTCTTTTCTTATTTCATGTCATGTTTACATTGAATAATAGATGCCATAAACTTCATAATGCAAATATGAAAATTAATAATTGAAGTTGGCAAATCGCATTATTGCTAATGGAGTCCTTTTATCTTTAGATTTACTGATGTTATTAAAAAATAAATATGTTCCTAAAGCATTACAGTTACAAGAGTATGGAAGCATACATATTTGAATCTTTAGTCCCAGAACTTTCATTCTTGGAGTTCCATGACACTTAGCTTAATTTACCATTTTAGCCACTTCCAAGAAAGTAAGTTTACTCTCTCAACAGTTTTATTTCACTAAAGTAATCATCAGATTATATATTTTATTTTATTAAGAGAAGATGAGTTGGTTGTGAAAGTTAAATTTTAGATTTTTATTTACTATTTTTTTAAGTTGAATCACCCGGAAATACAGTTACAAAGCTTTCATAATTTTCAATCACACAATGATCACACAGCCATCCCTCTACCAGTGGGCATTCTCCACCACCAATGTCCCCAGTATCCTTCCCACCACACAGACTCCATCCCACCACCTACCTCTGTCGGAAGCACCTTTTTTTCTTACTCTCTCCCTAATTTGGGGCATCATGGTTTTAGATACACATACTGAGAGGTCATCATGTTTGGTCCTTAATCTACTTTCAGCACACATCTCCCATCCCAAGCGACCACTCCAACCATCATTGACTTAGTGGTCCCTTCTCCATCCCAAATGCCTTCTTTTCTAGGACATGAGGAAGGCTTCCAAACGATGGAGCCATCCTCCTGGCTCTTATATCTACTGGTCTTGGGTGTTAGTCTTATATTATGTTGTTTTATATTCAACAAATGGAAGCAGTAATTCTATCTCTGTTCCTTTATTTCTTACTCATTTCACTTAGCATGATATTCTTCATGTCCATCCACATATAAGCAAATTTCATGACTTCATCTTTTCTAACAGCTGCATACTATTCCATTGTGTAAATGTACCTTTTTTTTTTTTTTAAACCAGTGGTCTGTTCTTGGACACTCGGGTTATTTTCAGATTCTGGCTTTTGTTAACAATGCTGCAATAAACACTTAAGTACAGATGTCATTTCTACTGTGTTTTTTGCATCCCCAGACTATATTCCCAGAAGAGGTATTGCTGGGTCATATGGAAGCTCAATTTCTATTTTTTTGAGGAATGTCCATATTGTTTTCCAAAAAGTCTGTACCAACTGGCATTCCTACCAACAATGAATGAGAGTCCCTTTCTCCCCACAGCCATGTCAGCACTGGTTGTTCTTGTTCTTTTTGATGTGTGCTAGTTTCTGTGGTGTAAGATGATATCTCATTATTGTTTGATTTGCATCTCCCTGATAGCTAGCAATGTAGAGCAGTTTTTCATATGACTGTTGGCCATTTGTATTTCTTTTTTGAGGAAGTTTCTTTTCAGTGCTTCTTCTCATTTTTTGATGAAATTGGAGGATATTTTTCTTGTAAAGTTCTACCAGGGTCTTGTGTATCCTGGATATTTACCCCTTATCTAATGGGCATTGGGTAAATACTTTTTCCCATTCCATGGGTCTCTCTGTATTTTAGTCACTGCTTCTTTTGAGGTGCAGAAGTTTCTTAATTTAATGTAGTCCCATTTGTTTATTTTTGTTTCTGCATTCTTGCTCAGTGGTGTTTCTTCCTTGAAGATAACTTTAGTTTCAGTATCATGGAGGTTTCTGCCTACAGTTTCCTCCTTCTACCTTGTAGATTCAGGTCCATACTGAGGTCTTCAATCCATTAAATTTCAGTTTGAAATTTCTGTTGTACAGAGTTGGTCATTGTGTAAATTGATTAAAACATACTAACCTTATTCATAAGATCATTGTATTTAAACCCTAAAATGACATTTATGAATGTTAGTATCCTGTACAGAATTACATAATGTTTTACATTATTCAGTAAGCATAAATTATATGTCTAGCATGCATAGCACAGAGGAAGGGCATTTGCCTTGCACGCGACCGACTGGCTGACATGAGTTCAATTCCTCTGCCCATCTCAAAGAGCCTGGCAAACTACCAAGAGTATCTCACCCACACGGCAAAGCCTGGTAAGCTACCCGTGATGTATTCATATGTCAAAAACAGTAACAACAAGTCTCACAATGGAGTCGTTACTGGGCCCACTTAAGAAAATGGATGAACAATGAGAGGACAGTGACAGTGAGAGTGCAAGATATGCTATTGAGAAAAGATACAAAAGTGATTAATATGAAAATTTCCGACAGGTAATTAATAGACCCAGAGGTTGAAGGGGCCAAATATAGTAAAGTGGGTGAAATGTTTCTCTTTCATGCCTGCCTCCTAGATTTCAACCCTAGAGTCGCACATGGTCCCCTTAGAATTGAGAGAAGTGATACTTTAGCATAGACCCAGGAGCAAGCCCTGATCAATTTGTGTGTGACCCAAATACCAAGAAATGAAAATAAAAAGACAGTCAAAACAAAGCAAAAATAAAACCCCAGAGATCCTAAATACATCATATTGGCAAAACCTGATTACCAATGTTTCCATAAATATTCTCTTATTGAAATATTTATCATTTAGACATTTTATTTTTAACCTTTCCATTAGTTATGAGAAATAAATATATAAATATATATATACCTAATTTATATACATCTATTTCCTGTTAATTTGTATGTGTGATTATTAAAAATTCTATATGTATATATAGATGCAATTATAGACACAAATGTGTATATACAAATGTACTTCTGTGTCTTGGTCAAGATTTAATATAATTTATTGATGATATATTTCCAGTTTTAGAGATAAACTTGTTTCATACAAAGACAGTAATAATTAACTAACTATAAAAGCCAAGTCACTTTTTGTTTTTTTATTCCTCCAAACTGAATTATTTATTTTTCCAAAATGAGTCTGTAGATCTGGAAGTTGTGAGAAAAAATTTTATCAGATAAACATTCAGGAAATAGAAAGTAGATAGATTTGTCTGCTTTTTCACCATGGTAAATTAAAGAGTCATTGTTTGTGGGAGGGAAGGGTACAATTTGTGTGGTATGTGTTTGTGTTCCATGAGGGTTCAAGCATGGGACTGAGTCATGATTAACGCTGTATTAATGTTTAACATATTTACTCTGCTATCCAAATAATTTCTTTATATCCTGGAATTCATTAAATATGTTTTAGAAATGATAGTATAAATAGCAAATACATTCCAGTCTCACATAAATATAACATGGATTGATAATTTATTAGTATATATTCAGCTAAAAGTAAATAGATTATAATTCACATTCCATTTTTAGATTATAATTCACATTGGCCTTTAATTACTGAAATTATACTGTTAGTATTTAGGAAAAATAATTATTACTTAATAAGTTATCATTTATTAAATAGTTTTTCAAACAAGAGATTATGCCATTACTAAATACTTAAAGGAACTAAGCCATAAATCTAATATTATAAAGACCAACAAAATTATTGAGTGTGTGAATATCCATTTTTATTACCAGTGGGCTCTTAAAAATTAAACTAGAGAGTACATATGGATAATTTGTTGTATTTGTCAAACTGAATTCATACAGTGAAATGAAACTCAACATATATATCCAAGTTTACTCTTGCATTGGACTTACTCTTACTCTAAAAGAATTTTATCAATGAGAAGAGAACTTTTTCCCCAGTGATGTAAATACATTTTCTATTCTAAAGTGTTGGCAGTAGATATGATTAACAAAGGTGGTGCCCTTTAATGAAGGAAGATATCAAATCAGTGAAAAACACAGAGAAGAAATACACTATGTGCTACTCCTGTTCCGTTTTCACCTGTTTCAGTCTGGATGTTTTTAAATGTCTCTTACCCGTTCTCTATTGCACTCCTTTGCATGTCTTGCCTTGGTTTTCAGCACCTCAGCGAGTATTTTCTATGAGAAGGAAGTGAGTCCCTAACTTCTTTCCTCAAAACCCTACAACAGTTTTCCATTCCAAATAAATGCTAAGGTACTTGTAAAAACTTACAAAATTCTCAGCAGTGAATCAAAAATCAAAGATAGGGTTAGAGAAATAGTAAAGACATTGAAGCTCTAGCCTTACATCTGACCATCCCTGATTTTTGACCCCCAGACCAAATATAGTGCCACATGCACTGCCAAGAGTTATTCCTGAGCACAGAGCCAGTAGTAAACACTGAGCACTGACTGTGGTCCTGAAACAAACAAAAAAGAAAATGGGCATACATGGGCCTAATTGTCTTTTCCTTCATCTTCAAGCCTTTCCTCTTTCTTTCTGTCTTATTTATTATTCTCCTTTTACTCACTCCACCTTGATTATATATATGCATATATAATTATATAGTATATATTATGTTCTTTTATTTTTTAATTCAGGAAGCTTCTACCTTAGGAATTTTTCTCAACTTAATATGCCACACTATAATTTTGCTTCATTTTCTTCTATTCTGACAATTCCAACTTGACTGCTGGTTTATTTTAGTCACTTAAGTTACTTAACTTCCCGTTAGTCGTCGATTTGCTCGAGCGGGCGCCAGTAACGTCTCCATTTGTCCCTGTTGCGTGCTAGTGTAGCCAAATAACAATGGCATCTGTTCGCTCCGGCAACATGAAGGGCCTCAAACCGATCGTTTCATGATCTTGACTTAGAAGGCTGACCATCTGGTAGGTGGGCGGCCATGCGGTCTTTCGACATCTCGTGGAATCCAGTCAGTAACAGCTCTAGTCCAACGGTCGTCTTTAAATCTCATTACGTGACCAGCCCATCTGATTTTCGACACCTTGGCAAATGAGACAGCGTCCCTGATCCTTGATCGTCGACGGATGTCAGAACTCCGGATTCTTTCTCTCATTTGAGTGAAACGTGATATTCCAAGCATAGCTCTTTCTATTCTTCTTTGGGAGACCTGAATAGCATTCTCATCTTGTTTGCGTAGGGCCCAAGTCTCTGAGGCATATGTTAATGCAGGAAGAACAGTGGAATCAAAGAGATGTGCCCGGAGCCAGAGGTTCTTCGTCCTCTGAGCTATTTCTTCGACGTTCTTGAAGGCGTTCCAAGCTGCTCTCTTTCTCCTGCACAGCTCGGGTGCCAGGTCATTTGTCATGTTGACCTCTCGACCTAGGTACACATAGTTGTTGCATTCGGAGATGGTCGTTCCATTGAGAGCGAATGGGGCGTCAGGAACAAGGCTGTTTCTCATAAACATTGTCTTCGTAAGATTCAGCTGTAGTCCTACCTTTCCACACTCACGGTCAAAGTCGGCCAGCATTTGTGCCGCTTGGCTGATGTTTGGTGTTATTAAAACAATGTCATCAGCAAAGCGGAGGTGGTGTAGTTGCCGACCATCTATCTTCACTCCCATTCCTTCCCATTCCAGTCATCGCATAATATTCTCGAGGTTTATTTTAAATATTTTAAAATTTTATTATGAACAAAATCACAATATTTTACAAGTATTTAAGTGTGTATGGGCTGGAGCCATAGCACAGCCATAGAGTGTTTGCCTTGCCTGCAGCCAGCCTGGCCAAGCCGGGTTCGATTCCTCCACCCCTCTCAGAGAGCCCGGCAAGCAACTGAGAGTATCTAGCCCGCATGGCAAGCATATTCTATATGCCAAACACAGTAACAAGAAGTCTCACAATGGAGATGTTACTGGGCCCACTCAAGCAAATAGATGAACAATGGGAGGAGAGTGCTACAGTGCTAAGTGTGTACATATTTTAGGGAGGCTACAATGTTACCATTACAAGTCCTGTAAGCGTTTCTTCACAGACCCTTAGACCTTTTCAACCTCGCCTGCCTGTTTAATATCACAGCCTGTCCATCTTAAGCCCAATTTGGAAGCATCATAACTTTCCATTTACATGAACCTCCTAAAATATTTTATGATTTTTAAAATTTATTGAAAGTTATTTTCTTCTTATGCTGTTTAGAATCTACTCTGGGGTAAAACCTGAAAGTTAAGGATTCTAGACTTTTTGTTGTTATTTTCAGTAATGTTGATGAGGCACATAGGCTACCTACCTCCCATACAAAGGATTAATAAATATTTTTAGTGAAAAGAAAGGAATTTCAAAGACAAATTGTTCCCTTGAATGAAATATTTCACTGATCACAATATATGGTATAAATTTTGCTCATGTCCAAACTATGAGAAAAACTCTAACAGGTAAGAAAAGAGAAAATTTTTAATGATTTTTGCTAAGAAAGTAGATGAAAATTATTCCATAGATTTTGCTTGTAAATTATCAAATGCATTTAAATTAGGTTTTATGACTTCTAGATTTTAGTAATTTATTTCTGAAATAGACTTTAATTGTTCATAAACTCTCAATATATAGTAATAGCTAAAAATAACAGATACCAATTAGTAGACACATTATATATAATCATTCGGGAAGGCAAGTATTAACGCTTATTTATATTCATTGAGAATTATCATATGTAATCTATATTATTTTAAAAATAATATGGTAGAAATTGTAACAAGATGCTCAGTAAATCCTCCTCTACAGGTTAAAAGAAGATACTAGAAAAATTTTACAATTTTCTATTAGAAATAGTCATGAAAATCCTGACATTTTTACCTCTTGCCTACCATTTAGGTATCCTTCCTGGTGCTAGCTAGCAGTTGTTAAATTCAATTCAGATATTTACTTTATGTTGGTGAATGAGTGGTACAATACTGTCATTTACAAAAAAAATAGACTATGCGGCACTCTTATTGCCTTCTAACCTATTTCTCTATGAATGCTTCCAAGTCTCTTAACTGGTGCCCTGTTGCACTTCTTTGGTAATGGCTTGCCATTCTTTTTAGCACCTCAGCGAGTATACTCCCTCTGAAAAGGAAGTGAGTCCCTAGCATTTCTTTCTTCACAACCCTACAACAGTTTTCCATTTCAAATAAATGTCAAAGTCCTTGTAAAAACTTACAAAATTCTCAAATATATGAGTTCAGTTCAGTTCATACAGTCAAATGACTAAATGAGCATACATTTTTGAAAATAATGAAGCAATATTGATTTTAATAGACTTCAGGTATACAGCACTATCATCAACATCTGTATATACTCCCATAAATCTAGATTCAATATTTTTATATTTTAATATTTTGCTTGGTGTGTATAAAACCCGATATAAACACAGGTCTCAGTCTTTAAGTGTTCCCAAATCAAAGCACCAGTCACTTGGGTAACTCAGACAGCAGAAATTAATTTTTTTATGATTTAAAGTTTGGAAGTGCAAGCTCAAAGTGTCTCTAGACTTGCTTCTCTTGTAAACACTCCTTGACATGCAGGCTGCTGCCTTTTTTTCCTCTAGCTTCACATGGAATTTTCTTTGTGTGTCAATCCTAGCTTTTCTCAGAGGGTCAAACACAGTTTTGAATTGAGGCTGCAAACCTATGAATTCATTTAATTGTACTGATGTTTTTTAACATCTTATCTCCTAGTATAATTACAATAAGGGTTAGTGTTCCTATATATGAATTTATATAAAGGTACATTAATTCAGTTCAAAGAAAAAAAATAATCCTCCAGATTAAATTGTAACTCTGTAATGTGTGGGCAGAGGGAGATGGTACATCGTGAATTGTAGTTCTTGCCTTGCTAATGGCTGAAAACATTTCCCTATCAAACCCTGAACTGCAACTGATCCCTCAAACACCTTCTAGACCAGGAATCATTACTGAGACAGAAGCAGGGGTAAGTACCTGAGCACCATCAAAAATGTCTCCTGAAAAAAAAAGAGAAAGAATATAAAAATATTCTAATGGATCCTCTATTTTTTAAATTAAGGTTAAGACTACCTGACTACTGTATATATATATATATATATATATATATATATATATGTGTGTGTTTGTGTGTGTGTGTGTATATATATATGTGTGTGTGTCTGTGTGTTTATGTGTGTGTGTATATATATACTTTATATATATACTGTATATACATATGAAAGACTGATAAAGGGTACCCATTGTATGCACATTTATCAAGGTTTTGCTGATAGTCATCCTCTCTATACATCCTCATTCTTGACTGTGTCTGTTAGTTTAATTTGTTGTTTGATCCTAACTCTGCAAACATTTGTGTGTGTATGTGTGTATGTATGTGTGTATTTTATCTCCCCAAATAAACTTTGATTTAGCTTTTATTTTTCAAAATATATTTCCCTTATCATTTGATCTTCACCCACAGTTCTGGACTCAGTCTCTAAATTCTTAGACTCTTAAGTATTGCAAATGATGAAAACATCTCTTGTCATGTTAATGGAGATCACCTTTGGAAAATATATAAGGATGAAGGCTGGTTTGCCAGAGAAAACAATAGGACAGAACTTCTAGTTCTACCTTCAATTATTAAGAAAGGGAAAGGATAGAGGTAGAATTTAGTTTTTAATGGTCAATAAGTTAAAAAAAAGTATGTTTATCTAATGTTACTCCATAAATGTTCATAAAAGAAAGTGCTTCAGAAAGTTTCTAGATGATAAACACATAATTTGTAAAAATGACACATCCAAAGCTTTAGGGAGAGGTGCTCAGGGCTTATTCCTGGCTTTTTACTTAGGGAACATTCTGGTGGGGCTGTGGGGTAGGCCATAGGATGCCTTTTGTGTTTTCTTTATCTGTTGCAAATGCATCTCTTTTATCTAACTATTTACTTGTATTTCCTACTAATCTAATGAATAAACTGGTCTCCTTAATTTTGCAAGCTATTACAGAAATTAGACATGAAAATATTCTGAGAATCTCTAACTTATGGCTGTTTGGTTAGAGGTTTGTAACCATCTGATGCAATCTTCAGACAGAGGTCAGGAATGAAGTCTCAGTGGCTCTGTTTGGCTTGGCAGGTTGCTATGGGGAGGCCTCTGTATACTTTTATTGGAATAGGGTGTAGGGTACCAACAATGCGAATGGAAACATTTGCCAGAACTTTAGCTATCTACTTAAAATCTCATTTGGAAATGAATAAATACGTTGTTATAGTCACAGATGGTACTCTTTTGAGTACTGGAGGCAGGAGACCTACTGCGGCTTGTTTATATAATGGCTATCAAATGGAAAGAAAGTCATTCAACTAAAAATTTTAATTTCCCTACATTTTCATCAATCTTTAACTTCTACTAAAACTGGTTAAAATAACATTATAAAATTGAAGTTTTTAAAATAATTTTAACTGCTCAATTATTTTTATTGCAAAGACGTGCTTAATATTTTTCCTTTTATGACACAATACAAATGGCATCTAATTTTCTAGTTTCCCAGAATATGTTTAGCCCATTAATAGTCAAAGGCAATAAAAAGATACTCATGTTAAAGTGTTTATACCCTTCTTGTGATTGAAGAACAAATCATAAAGTTTCATGATTCTTGAAGATCTTTGTTATGATTTTCAACTTTGTTGACATTGAAAGAAAGCTGTTGAGGAGATGAGAGGTATCATGATGGCCTCATAAATAAGGTCTTTAAAGGTAGCATTGAGTTTGGGTAAATTTTCCATTAAGAGAATAATTGATCTCCTCTGTCATTTGCATATTCACTAGAGCTCACCCTTCATAAAAATATTAAGTTAGAACTGACTTGTGACTAGTGAAGAATAGTGAGATTCTTGCCTATAAAATATAAAAGATGATTTGAAAGTTGATAATTTTTGATACAATTTAAGTAAGAAAGAGATTTAAGTTCATCTAATCTGAAGTATTAGCTATTGATAGTAGTAAATGTAAGTTGTGAAAATGACAAAAGAAGCATACCTTTTATTATTTGATAACTCATTTCCCATTTTAAAATATCTGTAAGAAGTAAAAATACAATCATATATCTTTCTGAGAGTGAGGATTGAGTCAAAGCTGTAGTATGGTATGAACATGACAGTTAGCTCATGGATAAAAGGTCTTAACATTATATAGGTAATGTTATAAAAGCCTCCCTACACATATCTATACATTTTAGTGGTTCAGATAATTCTATGTTTTTCAGTTTCTTGACAATATTTTGTGAACATGTAATTCCTGGATAGGTTAACTATTGCTATAAAATGAAATTTTATTTAAAGTTAGTTTGTAATAAGTTGCTTGTGTAGATTATTATCATACTCTAAAATGATTACTTAGTCTTTTTTTTGCTGGAAGGAAGATTACTGACAAAACTGAATGCAATCACGCCAAGGCAAATTTCCATCAGCTGGTGACACATGCCCTTACCAAATAACCCTAAGGATTAAATAGCCCTAAGTAAGCTAAACTCAGTTACATTTCCTTTCATCTTAAATTTACATTGTTCTTGAGGCAATTCTTGTGTGAATAGCTTTGCTGATACAGTTTGGCAAAGTATGAAGCCTGTCCCTCAGTATCTCAGCTAAATTTTGCTAACATTTTGGAGAGTAATTATTCCCCAGAGATTATATGTGCTCTGTACAGTATGCGCTGAGTAGTAGAACCAAACATTCTGATAGATCCAGGCCTGGAACTCTGCCAAATCAGACATTGGGAAGATTCTTCCACACTAAGATGTTTATGGTACACAAAGACAAACAAGATCTTGTTTCATTTTTCTTTAATTCTAAAAGTATTAGGTAAGTTTTCCATCATATTGAGCATTTGTTTGCTTTTGCTTTTTTAAAAAACTGACAAGTACCACTTAAAGTTTATCTTTTTCCCATTTCACCAAATAATGTGACCAATATAGCTAAGGAATTTAGAGCTGTGGCTGTCTTTTCACATTAAATTTATCCGTTTTGCTTAATAGGATACAACTGGTGCAATATAATGTGGTTTAGCGGATAGAGATTTCAGCCTTCAAACTTTCTCAACCTCTAATCTCTGGCAACACGTAAACAGATTAAAATTAGTCACTTTTTTGAAAAAAAAAGTAAGCAACAAAATCTATATCTGAAAATGTGTAGCTATAGAATATAACATCCGACTAATGTCATGGCTGATAAGTGGATATGCTTTAAAAATTTAAAACCAGCTTGTATAATGTATCAAAAATAAATTAATTTTATTATTTGTAATTATTTATATAATGTCAGTGTCACCCAGCTCAATGTTACCCTTTTTAAATGTGTTAACAATCATACACTTACTCAATAAAGAGAAGAAAATTCTGTAATCTGAGGAAAAACTATAATATTAGGGCTGAAATGATAGCACAGCAGTTAGGGCATTTGCCTTGCACAAGACCAGCAGGGCCCAATCCCAGGGGCCTACTGAGAGTATATCAGGAGTGATTTCTGAGCACTGAGTCAGGAGTAAACTCTGACTATATCCAGGATAGGCAGGTGGCATGACCACAAAATTGAAAACAAACAAAAAAGACCATTAAGAAAATCTTATGAAATTAACAATGATTAACAATTATATTATTTTCAAAAAATATATGGTAGTAAAAAATGAACAAATTTATGGGGCTGGAGCAATAGCACAGCGGGTAGGGCGTTTGCCTTGCACGCGGCCGACCCAGGTTCAATTCCCAGCATCCCATATGGTCTCCTAAGCACTGCCAGAGGTAATTCCTGAGTGCAGAACCAGGAGTAACCCCTGTGCATTGCTGGGTGTGACCCAAAAAGCAAAAAAAAAAAAAAAGAAGAACAAATTTAAAACACTATGAATATTAGTGGAATTTCATTTATTCTAGTAATTTTAGAAGCATTGGGCATGTACCCATATGTTCTTTTGTATGTCATATGTTAAAACAGTATGTAAAGTTGAATCATAATTACAAAATTATGTGTCAATAAATTAAATTACAGCATAATATGTAATTGTTAAATAATTTTGCTTAAAGATTATTTAATAGAATCTATATATGTCCTAGTTGAGAATACTCAAACTAGTTTTACAATTGCATTAAATCGTGGAGAACATAATGCAAAGGAAAATACTGGCGGCGTGTGGAGGAAAGTCCATTTCTCTCATAAGCCTATGAGGAAATAAGACCCCTGGTTGTCTACTTCAAAGACAGTTGCTTTAACTATAAGATGTATTTTTACTAGTTCTGTTATTTTTTCCTTTTTAAAAAATTCTAATGATGACAAAATATTATGAAACATCACCTTGTAGAAAAAGATGAAACATTTAAATAATACTGTGGACTGCATTCAACCTACATGTAGAGTTGCTTACTTGTCCTTCAAACAGTCTTTTGACTTGTGTTATGTCGATTCTGGTTCCAGAGTTAATCTTTATTAGTCAAGCCAATTATGGTATTCCATCTGTTTCACCAATGAAAGCACAGAAGTCTTGGCTTAATGAAATCAACATATGGTATTCGCTGATGATTATTATTGGTCCACAAGCACATAGTTTACATTAGTTTAAGACTGAAGAAAATTATTTCTATTTTGCATTTAAATAAATAGTATTATTCACACTGAATAAAAAAAAATGGTGATGCCCATACTGGTGTACTGACAGCCATCTGTAGTTATGAAGGAAGTTAGCTTGAATAAAGACCCAAGAGAATCATAAGATTTAGAGGTTCACTCATTGATTAATATCGTATTATGTTTAAAAAATATTTCTCCTTCTTACAGCATTGTTAATCGGGCTAAAATCCTGAACTGAAAGAGAAAATAAATTTGAAGTTTATTTATTTTATTTCCATATCAGAGAGCCCAGCGCGCTACCAAGAGTATCCCATCTGTATGGCAGAGCCTGACAAGCTCCCCATGGTGTACTCGATATTCCAAAAACAGTAACAATAAGTCTCACCATGGAGATGTTACTCATGCCTGCTTGAGCAAATTGAACAAAAGGAGGACAGTGCTACAGTGCTATTAAGATACTATAAGATAGAATGTGAATAAGCACCTCGCCTATAAGAAGTTCTTCTTAAGTTGCAGAGATATGTAGTAATTATGACTCTTATCTAGCATTCTGTTGACCTTGGTTTGATCACCAGAAACACACATATTTCCCCAAGTACTACCATGGGATTCATGAGCATAGAAAAGAAGCAAATCTCAGTCACCAAGGAAAGTAACCAAAACAAATACACAAAGAAGTTAAATAAATTATAACTAGATTTTTATTAGAACCTGGTTCTGTACACTTCTAAAATTGATTTTTCTTAGTAGTACTTAGAACATATGCAATACATTTGTAATAAACATGCAATATCTATCTATATAATATATGCAATATTTAAAGACTGTCACTGTCACTGTCCTCCCATTGTTCATCAATTTGCTTGAGCGGGTAGTAACATTGTGAGACTTGTTACTGTGTTTGGCATATCGAAAAAGCCACAGGGAGCTTGCCAGACTCTGCCATGTGGGCGAGCTCTCTCCGAGAGGGGCAGAGGAATTCAACTCGGGTCAGCCATGTTGGCTGCATGCAAGGCAAACGCCCTAACTGCTGTGCTCTCAGTCCAGCCCAATATTTATTTATTTATTTATTTTTTTCCCCTTTATTTTATTTTATTTTTTTAAAGTTGTAGGTTTACAATTTTTTGTGCTTTGGTTTCAATTATACAATGATCAGATACCCATCCCTCCACCAGTGCCCATTTTCCACCACCATGGATAATATCCCTCCCACCCCCATCCCCCCATCCCCCCGTCTCTGTGGCAGGGCAATCCCCTGTGTTCTTTCTCTCCTTTTGGGTGTTGTGGTCTGCAAAAGAGGCATTGAGTGGCAAACATGTTCAGTCCATAGTCTACTTTCGACATGCATCTCCCCTCCTGGGAGGATCCTCCAAACATCCTTTATTTGGTGCTCCCTTCTCTATCTGAATAGCCCTTTCCTCTAGGATACCCGGCTGGCCTCTAAGTTATGGAGTAATCCTCCTGGTGCTGATCTCAGCTATTCTTGGGTATTAATCTCATACTTTGTTACTTTATATCCCCCAAATGAATGCAATCTTTCTATGTCTATCCCTCTCTTTCTGACTCATTTCGCTTAGCATGATACTTTCCATATTGTACCACTTGTATGTAAATTTCATGACTTCATCTTTTCTAAGAGCTACATAGTACTCCATTGTGTAGATGTACCAAAGTTTCTTTAACCAGTCATCTGTTCTTGGGCATTCAGGTTTCTTCCAGTTTCTAGCTATTGTAAAGAGGGCTGCAATGAACAAACAAGTGCAGATGTCACTTCGACTATACATTTTTGCCTCTCTGGGATATATTCCCAGGAGTGGTATTGCTGGGTCAAATGGGAGCTCAATTTCTAATTTTTTGAGAATCGTCCATACTGTTTTCCAGAAGCAGCCCAATATTTAAAAACAGTGGAAGTCAATTCTTTATAATACAGGATGATATGGTTTGCCATGTCTTGTTTTCTTGTTGACAGACTTATTATATACCTTTTTAAAAATTAGAAATAGCTACATAAGTAACTTAAAACTTAAGAGACCTGACTACATTTCCTTTAAGGAAACTAATCAAGACTAATTTATAACCCTTTAAGAGTTTCAAGTTTTCTTTATATTAACTACTAATTAGATTAGATTATTATTGTTTATTTGAAATTTTCTTCCTGTTACTTTCTCCTTTCATAAATAAAACATTTTCTAAATTATATTTATCTGAAATATTTTTCTAATGATGTTAGAAATAGCTGCAAACTACTTTTTAATTCAAAATCATATGAGTTGGTTTCTTACACTTTAAGGAAAGTTTAGGCATGGAGGAGATTATTGGTAATTTTATTAGAATGAATTTCTTCTTCACTAATTTATCAGAAATATACTGTTGGTCAATTAAACTTTGTGATTGATTCTGGAAAAGTGGTCAAATGAGAAGTTAATGGGAAAGACTAACAAGAAAAATAATATAAGTAAAAAAACATAAAATTAAAAGCTCTCTTTCCCAGTAGAATTACAGCATTTATAAATCCATATTAATAATCAGATACCAATGTTAATATTAATTTGAAGAATAAGAATGTATTCTGGAAAAAATAAAAATATGTTCTATAGAAAGAATGTGTTGAGTCAGTTTAGAGGAGTATGGAAATTTCAAAACTATCAATAAATACATGAATAGTTATTGAGTACATAATTTACTATCCATTGAATTCTAAGGCCTGACGATAAACTGATGCCTGAGTCCTGGGCTGCCCAGAATATTCTGGCCATGCCTATGATTCATGAGGATCTTCAGTCCTCACCTTGGAAGGATGTGTGGTGTTGGGGTGAAACACTGATCAGGAGCATGAGCGGTATCCACCCTTTCCCCTATACTATCTTCCTGCCCAAGCCCTGATATCTGAGTTGATAATAATCTAATAACAATATAAGCCATGAAAACAATCACCACAATTTTTATTATGGATACTTTCTCATTTTATAGATATACTAAAATTTTCCTATATTCCATTATAAAATAAAACAATTTTTGTCTGAAAATTCTTGTAAAAGTCTATCGTTCTCATTCTTTCTTATTCTCTCTTTTGTTATTTCTATGTTACTCTAACTCCTTTTCTCTTTAAATATGTCTTTATTTATCTTGAGTTGATAATAAAGAATGCAAGCAATGGGTCAAAAATAGATGGATTTTTAATTAGATAAGAAATCTTAGAAAAGGGGCTGGAGCAACAGCACAGCGGGTAGTGCATTTGCCTTGCATGCGGCCGACTGGAGTTCGATTCCCAGCATCCCATATGGTCCCTTGAGAATCACCAAGGGTAATTTCTGAGTAACCAGGAGTAACCCTTGTGCATCACCGGGTGTGACCTGAAAAGCAAAAAAAAAAAAAAAAAAAAAAAAAAAAGAAGAAGAAAAGAAAATATATCTCAGGAAAAATATTTAAGCTTACTCTATATACCACCTGATATACTTCTCTATGAAAGCTTCATTGGCCTTATGTGATCAGAAGCCATTTTCAGATTATTTGATGTCACCAGTCTTTTATAAGCTATTCTGCTGGAAGTATGATGATATCTTATTATATATGGTCGCAATAGATAATCACCCACATGACTAAAAATGTTTTAATCTTATGCGCTTTTTTGCTATTTTAGGTATAACTATTGTAATGTTTCAGTAAATATTTCTACTTACAATTTTGAATTTTTTATACTGATTCTGAAAACCTCTTTACATATCCTGAATGTAGCTCCCATACAGAATTTTTTGCAAATTATTTGTATCACCACTTCATCTTATTCATTTGACTGCTTTTGAATAATCTTTTTAACAGTAGCTTAATATAATTCATAATTTTTTATTTATTATTATGGCTTTCTGAAACATGGGGAATTAAATAAAAGCAAAATCCTTTCCAAATTCAGAGATCTAGCCAATAAAAATAATGGAGGAAGGGCAATTTTATTTTTATGTGAGCAACTAAACAAAGATGTGACACACATTAAAGCGTTATCCATTATGCAAAGATAGAGAGCTCATTCTTTTATAAGCCAAGCAGATACAACCCTTGCATACATATTGCCAAGATAAATAATGGTCACTAAAGTGGTTTGACATTACTATTTTCTATGCCTAATTCATTTTAAATTTACCTGGTGATTTAGATTGTCAAATCTATTATGTATCTGGTTTTTTCCAAAGGAAAATATCCTCCTGTATTGTGATAAGAGACAGTTTTGCAACTCCTGCTGAAGCTTTTATCTATTTCTTTTACACAAACTGAAATGTATGGATGTCATCTTCCTTGATGACTGTGTGTCAAATTGGTTTGGCTCCCAAGCCCCCGGAAAGAAGAACACTGAATCTTAAGTCTTAAGAAAAAAAGAAACCTTATATTTGTACTTAGTTCTATTTGTACTTAGAATTTCTTATTTGGGTTACAAGGAAATACTAAACATATAGCATTCAAATTATCCCTAATAACTCATCTACATTTCCATAGGCAAGTTTTAGCCTTCCCTAAATCTGTCAGTCCTTAATTACATTATTATTGTTGTTTATGTTTCAAGACTATTAGCTAAATATTTATTGGTTGCTCCCTGTGTAGCCTTATGTAATACAAGTTTAAGAAAAGCTTTCTCTGGAGTTTGAAGATCTATTTTTTGGGGGTGTATTCAGATGTACTAAGAACTTACTCCTGACTCTGTGCTGGAGTCATTTCTGGCAGATCACAGGTACCAGGGGTCAAAACCTGGTTGTCTAAGAGTAAGGCGTATACTTGACCTGCTCTTTTATGTCTCAGTTGCCTGGCGATCTTAATTTTCAATTAAGCGTATCTCATATAAGATGGCATAGTAAAGTTTCCTTGAGATATAACCAGATAGTGACTATTATAGTTTTATGGCAACGTTTGCTCTTAGAACTTTTTTATCTAACCAAATAATTTCCCTCAGCTGTGAAATGGTCAGATTTCTGTGTTGGGCATTTTGTGTTACAGTTTTAATATACCCAGAGTAAGATCGAGCAAAGATATTAACTAAATTTCCATTATTAAATATGTATAGCTCTGGACTATTTAGTGCCATGGCCAGTCCCATTTTATTGGTGTTTTAAAAATTACTTTGTTTCGAATAATTTGCAATAGTCATATAATAGTCGACTATATGTTCATGAATAATAGGCATTCATCTGTTATCTCTCTGGAAACTGGAGAGTGATTGTATTCCAAAATAATCATGACACTAGAATTGCCATTTGCACACTCTATCTGTAAACACAAAGGCTGTGTATTTAATTCAGGTGTCTTTCTTTTTCACATCACTTTTCAAAACTCATTAAACTAGTATTATGTCAAATTTAGAATTTGAGAAATTGAATGCATATTAATTAATTTTACTTTGTGTTTTTTTTACTAATGAAAATGAACCTTTTTGTTTATTTATTTCTGCCCATAGTCAGATTGTTGGGCTTAAGAGTCTAGTCACTGTTTATATTGAAAGTACAATTCAGAAACAATTATAAATAAGACTGCATAGACAATTATGGGTAAACAAAGAGAAAAAGTAATATAACAATAACATGATTGTTTTCTAGTTAAGTGTGAATCATAAGATAATTGCAGTAATTTGACGGTGAATAGGACAGCAAGACTATGAAAAGAGTTGTTCCTTTAATATCTCATTTTCTTTTTTTTCTTTTTTTTAATATCTCATTTTCTGCAACAGAGTTTACAACCAAAATGTGAGCTTTAAGTACTTTTAAAGAATTATGGTTACAGTCTTCCAATGGTGCTGGTTTCAGAATTGGGAAGATATCATTGAATTTCATTTATTTATTTTCACTTTTGGCCATCAACATGTGATGGGATTTCTCCCTACACATTGTCACTCTTTCTCTCCTAAGGTGGAGTACTCAATGGGAAAATCTTACTCAAAATGGGCAGCTAATATTGCTACTGTGTCTTCAAGATGACAATAGGGTTCAAGAAGCCAGAGATGAGAGAATTCCCTTTATTTAATGAAATTTATTGTGCAACAATTCCATTAAATCAGCATAACCTTTGTCTCTGATTCACATTCAAATGTCTATTAAAATGTTTAATAGTTGAATATGTATACAAGTTTATAGGTGTCACTCCCATTTTTAACAAGGCAGGGGGTAAAGCAGTAGATTATTTGAATCATTGATTCAATTATTCTATATGCCCTGAGATCTGAGGCTATAGGAATTTACAAATAAAATTCTTGAACAATAGGAAGAAAAAACTTACCTTTATTTTCTGTTCTAGTCAACCTGTCTTGCATCCTAAAGATGAAAATTGTTTGTATCCAGGTACTGAGTTTTAGAAATGGAAATTTTAGGTGAAAGAAATCTATCATACCTGATAACTAGTCAAAAATCTCTTTCTTTTAAAAAGAATTAGTTCTGCAAAATCCAACTGCTACCTGTTATCGTGCTGTTACAGTCAGTCAGGGTAAGCATATGCTGGCCTCGGAAAGGGCCTATGAAAAATTCTGCTGACAAATAAAATATAGCTTTAGCATGCTTTGTATAATTTAATTTGACTTTTGATAGGCATATGTTAAAGACTATTCTGCTTGAAACCCCTAATATATGTTTGTATGTATGTGTGTGTATATATATATGTGTATATATATATGTGCATATATATATATATGTATATATATTGTCATGGGGACTATTCAAGCAAATTGGGACAATGAGCCAGAAATAAATTTGTTAAATAATTTCTACAACCTAATCAAATTATTTTAATATCCATTTTTTATTTCCTCTTATGAAGTATAAATGCAAAGATAAAAGATAAATATAAGGATAAATAAATATAAAAATAAATATAAAGATAAATAAAAAAGCTTTATTTTTCTATAATTATGAAGTGTTTAAAGTACACAAGGTTGATTTAACATCACACATACTGTAAAAATGTCTATCTATTAAGTAATACCCTTATAGTTCCAACTATTTAAATTTTTTTTTTGCTAAGAATATTTTGATTCTGTTCCTTTAACAAAGGCTAACTACACAATTAAGTATTACATTTATAGTCACCTGGACATATGTTATACTTTAGATCTTATTCATGTTATAATAAAATTTTGTAGCCTTTACCAACCTTTTCCCTTATTCTCATTCTTTAATCCCTGTCAACTACTTACACTATGTTTCTATGAGTTTGATTTATCTTCTTGTACATTTCGCAAGTAAGAGATAATACAAAATATTTTATTTCACTTTCTTGAGTATTTTACTTCACACAATGCCCTAAATGTCTAGCAACTTGTTCATTTCAAGTGACAGAACTACCTTCCTTTTTAGGTTTGAATGATAACCCTCTCTGTATGTGTGTGTGTTGCATATCATTAAATGTATTTATACATTTACTAACTGCTGATTCCCATATTTTTCTATTGTTAGTGCCACAATGAAGATGGAAATATATAGGTACATGCGTATGTATGTACATATAGATATAAGCTATGAAATAATTATTTTGTTTCCTTTAGTTGAGTGTGCTTGTTTTATCATAGATACACCCTGTTTTCCATAGTGACTATACTAGTTTACAATTCCAACAATGTATAAGTGCTGCGAGTTTTCCAAATTCCAACTAGCATGTGTTATTTTAATTTTTTCACTAATAGTCATCCTAAATATTTTGAGGCAATATCTCATTGTGGTTTTAATGGTTTCCTTCATGATTAATTATATTGGGCACCTTTTCACATGCATAATGGACATTTAATTTTTTCTTCGGAAAATGTGTTTTGTGTTTCTTCACCTTAAGAGGAAAAAATATGACTCTGGTATAAGGAATATTTTGAGCTAATAACTTTTTGAAATACCAACAGACATAGCACATTTCTGAAGTTAGTTTTTGTGAGAGTTATTTACATTTAAAAGAGAAATGTTAATATTTTGAGTGATCCTCTTCTCTATAAGAAATAGAATGAGTAAATATCTAAAAATCTTATTAATGAAGAAGGCAAATCCTTAAATCAGCGTGACAAACTTACTTTCCTTACAGAGTTCTGTTGATAAGTTGCCAGAACTAACTCCACAACTTTTTGTCTTTAACTGTTACTTGGACTAATTTGGAGAACTCATAATTTTGTTGATCTCTTTCACATACATAGGTGTTTTACATGTCACCAAAATTCTTTGTGTTTCACTAGCTTTAATCTGCAGTCAAGAACCTGGTAGAATAAAGGGGAAAATAATTTTTTCTCATAACATTTATTTTTTAAATAAATTGCCTGATTTTTTTAATGTTTCTTTTTTACTGTTAAGATGTATAATTTATTTTATATTTTGGCTATTAATCTTATAGAACTTGTGGTTTGCAAATATTTTTTCTCTGCCTGTAGATTGTCTTTCATTTTTCAGATGCTCTATTTCTTGATGTGTATAAGCTTTCTATGTCAAAGTATTCCCACTTGTTTAATTTTTGTTTGGTGTAGGATAACACTGTTCTGTCCTTCCTGCATAACCTCAGAAATAGTTGATAGTTTATTAGACTGAGGAAAAGAGAAAAACACCTTAAGAGGTATCTTGCCCTTGAGCAGTCAGGAAGGTCTTTCTTATGTTGATTTGGCTACCTGACTGGGTGGAGTGTCAGCCAGACTAGAAGGGAGCTGAAGAAGGAGAGAGCAGGGGCTGAAAGATGGACTACCAAGAGACTAGCAAGGGGAACATGTGCTTGAGAGAACCTAGGCCCTCCATAACCCATCCCGATGCAGGCCACACACAGCGGCTCGAGGGCACTGAACACAGGCGGTGAGATAGAGCTGTCCAGAGAGCCCGCGAACACACAACCTTCAGCGTGCATAGTTTTTTACAGTTTGGTTACATTTGACAAGCATTTATAATCATATAAAGAGTAAACTTTATGTCTAGCATGCTTTTAGTCCAGATATTGTAACTCAGTCACATAATTTCCATGAGAAACTGCATTATTTCTATTCTACCTGAGCTCTTCAATGATATACTGATATCCAAGCAACCAACTATAAATTTTATCACACAATAGTCACCGTTTTTGTGATATACTTATCTATAATACATGAAACATCATCTTTTTGATAAGAATTAAATGACAATGCAAAACATATATTAATCTAATTAAACAAAAAATGAACTTTTACTTGGGTAGAAAAGAACTTAATACCTTCCCTCCCTCCCCAACTTAAAGCTTAGGACTGCCTGAAGGAAGAAGTGTTTCATGTAGTAATTTATTAACTTCCACACACAACAGATCTTGATTTATATCATTTTGGTGCTTGACATATTCCCCATAGAGAGGCTATTTATACTTCACATAAGAGTTAGGAAAAGGCGGCCTCCGTCGTCCTCTTGGACCTGGAGCCACTTACCCTCCCCAAGTGCCACCCCATCTGCCCCTCTGCCTTTGTGCGACTCTCCAGCGTGGTGCCCAGTTTGCTCCCTCCCACAGATAGTGAACCTATCCCAGGTGGCCACATCCCTGCCTCCCCCATCCGGCACCACACCCACATCGCGGTAGTGGGCTTGACCTTTGCAGAAGCGTGCTGGCCGCAAAATAAACAGCAGTTATTTTTCCCTTTCCCGGCACTCTGGCACTCTGTACTCACATCTTCGTTTCTGTCCCCTAATTCTGTGGAGAATATCTTGGCCATCACAAACACATTAGGCCAATAGTCCAGTAGCCTATTCCTATTGCACTGTAATACTGGCATCACAAGAAGCTCTACAAGTCCAATATAAAAGAACACATCCTGGAAAGCATCACTAGAGACCTCACATAAGCCACAGAAGAGCACATAAGAGGATGGTGAAACTCTAGAAGAGTGACCACCATTGACCGAGCTCATCCAGAATCCTGTCTCGCAATTAGAGGGGATTACTGATAATGAACTGGAAGGTCTCACCACCATACTACTATAAAAATATGAAGAAACAGCAAAAATTGCCACCTCTAGGAAATGAGGAAAAGGGACTTGACACCTCAACAAGCATTACCCACAAATAACAGTTAGGAAAAGGCACAGTTTTGACTTCTTGTGGACTCATGGGATCCCCTAACATCTTTTCTTTTTTTTTTTCTTTTTTTTTTTTAATTTATTGAATCACTGTAGGAAAGGTTACAAAGCTTTCAGGTTTAGGTCTCAGTCATGCAAATATCAAACACATTTCCCTTTACCAATACTTATTTTTTACCACGAAGAACCCCAATAAAACCCCACCCCCACCCCTCCCAGTCCCTGTGAGGCAGATGAATTCTAGTTAACACTCTATCTGCTTTGATTAGATTCATTGTTTCAATAAAAGATTCACCACTATTATTTAGAGTTTACCCCCCGCCCCCAAATCAGACATGCTGAAAAAGCATTGTGAAGTGATTTGCTTTCTACAGCTGGGTTCAAGAATTAAATGTTGGTTTTGGATTTCTGCTATTTTACTTATTGACACTGGAAGTATTTCTACTGAAAGTCAGATAGTTAAGAAATTGGTTTCTGTGCTCTGGAGCCGTGGCCATGCTGGAGAGCCGCTAGTGGGGGGCAACTGGTGGCCTCGGTAGGGCGTGAAGGACGGACCGGAACGCCCCCCTTCCCATGAGGTTTTAGTTGCCCCCACACCCCCAGCTCATACCTGCTGTCTACAAGGCTCCCATGCGGCTGCCATCCTTCTTTCCAGAGAAGAGAGGGCGAATGGGGCAACACCCTTTTTCCCTCTGGCAGACTTGATGGCCTGGATCAATGCATGGTCCGTTCACTTTTCTGCTCCAAGTTGCCGGGTTCTGCATTAAGTCCTTGTGCTTCTGGGGCCGTGGCCGTGCTGGAGAGCCGCTCGTGGGGGGCAACTGGTGACCACGGTAGGGCGTGAAGGACGGACCGGAACGCCCCCCTTCCCATGAGGTTTTAGTCGCCCCCACACCCCCAGCTCATACCTGCTGTCCACAAGGCTCCCATGCGGCCGCCATCCTTCTTTCCAGAGAAGAAAGAGCGACTGGGGCAACACCCTTTCCCCTCCGGACAGACATGATGGCCTGGATTAACGCATAGTCCGTTCACTTTTCTGCTCCAAGCTACTGGGTTCTGCATTAAGTCCTTGTGTTTCTTGGGCCGTGGCTGTGCTGGAGAGCTGCTTGCGGGGGGCAACTGGTGACCTCAGTAGGGCATAAAGGACGGACCGGAACGCCCCCCTTCCCATGAGGTTTTAGTCGCCCCTACACTCCCGGCTCATACCTGCTGTCCACAAGGCTCCCATGTGGCCGCCATCTTTCTTTCCAGAGAGGAGAGGGCGAATGGGGCAACACCCTTTCCCCTCCGGCAGACTTGTTGGCCTGGATCAATGCATAGTCCGTTCACTTTTCTGCTCCAAGCTGCCGGGTACTGCATTAAGTCCTTGTGCTTCTGGGGCCGTGGCTGTGCTGGAGAGCCGCTCACGGGGGGAAACTGGTGACCTCGGTAGGGCGTGAAGCACGGACCAGAATGCCCCCCATCCCATGAGGTTTTAGTTGCCCCACACCCTCGGCTCATACCTGCTGTCCACAAGGCTCCCATGCAGCCACCATCCTTCTTTCCAGAGAAGAGAGGGCGAATGGGGCAACACCCTTTCCCCTCCGGGCAGACATGATGGCCTAGATTAACGCATAGTCCGTTCACTTTTCTGCTCCAAGCTGCTGGGTTCTGCATTAAGTCCTTGTGTTTTTGGGGCTGTGGCCGTGCTCCGAACTTAACTCTGATTTTCAGGGAGAAACGTTGGGTGGTTTACTTCCCATGGATCACTTTGTATATAGAGAGATGTTGCGCAGCCGCTTATGCGGCTTATGCGGCCGCGCGGTTTGGAGGAAAAGTCCTAG
Organism: Sorex fumeus; assembly: GCF_029834395.1. Lineage (NCBI taxonomy): Eukaryota > Metazoa > Chordata > Mammalia > Eulipotyphla > Soricidae > Sorex > Sorex fumeus. The sequence goes on from NW_026606064.1 coordinate 17,009,920, forward strand.
TTCCTGCATACTCGAGCTGTGCTTGTAGAGGCTTCTGGTCACTGGGTTTCCATCTGGGGGAGACGGGATGCAGCGCCTCCCCCATCTGGGACTTCCCGATGATCTCGGCTCTTTTTGGAACCTGTTTTTTTTTTTTTCCTTCGGGAGCTGTAGATCCCCGCCCTCCATGTGGCCCTTCTCTTTGGCTGTATGCTGTAAAGATCCCCCCTAACATCTTAAAGGAAAAGAAAAAAAAAGAATCAATAGTGAGAATGAGGGAATATAATTTAATAAATTTAAACATAAATTAGAGATTAAAGAATATTATTTTTCAGATACATTTTAGAAGAATCCCCCTTCCTCCCTATTATTAATAGTGAGAAGATTGTACTAGCATGATACCAGCAAGGGTCTAGAATGCAGATGTTTGTGGTTCCTCACAGGCCATTTCATAGACAACAGAGTTTTTTTTTTCTAGATGAATTAAATGGATGCCTTGGGAATTCCACAACCCAAATTACATTCCATAGTAGTATACATCTTTATAATACCCAGAACCATAAATTATGCACTAGTAGCAGCTTTTAGCTTTGCTTGTGCATACTTGTTTTTAGATGAAACTAAGGAGCTAAAATATTATCATTAGCCATCATAACATATGACAGCTAAAGTAGGGCAGTTTTTGACCCAATCCAGTAGTAAAGTTTATTAAACAATTAATTAAAAAGGGAGTATTATGTACATGAGTTCTAGAATTCTAGAATTTAAAATCCTCAAATTTGGTTAAAGGAGTATAACTAAATTTGACTGTTTAAAATTCTGTACAGAATCTACAATCTATAGCAAAATATTTGAAGAATTATTGTGCAATTTCTTCATCAGTTTGGTCCATTCTGGAAAATTAGAAAGGAACTTAGCAAGCAAATTCTCTTTTCTAAGTATCTTATTTTCTGTATCTTTACAATAGGCCTTTTTTCCATCAAAATGAACTGATGATTAAATTACAACACTGTGACCTACAGGTGGCAACAAATCTTTAAAAGCTTCACCTTACTTGAACAATATTTATTTCAGGTTTCTTTTTTTCTAGTAAAGCTTTATACCTTTGGGAGGCAAAGAAATGTAACAAAGCCAAAGCATTAATTTTATGTGGCTTTTGAGGTCTGACATTACAAGAATATCATTATTGTTACCACTGGCATACCTTGCTTTGAAAAAGAATTTGCCACAGTCAGAAATAAAGAGTGGAAGCTGTTTTATTTGTTTATTTGTTTTTGGTCATACAGGTGGGCAAATCTAAGGAGTTGCAACTATCCCAAGCAAGCAGCATAAAGAAACACAGTTACAAAGTTGTTCATGAATGAATGTCAGTTGTACAGTGCTCCAACACCCATCCCCTCACCAGTGAACATTTCCCACCACCAGTGTTCCCCTCCCTCTCCACCCCCAGCATGCCTCTATGGTAGGCACTTCTCTTTCTCTCTCCGTTTCTCTCTCTCTCTCTGTTTCTCTCTCTGTCTCTGTCTCTCTCTGTCTCTTTCTCTACCTCTCTCTCTCTCTGTCTTTCTCTCTGTCTCTGTCTCTCTCTCCTTGTGCTCAGGGATCATTCCTGTAACATCTCGGGGAACCATATGGCATGACAGGGATTGAACCTAGGATGACAACATGCAGCCAAGTACCTATCTGCTGTACTATCTCTGTGGTCCTAAAATAAAATATTTGTATGTGATAAGAAAAATTCAAAGAAAGGCATTAAAAACATCCTGGATGTACTGGTTTGTAATTTGTAAAGTCTGTTCCAACATTAGTTCTTTTACACTTAGGAATATGTACATCTTTGAGCATTAGTGGAGTTAAGCAGGCCTCTGCTTGTGAGTAAAGTCATGTAACAATACATATTGGTTATAACAGTGGCCTAATTATTACTGCTTTATAGAGAATCTTAAAGGTGTGGTTGAATATTTTTTAAACCTGGCTTTAATCACTCAGGTTTAAGACATTTTGTGATACAATTGAAAAATTTAGCAAAATATTCTGTTGATTCTATAAAATACTTTTCATATTTATCATTTTCTTGATTAAACAAAAAGAAAATGCATACATATATAATCCCATTGCTGAAACGATCTCCAAAATATCATATTTTATTGGCAATAAATTTGCATTGTATAGAATGTTAAAATGCTATGTATGCATTCTGCATATGGGCAATTTAACAATTATCTAGAGTGGAAATAATTGCTGTTTTCACCAGCTGTAAAACCTATTGGTCCAATCTGGGCACTCTTTCATACAGAGAATTGTTAATTACTTGAACTTATTTTTATATAGTACTTTATGACTTGTTTACGTATTTTTCTCATGAGAATGAGATTGGCTTTCTGAGATGAGAAAACTAAAGAGAAGAGAGTTTGAATAATGTTCAGAACACATATATAGTTAAATATCTGTGCACAAGTGTACATATGTGTGTAAGGCATTTGGCATTGGAAACATTAATCAGAAAGTTCCAGAAAGTTATTTTTTTCTCATAGTGTTTATTCATCATCATTTTCATATCATAAAAGAAAAATAATTTATTTCATTCCTTGAAAATTACTTTGCTGGATTCCATGAAATTATGAAACAACTCATAACAATAAAGAATATGTACATTAAAATGTGAGATAACAAGCAGATTTAAAATTTTTAGCTGTAAAACTTTAATGCAGTGTTTATCCCATCAGTTGATATATAAAGAAAAAATCCAAATAAAATAACAAGTCAAAATAAATCACTGAGTATCAAAAGCAACACATGATCTTTCATTTCTATTTGCAGGGTAGTTTATACCATAATTAGTTTGAATTGGAAAGAGTTTAATCAGGTTTTATGAGCTTCTGATATTGCAACGATGAGTGAATTTAAAAAAACAAAAATAAAAACACACAGCTCAGTTTTAATGACTTTGCAAATTAATTGTTTATTGGTTTTGAAGTGACCTGCATCCTATTTCTATTTCTTTCCAATTCTTAGACATTTCTCAAATGTGCTTTTTCCACGTATTCTTTTTTTCCCCATAGGCATTGTTTTCCTCCCATTTTTATTAAGGCACTGAGATTTACAATACTGTTTATTATAGCTTTATGTAGATATTGTTATATGACTTCAAGTCTGCTTTACTCCACCAATGTCCCAAAATGCACATACTCCCAAATGTAAAAAAAAAAAATCTAATAATGAAACAGACTATATAAGTTGCAACTGTGTACATCCAGGATGTTTTTAATGCCACTTATTTGAATGTTTCTTATCACATACAAATATATATTTTTTTAGAACCATGGACATAGTACAGGAGGTGGGCACTTGGCTGCATGTTGTCATCCAGGCTCAATTCCTGGAACCACATATGGTCCCTGAAGCACAGCCAGGAATGATCCCTGAGCACAGAGTCAGTAGTAAGCCCTATACAAAGTCATTACCCCTGACCCCCTCTCCAGGACAAAACTTTTAAAACTGTCATTTGGTGTCTTCAAATTAGTATTCTTAAAGTTTTCTAAAGTTTATATTTTGTATGAGAGACTTTCTATGAGTTGAATATAATAAAATTCTTTGATATCTGCTTGAATTAAAAATATTGCGTTTTTTTAAAAGTGTGATACTTAGGAATTAGAGGAAATACCTTGAGGGCAATATCTAATAATAATTTTAGTAATAAATCAATAATTAATAATTATGTAAAAATGAAAAAAATAAATGTTTAAACTAATTATTGATCACTTGACATCCCATTACTCATTGATTAGCTCAAGCAGGAGCCAGTAAAGTCTCCATTTGTCCCTGTTGCATGCTAGTGTAGCCCAATGGCCTCTGCTCATTCTAGAAATACAAAGAGCCTCAAACCGATTGCTCAGGGTCTTGATGAAGAAGTCTGAATATCTCATAGGTGGGCAGCCACGTGACCTTTTGATGTCCCATGGAATCCAGTTGGTAATGGCTCTAGTCCAGAGGTTGTCTCCAAATCTCATTACGTGTCAAGCCCATCTAATTTTTGACACCCTGGCAAACGAGACAGCATCCCTGTTTCTTGACCGTCGATGGAGGGCGGAAGTCCGTATTCTTTCTCTCATTTGAGTCAAGTGGATTACACCAAGCATAGCTCATTCTATTCCTCTTTGGGATATCCTAATAGCGTTCTCATCCTGTATCCATAAGGGCCCAGGTCTCTGAAGTGTATGTTAATGTAGGAGGAACAGTGGAATCAATGAGATGTGACTGGAATTGGAGATTCTTTGTCCTCTTAGCTATTTCTTCAATGTTCTTGAAGGCGTTCCAAGCCGCTCTTTACCTCCTGCACAACTCAGGTGCCAGGTCATTCATCATGTTGACTTATTGACCTAGGTACACGTAACTGTTGCATTCGAAGATGTTTGTACCGTTGAGAGTGAATGGAACATCAGGAACGAGACTGTTTCTCATAAATATTGTCTTCATGAGACCCAGCTATAGTCTGACCTTTCCACACTCATGGTCAAAGTCAGCCAGCATTTGTGCTGCTTGGCTAATGTTTAGTGTGATTAGAATGATGTCATCAGCAAAGCGGAGGTGGTGTAGCTGCTGACCGTCTATCTTCACTCCTATTCCTTCCCATTCCAGTCGTTGCATGATGTTCTCGAGGCCGTGAGCATTGATTCATTTGAATGCTTAACAACTCATATCAGATGATTACAGATGTCACCCAAACACTTGACTCCTGTATGCACACAGCCACTAACACATACACATATTCACACATACATACACACAGTGCTATTTTCAATCATGCATAGTAATTTTCCTTTATCATTAACATATAATGTAGGAAGCATGCTCATTAAATTGACTAAAAGTGTTAGAAATTAATAACTGCCTATATTCATTACAATGCAGCTTCCTTTTTATTTTTGTATAGCTAATCTTTATTTACAAACAGACAAAATCTTGGAAAGGAGATCAGTCACTCAGAATAATTTTTTCCTTTTTCACTATGTAAGGTTTTCAATTTGATAACAGATTATTCCTTTAATAAACCTCTGTTATTAGATGTTGAAATTACCTCACAGTGGTGATTGTTTCTGTTTGGCTTTATAAAGTTAGGAGAAAATTTGTAATATTTTCCTTATGCGTTTTAACTCATGTACATGTTTTAACTTGGTTTTAATTTTATCACTGATGGTCAAATTCTGCTAGATCTGGTTAGAGAGAAACTTTCTCTTCATTATTCATCCGGTGAATAACCTACTAACAAAATATGTTCTACCTGTCTATGAAAAGTTAAAAAAGAGAATAGCTTTAAACCTAAAACCAAAACTGTTTCAGGATTCAAATTCTATAAATCATTTAATTCATGAATCATTAACCTACTAAGTGAACTGCATCATGAAATATATTTTCATTTGCAATGAAGTTGGAAAATTGAGCCTATGCATTAATCAAATGTTAAATTAAATGTAAAAAGCGTAATCTCTGGTAGCATTTGAAGAATAAGCTAATTGATGTTAAAATGAGAAAATTATTTTAGTACGCATTTTTATGAATATTTCTAGAAGTAGTGTGGACTTCTCATGCATAGGAGTTCACTGAACATTCAAAAGTATATGTTCAAACTGGGCTGGAGCGATAGCACAGCAGTAGAGTGTTTGCCTTGCACAGGGCTTACCCAGCCAACCTGAGTTTGATTCCTCTGCCCCTCTCAGAGAGCCCGGCAAGCTACCAAGAGCACAATAAAGCATGGCAAGCTACCCGTGACACACCCGATATGCCAAGCACAGTAACAACAAGTCTCACAATGGAGACGTTACTGGGCCCGCTCAATTCAATAGATGAGCAATGGGAGGACAGTGCTACAGTGCTACAGTGTTATGTCCAAACTGAAATTCCTGGTCTCTATCTAAGAGGAAATTTTACAAAATTATTCTATGTAGTGTCCTAGATAAATTGTTTTTAAATAAAATTTCACCTATTAGATATTAAATCTTGATCACTTGACATCCCGTTACTCATTGATTTGCTCGAGCGGGTGCCAATAACATCACCATTCATCCCTGTCGCGTGTGAGTGTAGCCAATAACATCTGCTCGTTCTAGGAACACAAAGATCCTCGAAACGATCATTCAGGATCTTGATGAAGAAGTCTGACCATCTCATAGGAGGGCAGCCATGTGGTCTTTTGACATCCTAAGGAATACAGTTGGTAATGGCTCAAGTCTAGTCGTCTCCAAATCTCATTACGTGTCCAGTCCATCTGATTTTTGATGCCTTGGCAAATGAGTCTCTGGGTCTTGCTGTCGATGTGATTACACGGCACTGGGTGGCAGTTGGTGGGTGTGACCCCTGCCTAATGGAAAATGGAGGATCTGGGTGGAGGATGCTCAGCCTCAATTTGAGCAGGTTTGGAGATCTCAGCCCCGGGACCCTCATGCCTTTGTTCCTCTACCGGTACCTTCATGCATGTGGACAGTTGTCTCAGCATGGTTGTGGCTGGTTCTGGAGGTCTTCGGCTGCTGGAGATCTGCTCAGGATGGGAAGGGAAAATCAACAGCAAAGTGCGGGGGCAGGAGACTCTTCCCTGTTCTCTTCTGGGAGCTGGGTTTTATAGTCTCTGGAACTTGGCCATTGATGGAATTACACGGTGCTGGGGGTCAGTTGGTGGGTGTGACTCCCACCTACTGGAAGATGGAGGATGTGGGTTGAGGATGCTCAGCCCCGATCCAAGCAGGCTTGGAGATCTCAGCCTCGGGACCCGCATGCCTTTGTTCCTCTGCCGGTACCTTCATGCATGTGGAGAGTGGTCTCAGCATGTCAGCATGGTTGTGGCTGGTTTTGGAGGTCTCAGCTGCCGGGGCTCTGCTCGGCTCTCTCCAGAACCAGCCACAACCATACTGAGACCACTTTCCACACACATGAAGGTACCGGTAGAGGAACATAGGCATATGGGTCCAGAGGCTGTGATCTCCAAGACTGCTCGGATCGGGGTTGAGCATCCTCCACCGAGACCCTCCATCTTCCAGTAAGCGGGGGTCACAACCACCAACTCCCCCCCGACATCATGTAATCCCATCAATGGCCAATTCCCACAGATTATAAAACCCAGCTCCTGGAAGCACGTGGCCCCTTTTGCTATCGCATGACATCTTATTATCTCATTCTTACTTTAGACAACCTGGCAGGCTACCAAACGTAACCTGCCCCCACGGCAGTCTGGCAAACTCCCCGTGGTGTACCCACTATGCCAAATACCAGTAACAATGATGGGTCTCATTCTCCTAATCCTGAAAGAGCCTTGAATATGGCACTTTTTAAAATCTCAGGGCCAGGGCAAAAGAGACGTTACTGGTGCCTGATCAAGGCAATCGACGAACAACAGGATGATAGTGATCATGATCGTGATCCAGACAAAAGAGACAGTGTCCCTGATTCTTGACTGTCGATGAAGGTCGGAACTCTGGATTCTTTTTCTTATTTGAGTGAAGCAGGTTACTTCAAGGATAGCTCTTTCAATTCCTCTTTGGGAAACCCGAATAGCATTCTCATCTTATTTCCATAGGGCCCAGGTCTCTGAGGCATATGTCAATGCAGGAAGAATGGTGGAATCGAAGAGATGTGCCTGGAGCCGAAGTTTCTTTTCCTCTTATCTATTTCTTCGACGTTCTTGAAGGCGTTCCAAGCCATTCTCTTCCTCCTGCACAACTTACGTGCCAGGTCATTGGTCATGTTGACTTCTCAACCTAGGTACACATAACTGTTGCATTTGGAAATGTTCATCCCATTGAAAGTTAATGGAATGCCAGAAAAAGACCATTTCTCATAAATATTGTCTTTGTTAGATTCAGCTGTAGTCTGACCTTTCCACACTCACGGTCAAAGTCGACCAGCATTTGTGCCACTTGGCTGATGCTTCGTGTTATAAGAACAATGTCATCAGTGAAGTGGAGGTGGTGTAGTTGCCGACTGTCTATCTTCACTCCCATTCCTTCCCATTCCAGTTGTCGCATGACGTTCTAGAGGGTGGCACTGAAGAGTTTTGGTGAAATGTTATCACCCTGCCAATTCCCTCTTTTGACGTCAATGATCACCTCCCTGTAGAATGGTGAGATCCTGGTAGTGAATCCTCAATACAGCTCATGGAGGATCCTGATATATTGAGTTTGAACACCCTGTTTGTCTAGGGCCTCAATGACTGCTTCTGTCTCAACAGAATCAAAGGCCTTCTTTAAATCAATGAACTTTAGACAGAGCAGCATCTTGAACTCCCCAGATACCTCAATGAGCTTGGTTATTGTGTGGATGTGGTTGATCGTGCTGAATCCTTTGCACAACCTGGCTTGCTCTCATGGTTGTCCTTCATCTAGTGTTCTGCCAATCCTGTTCAGGATGACTCGAGTGAACAGCTTGTAGATGACAGACAATAGGCAGATCGAGTGATAGTTGCTAATGTCATGGATATCTTCCTTCCTGTATGGTAGTACAGTCCTGCTGGTTTTCCATTGGGACAGAACCTTGCTTTCAGACACGTAGTGTGTGAAGAGCTAAGCCATTGTATTGATGAGTACTGATGGCAGGTTCTTCAGGTTTTCAGGTCTGACCTTGTCTGGGCCAGGAGCTGTTTGTTTTTTCACCAATGAAGTGGCATGTCAGATTTTGGAAGTGAGAACATTGGGAACGACATATCCATCCTGTGGAATTTGGTATGTGGGCAGGTGGATATGGCTATCAAAGAGATCCGAGTAGAAGCCGTGGATAATCTTCCCCATTGCCCTTTTGGAAGATGTGATAGATTCATCAGGATGTCGGAGTGCAGTCATCTTGATCTTGTAGTTGGCTAAGGACAGGAAAGCATTGCGAATGCTTTTCCCAGCTTCTGCCGCATCTGCCAGCACAGTTACTCTTCGCTCTTTCACGTCTACTTTTAGTGCTTCTCTGCACTGCTTTGCAAGCTCAGACATTTGCTTGTGGTTGCCTGAGGCTTGCACCAAGCCACGTTGGTCAATGAGCTCGAGAGTTTTTGAAGACAGTCGTCTTTTTGTGGCTATCTCTCTCTTGGTGTTCCTCGCACAATCATGAAGGTGCTGCACCAGTAGATCGTATTCCTCAGCAATGTTGTCAATGATGGCATCTTCTTATGTCTGCAATAGTGCCAAAGAACTCTGGGTTGGTGGTCATTCTGGGAGTTCTCTTCTTAAACTTTGCAGCCCTTTATCCCTGCTCTGTGAAGTAGAATTATGCACAAAGGAGACGGTGGTCCGACCCCGTTTGGAATTTGGGGACAACAGCGATACTGTTCAAGCAAAACTGTCGAATAAATATGATGTGGTCAGTTTCATTGTGGAACCGTCCACCAGGAGACTTCCATGTCCAATGTTTAGATTCTGCCTTCTGGAATCTTGAGTTACCATGGATGGTCTTGGTCGACATGATGAACTCAGACAGTCTTTCACCCTCTTCGTTCCATCCTAGGCCATGTGTCCCAATGTGGAGGTCGTTGGGTGATTTTCTTGGTCCTATCTTGGCATTAAAATTACTGACAATGGTCTTGTAGAAGGTGTGGTCTTCTTTATAGAACTTCTCCAGCTCCATGTAGAACTTCTCAATTTCTCCTTCATCATATTGGATGTTGGTGAGTAGACAATGAAGATAGAAAATGCCGGCAGTGAGCCACATCTATTCAAGTGTAATCATCCACTTCGGGATCTTAGGCATTCAAATGAATCAATGTTTATGGCCAAGTTTATGTTGACAAGGACACTGACACCTCTTTTTTGCATGTTCTGAGGAACAGTTATTCCCCAGTGTTGAAAAAGGCGTGATGTGATTGACGTCTTCTTGCCTCATTCAGACCAATGATGTCATGCTTGATCTTTCACGCTTGCACCATCAGGTCCTCAATGGATGCATCTGATGCCAGCGTACGTGCATTGAAAGTAAGGACAGTCATTTTTGTCCTTTGTTTTGGCAGCCTAGGTCGGCCCTGAGATTTTATCAGCCTCTCTTTCCTCATCCTTCTTAACGCTGCCATATTGGTGGCTCTTTCAGGGTCAGGAGAATGGGACCCATTGTATTCACTGGTTTTGGTATATCGAATAAATATCTAGAATCTCTTTTTTCTAGATTTTAAATAAAACTGAGAATAAACCTCTTACTTTATATCACTACACATTTATATATTTTTTTATAAAATCATAGTCTATTTAGTCACTGTGAAATTACAAAGTTATGCATGATTATGTTTGAGACACATAATCTATGACACTGATCTCTTCACCAGTGTCTACTTTCTTCCACCAATCCCCCCGCATTTGTCCCCTCCTAACACCTACTTCTATGACAGACTCTTTGTCTACCTATCTATGTACACACACACACACACACACACACAAACACACACAGTAATTACTAGGAACAGGAATAACAAAAAGTGAGCATGGAAAAGTAACTAAAATAAAATATTACACTGCAATCCACAATCTGTGAGCTGAAATTCTATTAATGAATGTGTTGAAAATGATGTGGGAAACTTTCATAATGTTTCAAAATGGTTGCTATTTTCTCTTTTCTATTTAAAAAATTTAGTTATGTGTAATTATCTCCACTGAATAACATCACTCTTCTGTACAATATAAATAGCTAAAATAAACAAACTGAGAAAGCATAATAAAAATAACTCTTGAAGTGGGGATAACATGGTAATTACCAGAGAGGATAGTGGGTTAGGGTGATGGGAATACAGAAGAGAGGAGTCATCATAGCATTCAAACTTCAGTTGTGATTGTGGTGATGAATATATGTGCATTTAGATTTGAACATGTACTTTAAAAATACAAGTATATTTATTAAAAAATAATATGACAAATCTTTGATCTTTTTCCTCTAAAACAAAGATGTTGAAATTTAGTTTCTGATAGCAAAAAGAAATCAGATCATGCTGTCCTGATAAGGTTTTGTTTGCATAGTAGATAAAACATTCAAGAAAGGAAGTGGAAGCTCTTCCAAATGCCACATAGAATGTCCTTTAGTAGGTGTCCTTCTCAAGCTTATTTAATTAACAAGACACCCTCCAGTTTCATTCAAGTTTCTGCAAATTGCATTATTTCATCTTTGATAAAGCTGCATACTATTCCACTGTATATATAACCTAAATGTTCATTAGCCATTCTTCTGACCTTTGGCTCTTGGATTAATTCCATATCCAAGCTAGTTTTACTAACTGTTGCAATGAATCTTGGTGTGCTATGTCCTTTTGGAAGAATCTTTGTTTTTTTCGGGGATAGTTACCAATAAGTAGAGCTGTGGAGTCATGTGACTGTCCTATTCATTCCTTTCTGGAAAATAGCTATACTGTTTCAGGTAAGGAATGAAGCAGAAAGAATTCTCACCAGCCATGGATGAGAGTTCATTTTTCACCACATCTCTGTCAACACAGATTGTTCTCAGAGTTTTTTTTTTTTGTAAATACGTGTCATTCTCATTGTTGTGAGATGATATCTCACTGTCATCTTCATCCAAATTTCTTTGAAATAAGTAATGAAAAGAACTTTTTCATGTATCTATTAGCCATATTTGAGTACTTTTCAGAGAAATGTTTAAGTTTGTCTTCCCATTTTTAGATAGAGTTTTGGAGGTCCTTATTTTCATCTTGATAGTTGTTTAAAAAGAAAAAAAAATGTATGTGCATCCTTTAATTTCTTTAAACTTCTAGTGGATGGAGAAAATTAAAATGAGATATAATTTAAATTGAAGTACTTAAATTCTTAGAACTACATATTATACCCCATTAACTATATATATACATATATATAAAGCCATTTATATATGCATATATATAATGTCTTGTCTCTGTTATATCAAAATAAGACACTCACAATAATATAAATCATGAAATTATTTGTTTAAGTACAAAACTCTTTATAGGGTGTAGAGAGAGTATAGCAATTAAGGGACTTACCTTGAATATGTCCTATCTGGACTCATATTCCAGCATTGCATATGTACTACCAGAAGTGGTCCCTAAGCACAAAGACACACATATTCTGAGTACTGTTTTATGTGACCCTATCCCCCAAAATTCAAAGGAAGTGAACAAAAATTACTCATTATCTATTACATAATAGAGCCTGTTCCACAAAGTGACCATTTTGATAAATAGAATATTTTTAACACAGAAACATAAATTGTAAAAATATCAAATAATCTGAACTTTAACGCCAATCGTTGGTAACTGGAGCAGCTCTTCTTCTCATTTATTAGTAAATAATAAATGGATGAACAAGTTGAATGCTTTTTATTTCTATCCTTCATTTTTCTTATTGTGTCCTTTTTCTTCAACCTCAAAAACAAGTATTGAATTCATTTTGATGTTCTTTCAGTGTAATCTGTGAGGTTATTAATTAGACATGTCAATTTTACCAGGTTCTACAAACTGATGCTTTTAGAGTTGTGGGACCATGATCCCCAAATTATTTTAGTCTTAACTAAATAGTTGATCTTTTGCTATTGCAAACTTAGAAATTTTTTGAAGCTTTCTCTTTTTGGATGAACAGTGTTAATTGCTTATTAATTTTTCCATTGTTAGAACTACCTGCTTGCCTTCTGGGAATTCGTGCAACACTCGAAAATATTTGCATCTTTTCCTAAAAAAAAACCACATGAAAACTTTCAAACTACCAAACTTTCATTAAAACTTTGATATAGTTAAATGTTGGTACCTTTGTTTATACTGAGTTAAATCCATATTGTCCAAAATTTCCATGTATTTGGCAAGCAGTGGTGGGTGTAAGATCAACATAGGGGCATTTGGGTTATATTAAATCATTTTTCTAAATAGTAATGTAATTACCTTAAGTTCTCATTTTTTAAATAATAAAATGTGATTTCAACCTGATTACCTATATCTACATAAAAAATGAGTTTAGTCACTATAATGACTCACATAGTCTTACGTCAAGGTGACTCAGTAAAACCTTATGTTCATCATATATAGAGTTATTTTATTTCTCTAAGGTACAAAATGAAGTCATTGATAATTTAAAAATTATAACATCTAATAGAAATTAAAATTAAGCACAATTAAGTAGAAATGAGTAAAATGCTAAAGGAACTTGGATGAAACTCACTGAGGTCACCTCTCACATATTGTTACTGAGCAGAGATTTATTGGATGTTCAAAGAAATAAATACTACTGAAAGACTGTTCTGGTTGAACAAACAAAATATAAATGCATGCAATTATTTAAAATATGGTAGATTTGCATAAATTCAAATACTTTCTTTTTAATTGAAAGATTTACATCAAGCAAAGTTAAAGATATAAAAATGGGAACTCGTTATGTATGCTAGAAAATTGTCCTTTGATATGAAATTAAATTAAATATAAACAAAGGGTTTAGTTTCAATACATAATGATGCACTGGAAGGCTAAAGAGAGAGCAGTAATGAAAGGAAGAATAAGAACCTTTAGTAAGGTTCAGAGCTAACATAGACAATGGAGTTATATCCTCCAGTCCTTGTGGAGCAATGTCACCGATGAAATAGATGAAAGAAAGTTACCATACAATTCAGTATTCTTCTTTTACTTAAATAAATCAAGAGGAATATAACGTATGTTCTCACAAAATCTTTTTAAACTAATTTGTTTAAATGAATCGTAATTATTTTAAAAGTTGAAACAACCCAACTGTTCATCAACAAATAGATGAATAAGTAAAATATGGACTATGTATACACTGAAAAATAGTACAGATTTTTCAAAGAAAATGGAATATAGGTATATCTTGTAATTTGGATATGTTTTAAAGGTGACAATAAAATCGACTAAATATGTTATCATATCATTATCATGAAATCTGAGATTAAAGAAGCAGAAAAAAAGTGTAGTTTAATGATGATATAGGCCTGAGAAAATGAATGAATAAATTGGTATCAGATAAATTTTAATATTTATTAGTTATGTTGTCAAAATGTTTTAAAAGTTGTGTATAAATTGCAAATATCTGCAAAATATTACAACTATATATTTAGTATTATTATTGAGAAATTGCTGTTTTTCAAACTATATATGTATTAAGGTAAAGGTAAAGGTAAAGGCCCTCCCGTTGATCGTCGATTTGCTCGAGCGGGCCCAGTAACGTCTCCATTGGAGACTTTGTTGTTACTGTGTCTGGCATATCGAATACTCTCGGTAGCTTGCCGGGCTCTCCGAGAGGGGCGGAGGAATCAAACTCGGGTCGGCCATGTTGGCCGCTTGTAAGGCGAACGCCCTACCAACTGTGCTATCGGTGTAGAATTTCTTACTTCTTCAAAATATACTTTGTCAAACCATGCTCATTAAAGTTTCAAATGTCCCTCTACCAGTATCCACTAGTAAGGTTCAGAGCGAACATAGACAATGGAATTATATCCTCCAATCTTTGTGGAGCAATGTGACCGATGAAATAGATGAAAGAAAGTTACCATACAATTCAGTATTCTTCTTTTACTTATATAAATCAAGAGGAATATAACGTATGTTCTCACAAAATCTTTTTAAACTAATTTGTTTAAATGAATCGTAATTATTTTAAAAGTGGAAACAACCCAACTGTTCATCAACAAATAGAAGAATAAGTAAAATATAGACTATGTATACACTGAAAAATAGTACAGATTTTTCAAAGAAAATGGAATATAGTATCTTCCACAAAAGACTGACTTGCTGGGTAGACTTATGCTTTGGTCAATTAAATTTAGATGTTTATATAATGTTATGGTAGCACTGTAGCACTACCCTCCTGTTGTTCATTGATTTGCTCGAGTGGGCACCAGTAATGTCTCCATTGTGAGACTCTATTGTTACTGTTTTTGGAATATCGAATATGCCACGGGGAGCTTTCCAGGCTCTGCTGTGCGGGTGAGATACTCTCGGTAGCTTAATGGGCTCTTTAAGAGGGGTGGAGTAATTGAACCAAGGTCAGTTGCATGCAGGGCAAACACCCTACCCACTGTGCTATCACTCCAGCCCCATTTTATGGTAAGTAAATAATATATGAACTTAACTCTCTAAATAGATAAAAAAAATAACAGTTGTCTGAAAAGTGAACAAACTTAATAGCAATAAGAATGAAGAGCTAGTGCCAGAGAAATTGTATACGCACTAAGGCATATGCTTTGCATGCCCATGACTGTCTTCAACTTCTTGGTTTTTGAACATCTTCTAGGTCCCAGAAATCTTCTGGGTATGACACTAGGTGCCTTCTACTGCAACTGGAGTGGTTTGGGTAATTCCCCTTACTGCAGAGTCCAAGGAAAAATGCATTTGTATGTTCTGGCTGAAACTGTCAACATGTTTGGCCAAAATTGCCATGAGTTGCTCCTGTATCCTTTTACCATCATTTGAGAAAAACCTGCCACAAAACAATTAATTATGAAGAGGAGAGGAGTTAGAAAGTCAACATCTTCAGGGCAATCAACTGCAGATATGATATACATATTATATACATTACATTATATTAATATATAATATACATATTATATTATATCAATATAAAATATATTTCACTTAAGATAATCGTCTAGACTATAACTGTATATTTGAAGGTGATCTGTAAACAGGAAGAGAATAAAACAATAAGTGTAGTTTGTTTCTTTAGAAAGAATAATTTGACTGATATTGGTTAAAGTATGAGAATTCTATATACTATCATGTCAGGCAGAGGGCATTTATAAATATTAATTTGGGGCTGGAGCGATAGCACAGCTGGTAGGGCGTTTGCCTTGCACATGGCCAGCACTGCCAACCCGAGTTAGATATCTCCACCCCTCTCGGAGAGCCTGGTAAGCTACCAAGAGTATCTAGTCTGCAAGGCAAAGCCTAGCAAGCTACCCGTGTCATATTCGATATGCCAAACATGGTAACAAGTCTCACAATGTTACTGGGCCTGCTTGAGCAAATCAATGAACAACGGGAGGACAGTGACAGTGACATTTTGGAGCCAATGGATTCATAATTAGTATTTTGGAGTAAATCAGAAAGTGTCTAGTACAATTGTTTTTAAATATGGGAATTTTTAGTCATGTCTCAATTTAAGTGATATTTTAATACTCTCAAATATAAAAAAGTTCAAGATGTAACATAGGAAAAAAGCTATGGGATTCAAGAAAGAACATGCAAGCACAAATTTTTCGCTATTCCTGTCCACTTTATACTCAGAGTCATCACATTTGTCATTGATATTTCTTTTGGATTTAAGAGATTAAAGTGTAAATACCTAATTTAATCAATGGCATGATTTTATCTAGGAGAGAAACTGTGTCACAATTATAGGCCAACTACAGAAGCAGAACCACCACTATTATGTAACATAGGATATATTTTTTTCCCCTTTATTTTATTTTATTTTTTTAGCACGGCGGGTAGGGCGTTCGCCTTACAAGCGGCTAACATGGCCGACCCGAGTTCGATTCCTCCGCCCCTCTCGGAGAGCCCGGCAAGCTACCGAGAGTATTCGATATGCCAGACACAGTAACAACAAAGTCTCCAATGGAGACGTTACTGGGCCCGCTTGAGCAAATCGACGATCAACGGGAGGGCCTTTACCTTTACCTTGAGCAAATTTTTTTTACAGTTGTAAATTTATAATTTTTTGTGCTTTGGTTTCAATTATACAATGATCAGATACCCATCCCTCCACCAGTGCCCATTTTCCACCACCATGGATAATATCCCTCCCACCCCCATCCGCCCATCACCCTGTCTCTGTGGCAGCGCAATCCCCTGTGTTCTCTCTCTCCTTTTGGGTGTTGTGGTCTTCAAAAGAGGCATTGAGTGGCAAACATGTTCAGTCCATAGTCTACTTTCGACATGCATCTCCCCTCCTGGGAGGATCCTCCAAACATCCTTTATTTGGTGCTCCCTTCTCTATCTGAACTGCCCTTTCCTCTAGGATACCCGGCTGGCCTCTAAGTTATGGAGTAATCCTCCTGGTGCTGATCTCAGCTATTCTTGGGTATTAATCTCATACTTTGTTACTTTATATCCCCCAGATGATTGCAATCTTTCTATGTCTATCCCTCTCTTTCTGACTCATTTCGCTTAGCATGATACTTTCCATATTGTACCACTTGTATGTAAATTTCATCACTTCATCTTTTCTAACAGCTACATAGTACTCCACTGTGTAGATGTACCAAAGTTTCTTTAACCAGTCATCTGTTCTTGGGCATTCAGGTTTCTTCCAGTTTCTGGCTATTGTAAAGAGTGCTGCAATGAACAAACAAGTGCAGATGTTACTTCGACTATACATTTTTGCCTCTCTGGGATATATTCCCAGGAGTGGTATTGCTGGGTCAAATGGGAGCTCAATTTCTAATTTTTTGAGAATCGTCCATACTGTTTTCCAGAAGGGCTGAACCAGTCAACATGCCCACCAACAGTGAAGGAGTGTCCCTTTCTCGCCACATCCACGCCAGCATTGGTTGCTTTTGTTCTTTTGAATGTGGGCCAGTCTCTGAGGTGTGAGATGGTATCTCATTGTGGTTTTGATCTGCATCTCCCTGATGATTAATGATGTAGAGCATTTTCTCATGTGCTTTTTTGCCATTCGGATTTCTTCTTTGAGAAAGTTTCTGTTCATTTCATTGCCCCATTTTTGGATGGGGTTGGACGTTTTCTTCTTGTGGAGTTTAACCAGTATTTTGTACATCCTGGATATCAACCCCTTGTCAGATGTGTATTCAGTGAATAACAAAGGATATATTTTAAGAATTTTGAAATACTCATTTTTGGGAGAATCTAAAGAACAAGGTCTAATGATAAAAACTGGGGAATCAGAGACATTAAAAATGCCTTGAATTTAACTGACCTATTCCATCTTCAGAACCACATGTTTCCGTTACCATCACCAGGTGCAGCCCAAACCTCCAAAGGACCACTGTGGGGAGGGAGGGGCAGGTAATCCTTGGAACCATAGGACCCAAGAAGCACAGCATCATTCTGTGGAGCATTGAGCCACCAGGCTGATTCACCAGGAGTTACTGAGAAGGATCCCTCAGCCTTCTGAGCTCTACTTAGGATCACCTACATCCCATGTCAAAGATTTCTATTTTTCTTTATTTAAGTATTGTGATTTAGAAAGTTGATCATAGTATGGTTGTTTGGGGTATTCCATGTTTCAATACCAATCCTACCTTTAATATAACCTTCAGTATAACCTTCTGTCTACCATTGTACCCAGTTGTCCACTCACCTGCCAAGCCACCCCTGCAGCAGGCAGAAAATAACTTATTTTATATAGTTTGTTACATAAAATGGCTCATATAATTATCAACGAATATTTCAGTACAGAAAATGTGAAAATTGCTGTATCTTCCAATGGGCTGATTAATATTATTGTCTGAGGATTTACTGTTTATTGCTAGTTGAGTCTTCTGTGTTATTGTTTCTGATATTGAGCTTAGTTGGGCTTTATACTATATTTTATGTTCTAGGAATTCCAGAAGATGTAGAACTGGGCCAGTGAGTTACAGCACCTTGCCTTGCAGATTTAGTGGTAAAGTTGTGGAGCTGGGTCATTGCCTACATGGTGACAGTGGCTAAGGGATATGGATATGGCTGCTGGAGCTTCCACATTATGGGAACAGGGGATGCGACCTGCCCCCATTCCAAGATTTCCCAGCATTCTTAAACCCCAACACTGTGTGCCTGGAATTGTTCTTTAGTTTGGCATTTCCACAGAGATTAGGCATGAAACAGTGAAGCTGGTATGTACAATATGCATGGTTGTAACTGTGGGCTGTGGGTGTGGCTGCCAGGCTTTTGATAGGTGGAATCAGATTGTCCCTTTCCTGAGGGTAATCCAGAGATTTCTGTCAGAAGAACACTCTCTGGAGAGATGCTAAACTAAACAAAAATTCCAGGCACAGTTTGAGAGTTGAAAAGTGAAAACTCTGGGGGTCTTCTTGGAGTAGGGGTGGGCAGCCTCCCTTGACCCCTCCCTATCCCTACTGCTGGAAGCACCAGCAACCATACCCACATCTTAAAGTTGCTGCCATGTAAGCAATGGCCCAGCTATACAGCTTCACCACTGATATCATAAGAGGTTAAAGCCAAGCCACAAAAACTCATGGGCACATCAATCTTTTTTATTTTTAAATTTTATTGAATCACCCTGAGATAGTTTCAAACTTTCATGTTTGGGTTACAATCACACAATGATCAAACACCCATCCCAGTGCACAGTCCCCACCACCAATATCCCTGGTATACCCCCCACTTTCGCACCCTCCCCCTGCCTCCATGGCAGACAATTTTCCCCATACTCTCTCTCTACTTTTGGACATTGTTTTGCTATATAGCTACTGAGAGGCCATCATATTTGGTCCTTTCTCTACTTTCTGCACACATCTCCCATCTCGACTGATTCCTCCAGCCATCATTTTCTCAGTGATCCCTTCTCTATTCCAGCTGGCTTCTCCCCTTTGCTCATGAGGCAGGCTTTCAGCTATGGAGCAATCTACCTGTCCCATGTATCTACTATCCTTAGGGGTACATCAATCTTTAGGCTGCCCAAATCAGGTTTCTTGAAGCACTGATACAAGGAAAGTTAGAACTTAAAAGGAAAAGGGGGAAGCCAGATTTATCTACCTTCCTATGTAAATCTCAAAGTCTATGGGAACTGACACTAGGTGATGTACCCAGTAATAGGGAAAAACACCTGAATTCACTGGTTCTTTGTATTGCTCTGTAATCCCACATAATTAGGAAAAACTTTATAGTACCAGCCTTCTAAAGATTTAGCTCTTTAGAAAAAGTTCCAATTGAGAAATACATTTATGTTAAATATACAAATTACTTAAGTAGGCACGGGGTAAGTACACTATTTTTACACAAATGAACTGGAAGAGGGGCTGGAGCAATAGCACAGCAGGTAGGGCATTTGCCTTGCCTCCCGGGTTCGATTCCCAGCATCCCATATGGTCCCCTGAGCACCGACAGGGGCAATTCCTGAGTGCAGAGCCAGGAGTAACCCCTGTGCATAGCCAGGTGTGACCCAAAAAGCCAAAAAAAAAATGAACTGGAAGATATTGATTAATCAACCAAGTATGGGTTATCTTGATGATTGATTCATTTATCTTTCATTTCTTAGGAGTTTTTATATGGCATTTGCAAATTTGTAAGCATTTTTAAAATGTTTAATATTTATTTTTTGGTTAGTGGTTCGTGATTGCAATTCCATTAAATGTTAAGTTAGTAGTAGAAATCCATTAAATATTCCATAAAATATATGGCAGGAGTGGGAAAGAAGGGGTTTAAAAAGTTATGCTGGGGAGGGTGGGCTGTAATAACGGTGGAGGGAAGCAAACAATGGAGGAGAATTGGATTGGGATATTGCATGTATGGAACCTATCAATAACAGAATTATTTATTTATTATTATTATAACTCAAATTTAAATAGTCACTGTCACTGTCCTCCCATTGTTCATCAATTTGCTCAAGTGGGCCCAGTAATGTCTCCATTGGAGACTTTGTTGTTACTGTGTTTGGCATATCGAATACATCATGGGTAGCTTGCCAGGCTCTGCCGTGCGGGTGAGATACTCTTGGTAGCTTGCCGGGCTCTCTGAAGGGGCGGGGGAATCGAACTCTGGTTGGCCATGTTGGCTGCGTGCAAGGCAAAAGCTCTACCGCTGTGCTATCGCTCCAGCCCAGAGTGGTTAATTTAAAATAATCTTAAAATAAAAATATATCTTTGGTTTCTGATTATAGTCTGAATATATTATTTACATACATCTTTGGTTTTCTAATTTCCAGTCTTTTTTTCCTAATTATTTTGTGTATACTTTCGTTAACATTTTATATAAATTCACTTATCTATGATGTTTATTTTCCTCAAGTGCACTGTAATTTTAGTTAGTTGTTTCTATGTATAACACATTTACATTATTCTTTATCTAAAGTTGACTCACAGGTATCTCTAGCAGTTGTGTGAGACAATTTTTTCCTAGTATTACAACTCTTCAAATTTCTATACCAGTCATTCTTCTGTATATGTAATAAATTTCTACAGGGATATCTAAATGGATTTCAACAATTGATTAATATAAGGAAGCCTTCCTTTTAAAATTAGAAAATGGGTCTGGAGATACCTTAAGAGGTTTATGGTACTTATTTTGCACATGGCTAACATCAGTTCAATTCACTGCACCATGTATGGTCCCCTGAGTCCTTCAGGAGTTATTCCTGAGCATTGCTAAGTGTGACCCCAAAATAAACAGGGAAAAATATATCAACATTCACTTGGAAGGATGAGACATACAAATATAATTGAAGTAGAAACATCAACAATGACAGCAGAAAACTGAAGTTGAAATCATTTCTGAAGAGCTTTTATTTTACAGAGAATGCCTATACTAATTTCCACAAGTTTATTTTAATAGAGAAACTCTAACAAAACACCAAAAATTAATGACTTAGAAGGTCTCTTACTATATTATAGTTCTGGGTCTCAAAATCAGAGATATGGTTTCTATTAGAGTAAGAAGAAAGAAAATTTTACAAGTCGCTCATCATTTCTGATAGTTTCTTGTCATGAAGTACCATTAATTTAGTTATTTCAGTGTTGTTCTGCAATGTATATATCTTCATCCAAATATTCTTTTTCATAAGAGCACGAGTCAGACTGTTTTAGGGGCCTACCCATTACACTATCATTTAATCTTAACTACATCTATAACAATTCTATTTTTTTTATTTGAGACATCACCATGAGATACAGTAATAAAGCTGTTCATGATGAGATTTTAGTAATACAATGTTCTAATACCCATCCCTCCACCAGTGTACATTTCCCACCACCAATGACCACAGTTTGCTTCCTGCCATCTCCAAATCCCAGTCTTCCTCTAACGATTCTATTTTTTCAATAATGTACTGGGAGTTAGGGTCTCCAAATTTTCTGCTACTCTTTAACCCTCAAAACCATGTGGGAGAAAGAAATTATCTAGATTCCACCTATATATTCATAAAGCAATATGCGTCAAATATGCAAATAATTCTAACAAATATTTTCAAGTCAAATTGTTTATTTGGATAGGGATTTTTCTAAAATAAATTTGTATAAGATTAATACCCTCTGATGGCAGCACTGATTGGGAAATTTTATTGTATTTTCCCCTTCTTGTTAGGATAGATCTATTAATTTTTAGAATAAATTTGTTATGTTTACCTTCTTTGTTTTTGTGATTTTTCCCCCCTATTCTATGAAAATGAAAAAGTATTTGTAATATGTGCTCCATTTGGCATTTGTGGACTAGAAAACATAATTGGTTTTTCCCAAGTTCATTAACTGTATTAATTATCAGATTACTGTAGCTCTAAAATCAATGTGTATACATAACACAGCACAGTCCCAGAATAGGCAACTCTTTGAAAACTATTCAATCAGCATTTTATATGAGATATGTACTTAAATGATTGTCCGGAATTACATAGTAATTTTACCACTCTTTTTCAAATGCAAGTAGTTTACAAGTATCTTCTTAATTGATAGTTGTGATATAGTTACAGAAGGAAAGTGGCAATGTACTAAGAGTAATCATCCATAAATCTGAAATATTTTGCCTTTATTTTTAATTCAAAATTAAAATTAGAGTACTTAAGGAATAGTGTTTGAATCTATGAATCAAGATTTCTTTTTTTTTCTTAACCTATAATTAGGCTCAAAACCACAGAAAAAACAAACAGATGTAACCCTGTGCTGAGATATGAGTCACTTTTATTCAAAGTATGAATGAGAGTAATTAATAAAATGAGTAATTAATGAAATTTGAAATTATAAAGAATCTAGTTGTAAAATATTTTAGAAAGAAAAGGGGTGTAGGCTACTCCTCATGCATTTCTCAAGGGTACTCCTAGTGTGTTTGGGGGATGAAGAGCTGATGGGAAACAAACACTGGGTTCTTGCAAGTGAAGCATATTCTCCAAACCTTTGAACCTTAATTATGGGCTCTAAATGTGATAGTTATTTCAATAGGGTTTGTTTTTTGTTTGTTTGTTTGTTTGTTTGTTTTAGAGTTAGGGAACAATAGCTCCAATTTAAAAAACAAAACAAACAAAAAAACAAAAACAAAACTTGATGATAAGATATCCTTGATTCAAAGTTAACCTGACCTTAGTTGGAAGCATCCAAGCAGAAACAATTGTAGCTCTTGTGGGTTCTTAGCACAGTTGTCTTGACCCCAGTGAACCTAATATTGAAGAATCTGGTTTGATTTACATTTTCAGCATCTAGCGGTGAACTATGCCACCAACCAGTCAGAGCATTGTTGGTGATAGTCCCAGAGTACCCTTGGACAATTTTAGGAGGCCCCCAAAATAATAATAAATATGCTGGGAATGTGGTTCAGCGGTAGAGAAATTGCCTTGCATGTGTGAGGTTTTTCCATTTATGGTTACACTAAAAACAATAAATGCAGTAAATAACTAGTTTCTACTCTTTTTGTCACCTAATATATCCCTTATGTAATTTTATATATTGAATTTCTGGAAGTTGATTTACTGCTGAAGATCCAACTTTAAAAGATTTTCTTATTAATTCCCAGAAAGTTCTCATTGATATTTGAACATGTAGGTATACTATTGGTGAGACAAAAATAAAGCAATTATATATTAACATAGCATCTTCAAAAGATTTTTTAACAGTGTGACAGTCATGAGGAGATTTTAATTATTTGGAATATCAATTAAGAAATTGCATAAGAACTTATTATATACATTATAGCTACAAAGTATGATTTTTTTTAATGTCAAGACGAAATATCATTTCTAAGAAAGGTTTTTTCACATCTTAATTAAAGTCAAATAATCTATTTTTAACCTAAGTAAGATTTCTCTTAAAATAATGCTAAAATAAGATTAGTGCATAATGAAAAAAAATAATGGAGAAATCTTGCTGGACTTTTTAAACAGTTTTAGATCCTCACATAAATCTTGTTGACAAACCCTTTTTATAGAGTAATTTTGGCATCTTGCTTGAGCAGGGGACAGCATTTGGAATGTCTCTGTGTGTATAAATTTGGAAAGTACAAATTGACAAGATGCTTGATGACATGTCAAGAAATATTTGCAAATATTTCTGGTGTCAGCACAATTCAGATTCAAATAAAATTTGCCTGACACAACACTATTTATATGTAAACTAGTAAATAACATAGAAAGAGAGGAAAGAAATGAGGCTAAGCTTTGCCATCTAACATTAGCTTTTGAGTAATCAGTAAATGTTCTACACAAAAGATCTTGTCACAAAATAAACACTCGCAGAACAGTGTGCTCTCTTCCAAGCCATAAGTGAGACAATGATTATGTAATTAAAAACGTAAATAGTCATCCTGAATACATTACTCAGAATGTATGCGCTCATGTCTTCCCACTGTATGTTCCTGGACACTTCAGACTGTAGTAGTGCCATTATATCAGATGTGATTCTATTTGCTGAAACCTAGACCTTGATAGTAATAGGACTTTTGTTTCTTTTCTTTGTAGGTTCATCTAGCAAACTAGAATGGAAATTCACATCATGTCAATATCTTGAAAGAAAATTTTAACAACAAAATTTTGCTGCAACATAAGATTATTTTCATGCAAATTTAAGTAAAATTTTAGAGAAACTTGCTTTGCAGTGGACAAACCCTTTTTCATACCTGTTGGTCTGGAGAGTATGAGGAATGATCCCTGAACACAGAGCCAGGAATAGGCCCTGAACATTTCCAACAGTGGCCCAAAACAAAACCAAAAACAAAAACCAGATTTCAGGAAAATACACAATATAACTGTACTTGTAGTAAATTCTGTGGTAGATAAAATATATAAAGTTATTTTAACATGTTTTATTTATGATCCCAATTATATAACTTATTCATTATATATGTATTCTATGTGTAAAAATATTTATCTCAGATCTGCAGTAATAGTACAGAGTGTAGGGAGCTTGCTTGAATGTGGCTGACTTGGGCTCAATCCTGGGAACCCATATGGTCCTTAGAGGCCCACCAGGAGTGATCCCTGAGCACAGAGCCAGGAATAGGCTATTGTGGCCCCAGCACAAATAAAGAAACAAAAACAACAAAAGTCATTGCTTTCTGTTATGGTTATCCAGAAAACAAGATATTGGAATGCTGATCTATAAATTAGAAATGGGAAGAAATACTGTAAATAATGGATAAATTTATTAAATTATTTTAAATGATATTATATTTTTGGAGAAAAATAAAACCACATGTTAAAAAATGGAATGCTTGTGAAAAGATATTTTTCAGGTTGAATGAAAGATCAGATGAGACTTTTGTAGAATGATAAAACTCATGAAAATAAAAAAGTATGTAAGTGAAGAGATAAAAACAGAGATGTATGTTAGAAAAGAGAAGAATGATACAAAAGGAGAGCTAGTTTAAAATGTTTATGGAAGGTCTGTGTAGTTGGTTAGTCATATTGTATTAATACTCCATAAGACTATAAACACTACAGCACATGGTACCGTAGCACTGTAGCATTGTCCTCCTGCTATTCATCGATTTGCTCGAGTGGGCACCAGTAACATCTCCATTGTGAGACTTGGTGCTGTTTTTGGCATATCGAATATGCCACAGGTAGCTTGCCAGGCTCTGCTCTGCGGGAAGGATTCTCTTGGTAGCTTGCAGGGCTCTTGGAGAGAGATGGAGAATCAAACCTGGGTTGGCTGCATGCAAGGCAAATGCCCTACCCGCTCTGCTATCACTCAATAAAATCTTGAACTGCAACTCTCTCAATTCCTTAGAATAAACAGAAAAATGGGGCAGCTTTTGAAAAGATGTCAAGACTTATGAGAAAGATCAAGACAAAGCATGTTTTCTGTTTTAAAATTTCTGGCCTAAAATCAAGCATACTCAGCACACAAAACTTTCCAACAGAAAACTTGACATATTCTTGGACTTCAAAATTAAAAAGATGGGGCATGCACAGCTAGCTCCATGTCCTGGAAAGCCGGTTTTCTTCCCTGATCTGCGTGGGACGGGCACGGAGGCCCAGCTCTGGGCAACCAAGCTGAAAGGCACCTATTCCAACCAGGTACAGCCCGCCCCCAAGGGCCTGGGACCCTCTCTGCACATGCACAGCTAGCTCCATGTCCTGGAAAGCCGGTTTTCTCCCCTGATCTGTGCAAGACGGGTACGGAGGCCCAGCTCTGGGCAACCAAGCTGAATGGTTCCTATTCCAACCAAGTACAGCCCGCCCCCAAGGGCCTGGGACCCTCTCTGTGCATGCAGAGCTAGCTCCATGTCCTGGAAAGCCTGTTTTCTCCCCTGATCTGCGCGGGACAGGCACGGAGGCCCAGCTCTGGGCAACAAAGCTGAACGGCTCCTATTCCAACCGTAGACGTTCCCAACTCCTCACTCAGTGCCAGGGACTCTTTCCGGAGCCGCGGCCACTAATGTGGCCGCGAAATATTTTCCCACTACATATGCCATAGGAACCATAAGCTACCTTCTTAGATGGCAACTTCTCTAGTTTAGCTCAGTCATTAGAAACACAGTAGCCAATAACTCATAAGCCTATCTTAACTCACACTGCATATCAAGCAGAATAGTAACAGTGAATGTGAAGGACTAAACCACACTTCTCACAGTGGTAAAGCAATGCAAAAGCCCACCAAACTTTCTTATTGAAGAGTCTAGCCCAGATGACACCAACAGTACTGTAGTGTTAGACAACCTCTCTGACAAGGAATTCAGAAGAGAGCTACTTAGGATGCTTAGGGAACTAAAAGAAACAATGGAAAGCAATGCCAATAGAAGACAAGAGGATTTGAAGGCAGAAATGAGGAAAATGCAATCGGAAATGTCAGACCTGAAAAATCTCGTAGGCGAATTGAAAAACTCAGTGGAAGGCCTCAGCAGCAGAGTAAGAGCTGCTGAGAACAGAATCAGTGAGCTCGAAGATGAAGTTCAGAGACTCTCCAGAAAAGAGCAGAAAATGGAAAAGAGACTCACAATTCGGGAACAGATGGCAAGAGAAGATCGTGATGAAGCCAAGAAGGGTAACATAGGAATTATGGTACAGGAAGGTACAGGAAGAAAACCTTGATGAAGAAGAAACTGTCAAAGACATCATTGCTACAACGTTTCCAGAGCTGAAGAAAACTTGTGACCATATTCAGGAGGCCCGAAGGGTACCAGCTAGAAGAAATCCGAATAAAAACACCCCAAGACACATTCTGATCAAACTGACCAAAACCTTAGACAGACACAAAATTCTGAAAGCAGCAAGATCGAAGAAAGAAATCTCTTACAAAGGAGCATCCTTAAAATTCACAGCTGATTTTTCTGATGAAACCCTCATGGCCCGAAAACAGTGGTGGGACATAGTGAAAAAACTCAATGAAATAAATACCTCCCCAAAAATACTTTACCCAGCGAGACTCTCATTTATAATAGAAGGAACAACACACAGTTTCACAGACAAACAACAACTCAGGAACTTCATAGACTCAAAACCGTGGTTACAAGAACAACTAAATGGGCTACTTTAAGGCAAGAAAGGCCCCTCAAATACACCAAATTTCAACAGAACAATGGGACAAAATCCCATAACAATAATCTCTCTCAATGTCAATGGGCTAAACGCACCAGTTAAAAGACATAGAGTAGCAGGATGGATTAGAAAATTGAACCCAACATTCTGCTACCTGCAAGAAACACATCTCAATAGTCAAAGCAAACACAGACTCAGATTCAAAGGCTGGAAAACAATCCTACAGGCAAACAGCTCCCATAAAAAAGCTGGGGTAGCCATCCTAATATCAGACCACATCGATTTCAGAGTGAGGAAGGTCATAAGAGACAGTGAAGGCCATTTCTTATTGATCAAAGGATCTGTACAAAAGGAAGAACTTACAATAATAAATGTATATGCACCTAATGAGAGACCAGGAAAGTACTTAAAACAACTACTCATAGATTTGGAAAAAGACATCAATAGCAACACAGTACTAGTGGGAGACTTCAAAACTGCTTTGTCACCTCTTGATAGATCAACCAGACTCAAGCTTAGCAAGGACATACTACATCTGAGGGAAACAATGGAAGAAAGGGACTTAGTAGATATATACAGGACACTTCATCCACAAAAAGCTGAATACACATTCTTCTCAAGCGTACATGGAACATTCTCCAAGATAGACCACATGCTGAGCCACAAAACATGCCTCCATACAATTAAGAAGATAGAGATTGTATCAACAATCTTCTCAGACCATAATGCGCTGAAATTAGAAGTAAATCACACACAAAAACAGAAAACTAAATCAAACACCTGGAAATTAAACAGTGCACCATTGAACAACAAGTGGCTTAGACAGGAAATCAAAGAGGAAATCAAAAGATTCCTAGAAACGAATGAAAATGAGAACACGAGTTACCAAAACTTAAGGGACACAGCAAAAGCTGTGTGAAGAGGAAAGTTTATAGCTCTACAAGCATTCCTCAGGAAGGAGGAGTGAGCACACATAAGTAACCTAACCTCACAGCTTAAGAGCTTGGAGAAGGACCGAAAAAAGGAGCACAACCCGAACAGGAGATAGGAAATAATAAAGCTCAGAGCAGAGATTAACGAGATGGAAACCCAAAAAACAATCCGAAAGATCAATGAAACCAAGAGCTGGTTCTTCAAGAAAATTAACAACATTGATAAGCCTCTAGCAAAACTCACAAAAAAGGGAGAGAGAAAACCCTAATAAACCGAACCAGAAATGAAAAGGGGGTCATTACAACAGAAACTACAGAAATTCAAAGGATCCTCAGGGAGTACTTTGAGAAACGTTATGCCACGGAACATCAAAACCTCGAGGAAATGGATAAATTCCTAGACTCCTACAGACTCCCAAGGCTGAACCAAGAAGACCTGGAATACCTGAACAGACCTATCACCATCAAGGAAATTGAAATGGTAATAAAAAGCCTCCCCAAGCACAAAAGTCCTGGCCCAGATGGATTCACTAGTGAATTCTTCCAAATCTTTAAAGAGGACTTACTCCCAATGCTCTTTAAGCTTTTCTACGAAATTGAAATATCAAAAACACTTCTGAACAGTTTCTACGAAGCAAATATCACATTGATACCAAAAGCAGACAGAGATACCACAAAGAAAGAGAATTACAGACTGATAAGTCTGATGAACACAGATGCAAAGATCCTCAACAAACTACTAGCAAATAGAATCTAACTACTCATCAAAAAGATCATACACCATGACCAAGTAGGATTCATCCCAGGGATGCAAGGATGGTTCAACAATCGGAAATCAATCAACATAATCAATCATATCAACAAAAGAAAAGATAAAAAGCATATGATTATATCAAAAGATGCAGAGAAAGCAATTGACAAGATCCAGCACCCCTTTATGATGAAAACCCTAGCCAAAATGGGTATAGAGGGGACCTTCCTCAACATAATTAAAGCCATGTACCACAAGCCTACAGCAAGCATCATCCTCAATGGGGAAAAACTGAGAGCCTTCCCTCTAAGATCAGGGACGAGACAAGGGTGCCCACTATCTCCACTGCTGTTCAATATAGTACTGGAAGTACTTGCAATAGCAATTAGGCAAGAAACAGATATTAAGGGCATTCAGGTAGGAAAGGAAGAAATCAAGCTCTCACTGTTCACAGATGATATGATACTATACTTAGAGAACCCAATAACCTCCACCAAAAAACTCCTAGAAACAATAGACTCGTAGAGTAAAGTTGTAGGTTATAAAATCAATACCCAAAAGTCCATGGCTTTCCTATACGCAAACAGTGAGAGAGAAGAAAGCAACATGAAAAAAAACAATCCCGTTCACAATTGTGCCCCAGAAAATCAAGTACTTAGGAATCAGCTTAACTAAGGAAGTAAAGGATCTGTACAAAGAAAACTACAAAACGCTACTTCAGGAAATAAAAGAAGACATGAGGAAATGGAAAGATATCCCCTGCTCATGGGTCGGGAGAATAACATTGTCAAAATGGCAACACTACCAAAAGCATTGTATAAATTCAATGCAATCCCTATAAGGATACTCATGACATTCTTGAAAGAAATGGAGCAAACACTCCTGAAATTTATATGGAACAATAAGCCCCCACGAGTAGCTAAAGCAATTCTTGGGAAAAAGAAAATGGGAGGAATCAACCTCCCGAACTTCAAACTGTACTACAAAAAGCAGTAATAATTAAAGCAGCATGGTACTGGAACAAAGGCAGAACTGCAGACCAATGGAACAGGGTTGAATACACTGACATCTCCCCTCAATCATATGATCATCTAATCTTTGATAAAGGTGCAATTAATGTGAAATGGAGTAAGGAAAGCCTCTTTAACAAATTGTGCTGGCATCACTGGACGGCTACATGCAAAAAAAATGGGCTCAGAACTCTGCCTAACACCATGTACAAAAGTAAGATCAAAATGGATTAAAGACCTCAACATCAAACCAGAAACCATAAGGTACATTGAAGACAAAGTTGGCAAAACCCTCCATGACATTGAAGCTAATGGTATCTTCAAAGATGCCACGCCACTGACTGAGCAGGTGAAAACAGAGATAGATAAATGGGACTATCTTAAACTAAGAAGCTTCTGCACCTCCAAAGAAACAATGACCAAAATACAAAGACAGTCTACGGAATGAGAAATGATATTCGCCGAATACACATCTGACAAGGGGTTGATATCCAGGATATACAAAATACTGGTTAAACTCCACAAGAAGAAAACATCCAACCCCATCAAAAAATGGGGCAATGAAATGAACCGAAACTTTCTCAAAGAAGAAATCTGAATGGCAAAAAAGCACATGAGAAAATGCTCTACATCATTAATCATCAGGGAGATGCAGATCAAAACCACAATGAGATACCATCTCACACCTCAGAGACTGGCCCACATTCAAAAGAACAGAAGCAACCAATGCTGGCGCGGATGTGGCGAGAAAGGGACACTCCTTCACTGTTGGTGGGAATGTCCACTGGTTCAGCCCTTCTGGAAAACAGTATGGACGATTCTCAAAAAATTGGAAATTGAGCTCCCATTTGACCCAGCAATACCACTCCTGGGAATATATCCCAGAGAGGCAAAAATGTATAGTCGAAGTGACATCTGCACTTGTTTGTTCATTGCAGCACTCTTTACAATAGCCAGAAACTGAAAGAAACCTGAATGCCCAATAACAGATGACTGGTTAAAGAAACTTTGGTACATCTACACAATGGAGTACTATGTAGCTGTTAGAAAAGATGAAGTCATGAAATTTACATACAAGTGGTACAAGATGGAAAGTATCATGCTAAGCGAAATGAGTCAGAAAGAGAGGGATAGACATAGAAAGATTGCATTCATCTGGGGGATATAAAGTAACAAAATATGAGATTAATACACAAGAATAGCTGAGATCAGCACCAGGAGGATTATTCCATAGCTTAGTGGCCAGTCGGGCATTCTAGAGGAAAGGGCAGCCAGCTCAGATAGAGAAGGGAACACCAAATAAAGGGTGTTTGGAGGATCCTCCCAGGAGGGGAGATGCGTGTCGAAAGTAGACTATGGACTGAACATGTTTGCCACTCAATGCCTCTTATGCAGTCCACAGCACCCAAAAGGAGAGAGAGAACACAGGGGATTGCCCTGCCACAAAGCCCTGGAGGATGGGGGGATGGAGGTGGGGAGGATATTATCCATGGTGGTGGAAAATGGGCACTGGTGGAGGGATGGGTATCTGATCATTGTATAATCAAACCCAAGCACAAAAAATTGTTAATCTACAACTGTACCTCATGGTGTTTCACTATTAAAAAAAGAAAAAGAAAAAATATTCAAAAGATGGTTTCTGACCAATAGAACAGCTGAAAATTTAATTTAGTTCTTCAGAAGTTAGAGTTCTAGCAAGCAAACAAGGAAGTGGAGAAGTTTATAACACAATTTTAATATAGTTTTAATCTACTTGTGATTAAATATCATTGTGACATCACACATGTATGGGACAGAGTCAACATATCCCACAATGATAAAGAACTTACTATATGAAGACTGAAAAGACATTTAAATAAATAATGACAAGATCCCACATTTTCTAAATATGTAACACATATGAAAGTTTCAGTTAACTGCAAAAGAATAACTAAGAGAAATACCTCTTGAACCATCATGTTAAAATACATTAAAGTAAAAAATAATGGAAAATCCTGGAGATAGTATGTATAAAATAATAAAATAAGTAGCTGACCTGGGTTCCATCCTCAGCACTGCATATAGTCCCTTGAGGACCACCAGACGTAAATCTTGAACACACAATAAACCCTAAACACTTTCAGGTAAGACCCCCAAATCCTTCCTGCACACCAGAGCCTGGTAAGCTCCCCGTGGCATATTCGATATGCCAATAACAGTAGCAATAACGGGTTTCATTTCCCTGACCCTAAAAGAGCCTCCAACACAGTAGCGTTGGGAAAGACACATAAGGAGAGGCTGCTAAAATCTCGGGGCTAGGACAAATTGAGATGTTACTGGTACCTGCTTGAGTAAATCGATGAACAATGGGATGACAGGGATACAGTTATACAGTGAATAATAATAATAATAATAACAACAATGATACATCACATAGATTGGGTGTGTGTATGTGAAATGTATTCAAATAATTATTGATATTATGTCACAAATCTGATAAATCACCTTTGTAGTACAAAAAATATCAATGTAGTTTCTTATTGTATTTCTTCAAAAATGTTCTTTACAAGTTAATGTGCGTCCTCTTAAACAAATGATATTTGGAAAACTGGTCAGCTACATGCAAAAACTAAATCAAACAAAACCATATACAATATACACAAAACAATACATATAAAACTCACAACAAGCACAAAGGTGAATTTAAAATAGGAGAGAGGTCCTGATCTCAGACCTGACTCCATAAATTAGTTTGAGGAAAACATAAACAGAACCCTTTATGGCACTGAATTTAGAGGCAATGATTTAATGTCCTAGGTCAAGCAAAGGAAATTAAAGATAAACAAATGGAACCATAACAAATGTAAAATCTTCTGCCCCACAAAATGAGCATTAAGTAGCAAAAAAAATTTAAAAAAAGAAACTCTGTGAACTAGTAGAAAACCACATACCTACTGCTCATATGACAAAGTTTTAATATGAAAGACTGTAACACTGTCATCCCATTGTTCATAGATTTGCTCGAACTGGAAATATCAAAGACATAACAAAAAATTAGTCACCCCATTAAAAATAAGAGATGAACATACACTTCCTCAAAAAACCATATAGGTGGCTAATAGGTATTTAAAACAAATATTTTTCATAAGAGAAATAAAAATAAAACAATCATGACAATTCATCTCATAGCAGTTATACTAGCTCAAATCACACACACACTCATACACACACACACACACACACACACACAGAACCAACCAATGCTGATTCAAATGTAGGAAAAATCAATATTCAATCACTACTGATGGGACTGTTAACCAGTTTAGCCTCTAAGGAAAACAGTATTGAAACTTCCCCAAACCTTAAATTGAAGTTTAATATGACCCACCAGTTTGACTTCCTATCATTTCTACCAAAGTACCAAAGACACTTTCATGATAAGGCATTTGTACCCTTAAAAATGTTGAAGAACTAACCACAATATGCAATATCTAGAAACTACCAGAGTATCTAACAACAGATGATTGGATAAAGAAACTAAGACACACGCACACAGTACACACACACACACAATGAATACTTCTATAAGAAAAAAATGAGGAACCAGCGCTATAGTAGAGTGGGTAAGAAGTTTGCCCTACACATGCTCAATCTGTATTAGATCTTCAGCATCCCATATGGTCTCCCAAACTGCCTGGAGTGATCCCTGAGTGCAGAGCCAGAAATAACCAGTGAACAATTTTGACTGTGACACTGCATCACTGTCCTCTCATTGTTCATCGATTTGCTCGAGCGGGCCCAGTAACGTCTCTATTGGAGACTTTGTTGTTACTGTGTTTGGCATATCGAATACATCACGGGTAGCTTGCCAGGCTCTGCCATGCGGGTGAGATACTCTTGGTAGCTTACTGGGCTCTCCGAGAGGGGCAGAGGAATCGAACTTGGGTCTGCCATGTTGGCTGCGTGCAAGGCAAACACCCTGCCGCTGTGCTATTGCTCCAGCAAACAAACAAAAGATGATATGCACTTTATCTCTCTGTGCTTCATGGATGGAACTGGAGAGTATTACATTGGGCAAAATCTGAGTGAAGGAGAGAGACAGACACAGAATGATCTCTCTCATGCATAGAGTATAACGAAGCATAGTTAGGGGATAGCAAACAGCCCAGTGCAACAGAACCTGGAACTGGTCTACCAAACTTGCTTACTATGGCAGAGAGAAGGCAGAGAAACATTTCAGGGATTCTCTGAGACAATGGTGAAAGGAAGTGGTCACTTTGGGTAGGGCATTTGTGTTTGGAATGGAGTGTGTTTGGAACCCTATCATAAGCTGAATTATAACCAGTTATTAATATCAATTAAAAATAAAACAAAATAATCATATTTATGGAGCCAGAGAGATAGTACGTCATTTAAAGCTCTTGCCTTACACACAGCAGATGGGTTTGATCCCTAGAACCACATATGGTCTGTGCTCAGTGATCCCTGAGCACAGAGCCAGTAGTAAACCTTGAGCACCCTCTTCATATTATTGGTCCTCACAGAGGGTGTACAGTTAACTGAAATAAGTAAGAAGAAGAAAATCAAATACTGGATATCATTAATATATAATATATAAATCAATAAAATAAATGAATATACAAATTTCAATGAAAGTAAACCCTTTTACTGTGATCCTACTGTGAGTATACCTTTTTGTCCATTCACCCCATCTCCCCCTTGGTAACCTCACTGTGATCACTTTTAGGTTACATTTGTATTTAAATTTTCAGGATTCTTTCAGATAATTAAAATGAGCATATTTTTTCAATTAAAATCTTCACGCTTTAAAACATTTTTCAATCTCATCAACACTAATATAAATATTTGGAAATTATGACAAGAAAATTTCACCACTTCCATTTTTTAGAAGTGTCAAATGTCTAATTGTTAAATAGTTTATTTAATTTTTATTCTATCAAATTGTACATAATAAATTGGATAATAAATTATTTTGGGTAGTTAAGTATTCTGGGTCGAAGCAATAGCACAGTGGGTAGGGCATTTGCCTTGCACATGACAGACCCAGGTTTGATTCCTCCACTCCTCTCGGAGAGCCCGGCAATCTATAAAGCGATAGCACAGTGGGTAGGGCATTTGCCTTGCACACGACAGACCCGGGTTCGATTCCTCCACCTCTCTAGGAGAGCCCAGCAAGCTACAGAGAGTATCTCGCCCACGTGGCAAAGCCTGGCAAGCTACCCGTGTTGTATTCAATATATCAAAACAGTAACAAGTCTCATAATGGAGACATTACTAGTACCCGCTCGAGCAAATCGATGAACTACTGGAGGACAGTGCTAAGTATTGCTATATTTTCCACATCAAAACAGTTGATAACATGTACTACTCATATTTTTTTCAATAAAAATAAACACTGCATGATTCTGACACTGATGTTTATTTCAAAAGCACACACTTAAGTAAACACTTAAATTAAGTAAACACTTTATTTATTCATGACAATCTGAGCAATGTACCCTGTAATGTTCCATGATAACCTATTTCAGAGCACTTAAATTAATATACTCATGTACTAATATACATTAAAGTTTGTGGAGAGAAGGGAACGAGTTTTAGTTTTTTCACCATTTAATTTCTATCAAAAATATTGAGTACAGATTAGATAATTAGCTATTTAACAATTTAGCTTTAAAATAAGTAAAGTAAAAGGAAGCAGTACAGCTTAATTCACACATCTAAACTATAAAACTGAATGCATTTTCTTTGCATTTTTGATAGAGATAGCTACCTTTCTTCAGGTTAGTGTGCAATTATTGTTCAGTAATGACTTTTCTTCACTTAAAAGTAGATCATTGTCTTTTTAAAATTGCAATTCACTATAATCAAGAAGGGTATTTGTCCAAAATTCTGATGAAAGATCCCATGAGCTCTGTATAAACAATTCATAATTAATGTAGTTTATGATAAGTGGAATTTCTGTCCTGGACTCATAAAATGAAATAAGAGTGGAGCATATAAAAAGAACAATGACTGAGGAACAATGAACCAAAGAACAGAGAGGAAGGAAGAAAGAAGGAAGGAAGATGGAAGGAAGGAAGGAAGGAAGGAAGGAAGGAAGGAAGGAAGGAAGGAAGGAAGGAAGGAAGGAAGGGAAGCAAGGAGGGAAGCAAGGAGGGAAGGAAGGAGGGAAGGAAGGTAGGAGGGAAGGAAGAAAGGAAGGAAGAAGGGAAGGAAGAAGGAAAGGAGGGAGGGAGAGAGGGAGGGAGGAGGAAGGAAGGAAGGAAGGAAGGAAGGAAGGAAGGAAGGAAGGAAGGAAGGAAGGAAGGAAGGAAGGAAGGTAGGTGAGGAAAAAACAGAAAGGGATAGGGAGGGTTAAAAACTTTGAAATGAAGAAAGCAAAGCTATTCTACAAAATTTCAGGAAAGCACCTTAATAATGTATGGTGAAACTGATGTAGCACATCCTCCCTAGAAGAGGCTTTCAGGTATATAGTTCCACCCCCCTTCATTTTATCACCAGTGTCATGCCCATAACAATAAGCAGTTGGACAAATTGACAAATTTATCATTTTGACATGCAATTTTCTGGATTCCCTTTTGTAAAGCCATGCTTAAGTTGTGAAGATATTTCTATCTGAGAATAAATTGATTATGATGTCTCACAGATATTTATATTAGATTATGTTATTTCACTTTTAAATCTGGTCCTGTAGTCCTCAATTTTCTGTTTTATTTGAATACAGTATGAATGCTAATTCTTATTAAAATTAAAGCAATTGGACACTATTGAAACTAATCAGTTAAAGTGAGAAACCACTATTAGTCTTGATGAATTGTCAATAAAGTAAAATATATCAACTAAAAATTAAATTTTTTACTTGTTGGATTTTAACTTCTATTTTGATACTGCTTTAAAGTTGTGTATGGGCAACATAAATAATTCCTTATATTCTTTACTTGAATTGATGATTGTTTATTGCACCAGTGAATTTCTATTTCTAGTCTTGGACAAAGGAAGTAATTAAAATTAAATGAGGTCATAAGAATAGGCCTGAAGTTATAGGATCAATATGTTTATAAAAAGATATCAAAGGCCTCTGTTCCTTTTTTTGTCCTTCTCCTTTTTTTCATAAGCTCTCCTATGTCCTTTCTCTTTTCTTCACTCGTCCCCTCTTTTTATCTCATTTTCATCTTTATAGCCATCTCTCTTCTCTTATTCCTGCCTAGGAATTCACGAAAAGATCATTGAAACAAAAAAAAACTCATGGTCACCAGTAAGGTGAAACACAATGTTTGAAATAAAATTTACTTTGCTAGACGCTTTACCTTAACTTTCCTTGTGTGCTGAGCTATAAGAAATAAATTGTTGTCGTATTTTTTAAAGCAGTCCCAAGAAGATCAATGTAGCATCGGTTTCGACAGTCAGATAAAATTTGGGGTGAACGATAAATCTCATTTCCATGGGATCCTGTAAGCAAATGACATGGTATGCAAATTTTCCAGATCACCACCACCAAAAAGCCTTCTCTTGGTCTGCCTTCCTAACTGCTCTGCAGAGGGCAGGGTGGCGTGCACTTTGTTTTTATTTGTTTACATAATATTTTTTATTATAGTAAAATTGGAAAATAAGAGTGTTAATGTTTGGAGAATGTAACATTAACAACACTCCCTACAAAAAATTGCTCAGATCACTTTGCCAGTGATATTTTCTGGTATAACAGCCGCTACATGCTACAGAGTTTGTGAATTGAGTGCATTGGCTGAGTATTCTAACTTTC
This sequence comes from Sorex fumeus, assembly GCF_029834395.1. NCBI lineage: Eukaryota > Metazoa > Chordata > Mammalia > Eulipotyphla > Soricidae > Sorex > Sorex fumeus. The sequence continues at coordinate 17,047,902 of NW_026606064.1, forward strand.
TGTATTTGGATTTAACTGAAGTAAAATAAGAGTTTTCTACAATTGCACACAAGGGTTTCCCCATTGGCCCCTGCAGAACTGGACTGAAGCAACATCATGTAGATGAGACAGGCCATGGAGTCACCTGAGCACTGCTTGAGAAACTCCCACCCTCTTCTCTCCCCAAAAATAGAGTATGGGAGTTACCTGAAATGTTCTTTTGATTGTGTTTGTCGGTACAGTAGGATCTAACTGTCTATTTTAATTATGTGTCTTGAGTGCATCATAATTTATAATTGATGCTAGGTTAATTTGCTTGAGCGGGCCCAGTAACGTCTCCATTGGAGACTTTGTTGTTACTGTGTCTGGCATATCGAATACTCTCTGTAGCTTGCCGGGCTCTCCGAGAGGGGCAGTGATCATTGGTTGTTGTCTCTATTAAACAACCAGACCTATGTTTTATAGTGAAAGGGAAAAAATTACTACCTTTGTGATCTGTGCATATATATATATATATATACACACACACATAAATACATATAAACACATGTATGCATATACGTACATAGATGTATATGCATATGTGTATTTATATGTATATATATGTATGCATATGTGTTTATATGCATGTGTCTATGTCATTATTATGAAGGAAATAAAGTTAGAAATGTGGCAGATATGTTGAGGTGCACAGCTCTAAACTATATGGCTCTCTAGGATTTCTAAGAAATTATTTGACACTAATGCACAATTCTTTTGGGAGGGAAATGTACATGGCACCCTCATGAGACAGCAAAGGGATTAAGGATTAATTCAATCGATGCTAATCTATGGTTCTTAAAGACAAGTCAAGTATTTCCATGGAGAAAGCTCCTGGTTATAAGTAGTTGATTTTAATTTAATTTTGGCTTTTGGTGTCTCTGGTGGTACATGATTATTTTAATTTTACTGGAGGAATTGCACTGTCCACTGTAGCACTCTCCTCCTGTTGTTCATTGATATGCTTGAGCAGGCACCAGTAACATCTCCATTGTGAGACTTGTTGTTACTGTTTTTGGCATATCAAAAATGCCACAGGGAGCTTGCCAGGCTCTGCTGTGCAGGCGGGATACTCTCAGTAGCTTGACAGACTCTCCAAAAGGGCCAGAGGAATCAAACCATGGTAGGCCACATGCAAGGCAAACACCCTGCCTGCTGTGTTATTGCACTGGAGAAATAAACTTGTAAATATTTTTAGAGTGGAGTAGAAACATCCCATTAAACATACACAAAAATATGCACACTTGCTTACATACATTCCTGGATATAAAGTGAGAAAAAAATCCCTATGTAAAAAGTGCTCAGCCAGGTGAAGAAACAAGAAATAAAAAATGTTTACTATGATCATTTACTCCACAAAATATGAGAAGGACGGGTTGACTTTCGTATCTCAGAGAATGGATTCTGAATTTAATTTAACATCTGCTGAAAAACACCATTTGAAAAACCTTCATTGTCTTAATGAATACAGGGTCTTAAATTATACTTTTGTGTGGAAATCTCACTGCTATTGAAGAAGATACCCATTATACTCTCAGAAAGTTACCAAACATAAAATAAAAAAATCAAATAAAATTGCTTTATTTCAACTAACAAAAATGTTGCTTCACTTATATTTTCCATGTCTGTGGAGTCAAATGCCTCAGACTTTTAGGAGTAGTATGTTAAAACACTTTTTCTTTCATACGTAGAATTGACTCTACTGCATGACTTCAACATACCTTCCTCCTTGATTAAAATAGTTTTTACTATTACATAGAGCATATACCCCAAAGAGGCCTAGATTTAATTCCGTTCTCTGCATATATTAAGTTATATGGCTAAGAATAGTTAAATTAGTGGGTGGAATTAATGATGCAAACTAGTTGATGCTTAAATAGGATAATATCCTTGATTATCTGTGTGGTTCAATAAGTATAAGTGTCCTATAGTATGGAATTAGAGCAAAGGTTAAATCAATGTGATATGATAACATGACCCAAAATTATTGGGATCCATACAGTAAACTAAAAAAAGTTGCAAGACTATTTCCAGAAAATAATATAGATTATAATATAAATTAAGGGCAACAAAACTGCTTTTGGTCTATGAAATTGTTTACCCTTTTTGACATTGGACAACATGTTCAAAAATTGGATACAAATCTAAAATATAGAATAAAACATATAGTTGCTGTTTGTTAATTTAAACAGTGACTTTAAACTAGTGAAATTATGAGATTAATATACATAAAATTAAATTATGGTACATTCTTTCCTCATTGATAGTAAGTGTTTAGAAAAATAGATAAATATGAATTTATTTTCTCCTGGTTCTCATTAACTTTTTTTCTCTATTTCAACACAAACCCTAATAATTTCAGTCATAAATAACTGCATGGAGTTGATATGTGGTAACTGTCATAACTGTCATTTCTAAGAGCCATATTACTATAAGAAATCATTTATAACTTATCTGTAGAAAAAATACACTAACTTCTTGTAAGCAGATTTTTTCAGTGTGTGTGTGTGTGTGTGTGTGTGTGTGTGTGTGTGTGTGTGTGTAGACAGCTCAGGGTCACTATTCAGAAACTACACTTGGTGGAGCCCAGGGGCCTATAAGATATGCAACCAGGTTGGCAGCAGGCAAGACAAGACAATCACCTTTCCCACTGCACGAACTTCTCTGGCCCTGTACAGGAAATTTTAAAAGTAAATTATATGTTATGTGAAGTCAGAAGAACAAGGACAAATATTCGATGTTCTCACTAAAACGTTCTTGATAAAATAGCATGCCTAGGGAATGGTATGTAAAAAGGCGTCTGAAGCACTGGCTCTACAGAAACAAAAATTACAGAAACAAAAATATTAAGAAAGGAGAGGAAGGAGAGATGCAAGAAGAGGAGTTCAGGGAAGTCACATAAGGGCAAGCAAGGATTTGGCATCTTGGGACACTTTGTGGCAGAGATATGTCACCTATCTAAAACTATTAGACCTGACATTCCTCTAAGCAGGGGACTCAAAATATAACAAACTAAATCTAATTTTCTAAAAGTTGGCTGGGGTTGGTGCTGATGAGAGGGAAAATGGTGTCAGGGCTTGGAGATGGCAACACTGTAAGTCTGAACATGTATTATAAGCAACTATGTAAATTATTATATCTAAATTTTAAATAATGTAAAAAAACTAGTGAGACTTTTATAATATTGTGTAATATTCAAATTTAATTGGCTAGTATGTTCTATACAAGACTTGATTACAATTAAAAACTATATAAGATCTGAAAGCTAATTCAGTGTATGTTAAAAAAAGTCAAAATATTTAGATGGACTTAGTATATCATTAATACATCATATATCTTTAAAAAATAACTTTATTATGTATACAATGATGATTGCATTTTCTTTTTTGTATACATATATGTATGTATAAGAAAATTAAGTTAACAAGAAATTAAGTTAATAAGCAAGACAAATTGAGCATTTCTTGTTCAGCAGTTATGTTTAACGCTTATACGGGGAAAGATGATCCTATAATGATATCATGATATTTAATAGAATTCATTGCCTAAAATTCTTTAAAAGCTAATAATGCATTTTTGTATCTAGACCTATTAACACTATGCTATTTCATCATGTTCCATCACTGAAAAAGAGTCTCATTTTGTAAAAGATGGTCTCAAAAATGAGAGCCGGAAATTAGAATGACTACTTTGCTTGTAAAATGTCTGCTGGCTCTGCATGCATACTATTCAAAAGGTGATTGGTTCACATAATCACTTAAGTCTGATTGTCCTGCTTTTCATTAAAATCATTGCTGCTAAGATACTACCACATTTCGATGATGCCTTGAATTTTTTTTTAAAGAAGAGCATTCCTGGAACCTGGCAACTTGCAGATAGTGTTAAAGGATGGAAGTATGAATTTAAGAAAGAATATTAGCTGTAGCATGCTCTATCTTCTGAGAATATATATATATAGCAAGTCTCCTAGTGGATACCTGAAGTAACAATTTAATGTGCAAGAATTTCTATATAGTTGCTTTTTTTAGTTTTTGACATGAACTTTGTTCATTGGAATTTTACTTTAAAACTTTTAGAATGTGAACTTTTATAACTTTAGTTGGGTAAAATTGAGTAAAATTCAAAAGAAAATGACATCTGTTGAGATAACTCAGTTGGTAGAGCACAATTAAGCATATGTGTAGCCCCGAGTTCAGTCTGAAGCTCACCAGCTTCAATAAGGTGTTATCTCTAGTCATTTTTTTTAATGTTGTCTTTAGAATTTTAAGAAAAATCTTCACTCAAAAACTGGAAATCTTGTATCTTTTTATACTTAATAGGTTAACATACAAAATACATTAACCTTTATATAAAACCCTTACATTATATCTTAACTTATATATTATATGTTATATAATGTATAATCTCAAGGGCTATAGTTACAATTAGATTATTAGGTTTTGACTGTCTTTTCTTTACTAGTAAAAAGTCAGTTGGAGGCAATGAACTTCCAAATTTTGTTGGGTACCAGATTAAACTAATTACCAAGTAATCTAATTAGTCACATTTTCTTTCTTGACATAAACTCTGTAGAATACATTGAATAAAACTCCTATAAAATATACTTTCTTACTAATTTTTACAAGTAATTATATGTTTTTTGTAAATTGTCTCCACTCAGCCATTTGACACAAGAGTGGAAAGGTCAGATATTATATACATAAAGTAGCTGAGAATCAGAGTGAAGTAACTTGTATAATATCACAAATAGATGTGTACACTTTAAAGTAGATCTATAATTATTTCTTTTTCTACCTGAATCTTATTCCAAGTCTCAGATTTTTCAGCTTTGTTATAATTAAAGTAGCAGAGAAGCCTATGATTGCATAAACACAATTCAGTCTCTAAATATCTATTCACATAATATAAAATTCCATATGTATTATATATTATGAAAATAATAAATATCATATTTATATTCCAAAGAAGTATTTTATAATGGTACAATTGAAAATTTTCCGAATACTCAATGGAATTTGTACTATTTAAATTCTTCTGTAAAAGTGGCATTTTTTATATATTTAAATATTTTAATTGCTAATCACCATGATTCACAAACTATCATAAGAGTGATGTTATTTTCTTTGTATATAAGTCATGTCCATAAAATTTTCCTTAAGTAATGGATGTTCTTGAATAGTCACAAAATAAAACTTTCCCATATTATCTTATGCTCTTATTTTTTTTTTTAGCACATTTAAATTTATATACAGATTGAGCAGAAAGGGCAGATGGATTCTATCTCTACAAATGATGCCATGCCACCATCAACATTCTGCTCAAAATATGATTTTTATTATGTAAAAAATGGATAAACTAATACTTATCAACTCAGAGAAGGAATATATTTTATTCAAAAATTTATAAGCAGAATTTCTACTTAGAATATTATTATTAATTCACATGTTTAGGGGAAACTTTCTCAAGGAATCATCATATAACACTAAGCAAATTGATCATATTTTGAAAGTATTTGAAAGATGCAGATATGAAGTAGCAGTTATGATTTTTGGAGCACAATTGCAGTGCTGTTTGTCTTCTACTAAGAATTTCTATGAGTTTTTTTTAAGTTATACTACACTTTAAGTATTTATATTGTGTATTTTCATTGTTTTCTTCTTTTCTAATCTACAGAAGGGTTATTTTAGATTGCAATTATGCTTTCTCATTCATTAAAACATGGTGTTTTATGTTTAAATATAAAAATGCCCTGTAGTTTTCTAACTTGTCACCAGTGTGAGAAAAATCATTGTAAGTTAATGTCATTAACACCTCCTGAATAAACAAGCATAGTATTGTAATGGAAAACGGCATGATGTGATTGGTGCCTTCTTGTTTCAGTCAGATCAATGATATTGTACTCGATCTTTTGCACTGTACCATCAGGTGCTGATGGATGCACCCAATGCTAGCGTACGTGCATTGAAAGTACAGACAATCATTTTTGTCTTCCTTCGTTTTGGCAGTCTAGTTCGGCCTTGAGATTTTATCAGCCTCTCCTTTCTCATCCTTCTCAACGCTGCCATATTGGTGACACCTTGAGGGTCAGGGGAATGAGACCCATTGTAATTTCTGGTTTTGGCATATCAAGTACACAACGGATAGCTTGCGAGGCTCTGCCGTGTGGGCGGAATACTCTCGGTAGCTTGCCAGGCTCTCTGAGAGGGATAGAGGCTTTTGGGACGGCCTCTAATCAGTGGCCCTTGTAGGTATTCCCATGGTTCAAACCATATTTGAACCCTATCAGATATAGTACGGCAATTCTGGAAGATGGATATTAAGTGTCTTATAATGTGTCCGGAAAGCATCCTGGAGCGTGGCGGCGGCTGGGTAGTGGAGGTAGTGGAAACCACGTGGCCACCCACCTACCAGATGGTCAGACATCTTCATCAAGATCATGAATGATTGGTTTGAGGCTCCTCGCGTTCCTGGAACGAACAGACACCATTGGGCTACACTAGCACGCAACAGGGACAAATGGAGACGTTACTGATACTTTACAGTTAAAGTATTATTTTTTACAATAAATGTAGAAGTAAAAATCATAGTTTGATGGGTTTTGAAATATATGTATGTCATTTTAACCAATGTTGTCAATATTCATAATATTCAGGGTCAGAAACACTTGTGCTGGACACTACAGAGAGTGCAGCATTTGCCTAGCTTGCTGGCAACCTTGGTTTGAAACTTTGGCATCTTATACGGTTACTCCTGAGCACTGCCAAGTGTTACTCAATTACAGAGCGAGGAATAGCCCTTGAGTACTTCCAGTTGTTGTCCCAATGTCCAAAGTAATAAAAAAAAAAAACTAAAAACCAATTTCAAGATAAAAGAAACATTCTTACCAAAGATTGAATATACAATTATAATTCATATGTACTATTTGGATTTTTCATATCTGTTTTAGAACTTCATAAAAAGATGTATTGATCTCTGTCTTTAACACAACAAAAGGATTTAGAATTTAACTCTTATTAGGCGTAAAAATGAGTTCTTGATGTGATTAGTAATCCACTGAAAAAAATGCTTTGTTGTTAATCTAGAGATAAGTACTCAGTTCCTGCCACCCACAGTATTTGTCTACTGTAAATAAGGCTACTGTGCACAGTAACACTGTAGCACTGTCCTCTCATTGTTTATCGATTTGCTCAGGCAGGCACCAGTAACGTTTTCATTGTGAGACTTGTTACTGTTTTTGGCATATCGAATATGCCACGGGGAGCTTGCCAGGTTCTGCCATGTGGGCGGGATACTCTTGGTAGCTTACCGGGCTCTCTGAGGTGGATAGAAGAATCGAATCAGGGTCGGCCGTGTGTAAGGCAAACCCCCTACCCGCTGTGCTATCACTCCACAATTGGTGACTGTGCACATTGCTATAAAATATGTATTGTGGACTTGTTTTTATTTGTATTGTGTAAATTGTACTAAGAAAATGAGTAGAAGAATGAGCTTAAATTTAGAAGAAATTTAAGGACATTCATATTTTAATCTCCCACAGCAATGTATATGAGAGTTCAGTTGCTCTTCAATAATACCAACAATATATTCTAATTTTAATCAATCTAACTATTATATTAGTATTTCATAATGACTTAAGTTATATATCCTTCATAATTAAGATGTTGATTTTGGCATTTATACATTTTTATGCGAGTGAGATTCTACACAAATATTTTCTATTTTATTTTGGGTGATTTTTTATTCCTAACATGTAATACAGGAATTGGCTTTATTAAGACTACATCTTTTATCATACATGATTATTGTAAATGTTTGATAACAATTGTAGCGTGTGAGTTGTTTTAAAATTGTTGATAGGCAGAAGTTTACTATTTTTCAGTTAAGTTTATAGATTTTTTTAGTAGTGATGTTTGTGTTCTCTCTAAAATAATTTCTAAATTAAAATATTTATAAACTTTGCTTTCAAGATATTTACAACCTTTAATTTTTAGGCAATTTAGTTATGAAATTAATATTTATGTGAGCATGAGGACAGTTCTTAAAAAAGTACAACTATCAAGTTTTTCCAGAATTAGTCGTTGAAGACTCTTCTTTATTAATTTTTTTAATTTAAAAATGTGATTTATAGTTATTGTTGGTTGAATTTTAACACAACAATATTGTATGTCAGAATCATAAATATTAATACTTTTGTATGCTATGTTGCCTCTATCTAAAAAAGGTTTTATGTTATGGAAATATCTTTCCATACAGAGCTAGTAGGGCTCTTGCTTTGTCAAGTGGCATCTTGACAAAGATGCCTGTGTTCCATCGCTGGCACTACATATGGTCTGCATATGATCAGTGCCAGGACTGATCCCTAAGCACAGAGACAGAAATCAGCCTTGAGCACCAACAGGAGCATCCCCCAAACCAAGATGCAGTTTATTTTAATAAAACCAAAATAAAATTTTAGAATAATTACATGAGTTCTAATTTTTCCCTCAAATCCCTTTGCAGGAAAACCACATCATTCCTAGGAAACAACATCTGATTTTCATCCCTGTAACTTTTATTTTTCTATAATTTCATAGAAATCTTTGACTTTTCCTCTTAGTGCTGTATTATTTTTAAGATTAATCAATTTGGATTTATATATTCACAATGTTTTTATCATTGATAATCATAATGGTTTAAAAGGCCCTCCCGTTGATCGTCGATTTGCTCGAGCGGGCCCAGTAACGTCTCCATTGGAGACTTTTGTTGTTACTGTGTCTGGCATATCTAATACTCTCCGTAGCTTGCCGGGCTCTCCGAGAGGGGCGGAGGAATCGAACTCGGGTCGGCCATGTTGGCTACGTGCAATGCAGACGCCCTACCTGCTGTGCTATCGCTGGCTGGAGCGATAGTACAGCGGGTAGGGCGTTCACCTTAGAAGCGGCCAACATGGCCGACCCAAGTTCGATTCCTCTGCCCCTCTTGGAGAGCCCGGCAAGCTACCGAGAGTATTCGTTATGCCAAACATAGTAACAACAAAGTCTCCAATGGAGACGTTACTGGGCCCGCTCGAGCATAATGGTTTATCATTGATAATATAATATAAATATTATAACATAATACATTAATCTCGTCACTTGGATAAACGTTTGTTTTTATTACCATAAAGATATTTGTGAGGTGGAAAGATATTATAGCAAGTTGGATTCTTGCCTTGAATGCAGCTGACTCAGGTTCAATCACTGCACCTTACATGTTCTGCCAGCCCCACCAGTAGTGATACTTGAGCACAGAGCTAAGTGTAAGACTGTGACCCAAAAAACAAAAATGAACAAAAAGAAAATATTTATTAAACTATTGTATTTTCTTTGTAAAGGACTTGAATTTGGATGACCACATTTATTTGAGTTGTATTTATAACTTTATTTGTAATAAAACTCAGTTTTATTGAATTACTATGATATGACTATCTTAGAAGAAAAGCTTATATATTCACTCCCCAGTAAAGTAGACATTATCCATTTGTAATTCACAACTTTTTAAAAATTGATGTCAAATTTATAGTTTCATCTGAATTTTACTCTCCTATGATATTAGCTCACTTTATTGAACTGTAATTTATATGCACTACCATAAACATACTTAAATATATATTTTAATTATTTTAACAGATCTGTACTGCCATTTAATTATCACCATAATCAGTATGAAAAATATTGAACATTAATTAAATATTAAAATATTAATTAAATTAAAATTAAAAATATTCCTTAATCAATGCCTTCCTCAATTCTGCCTGTATTTGGGTAATGGATTACTTGGGGGTCTACACAGTTAAAACCAGAAGTGGTAGGGTTAAAATGCATGTAGTCCTTAACCAATGTAGGCCACAATCAGGTGCCTTAAATTCTGTATAGCTCTCTGGCCCCCTGACGTTTTCTTAAATGGCATCATTAATCTGCATAATAATTATTTGTTTCCTTAAATTTCTTCTCATCAACTGAAAGTCTAACAATGAAAATGGAATTTTCTCAAAGAGTTGCATTGCTTAAAGGACTTAATCCATAGCAGACAAACAGAAGATCATGTGCAAATTAAACAGAGCCCAGGAGAAAGGTCGTATTGGAGTAGGAGCTTAATTGATTTTGGTTAATGATGATACAGTTCATGAGTACAGGATCAATTAAGGAGAAAAGCAGCTTCCCATGTTCCAGAAAGCAGAATGGTCAAAAACTGATAGAATCAAGATTAGACATTTTAGCAGTGTAAACCAGTTCTTTTTTTTTTCTTCCAATTTTTATGAAGGTACTGTGGTATACAAAACTGTTGATTTTTACTGTTAACAACACACCTAACAATTAGGTTGCCTGCTTCCCTCAATCAATGGCCCAGGTCCCCCTCCTATCTCCTCCTTACCTTCTAGGTAAGTTTAGTTCTACAGACCACATCTCCAGTGTAATTGCACTTGGTCATGAGGTATTCCCTTATTATGCTTCTTTCTATTCTGTATTTAAAATAGATTATTCTGTATCTGTCCCTCTTCTTCTGACTTCACTCAGCATGACACTCTCAGTTGCATCCATATAGCAGCAAATTTTATGATTTAATCTTATCTTGCCTGAGGGTATAAGAGTAAGTACTTAATTTGCTTTATTGCCATTTTGTACATATACCATAGTTTCTATATCCACTCACCTGTTCTTAGGCATTCAGTTGTTTCCAAATCTTGGCTACTGCGAATAGATTTACAGTAAATTTAGGGGTACAAATTTCTTTTTAATATTGTGTTTGGAGGCCCTTTACACAGATACTGAAAAGTGGAATTGCTTTATGTGGAAACTCAGTTCTCAGTTCTTATGTTTTGTTATGCATCCATGTTTCTTTCCCAAAAAGTTGAAGCAATTGGCAATCCTACCAATAGTGAATGAGAGTCCATTCTCCCTGCCTCCATGACGATTTTGATTATTTTTATTTTTTTCATGTGTTAAAACTCACTAGTATGACATGGCTAAAATATGTACTCATAATGTTGAAAACAATGAACTAAAACCCAACAACCAAGTGTATCACAAATACAGTGTGATATTTTATTAATCATATTTTGATTTGTGTATGAATAAAGGCATCTATGTTCTACTATATCTATTGAACCAATTATTGATCTTTCTGTAAAATATGATCTTAAATAACATGTTGAACATAGATTGTCTTGGAGGCAGATTGAAATATCATATAACCTAGAAATGTGTTACTGTTTTCTTTTTAAAATCTATAAATATAAATTGACATTCATTTTTACGGATTTCAAGAAATAATAAAGCCATTAATGCATTGTACAATATATATGCTATTCACTGGATTTAGCAAATTAAGATATATTAAGATCTGACTTGGATACTGTGGTTCTCTTTATAAGACTGAGGTATTCATTCTTTCATCTTTCAAAGTTCACACTTTAACCTTTTTTGGGACTTTTTCTTAAATGAAACACATAAAATCTGCTTTCTGCTTCAGGAAGGCCCTTGAAATGTGTGACCCCTGAAATCAGTCCACAGTTAATCAATGATTTATGCAAAGCATAAAGCATAACACTTTTCTCAAACAGGTTATTTTTCTTCATATGTTGAAACTTTTGTTGTTGTTGTTTACTTCTTGGGTCACATCCTGCGATGCACAGGGATTACTCCTGGCTCATGCACTCAGGAATTACTCCTGGCTTTGTTTGGGGGACCATATGGGATACTGGGAATAGAACCCTGATTGGCAGCATGCAAGGTAAAAGCCCTACCTGCTGTGCTATCTCTCCAGCCCCCTATGTTGAAACTTCTGTTGCAGTTATTCCTCAAATTAATTCTCTTTTATTCCCAACATTGTTTCCTTCACTGCTCAAATAATTATTTTCTTGAACAAATCCCTAATTAAAGTCCTGGTAGAAGAATCAGAGATTAAGAGTCTCTTTCTTTGGGAACCTGATCAGTTACAAGTGTTCCTAAGAGAGGGACTAGAAAGTTGGTTTCAAAGAAAGAAATTTCTGAGATAGATCCATCCTCCTTCCACATGTCAGTAAAGACCTCAGGAATTGCAGCAAGTGGAGCACCTACATGTTCAGGCATACAATTTCAGAGCACATACTAAAATTTTACTGGATGGTTAAAATGAAAACTGGTAGAAAATTATGTAGGCAGGTGCAATATTTCAGGAGAAATTTCAAAAGTAGCTTGTAGTAGGGATGAGGTATTAGAGTTAGATGGGATTTTCCAAGGGCTATTAACAAAGAGCAAAAAAATATAAAGATTTAAAAGGAAAATTGTAAAGCAGATTAAAAAAGCCAGTAGACCTCTTTCTTAAAACCCCAACAAAATACAAAATAAAAATAAATGAAAAGCTAGACTAGACTTTATTATAAGTGAATAAATCTCTAGGAAAAGTTGAGCTTTGACCTTGGCAATTATATTATATTGCACCAAGATAGGGAGGATGATTAAGAAAGAGTTGGACAACTGACACAAAATATACCACCTAAATTGATAGACTTAGAAATGTCATCTTATTTTCTTGAACTTTCTAAAACTGCTGATTTTACTTACCCTTCCTTATTAGAACTTTAGAACCTGCTTGACTGAAGAGAAATCAAATGTTTATGACTTACAGATAATCCATTTTATCTTGGAATATTTTATGCTTCTCCTCCAGGTCCACAAACATAACCAGGGTAGAATTATATGGTAGCAGAGCAGAGGAAGCATGGGGTATACTTAATAAATAAGGACATAATGGGGACTTAGAGATAGTACAGCAGGTAAGTTACTTATAGGCACATTTTAGGCAGTCAACCTGAATTTGATCTGTAGCACCACAAATGGTCTCCTGAGCACTGTTAGAAATGATCCCTGGAATCAGAGTCAGGAGTAAGCTCTTAGTACTGACTGGTATGGTCTCAAAACAGACACAAAAATTGATAATATATATAATTATGTGGAAGTTAACCAATTTGTCTTTGAAGAACCTAGAAGGCATAAGTAGTACAGAAAATGTTACACTTGTTTATATGTATCAATAATCTGCTACACAGAGTCTATGGGCAATGTGTAGAATATATTTCTTATATCCTGGAGTGATATGTGAAAAGAAGCACTGCATTAATATACAAAAGAGATTAGATACTACTGAAAAAATTAAAATGCATCTTCCTAATTAATACCAGTAAAAATCAATAATGGAGGTTTGGAATATATACATAATGAAATACTATGCAGCTACAAGGAATGATGAAACCATGCTATTCTTTGCAACTTAGAATTTGAAGATATCATACTAATTTAAGTCAAATGAAGGAAAGATGCTGAATAACCTCATTTGTCTTTTGTATATAGAATAGTAGGAAAAAGAAGTCATAGCAGAAATGTACGTAGATTTCTGTGAATCCTAGATTATAAAAATGAGGACAGTAAAGTAAAGAGAAAACAGCAAGGTTTAAGAAAAGGCAGACAGGAATTAACAGAAACAGGGGACAGGGGCCATGACCACACAATATAGTGTTGGAAAAATATATTTATAAAAACTTTTGTGTTAACAACACTGTGAGCGTCATACCCAAAGTACAATAAAAAACCTTAAAAATGGACCTGTCAAGGAGATAGGCTGAGAGGTGGAAGTCTATCTGGGGAATTTGGTGGAGGGTTTTAGCAGTATTGGTGGGACTGGTGTTAGATCATTATATGTCTGAATCTTTATTGCAAACAAGTTTTTAAATTATAGCATCTTACTGGAAGAAGAAGAAGAAGAAGAAGAAGAAGAAGAAGAAGAAGAAGAAGAAGAAGAAGAAGAAGAAGAAGAAGAAGAAGAAGAAGAAGAAGAAGAAGAAGAGAAGAAGGAGGAGGAGAAGTGGAAGAGGAAGAAGAGAAGGACAAGGAAGAAGAGTAAGAGAAGGAGTAAGATGAAGAGGAGGAGGAGGAAGATGAAGAGGAGGAGGAGAGGAGGAGGAGAGAAGGAGGAGAGAAGGAGGAGAGGAGGAGGAGGAGGAGGAGGAGAGGAGGAGGAGAAGAGAAAATACTAATTACTACTTATTATGAAGGAAATGTAAATCCAAATGGTAATGAGATATCACCTAGTATCTATGAGAATGACATATACCAAAAAAGTTAGAAACATGTGTTGGTATAAATGTGAAATTCATGAATGCTCATTCAACCTTGGTAGGAATATAAATGGATTCATCCCCTATGGGAAGAGTTTCAGATGTATTAAAAATGTTAAGATAAAATTAACTGATGATCCATGAATTTTACTTCTTGTTTTCTCTATCTTAAGAACAAAAAACCAAAATCGTATATATATATGAATTATATATGTATGCACACATGCATTTTATATAAACACATATATGTATATATATATAAATGCCTATGTTTATAGCTACTCTATTTGTCATACTAAATATCTAAAAACAACTTCGTCACCCAATATCTGATGAGAGGATGAACAAATGATGTTTCATAGATGTGTGTATATATATATACATATATATATGATTGAATACAACATTGTAAGAAAAATGAAATAGTGACTTTTGCTACAATGGATAGAGCCATGATAAATAAAATAACTCAAATAAAACCATACCTATTGAATTATCATGTCTATACATGCTACATGAGGAGAAAAAGTAAGGGAATAGACAGTATGTAATGCAAAGAAACTGAAAACAAAAGTGAGGAGATATGAAGTGAAAGAAAGTGTCCCATGGACACTGGTGGAGGTATATTGGCTCTTTGCTGTTGGGTGTAGTGTGGTAAATTGTAAACTGTATCTCTAAACATATAAATAAGAGTCTTATAAACCTGTGTTAGATTTTATAATAAAAAATAATTTAAGTATTTGAGGTTCTTGATCATCATTATTTTCATACATCTAATGTAATGCTTAGCAATTCATACCCATTAAAAATACTTGTTGAAACAATGCTCAGTGAAGTAATGTTCTGCAGAGAATTTTGAATACAGTAGCAAGTATTATGAAAAAAATTCTTTGGGTATCCAGACAGTAATGTTATATAAAATGAAAGAGTGTTTTTAAAATATGAAATATTTGAGAAATGCAGCAATGGTTTAGATAAGCAGAATAATTGTGGTATTAACATTAAAATAAAAGGAATTAATGATGGCATCATTCTGGGGAATAATGGTCACTTCTACTTGATGGGTAGACATGTTTTATTGCAATTTATTTCTATATGACTGTATTAAATGCTATGTATTTTAGATGATATGTCTCTGTGATGTAAATTTATATGAATATATTACATTAAGACTCCTGTTGTCTGTCTAAGCAGCGGGGATGTTGCAGTAAGTAGCCAGCTGTTTCAGGAGCCATTATGTAATCAATGTATCAATGTAAAATTTTCTTTTATTGTTGATGTATAAATTTAGCTGCTTCTTGCCGGTTTAGTTAGGGACATCTTTGATTACATTCTTTTTTTGTTTAAACCCCCCAAATACTCATATTTCTATTTTTGTTAAATCCAAGTTCTATTATTTTCCTAAGATGATCTCCCTGAACTTATACTAGATTGAATTTTTTGGTGTTTGAAATAAGTTCCTGCTGAGGATACATTTACACTTCATTCTATCTGAAGTGTAAGAAAAAAAAAAGTCAAATAGCAGACAAAAATCTTAGTATTGAATGAGTGACTTGTGGTTTTTCTCTCTGAATAAATTGTCTTAGATGGAAACTACTAAACACAATAATAATAAAAATCTTCAATTCTTTTGAGAATTAGGGTAACATTTTTTCTTATTTATGCTTCCTGTAGTTGATAGAAAATAGATATTTGCTAAAGCAAATGCTTTTATAGTTAGCTAAATATTATTTTCTCGGGAAAATATTGAGTCTTATTTTTTACATTATTGATAGAGTTTTGTTCTTCATGCTGTGGACAGTATCTCACTGATTTTATTCAAAGATTACCAATTTATTTGTTCATCGAATATTTATTGAATATAAGAAAAGAGTTAATGTGTATAGATATCAAAAATAACTTTAGGTATTCTTGATTCAATTTCGAGAATAAATCTAAGAAAGATATTAGGAAACAGATGAACAATTTAGAGATTTCATATTATATAAATTTCCCCTAGATCAAGGACTTGAAATGGAAGCACCATGAGAAAAGCTAGAAAAGGTTCTCAGAAGAACGTGGAAATGAACACATATATTTAAAGGACTCTGCAAGGTTGCAGTTAGGAAATTTAGGCATAAGAAGCAGATGATATGAGACTGTACTTAGAAAATCCTCAGACCTCTACAAAAACACCTCTAGAAACAAGTTAATAAAGTAAAGTAGAAAGTTACAAAATATCTAAAAGTACAGTTTTTTCTGTGTACAAATAATGAAAGAAAACAAAGGTATAGTTAAAAAATTCTGTTTTTTAATGCAATTGTGCCTCAGAAAATCAAGGACCTTAGAATCAACTTAAGTAAAAAGGTGAAGGACCTGTACAAAGAAAACTACAAAACACTACTTCAGAAAATAAGAGACATGAGGAAATGAAGATGTATCCCGTGTTCATGAATCAGAAGTAATAACATCGTCAGAATGACAATATTCCCCAAAGCATTGTACAGATTCAATGCAGTTCCTATAATGATATCCATAGCATTTTTTAAAGAAAGAGACAAATACTTCTTAAATTCATATGAAACAACCCCTCACGAATAACTAAAGAATCTTTGGGAAAAAGAAGATGGGAGTCATCAACATCCCCAGTTTCTAACTGTACTGAAAAAGAGTAGCAATTAAAACAGCATGGTATTGAAATACAGACCCACAGACCAATGAAATAGAGCTGAATATACTGACACAGACCCTCGAATATATGAGCACTTAATCTTTGACAAAGTTCAAAAATATGAAATGAAGTAAGGAAAGCCTCTTCAACAAGTGGTGCTGGGAAAACTGGACAGACAAAAACTAAATTCAGGCATCAGTCTAACGCCAGATACAAAGGTCAGATCAAAATGGATTAAAGACCTAACATCAGACGTGAATCCATGAGGTACATAGAGGAAAACTCTTTGAAACTAAAGCCATTATTTTATTTTATTTTATTTCATCTTTAAAGATGAAACACCAATGACCAAGCAAGTGAAAGCAAAGATAAACAAATGGGACTTCATTAAGATAAGAAGCTTCTGCACTTAGAAAGAAATGGTGACCAAGATACAGAGATAGTCCACAGAATGGAGAAAATTATTTACCCAATACTCATCAGATAAGGGGTTAATATCCAAAATATATAAGGCACTGGTATAACTTTATAGAAAAAAATTCCTACCTCATAAATAATAGGGAGAAGAAACAAACAGAAACTTCCTCAAAGAAGAAATATAAAAGGCCCAAAAACATATTAAAAAATGTTCTACATCAAGAGTCATCAGGATGATGAGAAAATTTATCATATTCATTCTGAGGTTTTAATTCGAAGATCACAAAAAGACTAATTTGAAAAATATATGAATATGTATACTTATTTTATCACTGTATATTAGTAAAGATTTGGAACAACCCAAATGCCCAACCAGAATTAAATGAATATAAAGAAAAGCAGTATATATGCATCAAGCAATATTGATGAAACTTAAGAAATATGGAACTTTGTCTTTTATAGAAACGTGGATGAGTCCGCATGAGAACCATGATATATAGAAAAATCAAATGTTGCAAGGAAGATAAACATTGGATGATTTTACCTGCATGAGGTATATAGAGCAGATCAAGAAAAGAGACAAAAATCAACCCATTGTCAGAGCTTAGCTGAGATTGCCAGAAGAGAAAATCGAGAGGAGGGATTGAAAGGAGGATGAGTCAAATAGTTTTAGTGAGGATTAGCAATAATTTGTTGGTGATTGTGCTGTGGCAAAGTACATTTTGGTTTTGTTTGTTTTTGGTGATGCATACCCAGCAGTACTCAGGGCTTACTCCTATGTCTGTGCTCAGGGATCGATACTGGCAGCATTGGAAGAACCATAAGGATCGCTGGGGGTAGAACCTTACTGCATTGGCCAAGAGTAAAGTAAGTGCTCTACCCACTGCACTATCTCTCCAACTTCAGTAGCATACACTTTGAAAAAACAGTGAAATTGTATCCCTAAAAATATACACAGCTATATAAACCATCTTACATCTGTTAAAGAAAGAAAAAAGCCCAGTCCATATTTATTACAGATAGGTAATTTTTCCAGGTCGTATCCTATTGCTTCCTTGTATTTCTTTTTAGAATTATTTGAACACGTGACAAGCCAAGAAATCTTGTGGAGAAATCTATTTCATAAAATTGAAAAAAATAAATACATGAAGTTAAAAAATAACTTACACTTGCCAAAAATTTAATTGTTTTCTTTCCTTTGTGAGATTCACCCAGTGATGTCTGGGGCTAACCAGAGAGTCAAAGCTATCAGCCCATCATTTCCAGTGATGCTTGTAGATCGTGAGATGCCAGACAGAAACTGCAACTCCATAAGGAAAATATATCCTCTAACTCTTTGAGTTATTTATCAGTCCCGTCATTTTTTTTTCTTTTTCTTTTTTCTTTTTGGGTCACACCCAGCGAAGCACAGAACCAGGTTACTCCTGGTTCGGCACTCAGGAATTACCTCTGCCAGTGCTCAGGGGACCATATGGGATGCTGCGAATCAAATCCCGGGTCGGCCGCGTGCAAGGCAAACGCCCTACCCACTGTGCTATTGCTCCAGCCCCCCTGTCACTTTCTTAAAATTACAAAAATATATTAGCACACATAGATAGTACACATTTTTCTATGTCCAACAACTTTAATATCTATTATTTAGAAGTCAAATATTAATTTCTAAATTATATTTCTGTCTTGATCTAAGCATACCAAATGATTGTTCAGGAGAAAATGAGATTTAGGTCCTATTGAGTGTGGCAATTGAAGGAAGAAGGCAAGACAAACTATAGACTACAGAAAATGTCAAATTCTTAATGGTGAGTAAGAAGAGTTAGACTCAATTAATTATTTCGAAGAAAATTTTACAAACACCATGGATTTAGATTCCTCCTCAAAATAAGGATCCGTATCCAAATGAAATCAATGATTTCTCAGACTAAAAGATTAGTTTTAGAAGCAGTAATTTTCTATCAGCCACTAAGGATTGCATTGTAACAAAATTCTCAATGTTTGAAAACTGATTTGAACATGCATCTTAAATGAAGTTTGAGTTCACTAGTAGATTTGACCAGAATTGATATATATGTATATATATATAGTAGAATTATAATAGAATGTTTAAAACTATCACACAAACTTATCTTGTTCTTTAACAAATATTTTAACACTTCATTCAATGAATTTTTTCAGTCAAATAAAACTGCCTTTAAAGCCACTACAAATAAAATATGGAAAATGACATACAAGGGGTATAGCACTCTATAGCACTGTCCTCCCATTGTTCATCAATTTGCTCGGGCGGGCACCAGTAAAGTCTCACAACAAATTGTGAGACATGTTACTGTTTTTGACATATCGAATATGTCACAGGTAGCTTGCCAGGCTTTGCTGTGTGGGTGAGACACTCTCAGTAGCTTGCCGGGCTCTCCAAGAGGGGCAGAGGAATTGAACCTGGGCCGGCCACGTGCAAGGCAAATTGTCCTATCCACTGTGCTATCGCAGGAAACAATAGCTTTTTTTCCATATAGGAAAATCTCTAAAGTGCTATAAATGTCACCTGAGGCAGAGACAGTATTTATTACAAAATGAAACTAGAGCAAAGCCTCCCCAAAAGAAGTACTATTTTTAAATTGACACCTACTTGAGTCTCTTCTCTATGCACATACAATTCTCTCATTACATCTCCCCTCAACCTTCCAAAGCTGAATCACCAGCTTCATAGAATCTTCACTATTTTGGCAAAGTCAAAGATACTGTCAAGATTTTTTAACTGGAACTGAAGTAACTGAAATTCATGTTGACATTTATACAACCTTGTAAATTGATTAGACACTCAAAATTTTGCATCAAAGAAATTTTCCTCTTATTCTCTAATGTTTCTATTTGTTGAATCTTTTGAAGATAAAAATTCCTTTGTAGTTTTTTAAAAATGCTACTGCATAATTATAAAGAGAACATATTTAATACTTTACATCTGATGTGTGTTAGCATAATAACTACCAGGAATTTCAATAGATATGGGTATTTATATTTCATTTGCTACACAATCTAGATATTGTTTTGTTATTAAATGTGAAGTTGCAAATATGCACTTGTACATATAAAAATAAAATGCTCAATATAAATAGAAAATTATTGGATAAAAATATTATTTTAGTCTTTGTTACATTTTGAATGTAACATTTGTTCCTGAGTAAATTACAGAAGTGCAACAGTACTCATAAAACAGAATATATGGACTTCCTTAATAATGTGTATGATTGACTCCTGGAGAGATAGCACTTACTAGGGTTCTTGCCTTGCACATGATCAACCTGAGTTTGATTCCCAGCACCCTGTATACTGCCGGGGGTTCCAACAGGTGTTATTTCTGAGTACAGTGACAGCACTGGACACAGCAGGGCATGGCCCCCAAACAAAAGTTGTGTCTTAGTGTTTGTTTTTGTCACTTTGCTTTAGTCCATATTTTTGAACTGCCAACATATTAGATTTAATTGTTCAATTTTATGTATTCTACTTGATTTTAAAACTATGTGAAGTCATGTAATACTAATACTCAATGATATGCAGCTACTACTCAATTTCTGAGTAAGTCTGACAAGAGATCTCATTTTAGATGTCAGTTCACGTAAAAGTGACAGAATGAATACCACCATAGTGCTGAAGAAACAGAACACAAAATTGACAATTGTGTGGGGTTATTTTGTTTTTGTTTTGGCTTTGGTTTTTGGCTCTTGGGCCATACGCAGATGTGCTCAGGACTTACTCTTGACTCTGTGCTCAGGGTTCACTCCTGGCATCATTGCTAGGATCACATGAGAATTTGAGAATCAATCATGAGTTAGCAACGTATAAGACAAATACCCTATCTGCTGTACTATACCTTCAGTGAATTGTATTTTTAAATGCATAGATTTAGTTAAACAATTAAACTTTAAGTTTTGACATTGTTTAATTATAGTATTAGCTGATAAATTCAAATTAAAGGTGAGTAATTTTTAGTACAAGTATTTACTATAGTTGTACTTATACAAACACTATATCACTCAGAGAGGTTTTTAGTACATGAGCCATTGACACAAACACAATTTTAATCTCTCTCCTGAGGTTGGGAAGGAATACTAAATTTGAGACGATATGATGATACAAAACTACTGTATTGAATTTTCATTATTGGATTCATTCCCTCTCAATGTAAACAGATTTCATGCACAAAAAGTAATATAATATCAAGCAGCTATGAAATAGTCTGTATGGATAAAAAAAACATAGGTTTTATAGATGCAGACTTCAATTTCAATAATCAGATGTTTGTTTTGTAATAAAATTAAGTTTTAGCAAAGAAAATTGGAAACTCCACACATTCGCCCTTTAGATTATATTTTTTAAATTAGAAAACAAAACAGTATTGTGCTAGTATATCTCTTAGGCTTTAGGAAAAGAGAAACTTACTTCACATTTTAGTTCAATACTTGTCTAATTTGTTTTATAGTATTAGGTGTCTTGGGGAAACAGGTACTCAAGGTATAAATATAATTCTTAAGAAATTTTATTTCTTTCTACCATGTATACCTAGAAAATGTTAATGTTTCCAGTAAATATCTCAAAACAATAAATTATTCAAAATCAGGATGCAAATGAATTTTATGACTGCTCCACAAATTCTATAAGCAGAATTCAATCAATAAATACTTGACACAAACTACAAGTAAGCAAGACTCAGTGAAGCATCCATAGAAAATCAAGTGATAGATTACCATCTGTTCTACGTGACCATTAGATGGGGCAAAGTTCAATCTTTGAGAATAGAAAATGACTCTTTTCTAGTTCTTAGCCCCAGTGCTTAAGAAAATTGTGAGATGGTACTTTCCTGATCCTGATAAATTCATTGCTAACATGCAAATATATATGAAATGTGAAAAAAAAATCCACTGCAAGATTTCCTCATTTACATAGAATCCTTCTGTGACGTTATTTCTAATTTTAGAGTATCAAACATTAAGGCAGTTAATTGTAATTGTGTTGTCTCCAGGAAGTTCTCCCAAACGGTACATTATCTCGACTCATTGTAAAATAGAACATTGAGTACCCTCTATTGTACACACCTGCGAAAGTGTATAGTATCTCACAAAAGTATTTATATAGGACATACCAACCTTCTGTAATGGCTTCAGACCATTTGTGTAGCATCTGTTTGATAAGTGACAGTCTCTTTTGTCCTTAGAACAAGTCCGCATTCACATTTTTCCAACAGGTGCATTAGTGCTAGAAGACTGTCAGGTGGATAATGAGAATTCAGCGACTTGAGAAGGCATGTCATATTTCTCAAAATGATGGAAAGTCATTTTCTACTTCTTTCCCCGGGTGGATGTCTTATTTTCCTGCCAATCTCCTGGCATCGCATTAGTCACACATTGCTTGAGCTGGTCAGATTCATCAAATAAATGACTTTTATCAATTATGGAGCAGTTTATATTGTCCAAACTTGTCATGAGCACCACTGATTTTTCAGCATCTTTTCACAGCTGCATCTGATACCTCAATCGCCTCTACAGCCCAATGGAAAGAACCGGGATCCTAATGGAAACCGTAGTGTCTAGAAAAACTTTCCCCCAGTTTGTTCCAATAGAATAACTATTGTTCATTCTTTAGCATTTGACACAGGGATCGGCCCATTTAGGAAACTTTTGATCTCTTTGTTTACTCTCATCCATGCAAACTTTCAGGTTTAGGATAGCTGCCTTTCCCTCGTTCCTAAAACATTTTGTAAGCATATATATATATAAAATTATATACAGATTTTATATTCAATTGGTAATCTACACCAAATTGCAAACAAAGAAGCCTTAGTTTAACCTGTAAACAGGAACATAATTTTAAGCCTATAGGGAGAACGTATGAAATATTTAAAGCTAAATTTTATTAAATAAGAACTTTGTGACATCTATTTAATTTTGAACTTCCCTACAAGCAGTGATAATCTATTAAGTTGTTAAACACATGATCTAATGAAGATATGTGTTTAATATTTGTCATTTTAAAATTTAATGTTTTGAATTTTCTTCCTATTTACCCTAACTCTTTTCCAATCTCTTATTTTGGATGCTTATTATTGGTCTCTGATGACTTTAAATTTGTATCCTCTGTTAATTTGTTCATTTCATTTTAACATAATATCATTTTATACGTGGATAGCTTTTGTTAAATCTATGAAGTGGTACATAGTCCTATACAAACTTTCTTCCCACATGGGGACTTTCTTTCCTTTTTTGTATTTACTTTTTCTACTTTCAAAAAATTATAATCTGTGAAGTGAGGGGCTAGAGAGATTGAACAGTTCCAACTACATCAGAGAAATGCGTAAATTATTGGTGAAAGGCGAAAAAGCACTATGTGATGGAGTATATATATTAAATAATTGCATATTATTAAGAAAAGTAGCAAATATATATTTTTAACTCATAGATACTTTCATATATTTTAGCACTATCTTCCTGTCATTCATCGATTTTTGCTCGAATGGGCGCCAGTAACATCTCCATTGTGAGACTTGTTACTGTTTTTTGGCATATCGAATAGGCCACAGGGAGCTTGCCAGGCTGTGCCGTGAGGGCATGATACTTTCGGTAGCTCGCCAGGCTCTCCAAGAGGGACAGAGGAATCAAACTCGGTTCAGCCATGTGCAAGACAAATGCCCCTACCCTCTGTGCTATTGGTCCAGCCCGTATATTGCACATATAATATAAGCACATAAAATATATTGCATGTATTTTAAAATTTATTTAAAAAATTATAGGGCTGGAGTGATAGCACAGCGGTAGGGCGTTCGCCTTACAAGCGGCCAACATGGCCGACCCGAGTTCGATTCCTCCGCCCCTCTCGGAGAGCCTGGCAAGCTACCGAGAGTATTCGATATGCCAGACACAGTAACAACAAAGTCTCCAATGGAGACGTTACTGGGCCCGCTCGAGCAAATCGACGATCAACGGGAGGGCCTTTTATAAATTTTTTAAATTGTAAATTTAATAAATGCTAAATATTGATCCCCTAAAATGTGACATTTAAATTATTGTGGAAGATTGAGAGAAAAGATGAATAGTGAACAGGTAATTGAAGGGGTATTCTATAATGCTATTGAAGGAAAAGAATTAGAAGTAATGTCTACAGTTTTTTTCACAAGCGTGAATATATATATACACAAATATGTATAAATGTATACATATAAATATATACATACACTTGTGCCAAAAATTGTATACATTATACACATATATGTGTATATGTGTGTGTATATATGTATATGACTGATCAATTTTAGAAATAAAACTATTGGTATAAGAAAATGGTAATTCTAAAAAAATCATTGAGTAAGAGTTTATAGAGTTTATGAAACTAGAATTGAATGCAAATGAACAATAGAACAGAGATAAAATAAATAAGAAATATTATTTTATTATAATTAAATTTCATTTAAAATAGACCATAATTATATGTGCTAGTCATATTTTACACTAACGCATTTTATTTAAGTAACCAGTTTATAAGAATGTAAATGTTTATATACTTACGGGTACAATAACTCCACACATGCTTACCACCAAAATGCGAATATCCCTTTAACAAATTCATTAATCTTTTGCAGTCCACCACTCACCACTCTCACCATATTTTGACAAACTCAGTTGTGTATTATTTATTTATTTATTATTTTATTTATTTTGCTTTTTGGGTCAAATGCAGTGATGCTCAGAGGGAGATTACTCCTGGCTCTGCACTCAGGAATTACTCTTGGCAGTGCCTGGGGACTGACCATATGGGATGCCAGGGATCGACAGGGTCAGCCACATTGCAGGGCAAATGCCCTACCTCCGGTACTGTTGCTCTGGCCCCAACAAACTCAGTTTTGTGTGGTCAGAGTGAATAGATTTGTTTTCACTGGACAGTGTCTGTTCTGTTGCTCTAATTATTTATATACCACATATGACTGAAATCATCTGGCATTTATTACAAATTATTTTACATATTTATTTAAAAATTTAATTTGATACTGAAAATTTAATTTGAGTTATGGGAATATTAGATTGATAATAATAGATTCTGAAATCTATTATAAGTGTGTGTTTATGAATGTATGTATAATGTTAATGAGCAACTGAAATAAACTAAAAATGAGACTGACATTTATAAACCTTCTCATTTATTTTAATTTTGTGCATGTGTATTTTTAGTGTGTGGTTTGTATTTGTAGAACAAAATCTGCCAGTCAGTATCTCACCAAATTAAAAATGAGGAAAGAAATGAATAATTAGGAAAATAAACTATCATAAATCCATAGCAATAAAAATACTCTCAGTGGCTTTTAAAAATAAAAATGCTTCATACCTAATGCTCAACACAACTGAAATATGTTTGTCACATTTTTATTTTTATTAGTCAGATGTCTTTCTTCAAAGGTTTTTTATTATTATTACAGATAGTATGTTTCTTTAGAGAAAACAAACATAACTATTTGGAACAACCTCTATCACCCCAAAAGATACATGACTCTTGCAAAGAAATTAGCATAGATAGGAACTGTAGAGATACTATAGTACAGGAGGTGGACTATTTGTCTTGCACCTGGTTTCAAATGAAACTATCTTATTTCAATCTGTGGTACCATATATGGTCCTGGAGCATGACCAGAACTGATTCCTGAGTGGTTAGGAGTAAGCCTTGAGCATCATTGTGTGTGGCCTAAACTACCACAAGGAGGAGGAAGAGGAGAAAGAGGAAGACTAGAAGAAGCTCTAGAAGGAGGAAGAGTAGAAGGAGGAGTAGAAAGTGGAGGACTAGAAGGAGGTCTAGAAGGAGGAAGAGTAAAAGGAGGAGTAGAAAGTGGAGGACTAGAAGGAGGTCTAGAAGGAGGAAGAGTAAAAGGAGGAGTAGAAAGTGGAGGACTAGAAGGAGGTCTAGAAGGAGGAAGAGTAGAAGGAGGAGTAGAAAGTGGAGGACTAGAAGGAGGTCTAGAAGGAGAAAGAGTAGAAGGATGAGTATAAGGGGGCGGAATAGAAGCTGTACAAGAGGAGGAGGAAATTGGAGGAGGAAAAGATGTAGGAGGAGGAGAAGGGTTGAAGAAGGAGAGGAAAGAGGAGAAAGAGAAGAAAAGGAAAGAAATTGGCATATGTTGCTCATTGAATTTTCTTGTCAATTATCTATTACTAGTCAACTATGTGGATTTTGTAGCTTAAAGAAAGTATTTTAGGGTCAAAGATGCTTGCAATAAATGGTGCAAATGTTTAGGAGAAGAATATATGGTAAAGGGGTTGTATGAAAGAAAAAAAAGGAGAAAATAAAAAATGCAATAAAACTAAGGCAACATTTTAAATATGTTTCCTGAAAAAGAAAAGGTGCCTAACTGTACTGCATTCCCAAATGTGATGTTGGTGTTGTACTTGAAAGTCACGTGAAAGTTACCTGTTTGGGATTTTTAAAAACCTATTTTCTCCTCTTCCTTTGATTCTTCACCCTCTCTGATTCTATACATTTCTCATTTCTTTATTTCAATTTCTTTACTTTTTCTCCTCCCTATCATCTTCCATATTTTATTCATTATTACCACTCCTTTCACAAAAGGAGTGGTAATAATGTTGGTAACCTTCACCAAAACTCCACTAGGCAATAATGATTCCGAATATCAGAATAATAAGGCTACGTGATAGTTTTAGCTTGTTTTGGAAAACTTGCTAAACTGCAAATCTATGAGAATTTTTTTCACAGTGAGCTAGTCAGGACCAATTTATGTGCACGTAACACAGTTGCTGTGCTTCTTAAGGTGACAATAATCCTCAGATACAAGTCTGTTCATATGATCCAGGACCAATATGAAACCCATATTAAAATTAACTTTATTAAACATTTTGGACATGACTCAATTTTTATTCATCAGCATAAGTTGTCAATATTCATTTTGATATACATATTTTTCTGTTTTTTACTAGGCAGAAGGTGTTATAAATAGAAGCAACATTACACCTATTTATGGTGCTATAATACTCTCAGATGCCATTTTTTCTAATGCATGTCAAATGCAACAGTATCTTATACAAATTTGAGATCTGACTATAATCATGACTCAGTATTGCCTAAAATCACCTGTATAGAACATGTGGAAATCCATAGTATTTAAAGATCTGGATGAAGAAGAACAACTATGAAGGATAAAATGAGAATATTCTTTCTCTCTGTGGAAATATCTGCCATGCTGTGTAAAATGCTTCATTAAATGAATCAGTTACATGGAATTCCAAACTTAAAGTCTTATAGTGTTCATGCTGTTTTAAAGAATCATTACAGGAATAGTTCAGTCACCACACTTCTATTGATATTTAACATGGAGATCACTTATAGGATATTTTACATATTTTGATAATAAAAAGAAAATAATATAATATGATTAAAATTTGACATTTTCACAGTAACTTTAATCTTTAAATTTTCCATATTTTAGGTATTTTGTTTGTTTTGCTTTTAGTTTTTGCTTTTTACACAAAATGTACAAAAATACTCTTTGATGGTTATCCTTAAATAAAAATGCACTATCATAATAATTATATCAAATATCCACATCACTCTACACAAAGAAAAATAGGATCATCTTTAAGATCTGGAAATATACAAACATTTCTTTGTCAGGAGGTGCTGAGATTGAGACCACACCTGACTGTAGTTAGGACTTCCTTCTGTCTCTGTACTCAGAGACAGAATTCCTGACAGAATACAGAATCTCTGTATTCCTGACAGTGCTCAGGACACCACATTTTGTGCCAAGTATCCAACCTGAGTGGGCTGCTTGCAAGACCTTAGCATCTCTCCAACCTAAGCAAACAGTTCATAGATGAAACCCTGAAAGTTCTGAATATAAAGAAAAGATAGTTTAAATGATTATGAGTAAGTAATGAGAGTTAACAGTTTTCAACAAAGGTTTATGGAGAATAGTGCTTCTAATTTAACAGTCTGAGTTTCTTAAGTGACAATCCAAATAGCTAAGCAATTGGAAAATTCCCAAGAGTCAGTAAAAATACAAGGTTCATCAAGTGGAGTACTAACTATAACCTTGTTCTGCCTACTGAGCACAACAACCTTGTTCATATTCAATCCGAATATCTAGTGCTTAGGTTGAACAGGTGCAAAATCCCAACGGATGACGCTGCATTTGCTGAGATAAATCACCCGTGAAACTGGCTCAGGCATTTAGGAGAACCTCTGTGAATCCAGGACCCCATTGAGCCAGAAAAATTGCTTTAAGAGTAAATAGGACAAAGTTTCCCTGAAAAGGAATATATTACGACAAATGATAAAGGGGTAAGGGCAGCTATAACCATTAATATACTATTTCTATTTTACCAATAATTTCCAAATATTGTTAGTTAATCAGTTTGAAATCACATATAATTTGGGAGATAATCAGACCAAATATTGATGAGTTATCTTGGGTCATAGATTCATTAACATAAGCACAGTTGTACAGGTAGTAGCTGTTTTTACAAGAGGATGCAACTTAGATTAGGGTCATAGAGGTTACACTCAAAACACCAGAAGATGTCTCAGGGTAGAGGTTCATGTTCTTTACTGCATGCTCAACCTGACAATGTTATTTATCACAGAAACATGTAGGTTAAAGGGACCACTTGTGTTTGGGGTGTTAAAGAAAAACAGTATGCGACAACTTATTAAAATGTTCAGTGTAGTCTGAACTTTGATTTTTACTTGAAGGATCATTATTGACAATTAATCAATATGAGACTAAACAGAATACCCAAGTATGATACAAAGTCCAAAATCTAAAATTTATTCAACAAAGTTAGTGATGGGCTGGAGCGATACCACAGCAGTAGGGCGTTTGCCTTGCAAGCAGCCAACATGGCCGACCCGAGTTCGATTTCTCCGCCCCTCTCGGAGAGCCTGGCAAGCTACCGAAAATATCTCGCCTGCAGGGCAGAGCCTGGCAAGCTCCCCGTGACGTATTCGATATGCCAGACACAGTAACAACAAAGTCTCCAATGGAGACGTTACTGGGCCCCCTCGAGCAAATCGACGAACAACGGGAGGGCCTTTACCTTTACCTTTTAAAGTTAGCGATAGCACAGCGGGTAGAGCATTTGCCTTGCACACAGCCAACATGGCCGACCCGAGTTCGATTCCTCCAACCTTCTCAGAGAGCCCGGCAAGCTACCGAGAGTATCTCGCCCGCATGGCAGAGCTTGACAAGCTACCTGTGAGGTACTCAATATGCCAAACACAGTAACAATAAGTCTCACGAAGGAGACATTACTGGGCCTACTCGAGCAAATCGATGAAAAACGGGAGGACCTTTTGTAAATGAAGTAAAAGTAATTTTCCCTATATGTCTGAGTAAATCAATATTGTACATCCATTCATCAAGAAACAGTACTTATAGATGGTCACTAAGTTTCCTCAGGATTTAGCAATGCACCTACTGAGAAAAGTCTAACACTAAATCTGGGACTTTGGTAATGACTAACCAGTCAATCAATGAGGCATCATCTAAGTAGTGAATATTTTCCATTACATTATGCAAACATTCTTTCTCAGTCTTAATCTAATCATTTGCAGGAAATAGTAGGAACAGACTATTCTGGAGAATATTGAAAATATATATATTATTTATAATATAGATCTATATATGGATATAATATATATATGTGTGTATATATATATAATATATATATGCCAAAATCAGCTAGGCCTCAGGTTCATTTACACCAACTAAAACAGTTTCAGTTTCCCAGCAATGAAACAGTGTGTAACTAGCCAACCTAAACCCACCTGGAAAAGTTTCTGGGCCCGCAAGTGGGCTCAATCAACCACTATGCCCCCAGTTAAAATGCCACAGAAATTGTCTTTTATTAACCAAGAATGAGTAGCTTATGTAACAGTCTCATACTGGAAATTATTTTTTAACTGTTGCCTGACCACTGTTACCCTAGACACTTGTCAAAACACTCTTGTTTAGTAACTAAGATTTCTTTCTGAAACAATAAAGCATGTACTGCTTATGTAATCAAACCCTACATACACTGCTTGCTACCTGAAGTCGGGGTCACTATCAAGAGACCACTCTGTGGGTGAGATAATTGACCCCGGTACACTGGAATAAAACTCCTTCTGATTTTGCATTGTCGTGTTTGTGTCTCTATCCATCTCGCTGCTTGGGAACCCAGAATCTCGGACTTAACAATGCCATCCCTCATGGCAGATTTAGTACTGGTCTCTTAACAGTACTATTTACAGTAGAGTAATTGTTTCACATCATCTGAAAATATCTGCAACAAACAAGACTATAAAAGCAAGGATGGAATTTGATGGTTTATCTTCTGTTAGTCTTTAGCTCTCCATTGCCTGAGGGCTTTAGCAACAGAGGCACCCTTGGATCCATGGGTTTAATCTAGTGCTTAGATTGGGTCCTTACACTGAAATGCAAGCCTGGTTGCCTGAGATTTACAGGTTTGCCTGCAGGTCTCCAGAGAACCACTTTGGAGACCTCTCTCAAAATCAAAACAAAGCAACAAAGAAACTTCACTTCCCATTAACTATACAACCAAGCATATATGTATACATTTGTTGGTAAAGATAGATATCTTTTATTACGTACTTCATTTTGAAAAGGAGTGTGAAGCCATACCCTGTGATGCTCATGGCTTACATCTGTCTCCCCACAAAAGACTCAACCGCTGCCTTGGTTTATGCTCAGAGCAGTTGTCAATGGCTTTCTTTGCATTATCAATATAATATCTTTGAAGCAGGCTAGTAAAGTTAGAGAAGTTCAGTCTGGGTCTCCTGATTCCTTGCCACTACAACCACATATGACATACTCTCTAACCACAAGAACCACAGAGGTCATGTGGCTGCACTGATTGGAACTGCAACACACTCCAGAAGACAGGAAACGTGCCCACAACCTGACTTTTACATCATTGGAATGGATGCAACAAAAATACCAGAATGCACTGATTCTGTCAAACACAGCATATACCTTAACATTACATGTTTCACATTACATATGTATGGTATTATTAAGGGAGTGGCCCCACTGCTTAGAAGTCTTCATGAAAGAGGCAGTTTTTCTTGGAAAACCCTCCCTTCCTCATGTATATATCACCCCCTTATATTATTAAATGAGAAACCATTTTAAAAATGCCCTATAAGGGATGATCTTTTTTTTGTGCTTAACCATATTCTTAGAGCATAATCTTAATCTCCAATAAAATGTCCTTTTCATCAGTATTTGTACTCCTTAAATTATTTTGTTACAATTGAAGGGACTTGGAACACAAATATAGATTGAAATTGACTGACTTTTTTTTTGCTGAAAAAATTAATATCATCCCAGCATGAAGACCAATAGCATCCTGAAATCTTGATGGCAGGGACTAATTTCCAGATTGTGTTGATCATGGGGCAGTCAGATGTAGCTAGACAGCTGCTTTAGTGACACTAGCAGAACACATTGGCAATGCTGGAGAGAGGAGTTCACAAGAGACTTTCGGGTTCTGACTTCACTGTGCTCCCTTCAGCATTGTCAATTTAAAGGGAACAGAGGCAGCAAGGAACAGCTTCTACCACGTGATTCAATTTTTTTTCACTCCTTGTTTTAATCAAAAAGAATGGAGATTGCTTGAAAAAGAGTGATCGTATCCCAACTCTAATCCAACCAAGAAAAGAGTAATCAGACTAGACAATTTTGTCTGCTGTCTTTGACTTAACCTACATATATCTCACCAAGTTTAACTTATAATCATGTCTATTAAGCATAGATCAGCATGTTTTCTGCTTCTGCTGTAAACTTTATTGACTTGTAAAAATTTTATAAAGTAATTTTTATCTGTTTTCTTTCCAGGTTATCATTAATATACAAACCTTAGTACCAAACTACCCTAGACTATAGGATTGGAGATCTTACCTTTCTTGAAACCTAACAACTCAACTACCATATTTTTAATGCAGCTAAGGGGGAAAAAGGCAAAACACGGGGCTTTGGATTAGTGACAAAGCACAGTTCATTACTCAACATAACAGCATGGTCTAGTTTATCATTATTTCTGTTGTTTCCCAGAACCTGACATCCTTTAGGGTAATGAAAACGGGATCAACCCACATCTGATGCTCATGCAATGGGGGTTTCTTTGAGAAGAGGAACAGTGAAATTGGGAACGTGGATGGCAAATAATAGACAGTAAGGTACTTGCCAAAAAAAATACTTTATTGTACTTGAAAATAGAAGATAGATCCATTTTCACTCAGTATATTAAAGTGCCTATTTCCCCAGTATGCTTCATGTATAATATTAACACGGTAGTCCAGAAAAATATGTGATTAGTAACTCTGCTACAGAATAGAAACAATCATGGCAAAATAAGTACCTATGAAGAACAAATTCTAGACACTTCTATAAAACCGTTTTTCTTTATCTTTAAAACTTCAATATACTTCTATTTCAATAACTCAGAAATTTTACTCTTATGCATTTACATAGCACTGTAACAGTGTAGCACTGTCCTCCCATTGTTCATCGCTTTCCTTGAGTGGGCACCAGAATGTCTCCATTGTGAGACTTGTTGCTACTGTTTTTGGCATATCAAATATGCCATGGGGAGCTTGCCAGGCTCTATCTACCATGCGGGTGGGATACTCTCAGTAGCTTGCCGGGCTCTCTGAGAGGGATGGAGGAATCAAAGCTGGGTTGACCAAGTGCAAAGCAAACCCCTTACCCACTGTGATATTGCTCCAACTCCAGGCATTTACATAAAGATAATGAAATTAATCTCTGCAAATGGGTTATACAAAATGGTTATAGAAGTTTTACCCATTATTAATCAGAAAAATCAATTATACCTCAACATGAACAGGTAAAAACATTATGTAATAGGAATTCAAAGAAGTACTACTTAGCAATAGACTAACTTTATTCAGACTAAAAGAATAGGGAATGAGTACATAATATTTCTATCTGTTTACACTTCTAGAATATAAAAAAGTAATATCTAGTGATATGAATACTTTGTAGTTGCCTGAAGGATTTGTATAATGGGGCCTAAAAGAACTTTCTGGAAAATATGTTTGTCAAAATTTACATAACCTGGAGCAATAGCACAGGGGAAGGGCATTTGTCTTGCACGTGGTGGCCCGGCTGGGTCGAATTCGATTCCTCTGCCCCTCTTGGAGAGCCCAGCAAGCTACCGAGAGTATTTCACCCACACGGCAAAGCCTGGCAAGCTGCCTGTGATGATTTCGATATGCCAAACACAGTAACAAGTCTCACAATGGAGATGTTACTGGGCCCACTCCAGCAAATTGATGAGCAATTGGAGGACAGTGCTACATAACCACACATGTAAGTTTCATGTATATGCTATATTAGACTCTGCAAAATTGAAAAAAATCTTTTTACATTCATGTGCTTAATATCTTTGAAATGTATGTTTTTTTATTAAATGCTAGAATAGATTTGAGTCATGTTTTATACATTTGAGTCAGATGCTATTTTAATATCTATAAATATTTAATTTGATAACCCATAACACCATTACTATAAAATAATATCTATATTAAGAAATTACTTTAATTGTTCAATGTTATTTATAGATATTATATATGGTCATATTATATAAACAATTATTGGTTGATATGAAGTTATTAATATTGGGAATATGATACTTATTTTATCAATACTTGTTAACAAGCTATTTAGTTTTGGTTTAATTGACCCAGGATTCTAACATCACAATCATTCAAATTTATTTTATTTTTTGAAAAAGATGAGCCTACCTTCCAAATATGTTTTTAGAAATTTTTCAAATTGCCGTAATCAAATTTTTACATATAAATGATTGTGCATAATAATAATTTTCATCTCTATAACTTTATATAAACTTGAGTTAGTTAAAGCTGCTTTGGTTTGTAACTATTTTTTTTTTAAATGAGGAGTGGTAAAGTTTTAGTCTAAAGCTTTTTTTTAATTGTTTAAGGAGCTGATATTGAAAGTGGCAATATAATCAAGTAAGTAGGAAATTTTCACAAATGTTTTATTGTAATTGTCTTTTGTTCTAAATTGCACTTTGAATATTGACCCCTCAGTCATTTTTCCATTATTTCCTTTATTTGAGTTTCTCTCTCCTAGAAAATTAAACACATTTTGAAACTTCACATTGTTCAGGAGAATGACCTCTTCTAATTTTGATCAAAATAATCATCATATTGAATAAAAAATATTTCTTTTAAGGGCATGCTTATTTGCTGATGGACTTTCATTTGTTTCTCTAACTAATCATATCTAATTCATCAAGTCGAAATTGGAAATCCATTTAATGTTCAGTATCTCATGAAGCAATTTATACATATCATCTCAAAATTCTATCATCGGGTATATAAAATATACTTTACAATCCTGTTCTATAGGTCTTTTTAAGTACTTTTAAGAGTAACACAGCTTCCACAAGCTCATTCAATCAGTATGTCAGGACTTAACTAAAAATTAAGAAATTTTAACCTTTTGAATAACTGAAAACAAAACAGAATGAAGGTTCCAGAATGTGTGAATAACATATTTTCATTTATTGATTACCAACTAACCTTGACTTTGTCTTTCTTTTAAAAATGGGATCTTTATTTATTTTGGTATTTGCTTTTACTTAAAGATCTCACAGATATCAATAATGTAGTAGCTGAAGCATAGTGGTAAGAGATCTTAAGAATGTCATTACTGTTCTACCAGTTTCACTACATCCCCATTTTTTATGAAGGGAAATTCTGTATAAATAGCGTATTTGATATAATTTTCATGTTGATATACTGTTTTTGTTCATCTTTAATTGTTTAAAGGGTATGGATATGCGTTTGGATCTGATATTTTATTTCCTGAGGCTGATAGCTTAGTCTATTAACAGATAAATATTGACAGATGTCTCATGAAGATAGCAAGAAAAGGAATTTCTGAGGTTTGCCTCAATTTCATATTAATTCACGAAGCTTTTTTGGCATTCAGTTTTAACTAGTCTACAGAGATAAAAGTGAAAGCAAGTTGACAATTTTCATCCATATAATGACTTTCTTTATTTGTACATAATTACTTTCTTTAAAATCACTGCTCGGAGGGGAAAGAAATCACTAAGAAAACCTCTGAAACATTTTAAACGATTCAAAATAAAAATTTCTGAAATGTCAACTCTATTACAATTTTCTATGAATTTGAAAGTAAAGCATTTTAATTATAGAAAAATTGTAAAATAAATACAAGAGATGAATAAAATAACTTCAGTTCTATAACCTTACCCCAAAACACAGTATTGATTTTTAATTGTATTTACTATTAGTAAATTTTCTTAAGGTAAATAGCTTTTTAGTTTTCTTTGAAAACGTAAAACTGGTTATTACTCAATATATAGTACTTAAAATTCTATATGGCACGTAAGCATTAATTAAAAATATATCATACCTGAAAGCTTTTGAAGCTTTCAGTATCTTTAAATAGCATGAATAGGAATTTCTAAAGTTATAATAATAGATACATTTGTATCACTTAAAAATATCAGTTACAAATGAATGTCATTCCCAAAGTCCAGATTCTAAAGTTAAGTGCACATGCATTGCAAGGTATAGTTAGAAATTGCTAAGAAAAAAAAATATGGCTGCTTTTCTCAAAGGTAGCTGAGAGACAAGTGTACATACACTTGTGCCCTAAAATTCTTGAAAGGAATAATAGTAGTTTCACTGTGTGCTGATGCTGAGGAAATAAAGAGACTGAAACAACTTCAGCAAGCACCTGGAATTGGTAGGTAATGAGCTGTGTAATTTTTCCCTGTGCAGCACTGCCAGCACAATCATCCAAACCTGCCTACGTACAATATTCATTTCACTTAAGGACAGTTTAGAATGGCACAACAAGGTTTTCCTGATGCCAGAAACCTACCAGCATGGACAGCAGTGCTCTCCACTGACCTAGATAGGCCATGCAGTGTGGATCGGATAGTCTGCAGGTGAAATCAGGCTTATCTAGAAACTCCTTTGAAAAGAATGGGTTTAACCTCATTGTAGAGAAGATAAGTTTAGGGATTCAGACACCCATGCACCAGAAATTTATGGAAATTATCATGTTCAAAGTATAATGCTGAGTTCTCAAGAGGTAAGGAGCAATAGGAATTGCACCCTGTTGTCATCATACTGAAATAGAATGAAATGGGGTTAGTTGCATAAAAATGATTTCCTGTGATCCTACCTTTATTGGTTGTTTTGGAAGTGCTGTTTTCTTTCCTTCTCAATTTCCTAATGAGGTTGGAATTATCTGTGCTATTACCTTTAGGAAGGTGAATCACAGATATTTTTTAGAGGTAGTTACTGAGTGTCAGAATGAAAGAACAGTTGGGTGATGCTCTTGCTTGCATGTGACAGTCCTGAGTTCAATTTTCAGTACTGCCTATCAATCCTCCAAAATTGCCAGAAGTAATCTCTTAGCAAAAAGCCAGGAGTTAAACTGAATGCTGTAGTATTTGGATTCCAAAAGCAGAATGAAAACTAAAAGCAAGTGCTTCATTAGGGTCACCCCCAGAAAATAAAAATAAAAGAATATATTTGATTTACAATGGTTGTAATGGTCTCATGTAATATAACAAACGGAATAGAGTTAAACTCAACTTTTATTCAATTTCTCACTTTAAATTTTTGGTTTTGTATTTCTACTTAAATATATATCAGTTTTATTTTTTTATTTAAAATATGTACATAAAATCATTCTTTTAAATTTTATTTTAAAATGGAACTGGAGTGATAGTCCAGTAGGTAGGGCATTTGCCTTGCATGTGGCCAAAGCAGGTTTGATTCCTTTGTCACTCTCGGTGAGCTCGGCAAGCTACTGAGAGTATCCCACCCACACGGCAGAGCCTGGCAAGCTCCCTGTGACATATTCGACATGACATAAACAGTAACAAGTCTCACAATGGAGACATTACTGATGCCCGCTTGAGCAAATTGATGAACAATGGGAGGACCACGCTACAGTGCAGCTATTTTAAAACTAAGTAGTTCACAATATTTGATTACATTTAATATTCAAACACCAATCACTCCACCATATTTCAGATGTTTTCATCCCCAACTCCAGACCTCTGCCCCAAAAGTCCAACCCAAATAATTTATTTTGTGTTGTTTGTTATAATTAATTCACTAAAAATGATCCAAAAAAGGTTTCTTAGAGGAAAGTGTGTGAAGATTGTTGTATTTCACCCAGGAACATTAAGTTCTTCTACAGGAGATTACTAACATGAATGAGCCTTCTGTGTGTGTGCGTGCGTGCGTGTGTGTGTGTGTGTGTGTGTGTGTATACACATATATGTATATATATGTATATATACATATATCCAGGCAATAGAAAACCTTTTGGGAGACGAAGGAAAGCCTCTATTTGGAGCACTTCAAAACAGACAGGTATGTATATTATAACAGGATACAGACTACTCATAATATGCTTTTTTTAGTGAGTCCACAGTTAATGTACCATTTTAGAAAATTCTCATTCACTGCCTTTTTAAAAAAGGTTATCAGAATTTGGCAGGGGTGCATGAGGAAGGGAGCTATTTTGTCTTTCTCCAGGATACTGAATAGCTGACATTGCACATTTTACAAAATTACTTATCTTAGTAGTTCAGTGTGATTCACAGAGATTCACCTGGTTACCTTTTCTCTCTATTTATTGCCAAATCAGAAACTTTGTTGTCTCTCAAAATTTTATTTTACTCTGTCATCAGTTAATATTTGAGCTGGAGCAATAGCACAGCGGTAGGGCGTTTGCCTTACAAGCGGCCAACTTGGCCAACACGAGTTCGATTCCTCCACCCCTCTCGGAGAGCCTGGCAAGCTTCCGAGAATATTGCGCCCGCACGGCAGAGCCTGGCAAGCTACCCGTGACGTATTCGATATGCCAAACACAGTAACAACAAGTCTCATGATGGAGACATTACTGGGCCCACTCGAGCAAATCGATGAATAATGGGTATATATATATAATATATATAACATATATATTATATATATATATATGACTGTCACTTTCTTCTCATTGTTCATCGATTTGCTCGAGAGGTTCCATTAACGTCTCCATTGTGAGACTTGTTGTTACTGTGTTTTGCATGTCGAATACGTCATGGATAGCTTGCCAGGCTTTGCTGTGAGAGTGAGATACTCTCGGTAGCTTGCTGGGGTCTCTAAGAGGGGTGGAGGAATCAAACCCAAGTCTACCACATGTAAGGCAAACACCCTAACTGCTGTGCTATCGCTCCAGCCCAGATATATAAATATATATATAAATATATATATATACCTAATACAGGTTAATATAGAGATTATGATTGACTGATTTACCTTTTATCATATTTTCATAAGTAATTTTATCTATAGCCTTTCATAGTTAGGTTAATGCTTTGTTTTGTTTATTTTTATTTTTTAATTGGAATTGCAGAAGAGATATTTCTAGGTGTTTATTTAGTTCATATCTTATCTTAGTTAACCTATCAACATCATCTGACTTGATTGCCTATGGCTTTAACCTAAGTTTTTTTTCTTTCCCTAGCATTAGCTTAGCATTCTCATTTGATGCTGCTCTATATGCTTTCCAATTTCTGATCCTTAATATTTGTAATATTCCTTTCTTTATTCCCCTACCTGTACTCCCACTTTAACCTCTTGTATGAAAGTTACAGTTACCCAGAGTTTGGTGTTTGGCTTCTTGTCCATCTTCATTCACTTTCCTAATGATAAATCGTCACATATTAAAATACCATTATATTCTGAAAATTCCTAAAGTGAATATCTCAACTGAATTATAAACTTTGAAGTCATATATCTGTCATTTTATTTTTCACTGATTTCACTGATATACACAAAAGGCATTAAAAATTTAACTTACATATAATTGATTTGTTATAATATCTGAGGTAACACAGTACCCAGGATCAAAATTTAGACCTCACATATACAAAATGTGAAAGCAGACACATGCAGTTCTACAATTTATGTTATTCACATGTGCTCTACAATTTGTATTCCACCCGCACACAACTTATAATATAACTTGATGATCGATTACTCCTTTAAAATTAATTCTACCCTAGCCAATTGCATTCACTCATGGGCAACTCAACTTTGTATTTACTGCCACCAAAACACATAGATGGTCTTTGTCTTACATCCCATATCTGACATTTGGGAAATTTCTGGTAGCTTTTCCTTCAAAATAATCTTTGCTTTAAATTTTAGCTTTTTGCAACACTAAGCTAGTTTCCTACATTCAACTGTTACCAACTACCCCATCATACACATAGCATTTAAAGTGAATTTTTAATGCAGGTTTTCTCTTGCCATTCGACTTCTCAGAGCCCTACAATGAGATCCTATTTTAAAGCAAATATTTTTGATGAAAAGATATAGTCCCATTTCACCTGCCTAGTATTATCTCCCATCCTTCTCTTTGCTATCACTGTTTCTTTCTTAATATTCATGACGAACTCCATTAACATGGGGCACTTCAGCATTCCAAGAATGTATATGTGATATTGTGCATATTTTGTGATGAGTACTCTTCTATCTTTAATAATATATATTTCACAGATAGTTTTATGACTGGCATATTTCACTTGTATTCAAATGCCACTTTCTTAACGAGAAAGTTGCCATTTTCTACGCTGCAGTTCCTACTCAAACAGCACACATATTTACACAAGTCTTTTGTTTCCCCTATGTAAATTTTTATGGTAGTTTTTCATACCACTATACTGTGTAAATTTTACTGTGCTTTTACTTATATGCTATAAATCACTTTTATCTGTAAGTTATTACATGATCACTGTTTAGGGACTTAGATACATGTAATATTTGTTGTTACCTAGAATATTGCCTGCCATTATGTATTTACAAATATTAATTGTAAAAATGAATATAGTCAGTTCCTTGGATCTTTATAAGTTATATACTTGACTCTAAATGCTACATACATCTTGCTGTCCTACAGTTCAGCATGTCAATAAAGTACCTGTTGGGGTCAAAGTGATCATAGAGCAAGAAGGGTTCTGGACTAGCATGTGACCGACCAGAGTTCAATCCTTATTATCCCATTAGTCTCCAGAGCCCCTCCAAGAATAATTCCTGTGCCAGGAGTAAGTCCTAAACACTCCAGCATGTGCCCCAATTCCATACCAAATTAAAATAAAATAATTTCTAAGTATATCTAAACATATCAAATATATTTGCATGTGTTTGCTAAGAAAAACATAGAAAGGCACATGTTGAGGAAGTAAAAAGAGAATGCAATGATGTGTGCTAATTTAGGCTGGGATAAAGAGATTACTTGGCACTTATTACTCAAATGAATGGCATTCACTCATTTTGAATAATATATTATTCTTCATTTAGGCATTAATTCTTACTTAGAAGTGCTGCAGAATTTTGAGTATCTCTTCCCCAATTATGAATTAGCAAAGGTGTATTTTTTAGTTTATACCTAACTTAAAAGTTGATTTGATAATAGACATTTTCTTTACAGAAAGTTGGAAGTGCCATCAATCTTTTATTTAATAAGGTTTCACTTCCAAAGATGGGTCCCTGGTCCCTAGCTGTTTTTTTTTTGCCAGTGCTTCTGGAAATGAGAAATTATAAGTATGCTCTAATACCAATGATATTTGAAATAATATATGTATAATGCATGAACAGACACACACACACACACACACACACACACACACACATATAATGGCAACACTTAGAGGTGCTCAGGGCCTACTCCTGACTCTATTTTCAGGGAACCTTCTGCTAGGACTCAGGGGACCTAATGGTTTCCAGGAATAAAACATGGGTTGGTCTCTTACAAGTCAAGCACAGTGCCATTGGACTAGCTCTCAAGCCTCTGAGATATCTCAAATCATTCATAAAAGTGTATATATGTTCCATAATACCATATCTATGTTCGTCTTTAATTTTTTTAATTTTTTCCCTTTATTTTATTTTTTTTTACAGTTGTAGATTTACAATATTTTGTGCTTGGGTTTCAATTATACAATGATCAGATACCCATCCCTCCACCAGTGCCCATTTTCCACCACCATGGATAATATCCCTCCCACCCCCATCCCCCCATCCCCCTGTCTCTGTGGCAGGGCAATCCCCTGTGTTCTCTCTCTCCTTTTGGGTGTTGTGGTCTGCAAAAGAGGCTTTGAGTGGCAAACATGTTCAGTCCATAGTCTACTTTCGACATGCATCTCCCGTCCTGGGAGGATCCTCCAAACATCCTTTATTTGGTGATCCCTTCTCTGTCTGAACTGCCCTTTCCTCTAGGATACCCGGCTGGCCTCTAAGTTATGGAGTAATCCTCCTGGTGCTGATCTCAGCTATTCTTGGGTATTAATCTCATACTTTGTTACTTTATATCCCCCAGATGAATGCAATCTTTCTATGTCTATCCCTCTATTTCTGACTCATTTCGCTTAGCATGATACTTTCCATATTGTACCACTTGTATGTAAATTTCATGACTTCATCTTTTCTAACAGCTACATAGTGCTCCATTGTGTAGATGTACCAAAGTTTCTTTAACCAGTCATCTGTTCGTGGGCATTCAGGTTTCTTCCAGTTTCTGGCTATTGTAAAGAGTGCTGCAATGAACAAACAAGTGCAGATGTCACTTCGACTATACATTTTTGCCTCTCTGGGATATATTCCCAGGAGTGGTATTGCTGGGTCAAATGGGAGCTCAATTTCTAATTTTTTGAGAATCGTCCATACTGTTTTCCAGAAGGGCTGAACCAGTCGACATTCTCACCAACAGTGAAGGAGTGTCCTTTTCTCGCCACATCCATGCCAGCATTGGTTGCTTTTGTTCTTTTGAATGTGGGCCAGTCTCTGAGGTGTGAGATGGTATCTCATTGTGGTTTTGATCTGCATCTCCCTGATGATTAATGATGTAGAGCATTTTCTCATGTGCTTTTTTGCCATTCGGATTTCTTCTTTGAGAAAGTTTCGGTTCATTTCATTGCCCCATTTTTGGATGGGGTTGGATGTTTTCTTCTTGTGGAGTTCAACCAGTATTTTGTATATCCTTGATATCAATCCCTTGTCAGATGTGTATTCGGCGAATATCCTTTCCCATTCTGTAGACTGTCTTAGTATTTTGGTCACTGTTTCTTTGGAGGTGCAGAAGCTTCTTAGTTTAAGGATATCTATGTTCTATAATCAAATCTTATACATCATGGTAACTAAGACTTTGCTGAATCACTTGATATATTGGTATGTTCAGGTTCTTAGCTAAAGACTTAAAGTTTCTGCTCCAACTTGATATGTACATAATAGGCCCCATTTACAAATTGGCGAACAATTTTTAAAAATTAAGAGAAAGAACAAGTTAGCAAAATTAAGGAGCTACACAGGGAGCAAAGAAGCACTTTCTCTTTTAAGTTTAATTCTGAATGTATATTTAAAAAATCTAGTAAGAATATTTTTTAGCTGCTCTCAGCTCAAGAAAGAAGTAAATATCAAGTAGGAACAATTCTTATTTTTTTCTTCTCTTTACCCTAAATGGGTGAAAATTGCCTAATTTTTACATATTTTACAAGTCGCGTTAGTGATTCTCACAAAAGTAAGTTTTATCACGCTTTCTCAATACAGTTGAAGTATATTTCAAGGTATTAGAGACAGAAAGTAAAGATCTTTGGAAAAAATACCTGTTTTGCTAAGAGTTTATAAAAATAGTCTTTGAATTTTCACAGGCCAATTGTAGTTATTTGATGAAATGTTATAAAATTATACTACTCCAGGCCCACAGGGAAACAATTATTTCATTGTTTCATGTGCCATTTCACAGAGAAGAAAATTGACCTATGCATATCTCATAAATTTGAAAGAGAGCATATGAGTTTGGAATTTATATATAAATATAATATGTCTATCATGGTCCGATAGAGACGGATATAGTGAAGCAAATCATAGTAGAATGAACTTTGGGATCGTTATCTAATCATGAAATTCATTATCATATAAAGCAATCAGTAGAGTTCCCAAACTTCTCTATGTTCACAAACATTGAGAAGTTTGTGATCATGTTCATCATCCTATCATAAACATTATTCACACCTTATTACTATCAGTTTATTATTATATGCTCCCTATTTTTCTCCTATCTACACAATCTCACAACCTATCTTATCCTGGAATATAGTGGGGAAAATGTAACTTTGGAGGGGACTTCTTTATTTACACTAAGTCCTGCTTTTAGATTAGACAGTTTCTTATGTGATTTTATATGCAGAATTTTATTTGGAAAAAAATAATTAAGACAAAACTCAAATGTCTTCATGATTGCCACTCACGCCTCTTTTACAAACCTAAGCACCCAAAAGGAGAGAGAGAACAAAAGGGAATGCCCTGCCACAGAGAGAGGGTGGGATGGGGGGATGGGGGGTGGGAGGGATACTGCAATCAGTGGTGGTGGAAAATGGGCACTGGTGGAGGGATGGGTACTCGATCATTGTATAATTGAAACCCAAGCACAAAAAATTGTAAATCTACAACTGTACCTTATGGTGTTTCACTAATAAAAATTTTTTAAAAAGTCTTCTGATGCTTGGCATGGGTGTACACAAACCTTTTTTATATTTCATATTGTAATTATTTCTTGTAAGGTAGAGATTGTTGTCCTACCAGAATGATGGCATACATGGAATGGAATATAGGTTTATTCCAATTTTCTTGGAATATGATCCCAGTGAACTTCAGGTTTACTGACTGTATGCTCTAGGGATAATATATATGCTCTAGGGATAAAAGATTATTTCTTTCCTTTTGTCATCTATTATTGGCCATAGGTGATAGTTCTGGTGGTTAAAAAAGTGGATAAATAGACTTTTAATTAGCATTCATCAATTAGATTGCTTTCTTTTCTTTTTTCTTTTTCTTTTTTTAATTGAATTACTCTGAGATAGATAGGGCTGGAGTGATAGCACAGCGGTAGGGTGTTTGCCTTGTGCGTGGCC
This sequence comes from Sorex fumeus, assembly GCF_029834395.1. Lineage (NCBI taxonomy): Eukaryota > Metazoa > Chordata > Mammalia > Eulipotyphla > Soricidae > Sorex > Sorex fumeus. The sequence continues at coordinate 17,092,147 of NW_026606064.1, forward strand.
AGACTGGCTGAGCCGGGTTCGATTCCTCTGCGATTCCTCCACCCCTCTCGGAGAGCCTGGGAAGTTACCAAGAGTATCTCGCCCACACGGCAAAGCCTGGCAAAGCTACCCATGAAGTATTTAATATGCCAAACACAGTAACAACAAGTCTCACGATGGAGATATTACTGGGCCCACTCGAGCAAATCGATGAACAACGGGAGGACAGTGCTACAGTGCTACTGTGAGATAGAGCATTACAAAATTGCTCATAATTGCGTTTGAGACATACAATGTTCCAACAACCATCCCTTCACTACTGTAATTTCCCAGCACCAGAGAAAGAGAGAGAAGAAAATTAGACTTTTTATTACACTATTAAACAATAAAGAATATTACATAGAGGAGATTTCTTCCATTTAATTTATTTATTTCCCTATTAAGCAGGGAAATGTAGGTGTTTCTGATTTTATGCTACTAACTATGTAAGACCAGTGAACATGAAGTGACCAGAGCAAGAAAGAGACTAATGGAATGCTACTTAGTTTCCAAGCGACACATCTATTGAAGTTGCAAATAAAGCCTTATTTCAAAGTTTATTTTTAAACCAACTGTTATTACTCTAAACTTTTATTATGCCTCATTTTACTAAAAGGATAAACTTAATTTATAAACTCCAGAAGATTATTAAGAAGACAATTCTGAATTCAGAATTCATTTTTATTGAAATTTTATTTTATTTTAAGCTTGTTATTTACGATACAGTTAATGATAAGGCTTTTTTTTCCTTTTTAAGTCACACCCAACATTGCATAGGGGTTACTCTTGGCTCATACACTCAGGAATCACTCCTGGTGGTGCTTAGGGGACCATATGAGATGCAGGGAATCGAACCTGGGTCGACCACATGCAAGACTAATGTCCTACCTGCTGTGCTATAGCTCCAGCCCTAATGATAAGGCTTAGAGTTTCATACATAAAATATTCTAATAGAATTCCCTCACCCAGAGTATCCTCTTCCCTTAACCATTGTATACTATCATCAATCCATCCTAACACCCAACCCAGCCCTTCCATGGTAAGCATCCTACTAAAGACAGTTATCAGTTTCTATAGCTTCCGAGCATTTATTTCCATACTGTGTTTTCTTATATTCAACATATGAAGGAGCTCATCCTGTATCTGTCCCTCTTCTTCTAACTTTACTGAGCATGATACTCTCCAGATACATCTACATCTTAGAAAATTGTATGATTTCATTTTTTTCTTATAGATGAGTATTATTTTGTTGTGTGTATGTACCATATTTTCCTTATCCAAGTTATCTGTTTTTAGACACTTGAGTTGTTTCCAGATTTTGGATATTATAGTTAGTGCTTCAATGAACATGGCAGTGCATTTGGGGTAATGCCAAGAATGGAAATGCAGGACATATGGAAGCACAATTCGTAGTTTTGTGACAAGTGTCTACATTGCTTGACAAAATGGCTGTACCAGTTCACATTCTAACCAACCGTGAATGAGTGTTTTCCTCCACATACACTCCAACACTGGTTATTTTTGTTTTGTTTTGTTTTTTGAGGTGTGCCGGTATCACTAATGTGAGGTGGTATCACATTGGTGTTTTGATTTGCACTTTCCTAGTGATAAATGATGAAAAGTATTTTTAATACACTCTTTGACCAAATGTACTTCCTATTTGAGGAAGTTTCTGTTTATCCCCCGGTTTATTAATTTTTTTTTCTTTTTAAGTTCTACCTGATATATCTATATCTATATCTATCTATATTTATATATATATATATATATATATATATCTTAGTATTAACCTTTCATTAGATGAGTTATGGGAAAATATTTTCTCCTGGTCTATTGGATGTCTTTTTATCTAGTCCTCATTTATATAGTTTTGTGGTGCACAGCTTCTTAGTTTGATGTAGTTTCATTTGTTTGTCTTTGCTTTTGTTTGTTTGTCCTGAGGCAGTGAATTTTTGAGGATACCTCTGCAGTCAGTGTCATAACGTGTTCTACCTGTTTTCTTCAATATAATTTGTGAATGTAAATCTGATTTTTAGGCCTTTAATATATTTTGCTGGGCAAAATATATTAATATATTCCTCCATCCCAAGTCAGCCGCATGAAAGGCAAACACCTTACCTGCTGTGCTATTGCTCCAGCTCCGGCAAGCTACTGAGAGTATCCCTCCCACAAAGCAGAGTCTGGCAAGCTCCCTGTGGCATATTTGACATGCCAAAAACAGTAACAACAAGTCTTACAATGGAGACGTTACTGGTGCCTGTTCAAGCTAATTGATGAACAAGGGGAGGATAGTGCTACAGTGCTAATTTTGATTTGATCTTAGTGCATGGTTTTACAAAGGGGTCTAAATGCTTCCTACTCCCACCCACAATCCTGTCCATCCTGTCCATGCAATTGACTAGTTTTCCCAACACTATTTGTTGAAGAGGATTTCTTTACTCCAATTCTTACATTGTGCTATTATGTTGGAGATTAGCTCTCCATGTACCTGAGAATCTATCTCTGAACACTCCATTCTACCCCATTGATCTGAGAGTCTGTCATTCGGGTAGCACATTGTTTTGATTACTACTCCTTTAAAGTACAGTTTGAATTTGTGGCAAGAGAAGCCTCCCTCGTTCATTTTTCCTAAGATCTCTGGTTATTTGGGTGTGGAAGATTTACTATCCCATATACTTTTCAACATAACATATCAAACCTTTAAAAAATGTTATGGGGGAGAAAGACAGTAGTGTGGAGGGTGCTTGTCTCACACATGGTCTACCTACCTGGCTTCAATGCCCTTGACATTGTCAGAGTCCTCAAGTCTTCCAGGAATGATCCATGAATGCAATGCCAGGAGTAAACTTTAAACACTAACCCATGTCCCCCCATAAAAAAAATATATATGTATTTTTTATCAGTACTGCATTTATCCTATATAATGCTTTGGGCAGGCTGTCTTTTTTGAAAATACTAATCTTTCTTACTTACTTTACTTACTAATCTTTCTACTCCATAAACAGAGATGTATTTCTATTTCCTCAAGCTACTTTTTTTATTTTTTGCATAAGTCATGCACCACTCTTTATAGGCTGACACCTAGATACTTGATTTTCTGAGGTAATTGAAAAATTTTTAAAGATTCTATCATATATCATTTTTCCTGTAGAAAAGAAATAAATCTATATGCATTGATTGTGTATCTAGCCACCTTATAGTATAAGTCTGTTCCTCCTAGGAACTCTTTTTGTAGAAAGCTCAGAATGTTCTTGGTATAGCAGCATGTTATCTGCAAATAATTTGACTTCTTTCCCAATCTGCATACGCTTTGTATTTCTTTTTTGCCTAATTGCTATTATAAGAAGTACCGATACTATGTTGAATAATGCAGTGGGTAGTCTTGAGTTCTGTGTCTGCTATTAAAGAGAAGGATCTAAGTATGATCTTTGCTGTGAGCTTTTGGTTAATGGCTTTAATTATGTTGAGGAAAGTTAAAGTAACACCATTTTATTTATACTTGTTCTCATGACTGTGTGCTGGGTCTTGTCAAATGCTCTCTCTTTGTCTTTTTATCATGATCATAAAATGTTTATTTTACATTGTATTGATATGGAATATTGTATTAAATGTCTTCCAAAAAGTAAATGATCTTTGTATTTCCAGGAGAAATTCTGCTGGGTGATGGTATGTGATCCTCGTGACCTACTGTTGGATTCAGTTTGATAATATTTTGTTCAGGATCCTAACATCTATGTTCATCAGGGATATCATTTTAAAAGTTCTTCATGGTGATTTGTTACAGGATTTAATATTCCAACACCAATTTTACCACCACTGTCAGCTTCAATTCACAATTATCTCTAAGTTTCTAACCACCTCTCAAGATTAACCTCATAGCAGGCCCACAAAAATTTATTTTATAATGCAAGTTATCAACAAATGACTGATGAAATGATCAAAAAAACATTTCAGTAAAATAAAATTTGTGAAAACAATTTATATTCAACAAGTGAAATCTTAGATCAAAATAACTTGATTTACTAGATGATATTAATATATAAAGTACTAGATGAAATAAATACATAGAGTCAATATAGTCACATTTTGAAATTCATAAATAGACTGGATTAAAGACATGTTAATTATGTATAAGATTTGTCTACAACAAAGATAAACTATCACAACCCCCCCAAAATAGTTATCCTATTTCTTAGAATCAAAGAAAAACTGAGTAGAGTATCTCTTCATAGGTATAATAATCTTGGTTATATTTAAATGCTAACGACAGAAAATAAAGGTAGAAGAATGGGTCTTAGAATCCGGCATTTCAAAATTATGGTAGATTGAATTCTAAATCTAATTACTCATCTATAAGTTGGAAAAATAACAAGTTTTGATAGTTGGGAAAATAAAAAATACATATATTTTATATGTTTATATTTATATATTTAGTGGAGTCTGTAAAAAAATAAATGCATTTCTGCTGCTCCTCTGACTGCATTATTGATAATCATGATTATCAATAATTTTCTTGTTTATAAGCAAATTCCCTTGATACCAAAAAAATGACACTTCCTTTTAGTCTCTCTACAGGGAAATAGTAATATAGAAGTTTAATTTCTTCTCAGGTAGGGTAAAACGTGGGAGCCTGTCAAATAGCATTTAGACTTTCAAAGTATTAAAGCTAGTTACACATATAGAGAAATACATATGCAAACAAAAATACAAATATACAATTATTTCTCAATTTTTGAGACTCAAAGTAATGTAAAGTAATATAATCAATGTTAAGCACATATATATTTATATATAATATAGATATATCTATATATAATATAGATATATCCACAGTATGAAATAACAAAAAATAATGTAAGAAACTCGGAGACAAAAATAATAGATTTCCAATTTTATTTATATAATTTTTACAAATGCATATAAGCTTACATATTAAGAAAAGTTATTCTATGTAATAATTTATTTCAAAAGAAGCAAGAGCCATGTTTTGGGAAACTGAAACCAGTCTTATTTCTTGATATTTATAGTGGTTATCTATAAAAATGGGTAATTATATTTTTATAAGTATATTTTTTGCATGTATTCAGCAAGCATTGTTTAAAACTATGTTTCTAAAAAACTAGCAAAAGTAAAAGCAAGATATTTGCCAAAAAATTGATCCCCCTTGAAATAGTTGTCTAATTTTTTCCTGAAGAATAAATACAATTAAGGACAGGAAAAAGAGAAAGTAGAAAATAGGTGAAGAAACCAAAAACTAATAGAAATGTAATAAAACTGAGGCCATACTAAAACTATTTTAATGAAATGTCTTTATGTCTATATTACAGTAGAACAACAAGATCAGTCATTAACTAATTTTGATAGGTGATATGCAATTTATTTATATAATCAAAGAGTACACTTATGAATCTCATGAATTGATGCTTGTTAAAATATATTGAACTATTTTGTACCATAACAATGATGGTTTGACTTAAGAAAAGAGTCATCAGCTACTATTTACTGGAAAATGTAATTTCCTGATCCTTCATTCCAATAACTTTTGTATCACTTCACTCTAATACCTTTTATATCACTTCATTGTCAGAAATAAGTCATTCTGTCAGAACTAAAAGCTATAACTTTCTGGTCCCTTAAGGTTTGTCATTTTTCTTGATTTTATATTGGACTTGTGAATCACATTGATGCATAAGACTAGCACACACTTGGGGATTTTACTAGCGACTGGGTTGAGTTCTTATTAAGTTTCGGCGTACTGATCTTGAACTATGAAGACAAAATAAGTCTTTGATTAAAGTCCCTTGTCTGTCTCTAGCCAGAAGAAAATATTCAAGAGCTATTTGCTTGTTTTCTATAATCAATCCCAACTTTCCTACCTATTCCCTCATGAGATTTCACTATATTTGCTTCCTACTTAATGTTAACTGAGAAAACCCGCACAGTTTGCTTCCTCATTCATTCTAATCCTGATACAAGACTTCTAAAGATCCTATAAAAAACACATTGTTATTTTTAGTGTTTTTTTATATTTCAGTTGAAGTTTATTAGATAATTATAAGACAAATTATAAGACAAAAATCTTCACCTGTTCTTTCCTTAGACTGCATATTGTCACCAATAATTTTAATGCATTTTTTTCTATACTCATAAAGCTAACATTTAAGGGGTTATCTTTAATATTATTGATATTTACTGCTACTGGAATTTTAAAATTTTTTAGAAAAATACTTTATGATGTCTTATATGTGAAATCATAAATATAAAATAAATTTATTGCTAAAGAGAGTGGTTTTGTATTTGCAAGTAGAGAATAGGAAAGATGTTTGAAGAAGGACCAGAGACATGCAGAAAAGCGTATTTCTAAGAATATCTACTCACCACTTATGAACAATTTGATACCAAAGCCCTTGTCGTACCATTTGCTATGAATAGAGAAAAATATCAAAATTTGTATATTATGATATTTTTATTTGAAAAATCATCTTTTGTTTATCTCTGTTTCCACTTGCTCGGTCAATGGTGTCTAATCTTTGAAGATACCTTTAGCTTCAATGTCTTGGAGGATTTTGCTGACCTTTTCCTCAATGTACCTTATGGATTCTGGTTTGATATTGAGGTCTTTAATTCATTTTGATCTGACTTTTGTGCATTGCGTTAAGTAGAGTTCTGAGTCTATCTTTTTGTATGTAGCTGTCCAGTTTTCCCAGCACCATTTGTTAAAGGGATTTTCTTGCTCTGCTTCACATTTCTTGCTTCCTTATCAAAGATTAGGTGATCATGTATTTGAAGATGTTTGTAAGGATATTCAACCCTGTTCCATTGATCTGTGGCTCTGTCTTTGTTCCAATAGCGTGCTATTTTAATTACTGCCTTTTTGTAGTAGAGTTTGAGGTTGGGAAAGGTGATGCCTCCCATAATTTTTATCCCCAAGAATCGCTTTAGCTATTCATGGGGGTTTGTTCTTCCATATGAATTCCAGGAATGTTTGATCCTTAGAAGAATTTCATGAATATCCTTAACAGGATTGCATTGAATATGCATAATGCTTTGGGGAGTATTGCCATTTTGACAATAGTAATTCTCCCAATCCATGAACAGAGGATGAGTTTCCATTTCCTTATGTCATCTTTTATTTCTTGAAGTAGGGTTTTGTAGTTTTCTTTGTACAGGTCTTTTACTTCCTTAGTTAAGCTGATTCCAAGGTATTTGATTTTCTGTGGCATGATTGTGAACAGGATTGCTTTTTTCATACTTCTCTATCATTTGTGTGTAGGAAAGCCATGGACTTTGGGTATTGATTTTATAGCCTGTGACTTCTCTATACAAGTCTATTGTTTCTGGGAGCTTCTTGGTAGAGACTTTAGGGTTCTCTAAATATAGTATCATCTATCTTAAACTAAGAAGCTTCTATACCTCAAAAGAAATAGTGATCAGAATACAAAGAGAGTACAGAATAGAAATGGATATTCACCCAATACCCATCTGATAAGGGGTCATAATCAAGGATGCACAAGGCACTGATTGGACTCTACAAGAAGAAAACATCCAATCCTATCAGAAAATGGGGTGATAAAATGAACAGAAACTTTCTCAAAAAAGAAATTTGAATGGCCAAAAAGCACATGAAAAAGTGCTCTTTGTCAGTAATCATGAGGGATATGCAGACCAAAATAATGAAATATCATCTCACACCACAGAGACTGGCACAGATCCAAAAGAACAAAAGAAATGTGTTGGTGTGTATGAGGAGAAAAGAGGACTCTCCTTTGCTGCTTGTGGGAATGGTGACGGGTTCAACCATTTTGGAAAACAATATGGACGCTTCTCAAAAAATTAGAAATTGAGCTCCTATTTGACCCAGAAATACCACTTCTGGGAATATATCCCGGAAATGCAAAAAAGAACAATATAAACGACATCTGCACTTGTATTTTTATTGCAGTACTATTTACAATAGTCAAAATCTGAAAAAATTAACCCACTGTCCAAGAACAGATGAGTAGTTAAAGAAATTTCAGTACATCTACAAAATGGAATAATATGCGGCTGTTAGAAAAGATGAGGTCATGAAATTTTCATATAAGTGGATCAACATGGAGAGTGTCATGCTAAGTGAAATGAGCTAGAGAGAGAGGGACAGACATAGGATGGCTGCACTCATTTGTGGAAAATAAAGTAACACAATGTGAGACCAACAGCCAAGGATAGTAGAGATAAAGATCAGGAGAATCACTCCATGGCTTGGAAGCCAGCCTCACATGCTGGGGCGAAAGGCAGCTGAGATAGAGAAGGGACTACCAAGTAAATGATGCTTGGAGGGCTCACTACGGTTGGGAGATGTGTGCTGAAAGAATACTCTGCATCAAACATGATGGCCACTTCCTACCTGTATTGCAAACCACAACACCCAAAAAGAGAGGGACAGTAAAATGGAATGTACCTGTCACAGAGGCGGGAAGGGGGTGGTGGTGGTGGGAGGGATACTGGGAACACTGGTGAAGAATGGACACAGTGGAGGGATGGGTATTCCCTAAATGTACGACTGAATTGTAATGAAAAAAGTTTGTAAATCTGTAACTGTATCTCATGGTCATTCATTAAAAAAAATTAAAAATCATCTTTGATATCATCAATTATCTTTAAAATGTTTTTATGTAAGCTTCTTTACAATATTATAGACATTGTTGTTTATGCCTGCAATACTGCTATGCAATACCCACCATCAGAGTGCTGAATCTATCACTGTTCCTTGCCCCATCCTTCAGCATTCACAGATCGCAGTTTGATTTACTCTATCTCAGACTTGCTTTCATCCAATGATGTTTCTAAAGTGCCTCTTACTCAAAAAATACAGAACTATTTGCTTTTTGAGTTCACGGGGAGGTTTAGCATTCTATAATTCATGTAATATAATGTTTAAATGTACACTTGTAGACAACTTGCCATTAAGAGCACTACTTTCCCTACTATTGAATATAAAAGCGTTATTTTAGAGAATGAACATGATGGCAAATATATTATACCCAGAAAAGTGTTTAAATACAATGTGAAAAAGATGTTTCAATTAGATCCGCACAGCTGAAATGTTTTATTTACGATATATGTACATATATAATATATGTTGTGCAGTGTTTAGTGTCAACTTTAAAAATATCATTCTAAGATGTTTTCCTATGCTAGCCTTAAAAAAATGTTTCAACAAATGGTTTGTTGACTATTTTCTATTTTACATAGATCATTTTTAGAAACATTCAAGAAAGGATATTTCCTAAAAATGTGTCCTGTTTACCATGGGGAGGCAACTGCTATTTAAGTAAATAAAATTTTGAAATAAGGTTAAAATGTTTTATTAAATTATTGAAATGGTTACATATATTTATAATACTTCTATTAAAATATAAAAATATAATAGTTATGTGAGTTTACACTTACATATGTAATTTGCTAATTATTAACCTGTGGTGATGGAGTTGGAGAAAATATTCTATAGTTTAAGAAAAAATATAGATAGTATACCCACAACAGAAGAAAACTTTTTATCAAATGCTCTTGAAGAGAAAACTAATAATTTTTTCATTACAGAAATTTTAGATTTCATTATGCTAAAAGGTTAAAGAAAAAACTCAGGTAAGGAATTCTAAAATACTCTTTGAAAGTAGAATATAGCAAAATAACTTAGGTTGTGTGTCTATGAGAAAAGAGTCACCTAAATTAGTAAAAATTGAAAGGAAACTTTCAAACTTATCTTTTAGCAGTGGTTATTTTGCATGTTTTTAATTTTCCTATTTCTGACATTAAATATAACTTGAATCTTTTACTGTCCTATTTAAAAGAAAAATAACGCTGAATAAATTAATACAATACTAAAAGCTTTATGTTTAATTATCAAAATGCTTTTGATAGAACACATCATTTGTTGACTACAAAATTAACAAATGATTAAAAATTGGGATTTTCTTATCATAGCTTTAGGTTCCTGATTCACAACATTATTTTGTAAGATATCTTATACATTATTACTCCACCTTCTAATGTTTTCAAATCCACAGGCAAAGGTATTACAAAAAAGTTTTAGATGTCATCTACAAACACATGTATTAGAAATGACAAGTATATAGGTTAATGGCATCAATATTTTATTAAGCTTAATTTCAACTATTTTTAATAATTTATCTTTTGAGGAAATATATATATATTATTGCTTTCTTTTTTTTCAGTGGATGGGTCTCTAAGCAGTGTTCAGAGAGTCTGGGGCCACTCCCAGAGACGCTCAGATAATAGAGCAGTTCGATGAGAGGATTCAGGAAGCAATGTTGCTCTGCAGGGACTACTGAGAGCACTCTAATGGTACTTGGGGACCTCCAGAGTCACACCTCATGGTTCTTACTAGACATTTAGGAGTGTACCTAATGATGCACAGGGTACCATGTGTGGCCAGGGGTCAAACTAGAGTCAAACACATCCAAGGCAAGTACCATAATATGTCTATTATTTTTTCTAGTCCTTTTTCCCCATATTTTAAATTGTATTTATTCATTTTTCCATTAACCACGTATTATAAAATAAAGTCCAAAACATTCAGTACATTATGATGAAATGAAGCAAAGAAGTTTTCATAAGGTCAATTTGTATTTCTTTGTGCAAAATAGAAAAAAAAGACTGAAGTTTAACAGGACAGGAAATTACATGGGGTTTATAAATCGTCATCTTCCTCATAACCTGTCAAGATATGTGAGAGTATTAAAAGTTTCTTTTTTTTTCTGACCTCTCCATATACCAAATAATGGAAATTGATTTAGATCTATCCAAGTGTTTGAACTCTTCCAAAACAGTTTCCTACAGATTGAAAGAAGAGATAACATAAATTTCAGAAATAAGACTTTAAGCAGTTATAACTGTTACTCGGAAAAAAGATAAAAAAATAAAAATTCATGAATGAGTGAAGCAAACATTGTTTAAGTTCCAGGTTTATGTCAAGGATAACAAGATAAGAAAGATAAATGTAATGTTAGAGAAATATTTTGAGGAAACATGGAGCAATTATAGTATGATTTCAGGCTTCAACAATTTACAAAAACAAATAAGCCCAACACACAATGGGGGAATGCTACATGAATGAATTGTTTTAAATTAGAATTTATTGTAAAAGTATTGCTTCTGTCAGAGTAAAGGATACAAGTTTAGCTTAAAAATAGGAGTGTGATGAAATGGGATGTATGGAAAGATTTTATTCTGTAATTTCTTATTTTCAAATATATAAGAGTAGTAGATAAGTGACATTTACATTAAAAATATGTCAAAAAGCATTTAGCCCTAGGATAAGGAAGCAGTAATTTCTCCTCTGGCAAAATTGACAACAAAAGGCATTTCACAGACACCAAGTACAGGCTAGTGACAGGCTGGACATATTAAGTGAACAAAAAACTGACTTCTTTAGTAAATATGTAGTCTATTATACAGTAAAATTTCATTCAAATGATTTCAATCCTTTGAATAAGCTTGTAATAGTTGAAGACTGAAAAAAATTTTAAACTTCAAATACAACTGTTTTACACATTGCAACATTGAAAAATGTATTTACAACAAAAGATGACACTGAGAGAAGAAAAGAAACTCACATTTGATTACTTTTAGAATATTTCACCTATCAAAAATGTAATATAAAACCCAGCTCCCAGAGGCGCCCGACCGCAAATCTACTTCTTACTTCAGATAACCGGGCAGGCTACCCACACAGCAGAGTCTGGCAAACTCCCTGTGGTGTATTCAACATGCCAAAAACCAGTGAAAATGATGGGTCTCATTCTCCTGACCCTGAAAGAGCCTGGAATGTTTCAGTTTCTAAAATCTCAGGGCTAGGACAAAGGAGACGTTACTGGTGCCTGCTCGAGGAAATCAATGAATAACAGGATGACAGTGACAGTGACAAAAATGTAAAATGTCAAAGTATTATTTCAACCTGGAATGGACAACCAAGTAAATCTTTGTCTCTATAGATTCGTATAAACACATTTTTCTAAATTATTTAACTTAAATAATTTAGAAAATTATTTAAATTAAGTTCATAGTCATGGGGATCATTTTATTTATGTAGTTTTCATATAAAATGCATTTCATTTAACATTCTTGATTTTATTTATTTTGAAGTATAGCACTGCACTGTAGCACTGTCCTCCCGTTGATCATCGATTTGCTAGAGCGGGCCCAGTAACATCTCCATTGTGAGACTTGTTACTGTTTGGCATATTGAATACGTCACAGGTAGCTTGCAAGGCTTTGCTGTGTGGACAGGATACTGTTGGTAGCTTGTAGGGCTCTCTGAGAGAGGCAGAGGAATCGAACCCGGCTTGGCCAGGCCAACTGCACGCAAGGCAAATGCCCTACCGCTGTGCTATTGTACCAGCCATAGGAAACGAAAATACTACATCAAAGAATCTGTGTAAATTTAATGATATATAAATGTGAATGTTATAGGAGTGCATTCCTTTGTACTCATTATTTTTGTACCATTCTACTAGCTCTATACTTTGATATACAGAATAATTTGTTCACAAAGCAGTGCCATATAACAATATGAGTACCTGGTATTAAAAAATGCATATTTAATTCCCCTTAAAAAGACATCAAGAATATTGTATTTGAAGTCTGCCCCAAACCGTACACCACTAGTAGTTAATCACTAACTAGGACAAAGCATTTATTTGGCAATAAGAAAGGAAGGAAGAAAGGAATCAGAGCTGAGTATATACTATCACCTATATATTCACCAAATTATTTGTTGTTAGGCACTTGAGTTCTTTTCTGATCATGGCTAGTAAAAAAAAGTATGAAATGAATATAGATGTGCGTATATTTTTTGATTCATGTTTCTGTGTTCTCAGGAACTAAAGCAAGGAGTGTGTCTGCAATATAACCTGGTGGTTAATTTTAATCTTTTGAGAAATCTCTCTATGGTTTTGTAAGAGTAAAGCAGTTTATGCTCCCACCAACCATGAATGAATGCTTCTCTTGCACCATATTCTCACCAGCATCTGTTCCTGCTCTTCTAATTAATATGAGGTGATTATCTCATTATCTTGGGGCTGGAGCAATAGCACAGCGGGTACGGCATTTGCCTTGCAAGCGGCCAATATGGCCGACATGAGTTTGATTCCTCCGCCCCTCTAGGAGAGCCCGGCCAGTTACCTAGAGTTATCTCACCTGCATGGCAAAGCCTGCTAAACTACCTGTGAAGTATTTGATATGCCAAACACAGTAACAATTGCCACAAAGGAGACATTACTGGGGCTGCTCGAGTAAATCAATGAATGATGGAAGGAGAGTGTCAGTGACAGTGATCCCTTTATTTTTATTTGCATCTTTTTGATCATCAGTGAAGAGAAGTATTTTTTAAATTTTTTACTGGCGATATGCCATCTTTGAAGGTGTCTTTTCCAAGCTCCCATCTATCTTTTGTTGGGGTTTGTTATTTTGTTGTTGAGATTTGAATTTATGTGTCTTGCATGTTAATCCCTCATCAGAGGTATGGTATGGTCAGAGGTATGGTATGTGAATATTTTTTTTACATTCAATAAGACGTATTTTTGTTTCAGTGATAGTTTTATGTCCAATTTGCTGAGTTAGTTTTAGTTTTTCTTTTCAGTGGAATCAATCAGTATGTATATCACTGAAGTAATACCATGGAGTATGTGATCTATATCTTACTTGATGCATTTTTATGGATTCATGTCTATTTTAATGAGTGAAAGGGCCACACTCAATGATATTCATAGTTATTTCTGGTTCTGTGATTAGGAGTTGCTCCAGCAGAGTTCAACGTGTTTTATGTGATGTTGGGAACTGAACCAGGGTCAGCTTCATGCAAGGCAGGCAGGCACCTTACACCCTATACTAATTGTATCCAATTTTCCCAGCACCATTTTTTGACAATATTTCCCTTTTTACAACTTAAATTATTGGATTCTTTCTCATAGTTAATAAGAATAATTTACATATGTATATATATTTATATATTTTTATATATAATTAAGGGCTGGAGTAATAGCACAGCGGGTAGGGCGTTTGCCTTGCACATGGCCGACCTGAGTTCAATTCCTCCACCACTCTCAGAGAGCTCAGGAAGCTACCAAGACTATTTCGCCTGGTAGAGCCTGGCAAGCTCCTTGGGGCGTATTTGATATGCCAAAAATAGTAACAAGTCTCACAATGAAGATGCTATTGGTGTCCACTAGAACAAATCAATGAACAACAGAACAGTGCTACAGTGTTATATAATTAAGAATGTAAAGTTTCAAACTCTTACATATTAACTTGTCTCAAGTATGGAATAATGGATCAATATTTTAATATAAATTAAAGTTATCCCATAATGTCAACAGGCTAAACAAAAAAATTATATGCACACATCAATTAAAGAGAAAAAGTATTTTGATAAAATATAACTTCAATTCATGACAAACTAGAAATAAATAGGAATCTTTAAATTATATTAAAAATTACCTTAGGGGAAACCACTAGTGAAAATAGTACTTAGTAGTGCAGTGACTAGATGCTTTTCTTGCTCCAAACTTCAAAAATGCTCTAAACTTCACCACTTTTTTTCAGATTAAATAGAAAATTGTATTTATAATGAGGAGAAAAATGAAAGTAAATGAAAAAGAAAAGGATGAGGAAAAAAAGGAATTGCAAAAACTAACAAAGGCAAAATAAGATAATAATGGAAAATTAAATATATGGCTTCATTATCTGTGTAAGGAGCTATCTATTTGTCCAGAAGCACCCTTTATAAGAAAAAAGTTTAAATTATTGTGTTTAAATCTAACAACTATTTAGAAGAACCATAGGCAGAAAATTATAAACCACAGTTGTCATCAAAGATGACATAGCTATAAAAGATATGTCATATCTATAAAAGATAATATATTTATAAAAATATGTATTTCCTATGTTGAAAGCTTGGGGCACTCAATATTGTTAAAATATCAATGCTTTATAATTTCATCTATAGATGCATTATAATCCTAAACAGAATAGAGAAGTCTATTAATAAACAGATACATAGTTTTATTTTATAAAGCAAAACCTGTATGTCATCACAATTGAGTTTAACAGTAAAATAATTTCATTGCAAATCATGTTACAAGATTATTAAGTTACAATATTCAGAATTGTATTAGTAAAAGAAAGTGCACTGATCCACAGATGAGCATAAAGTATCCAGAAAAAGACTCGAAAACTATTATTAGTTGACTACAGATAAAACCATAAAATCCATTCATCAGAATAACAAGTCTTTAACAAGTTATTATGAAATACTACTGATATTGACAAAAATTATCTAAGCCTGTAGAAAATGATCTTATATATTTTAAAAATATTTTAAATGTATAGAGTCTCAAATGGAACATATAAACCATAAGAAAGCTACAAGAGAATCTAGGAGACAAATATAAGTGATTTGGGTCTAAGATTACATCAGATTTGACACCCCAAATTGAATGGGAAAAAAATAGAGAAGTTGGATTTTATTAGAAATTACAAACTCCTGCTGTTTCACAGACTAAGACAGAAGTAAAATAAAAAGCCATTTGCAGAGATAGAACAAAACACTTTTGATAAAGAAATTAATTAAAAAATTTACAAATAAATAGTAACAGGTAACGATAAGAAAAACAAACAACCCAACTAGCCTGTAGAAAACATATGTGGGAAACAGCCCCGAGACAGCCGGTTTTCAACCCCTGAGCCGCGTGGGACGGGCACAGAGGCCCAGCTCTGGGCAACAAAGCTGAACGGCTCCAATTCCAACAGGTACAGCCCGCCCCCAAGGGCCTGGGTTCCTCTCTGGGCACGCGCAGCTAGAAACAGCCCCGAGACAGCCGGTTTTCAACCCCTGAGCCGCGTGGGACGGGCACAGAGGCCCAGCTCTGGGCAACAAAGCTGAACGGCTCCAATTCCAAACAGGAGACATTCCCAACTCCTCGCCCAGTGCCAGGGACTCTTTCCGGAGCCGCGGCCGCTAACGCGGCCGCGAAATATTTTCCCACTACATATGCCATAGGAACCATAAGCTAACTTCTTAGATGGAAGCTTCTCTATTTTAGCTCAGCCACTAGAAACACAGTTGCCAATAACTCATAAGCCTATCTTAACTCACACTGCATATCAAGCAGAATAGTAACACTGAACGTGAAGGACTAAACCACACCTCTCACAATGGTAAAGCAACGCAAAAGCCCACCAAACATTCATATTGAAGAGTCTAGCCCAGATGACACCAACAGTACTGTAGTGTTAGACAACCTCTCTGACAAGGAATTCAGAAGGGAGCTACTTAGGATGCTTAGGGAATTAAAAGAAACAATGGAAAGCAATGCCAATAGAAGACAAGAGGATCTGAAGGCAGAAATGAGGAAAATGCAATCAGAAATGTCAGACCTGAAAAATCTCGTAGGCGAATTGAAAAGCTCAGTGGAAGGCCTCAGCAGCAGAGTAACAGCGGCTGAGAACAGAATCAGTGAGCTCGAAGATGAAGTTCAGAGACTCTCCCGAAAAGAGCAGAAAATGGAAAAGAGACTCACAATTCGGGAACAGATGGCAAGAGAAGATCGTGATGAAGCCAAGAGGGGTAACGTAAGAATTATTGGAGTCCCAGAGGGACAGGAAGAAAACCTCGATGAAGAAGAAACTGTCAAAGACATCATTGCTACAACATTTCCAGAGCTGAAGAAAACTTGTGACCACATTCAGGAGGCCCGAAGGGTACCAGCTAGAAGAAATCCGAATAAAAATACCCCAAGACACATTCTGATCAAAATGACCAAAACCTTAGACAGAGACAAAATTCTGAAAGCAGCAAGATCGAAGAAAGAAATCTCTTACAAAGGAGCATCCTTAAAATTCACAGCTGATTTTTCTGATGAAACCCTCATGGCCCGAAAACAGTGGTGGGACATAGTAAAAAAACTCAATGAAATAAATGCCTCCCCCAAAATACTTTTCCCAGCAAGACTCTCATTCATAATAGAAGGAACAACACACAGTTTCACAGACAAACAACAGCTCAGGAACTTCATAGACTCAAAACCATGGTTACAAGAACAACTAAATGGGCTACTTTAAGGCAAGAAAGGCCCCTCAAATACACCCAATTTTAACATAACAATGGGACAAAATCCCATAACAATAATCTCTCTCAATGTCAATGGGCTAAACACACCAATTAAAAGACATAGAGTGGCAGGATGGATTAGAAAATTGAACCCAACATTCTGCTGCCTGCAAGAAACGCATCTCAATAGTCAAAGCAAACACAGACTCTGAGTCAAAGGCTGGAAAACAATCCTACAGGCAAACAGCTCCCATAAAAAAGCTGGGGTAGCCATCCTTATATCAGACCACATTGATTTCAGAGTGAGGAAGGTCATAAGAGACAGTGAAGGCCATTACTTATTGATCAGAGGATCTGTACAACAGGAAGAACTTACAATAATAAATGTATATGCACCTAATGAGAGACCAGCAAAGTACTTAAAACAACTACTCATAGATTTGGAAAAAGACATCAATAGCAACACAATACTAGTGGGAGACTTCAACACTGCTTTGTCACCTCTTGATAGATCAACCAGACTCAAGCTTAGCAAGGACATACTTCATTTGAGGGAAACAATGGAAGAAAGGGACTTAGTAGATATATACAGGACACTTCATCCACAAAAAGCTGAATACACATTCTTCTCAAGCGTACATGGAACATTCTCCAAGATAGACCACATGCTGAGCCACAAAACATGCCTCCATAAAATTAAGAAGGTAGAGATTGTATCAACAATCTTCTCAGACCATAATGCGCTGAAATTAGAAGTAAATCACACACAAAAACAGAAAACTAAATCAAACACCTGGAAATTAAACAGTGCACTATTGAACAACGAGTGGATTAGGCAGGAAATCAAAGAGGAAATCAAAAGATTCCTAGAAACGAATGAAAATGAGAACAAGAGTTACCAAAACTTATGGGACACAGCAAAGGCTGTGTTAAGAGGAAAGTTTATAGCTCTACAAGCATTCCTCAGGAAGGAGGAGCGACCACACATAAGTAACCTAACGTCACAGCTTAAGAGCTTGGAGAAGGACCAAAAAAAGGAGCACAACCCGAACAGGAGAAAGGAAATAATAAAACTCAGAGCAGAAATTAACGAGATGGAAACCCAAAAAACAATCCGAAAGATCAATGAAACCAAGAGCTGGTTCTTTGAGAAAATTAACAAGATCGATAAGCCTCTAGCAAAACTCACAAAGAAAGGTAGAGAGAAAACCCTAATAAACCGAATCAGAAATGAAAAGGGGGTCATTACAACAGAAACCACAGAAATTCAGAGGATCCTCAGGGAGTACTTTGAGAAGCTTTATGCCACGGAACATCAAAACCTCGAGGAAATGGATAAATTCCTAGACTCCTACAGACTCCCAAGGCTGAACCAAGAAGACCTGGAATACCTGAACAGACCTATCACCATCAAGGAAATTGAAATGGTAATAAAAAGTCTCCCCAAGCACAAAAGTCCTGGCCCGGATGGATTCACTAGTGAATTCTTCCAAATCTTTAAAGAGGACTTACTCCCAATACTCTTTAAGCTTTTCCACGAAATTGAAATATCAAAAACACTTCCAAACAGTTTCTACGAAGCAAATATCACACTGATACCAAAAGCAGACAGAGATACCACAAAGAAAGAGAATTACAGGCCGATATCCCTGATGAACACAGATGCAAAGATCCTCAACAAACTACTAGCAAATAGAATCCAACTACTCATCAAAAAGATCATACACCATGACCAAGTAGGATTCATCCCAGGGATGCAAGGATGGTTCAACATTCGGAAATCAATCAACATAATCCACCATATCAACAAAAGAAAAGATAAAAAGCATATGATCATATCAATAGATGCAGAGAAAGCATTTGATAAGATCCAGCACCCCTTTATGATGAAAACCCTAGCCAAAATGGGTATAGAGGGGACCTTCCTCAACATAATTAAAGCCATCTACCACAAGCCTACAGCAAGCATCATCCTCAATGGGGAAAAACTGAGAGCCTTCCCTCTAAGATCAGGGACGAGACAGGGATGCCCACTCTCTCCACTGCTGTTCAATATAGTACTGGAAGTACTTGCAATAGCGATTAGGCAGGAAAAAGATATTAAGGGCATTCAGGTAGGAAAGGAAGAAATCAAGCTCTCACTATTCGCAGATGATATGATACTCTACTTAGAGAACCCAATAACTTCCACCAAAAAACTCTTAGAAACAATAGACTCGTATAGTAAAGTTGCAGGTTATAAAATCAATACCCAAAAGTCCATGGCTTTCCTATACGCAAACAGTGAGAGAGAAGAAAGCAACATGAAAAAAACAATCCCATTCACAATTGTGCCCCAGAAAATCAAGTACCTAGGAATCAGCTTAACTAAGGAAGTAAAGGACCTGTACAAAGAAAACTACAAAACGCTACTTCAGGAAATAAAAGAGGACATGAGGAAATGGAAAGATATCCCCTGCTCATGGGTCGGGAGACTTAACATTGTCAAAATGGCAATACTACCGAAAGCATTGTATAAATTCAATGCAATCCCTATAAGGATACCCATGACATTCTTCAAAGAAATGGAGCAAACACTCTTGAAATTTATATGGAACAATAAGCCCCCACGAATAGCTAAAGCAATTCTTGGGAAAAAGAAAATGGGAGGAATCAACCTCCCGAACTTCAAACTGTACTACAAAGCAGTAATAATTAAAACAGCATGGTACTGGAACAAAGGCAGAACTGCAGACCAATGGAACAAGGTTGAATACACTGACATCTCTCCTCAATCATATGCTCATCTAATCTTTGATAAAGGTGCAAGTAATGTGAAGTGGAGTAAGGAAAGCCTCTTTAATAAATTGTGTTGGCATCACTGGACGACTACATGCAAAAAAATAGGCTCAGAACTCTGCCTAACACCATGTACAAAAGTAAGATCAAAATGGATTAAAGACCTCAACATCAGACCAGAAACCATAAGGTACATTGAAGATAAAGTTGGCAAAACCCTCCATGACATTGAAGCTAATGGTATCTTCAAAAATGCCACGCCACTGGCCGAGCAAGTGAAAACAGAGATAGATAAATGGGACTATCTTAAACTAAGAAGCTTCTGCACCTCCAAAGAAACAGTGACCAAAATACAAAGACAGTCTACAGAATGGGAAAGGATATTCACCGAATACACATCTGACAAGGGGTTGATATCCAGGATATACAAAATACTGGTTAAACTCCACAAGAAGAAAACATCCAACCCCATCCAAAAATGGGGCAATGAAATGAACAGAAACTTTCTCAAAGAAGAAATCCGAATGGCAAAAAAGCACATGAGAAAATGCTCTACATCATTAATCATCAGGGAGATGCAGATCAAAACCACAATGAGATACCATCTCACACCTCAGAGACTGGCCCAAATTCAAAAGAACAAAAGCAACCGATGCTGGCGTGGATGTGGCGAGAAAGGGACACTCCTTCACTGTTGGTGGGAATGTCCACTGGTTCAGCCCTTCTGGAAAACCGTATGGACGATTCTCAAAAAATTAGAAATTGAGCTCCCATTTGACCCAGCAATACCACTCCTGGGAATATATCCCAGAGAGGCAAAAATGTATAGTCGAAGTGACATCTGCACTTGTTTGTTCATTGCAGCCCTCTTTACAATAGCCAGAAACTGGAAGAAACCTGAATGCCCAAGAACAGATGACTGGTTAAAGAAACTTTGGTACATCTACACAATGGAGTACTATGTAGCTCTTAGAAAAGATGAAGTCATGAAATTTACATACAAGTGGTACAATATGGAAAGTATCATGCTAAGCGAAATGAGTCAGAAAGAGAGGGATAGACATAGAAAGATTGCATTCATCTGGGGGATATAAAGTAACAAAGTATGAGATTAATACCCAAGAATAGCTGAGATCAGCACCAGGAGGATTACTCCATAACTTAGAGGCCAGCCGGGTATCCTAGAGGAAAGGGCTATTCAGATAGAGAAGGGAGCACCAAATAAAGGATGTTTGGAGGATCCTCCCAGGAGGGGAGATGCATGTCGAAAGTAGACTATGGACTGAACATGTTTGCCACTCAATGCCTCTTTTGCAGACCACAACACCCAAAAGGAGAGAGAGAACACAGGGGATTGCCCTGCCACAGAGACGGGGGGATGGGGGGATGGGGGTGGGAGGGATATTATCCATGGTGGTGGAAAATGGGCACTGGTGGAGGGATGGGTATCTGATCATTGTATAATTGAAACCAAAGCACAAAAAATTGTAAATCTACAACTTTAAAAAAAATAAAATAAAATAAAGGGAAAAAAAAATTTAACACAAAAAGTTAAAAAAAAAAATAAAACTTACTTAAAAGAAAAAAAAAAAAAAGAAGAAAACATATGTGAACAAATCCCTCTACAAAGAAATAACAGATGACAGTTACCACCACCACCTTATTCCTCCTCTTTGGTAGAGGGTAAATCTGAAGTCTTGGATATTTAGTATGCACTGCTACTAGTAGAAGAGAGAGAAGTTAATTTCACCATGCTCATCACTTCATTCTGTTCCTTGGTATTAGGTGGAAATGAGTCAGCACCCACAAGCACAGTGCCAATCAGGGGTAGTGAGAGTAATGCAGGCAATTAGCCCTGTTTTGCTTGGATTGATAGCAATTGGGTGAATGGTTTATTCTCCCCATAAGGCCTCAGTAATACTAGAAGTAAGGGAAAGATGGAGTGATGATAGCTCTTACTTGCAACCCCATTTTCAGTCTTGATGTCAGCTTGGGAAAGAAGTTCCCACTGTCCTAGTTAGCTCTCTTGACATGCGCAGAGCCTAACATGTGGTCATTTCTCCTCCCTTCTAATACCTCATTAAGTCTTATTCTGATGGGTATGGAGCATGCTAATCAATGGCCTGGGTGTTTATACTACCCACGTGTAGAAGTGGAATACGTGTTTTGCTCACCTAGTGAAGCATAATCAACTCCTGTTTCAGAACTATGGACACATAGGAGAATCAGGAGAATCAGGAGAATCAGGGAAATCAGTTCCCTGCTCATTTTCCCAACACTGCACTCCAGATGGAGAAAGAGACTGTTGGCCTTTTCAGCGTCAGGATATGAATGAATCCTCCCCATATCAGCCTGTCAAAGCTTGTCCAGCAGAGTAAATAACTCCATTTGTTTCCATGGAGAAAAACAGTAGAGTAGAAGTTAAAAGTATTTCAGGACACACTGAATTTGTGAGGAATGCTGGCTGTGTTATGGGGGGCCCTAAAGAGGGACTTTTCTATACTACTGTATATTTTTATATATTTAATATAAAATAGTATATATTATCACTGTCACTGTCCTCTTGTTGTTCATTGATTTGCTCGAGCGGACCCAGTAACATTGTGAGACTTCTTGTTACTGTGTTTGGCATATCGAACACATCATGGGTAACTTGCCAGGCTTTGCCGTGCGGGCAAGATATTCTCATTAGCTTGCTGGGCTCTCCGAGAAGGACAGAGGAATTGAACTCGGGTTGGCCGTTATTATATTATATATAATATATTATATATAATTGTATATATTTTATATTTTTTGGCAGAGCCTCCCAAGCTCCCTGTGACATAATCCATATGCCAAAAACAGTAACAACAAGTCTCACAATGGAGATGTTACTGGTGAGTGCTCGAGGAAATCGATGAACAATGAGACAATAGTGCTACAGTGCTACTGTTTATTTTTGGAATACAATTTTTATTAAGCTCTCAGCACATATGTAGGGTAATTTAAAGTTTATATATGAGACATATATGCACACAAAAGTATGTGAAGCAAAGGATAAATTAGGACAAGGAAAAACACCTTTGCAGAGGAGTATTTTATTTTTGTTTTTGTTTTTTAATTTTTAATAGTGAGACATCATGAGGTACAGTTTCAGACTTACACATTTTTGTGCTTGGGTTTCAATTATACAATGATCAAATGCCCATCTCTCCACCAGTGTCCATTTTTCACCACCACGGATCCCAGTATCCCTCCCAGCCCCATCCCCCCCCAACCCCCCCCTGCCTCTTTTGTTCTCTCTCTCTTATTGGGTGTTGTGGTTTGCAAAAGAGGCAATAGGTGACAATCATGTTTGGTCTATAGTCTACTTTCAGCATGCTTCTCCCATCCTGGGAGGATTCTCCCAAAACCTTTATTTGGTGTTCCCTTCTCTATCTGAGCTCCCTTTTCCCCTAGCATGTGTGGTTGGCCTCCAAGCCATGGAGTAAAATTCCTGGTACTAATCTTGGCCATTTTTGGGTGTTAGTCTCCTATTTTGTTACTTTATGTTCCCCAGATGAATGCAATCTTTCTATGTCTATCCCTTTCTTTCTGAGTCATTTCGCTTAGCATGATACTTTCCATGTAGTACCACTTGTATGTAAATTTCATGACTTTGTCTTTTCTAACAGCTACATAGTACTCCATTGTGTAAATGTACCAAAGTTTCTTTAACCAGTCATCTGTACTCGGTCACTCAGTTTTTTTCCAGATTCTGGCTATTGTGCAGAGTGCTACAATGAACAGACAACTGCAGATGTCACTTCAACTATACTTTTTTGCCTCTGTGAGATATATTCCCAGGAGTGGTATTGCTGGATCAAATGGGAGATCAATTTCTAATTTTTTGAGAATCGTCCATACTGTTTTCCAAAAGGGCTAAACCAGTTGGCATTCCCACCAACAGTGAAGGAGTGTCCCTTTCTCGCCACATCCGCACCAGCACCGGTTGCTTTTGTTCTTGTGGATATGGGCCAGTCTCTGTGGTGTGAAATGATATCTCATTGTGGTTTGATCTGCATCTCCCTGATGATTAATGATGTGGAGCATTTTCTCATGTGCCTTTTAGTCATTCGGATTTCTTCTTTGTGAAAGTTTATATTCATTTCTTTTCCCCAGTTTTTGTTGGGGTTGGATGTTTTCTATTTTTGGAGTTCAACCAGTACTTTGTATATCCTTGATATCAACCCCTTATCAGATGTGCATTTGGTGAATATCCTTTCCCATTCTGTAGACTGTCTTTGTATTTTGGTCACTGTTTCTTTTGAGGCGCAGAAGCTTCTTAGTTTAAGATAGTCCCATTTGTCTAATTCTGTTTTCATTGCTTGGCCAGTGGTGTGACATGAGAGGAGTATTTTAGCATGGAAGATCTTTATATATGTCAGCATTTGAAGATAATATAAAAGTATCACCTTTTATAGAAGTTTATTAGCTTCAAATTCTGTTGATCTTTTTATTGTTTGTGCAAGAACAAACTCCAAACTACCCATGCACAGTATAGTACTTTTTAAAGTTCAGTGATATATTTTCCTTTTGTCTGCTACTAAGTCTATTTGACTGCACTTCCCTATTTGATCTTTAAAATATTTAAGACAATATAATATGCAGTGCTTATTTATCTAAATGCTCCATAACCAGTATAAAGCTTTATATTTGTCTTATTAAGTTGCCTTTATCAAATATTAATCAACAAGAGCAAAAAATTCATACAGGGTTTCCAATTTGGATCTTTAATATCTTGATTTATAATGATTTTGAAAACTGTGGACTTTATTGCTTTCAATAATCCCCACCTTTCAGTTTTCACTGATACTGAACCCTCTAAGTCATTATGATAATAATAACTAATCACTGGTCATAGAGAAAATAATTTGTTTCCTCAGTCAGTTTTCTTTTGTTTTAAAATATAAGACTTTTATAAGAGAATTATCTTTAAATCCATTATTGCAGGGTCTATAGTCATTTTGTTCAAAGACTACTCCATTATATGCTGGCATTGTTGAGTTACTACTATATCCTATTGGTATTTCTCAGAATTTTGACTTCTCAATCTTTTGACATGCTGTGTTGTTATCCCACCTTTAGATATTGTACTTCAAGAGCATCTCTGCATTTCTTCTGAGGCTTCCATAATCAGAGCATTACAAATAATGTTTTACCTTATTATTTTAATCATATCTTGAATTTCATTATGTAAGAGTATGTTTTATTCTAAATCAAGGATCAATAATTTTTCCATACAGGGGCAATTAATAAATAAAGCATCAGGAATCATCTTTTCCATGGTGATAAGAAAACATTCTAAGGACTTTGTGTCATTTGAAAACTGAAAAGAGTTTCTAAGGGGCTTGATGAAAGAAATAGAAGTATAATACTTTAAGACAATTGACAAGACAGAAATATTAATATTATCCTGATTATAACTCTTATATGACTAATATATTGAAATTAAGTAAATCACAAGATATTTATAAATGAAAAAATCATAAGTAAAACAAAAATAAGATTATCTGTGTTGACTTTATGTCATCATTAATGAATCACATACTCAATGTTAGATTTTCTTTTTATAGCATATTCACATTTATATATTAATGAAAGAAAAGAGAATATTTTGGCCGGAGAGATGGTGTACAGGTAGGGTATTTGCCTTGTTCTGCCAAAGCTGGTTCAATCCTCAATACCAAATGATCTTCAGGTGATAGACACTGTCAGGGAAACTCAGGCAATCCTAGGAACCTAGTTGAAAGCACTGAACTGCGAAGAATCATCATAAAGCGACTCAGGATTCTCAGACTTTCTGAGAACTTGCTGGGAGGCAAAACTGAAACATAGGGGCAGGAAAGATAATAATGTGGGTAGGGTGTTTGCATTGCTTGTATCAAACCCCATGAGCTCAGAGATGTGTCCCCAAAACAAAATTAAAAAAGAAAACACACATATGTTGTGTGTGCAAGCACACACATGCACACGTGTGTATGTGTGCGTGGGTTTTCAATACAAATCTTATCAACTATTTTATTCAGCTAAGAAAATTGGGTTTGAATGAAAATAAATTTAAAGATTCTTCTAAATGTCTTTAAATTTTCTCTTAGCATTTGAAGTGTCTTAAAAAGCTGTTTATTGCAGCTCTTCAAAGCCAATTAAAAGTTCTCCTGTTGGCTTGAGTTGAGACCTCATATCACAAAAAAAAAAATGTCCTGCTTAAGGAATAGTTTAATGAGAAAGAAAGCTTAGGTTTCTAACTTGCTTAAAAGTGACTAGGAAAGAGTGTTGGGGAGAAGGATAATTGCTTGCAGGAGTAAAAGGAATAAGAGGAAATATATTTTATGCTCTGCATTAATATTTGGTTCATAGCCTGCTGCCTTGTCTTCAGCACCTTCCAGCCGTGTCCCCTACCTCACCCCGCGATGGCTTCTGACTCCCCTAGTCCCGGAACCAGTGCTGTCTTGTCCCCCAGGTCTAATTTCCGAGCCAGGGGGCGTGGCATCCTCTGAGGGTAGTGACTGCTCAGGCCGCTGCAGTATTTTCCCCTTGCCTAACACTTTGAACTCATATCTCGACCTCCATCATGTAAATTGGGGGAGAATATCTTGGCCTCCTCAAACACATTAAGCCAATAATCCACTAACTTATCTCAATTGCACCATTATACCCATAGACATAAGAACCTGTACAAGTTGAATGTAAAGAATACATCCCCCAAAGTGTCACTAGAGACTTCACATAAGCCACAGAGCAGCACATGAGAGAAAGCTGTAACTCCTGAAGGGAAAAAAAGGTGACCACCTAGAATCTATAATCACACCAAGAGGGAAAACTGATGGTAAACTGGAAGATCCCATTTTCATATTACCACAACAACATGAAGAAACAGTGCAACTCCCTCCATGAGGGGAAGATGAAGAAAAAAGTCCAGATGCACCAACAGAGGCTACTTACAAATATGATCTCTCCGATAAGGAATTCAGAATCGAAATGTTGAAGATGTTCAATTAACTCAAAGAAACAGTGGGACAGACATGCAGGGAATTAAAAGAGGACTGGAATGAAACAGTCAAACGAGCAGTCAACAAAATATGGAAAGAAATGAGAGTAGAAAAAGAAAAGCTACAGGCAGAAATGTCACAAATAAAGAATTTGACACATGAAATGAAAAATTCAATGGATGCCCGCAACAGCAGAATGGATACAGCCGAGGACACAATGAATGAGCTTTAAGATGAGCAGCAGAAAGCTTACAGACAAGAAATCATGGGAAAAGACCTCAAAACAGCCCTAGGGTGAACCAGAGTCCTAGGGGATGAATCCACGAGGAAAAACATAAGAATCATCAGAGTACCAGAAGAACAGGGAGCCAACCACAATGAAAAAGCCACAGTTAAAGATATCATTGCTGAAAAGTTCCCAGAGCAGGAGAGTGAAGGCATCCAGATTCAAGGAGCCAGAAGGGTGCCAGCTAAAAGAGACCCTAATAGAAGCACTCCAAGACACATCATAGTCAGAATTATGGATGATACGGATAGAGACACGATACTACAAGCAGCAAGATTGAAGAAGAAAATCACATACAAAGGAGCACCCCTTAGATTTACAGCAGACCTATCAGAGGAAAACTTCCAACCCTGAAGACAAAAACTTCCAAGACTGAACAACAGCTAAGGAACTTTACAGGCTCAAAACTTAAAAGAAGGACTAATGGGGCTTCTGGAAGACAAAAAAATACTCCTACACGCACAACAAACCCCTACAGACAGATGGCACAAAACCCTATGGCAATAATCTCTCTCAAGGTCAATGATCTAAACACACCAATCAAGAGACACAGAGTGGCAAAATGGATTCGGAAACTGAACCCAACATTCTGCTGCCTACAAGAAACACATCTGAATTTTCAGAGCAAACACAGACTCAAAGTCAAAGGATGGGGAAAAAAAAAAACCTTCAAGTAAATAACTCCCTCAAAAAAGCTGGGATGAACTATTAGTATCCGACAACATAGATTTCAGGTCAAAAAAGATTACAAAGGAGACTGAAGGTCATTTTTTACTAATAAAGGGATATGTTCAACTGGAAGAAATCACGCTCTTAAATGTATACACACCAAAGGAGGAACCAGCTAAATGCTTAAAACAACTTCTAACAGATTTTAAAGGGGACATTGCTAGCAAATTAATAGTAGTTGGTGACTTTTATACTGCCTTATCATCTCTAGAGAGATCAACAAGAATAAAAGTCATTAAGGAAATACTGGCTTTAAATAAAGAAATAGAATAGAGAGAGCTAATAGATCTATACAGGGCTTTGCCTCCCCAAAAGAAAGAATACACATTCTTTTCCAGTCCACATGGAACATTCTCCAAAATAGACCATATGCTGGGTCTCAAAACAAACCTCAATAGAATCAGGAAAATAGAAATTGTATTAACTATGTTCTAGGACCACGATGAACTGAAAATAGAAGTTTTCAGTTAACTTCAGTTAACTTCAGTTAGCTAACAAGAAGTTGACCAGGCACAAACGAGGAGGAGCAAACCCACCACCTGGAAATTAACAACTCAATGTTGAACAATGAGTGGGTCAGGAAGGAAATCAAGGAAGAAATAAAAAAAATACCTGGAAACAAATGAGAACAAAGACACAACTTACCAAAATCAATGGAACACAGATAAAGCAATGTTAAGGGGAAAATTTATAGCCCTGAAAGTGTTCCTCAAAAAAGAAGAAAGAGCCTATATAGATAACTTGACTTCACAGTTCAAGATCTTAGAAAAGGACCAACAAAAGGAGCCTAAATCAGGCAGAAGGAAAGAAATAATAAAACTTAGCTACAAATTAATGACATGGAAACCCAAAAAACAATCCCAAAGATCAATGAAACCAAGAGCTGGTAATTCGAGAAAATAAACAAAATTGATAAACCACTAGCAAGACTCACAAAGAAAGAGAGAGAACTCTAATAAACCAAATAAGAAATGAAAAGGGGACATCACAACAGAAACCAAAGAAATTCAGAAGATCATCAGAGACTACATTGAAAGTCTGTATGCCATGAAACAAGAGAACCTAGAAGAAATGGATAAATTCCTGGATTCTTATAATCTCCCAAAGTTGAACCAAGAAGATCTGGAATACCAGAATAGACCTAATAATATCAAGGAAATTGAAAATGTAATCAAAAGTCTTCCCCAAAACAAAAGTGCAGGTCCTGATGGATTCGCTAGAGAATTCTTCCAAACATTTAAAGAGGACTTATTTATTGCAAGTTCTCCTCAAGCTTTTCCAAGAAATCAAAGACAGAGAAACACTCCCAAACAGTTCCAAAATAGCACATATCTCCATAATACCAAAAGAAAACAGAGATACCACAAAATATGAAAACTATATGCCGATATTCCTGAATAACATGGATGAGAAGATCCTCAACAAAATATTAGCAAACAGAATCCAACAACTCATCAAAAATATCATACACCATGACCAAGTGGGATTCCTCCCAGGGATGCAAGGATGGTTTAACATTCGGAAACCAATCAACATAATCTATCATATCAACAAAAGAAAAGATAAAACCCATATGATCATATCAAGAGATTCAGAGAAAGCATTTGACAAGATCCAGCACCCCTTTATGTTAAAAACCCTCACCAAAATGGGGATAGAGGTGACTTTCCTCAATATAGTCAAAGCCATCTACAACAGCCTATGGCAAGCATCATCTTCAATGGGGAAAAACTAAGTGCCTTCCGACTAAGATTAGGGATGAGACAAGGATGCCCACTCTCTCCACTTCTGTTCAATATAGTACTGAAAGTACTTGCAATAGAAGTTAGGCAAGAAAAAGATGTTAAGGGCATCCATATAGGAAAGGAAGAAATCAAGCTCTTACTATTCGCAGTTGATATAATACTATACTTGGAGAACCCTAAAACCTCTACCAAGAAACTCCTTAAAACAATAGACTTGTAAAGTTGTAGGCTATAAAATCGATACCCCAAAGTACATGGCTTTCCTATACACAAATAA
Organism: Sorex fumeus; assembly: GCF_029834395.1. Classification (NCBI taxonomy): domain Eukaryota; kingdom Metazoa; phylum Chordata; class Mammalia; order Eulipotyphla; family Soricidae; genus Sorex; species Sorex fumeus. The sequence continues at coordinate 17,122,100 of NW_026606064.1, forward strand.
TGAGAAAGAGGAAAGTGACATGAAAAAAGCAGTACTGTTCATAATTGTGCCTCAGAAAATCAAGTACCTTGGAATCAGCTTAAATAAGAAGGTAAAAGACCCGTACAAAGAAAACTAGAAAATGCTACTTCAGGAAATAAAAAAAGACATGAGGAAATGGAAAGACATACCCTGTTCATTGATTGGGAGAATTAACATTGTCAAAATGGTAGTACTCCCCAAAGCATTGTAAAATTCAATGTGATTCCTACGAGGATAGCCTTGAAATTCTTCTAAGTATCAACTGTGAATGTCACTGTCCTCCCGTTATTCATCGGTTTACTTGAGTGGGCCCAGTAATGTCTTCATCATGAGAATTTGACCTTACTGTGTTTGGCATATCAAATACGCCATGGGTAGCTTGACAGGCTTTGCCATGGGGGCTAGATACTCTTGGTAGCTTGCTGGGCTCTCCGAGAGGGGCGGAGGAATTGAACTCAGGTCGGCCGTGTTGGCTGCATGCAAGGCAAACGCCCTACCCACTGTGCTATCACTCCAGCCCCTAAGGATCAAACAATCCTGAAATTCATATGGAAAAATAAGCCCCCACGGATAGCTAAAGCTATTCTTGGGAAAAAAGAAAATGGGAGGAATCAACCTCCCCAACCTCAAACTCTATTACAAAGCAGTAATAATTAAAACAGCATGGTACTGGAACAAAGGCAGTGCTGCAGACCAATGCAACAGGGTTGAGTATATTGTCAAATACTCCCAAATATATTATCATCTAGTCTTTGATAAGGTAGAAAGAAATCTGAAGTGGAGCAAGGAAAGCCTCTTTAAAAAATTGTGCTGGCAAAATTTGACAGCTACATACAAAAAAAAAAAATGAGCTCAGATCTCTACCTAACACCATGTACAAAAGTAAGATCAAAATAGATTAAAGTCATCAACATCTGACAGGAATCCATAAGGTATATTGAAGACAAGGTTAACAAAATCCTCCACAACATTGAAGCTAAAGGTATCTTCAAAGATAACAAGGCACTGGCCAAGCAAGTCAAAACAGAGATAAGAAAATGGAACTATCTTAAACTAAGAAGCTTATTACCTCTGAATAAACAGTGACCAAAATAAAAAGACAGTCTACAGAATGGCAAAGGATATTCACCCAAAACGCATCCAAAAAGGGTTGATATCAACAATATACAAAGCACAGGTTGAACTCCAGAAGAAGAAAACATTCAACCCCATCAAAAAATGCAGTGATGTAATGAACAGAAACTTTCTCAAAGAAGTAATCCAAATGGCTAAAAGGCACATAAGAAAATGCTCGAGATGATTATTCATGAGGGAGATGGAGATCAAAAGATCAATAAGATATCATCTCACACCACAGAAACAGGCCCATATCCAAAAGAACAAAAGCAACTGGTGTTGGCATAGATGTGGAGAGAAAGGGACTTTCTTAAACTGCTGGTGGGAATGGCTGATTGGTCCAGCCCTTTTGGAAAACAGTATAGAAAATTCTCAAAAAAATAGAAATTGAGCTCCCATTTGACCCAGCAATCCCACTCCTAGGAATATATTCCTGAGAGGCAAAAATGTACAGTTGAAGTTATTCTGCACTTGTATGTTCATTGCTGCACTGTTCAAAACAGCCAAAATCTGGAAAAATCCCGAGTGCCAAAGAATAGATGACTAGTTAAAGAAAATTTAGTACATCTACACAATGACTAATGTTTGGTGTTATTAGAATGATGTCATCAGCAAAGTGGAGGTGGTGTAGTTGCCGACCATCTATCTTCACTCCCATTCCTTCCAATTCCAGTAGTGGCATGACATTCTCGAGGGTGGCGCTGAAGAGTTTTGGTGAAATGTTATCACTTTGCAGAACCCCTCTCTTGACATCTATGATCAATTCTGTGTAGAATGGTAAGATTCTGTTATTGAGTCCATAATACAACTCACGGAGGATCCTGATGTATCGAGTTTGAATGCCCTGATTGGCTAGGGCTTCATGACTGCTTCCATCTCAACACAATCAAAGGCCTTCTTTAAATCAATGAATGTTAGACAGAGCAGCATCTTGAACTCCCGAGAAACCTCAATGAGCTTAGTTATCATTTGGATATAGTAAATCATGCTGAATCCTTTTAGGAAACTGGCTTGTTCACATGGTTGTCCTTCATCTAGTGTTCTGCCAATCCTATACAGGATAACTCAAGTGAACAGTTTATAGATGACAGACAATAGGCAGATTGGGCGATAGTTGCCAATGTCGTGGATGTCTCCCTTCTTGTACAGTAGTACAGTCCTGCTGGTTTTCCATTCGGACGGAAACTTGTATTCAGACAGGTAGCAAGTGAAGAGTCGAGCCAGCATATTGATGAGTACTTACGGCAGGTTCTTCAGGTGTTTATGTCTGACCTTGTCTGGGCCAGGTGCTGTTCGTTTCTTTACCGACAAATGGCATGTCGGATTTTGGGAGAACATTGGGAACGACATATCCATCCTGTGGAATTAAAATATTCAATAAAATATCAATAAAATAAAAGTCACAGGAACTCAAGATGAAAAGTTTAGCTATGACCATTTTCAAAGAAGTGTTGGCGGGAAAAGAATATAATAAAAAGAGTCTTAGAATATGATTATGCAACACTCTCTGGCAATTATCACCTTCTATACCTTGATTCATGGGCAAATAAAAGTGTGCAAATATATTATTAATGGGAATAGTATTGTCAGTTAATCATAGTTGAAATTTTATAGAATTTCTCTTGCTCTAGGAGAGGAAATATATCAGAAATTAAGAGGCAGGAGATCTAGTGAAAAATCAAGTCTTGTTCGTGACTGAAAAATTCAGACTAAGAAAGTGAGAAAATATATTCTGGGAACAAAAATTGAAATATAGATGTTTAAAAGCTAAAAGAAATATAAGAATGTTGAAATGACCTAGAATTGTCTTTAATTGTAAAAAAAACCTGATGACTGATGACAGGCCAAAGAATATTTTTATATTGTGAAATTCTTCAGAGGTAAATAATATTTAGAAATATATTAACAGTTACATTCATATATTATATCAAGACATTCCATACAGGTAGCTTACCCTGAAATTCATTTCACATTCATGTCTTTAATTTGGCATTATCTACCCTATATCCTCAGTATTACTTAATTAATGATTGAATCAAGTTACAATTACTAAGTGTTGGCTTATTACATACTAAATACCATTCCCAAGCGAAGACAATTAGAGAACATATGAAATCTTATCACCCAAGGTAGCTCATAGAATCAGAGATTCAGACTCTTATTTATAAAATGTTTCATCAATCTTTCATTATCATATATATGTGTATACATATAAGATATTCTTACTAGAGAAGTACATTTATTGCAAATGAATCATCTTCATGAACACATCATTATCCCTCAAAGTCACACTTCGCTTTAGGGTACATTCTTGGTTTTTTATTGTCAATGAACTTGAAAAACTACTCACAATTACATTATCATACAGAGTAGTTTCATAATCTTAAACATCTCCTTTGCCCACTGATTCATTCTTTTATCTATCCTAATTCTAAGTCACTTGTCATTTTTAATAGTCACCAAAGTGATATCTTTTTCATAGAGTATTATAATTGAACTCAAACAATACTTAACCATTAAGACAAGACTGGTTCTTATACGCATTTTAAGATTCTTTCTTTTTTGTAGCTAGATTTGCCCATTTCTCTTTGGTGGTCAATTATGTTCTGATATTTTGACTTCTACCTAGATTTTTCAATGACTATTTGAATGGTTATATTTATATATGAGATATTCAGATAAATAAACAACTGGAGATAACTTTATCTATCTGTATATCATCAATTTATTATTAAATAGAGAAAGAAAGAAAAAACAGAGAAATAGAGAGATAATGAGAAATATCACAATAAGACAATCTGCAAGCTAGAGACCCAAGAGTATTTAGTCTAAATCTGAAAACCTGTGAACTCGGTGATTCACTGATTTAAGTTCCAGTCCTGACGGGATGACAGTGGATGAGATATCCCAGTATTAAATTGAGTCAGAAAAACAGGAACAAATTCTTCCCTTTTTTCCTCTGTGCTATTTGGACAAGCAATGGATTGGATAAAGCTCAGTAGATTTACAAGGCATAACCTCCTTTGCTAAGCCCACTACTTAAAAGGCTAATTTCATGCTGAAATAGCAAGAAGTAATGTTCATATGTAATCTGTACACATAGGAATGGTAAAATTGACATAGTAAATGTTTATAAAAATATTATAAACATCCCTATGCAGATTAATTTTCTGGTCATAAGTTAACAACTCCTTTGGATAAATGGAAAATAGTGCAATTTATAGATTATATGGTAATGTTATATGCATTTTATTAAAAATCTATAAAATTACAGGGATATCTTATTGTTTTCATTTACATTTCCCTGATGATGTAAAAATACAGATTATTTTTATTTATTTTCTTCTACAATTTAATTCAACCATGTTTCTTTTTGTCTATTATTGGTATTATATATATTTTGTGTGATTTAAGCCTAAGCATGTTTTGGATACTAATGTAAATGATTCATGTTTTTAATTTTAAATTCAACTTTTTAATGCTGTTCTATGGGGATATTAGATAATTTGAATAATTTCTATTGCTCTGTACTCACTAATTAACTAATTTATGTTGTAACTAATATTCTTTTAAAACTGTTTTTATGATTTAGACATACTTTATTGTTTAATTATTAATTATTTACTGTTATACTTACTATATGTGCCTTGATTATTTTCTTTAAATTATTTAAATATAGGGTCACAGAGGTAGCACAGCAGGTAAGGCACTTGCCTTATAATTCAGAACCTGTCAATCCTGGTTCCATCTCTGGCACTGCATGTGGTCTCCTAAACAATACCAGAAGTCACTGGTAGGAATAGCCCAGAAGCATCACTTCATGTGATTCAAAATGTCCCCAATAATCTTAAAATGGAAGTTCAATTGTTAACTCACATATTTAAAGTTTTTCTGATAATTTATATGTGTATTATTCACATCTCTTTCTTTAGCTGACTTTTCATCTACATATGATCAGTTTTATTCTTATCCACATGTGTTATTTTTTATTTTTTTTATTCGTTTGGTATATACCCAGTAGTGATTAGAAGGCTACCTCTTGAATGCTGCTTTATGGCTGCCTTTGACAGCAGAGTTCAGTAAATCATGCAGTGCTGAGGATGGAGCCTGACCCTCCTTCCTGCACTGCATGTATTTTAGTCTTTTAACTATCTCTCTGACCAAACATGTCTCACAATTTTAATTATATTATTGATAGTGTGACACATGCTAAGTATTGAGAGCCTGGATTATTGTTTTTTAAAAAATATTATTTTAACCTGAAAGATAGTGTAAGAGCTGGCTTTGCTTCTACAAACTCCTGTATAATCCCCAGTACCACATATAATTCCCCTGAACACTGCTGGGTATAACCCCAAAACAAAACAAACAAAAAATGTTGTTGTTTTTATTTTCTTATATAATTTTGAAAAATTATCTTGACCTTTTTAGACTTAGACTTATATATATATACATATATCTAATACAGATATATATATATATGACTCTGAAATACAATAGTTTTATAAGAATTTTACAAATTTAATCTGGTTAATGTGGGATAATGGAACTATTGCCATTTTAATATAATAATTATTTTTTTGAAGTCTGTTTCCACATAAAAAATTACTTTCATTATTTTTTTAGAATAATAAAACTTCTCCTTGAGAAAATTTAATCAACTGGTACAGAAAAAATTCAGCTTCCTCATCTTTTTATTTTTCACAAACTATTTCCATCTTTAACTATGAGTTCTGTAATACAGATATATATATATACATATATACATATGTATATATATATAAATGAGATCTTCAGATTAATAAAAGCATAGATTGCTTTCTATATATATTCAATGTTGTTTACCTGGTCATATTTCTCATACCACTTACCTATGAAAAGGCATTTGTTGTGGTAGATTTTGAAGAACAAATCTATTATAGAAAATGTTCATGTTCTAAGTCTTTATCAACTCAAACTGTATTTAAGAGAGAAATGAAAATGAGAAAATAAGTATCACTCATATTTCCCTTATATACAAAGATGTGACACATACAATATATTACAGTGATTTAGATCATGGATTTTAGTCAGACAGCTTAGAATTAAGTAATGTACTTCAGCAATTGTTTGACCTTTAAAAATCAGCCTGTAGAGGACAGAGAGATAGCATCGTATTCATGGTGTTGCTTTACACATAACTGACCTTAATTCAGTACCAGGACCCCTTCTAGGAGTGTTCCTTGAGTTCTGCCAGGAATGATCTCTAAGTAAAGACCAAGGGATAAACCCTGAGTACTTTCAGGTTATGACCAAACAAAAATAAATTAGTTATGGGTGGAGGGTAAATCTGGTGGTATTTACTCCTAGCATTGTAATCAGAGTTTACTCCTGGCATTGTAATCAGAGGTCACTTCTGATGGTTTTGGGGGTCATGCTGGAGTTGATACAGAACCCGGGTCACATGTAAGGCAGGTGTCCAACTCCCTACACTATTGATATTGCACCCCCCCCCCCAAGAAAACTAAACAGCAAATTTTTCTGTACAATTTTGATAACATGCTTAATTGAACTGTTATGAAAATACAATTATATTGTCAATTTAACTTCTTTAGCAGGACTTTTTATGCACATAAATAAATATAGGTCTTTTGAAAAAAGCCAAATTAACTCATTTAATGCTTATAGGAGTTATCAAGTCACACACAAGATGCCACCCCCACACAATATAAAGATCAGAATAGAGACATAGATAGAGAGATATAAGCAATAAACAGTACTTAAGTTGACTTAATATCTGACCTTGAATTTACAATATGTCACCTATTATAAAGTCTGTGAAACTGTATAGATTTTATGCAGTTACCCTTTCAAGTTTCTGAATGTGATTTTCTGATTAGATATTGACTGTGATTTTTCACATTTAGTGGAAAGAGCAAAAGAGTCCAAAAGAATTTGTTTCTGGGACACTGCTGAGTATGTTTTGAGATTATGATCAAGAGCATATGTATTGCTATGAATCTTCAGACCCTTTTCCAATTAAGTGCTTTAAAATAGATGTTAGTATTTATAATTTTCTTTAGCCCAACCTTCCTACAAAAATATAGGACTCATGAGAAAACCACAGGATGCCATTAACAACACCCGCTGACCAGCTTAGACTGTCTGCATTAATGAGAGTTATTTCTGAACCTGACTGACATTCTGCCTATTGAAAGGATACTTCACTTCGAACACACTGTGAAATTGGTGGAAGCTAAATTGTGAGGTACAACTACTCATGACAATCTGCCAGAGTCTGTCACTTTAAGTTTGAGTGAGTTCTGTTCAGAGGACTCTTCCCATTCCCAAAATAAAATCCATAAGAAACAGTTTTAAGAGATAAGAGCAGTAGCAAGACATTTGACTTCATGACTAATATATGTCAGTTTTTAACTGCAACAAAATTTTCAAAATGATACCTGGAATAACATGCTTGAGAGCATATCTTATTTTGCAATATATTTATCGGATCATCCTGGAACTTTCTTGTTATTTTTTCCAATGAGTTAAAAATTAGCTTCCACTCTCCTCTCTAAACAAAATCTGAATAACTAAGACTTGAATCATTCACCATCATCTGATGTACTGTTAAGAAGTGTTAAATTGAATACATTTTTCTGCCCTAGATAAAAACTGTAATTACTGAAAATGTAAACAGCTATATAAATTCATCAGAAATAATTGTTTTTTAGTAGTGAATATGTTCACTGATTTTAATTCAGTCAAATATTTTATTAAACATCAAGTGTACACACTAAGGAATTTATTTATGAAACTTTACAGAGCTGAGTAACCTGCAACATGCCAGTTTAATGTTGTAATTCAGTAATATTTCACTTCAGTTTTGATCATATTAGAGTCACTAAAATCTATTCATTTGTTTAAAAAAAGAAGGAACAGTCCCTTGATAGTTCTTTGGACACAGAGTCTAAGAGAGAGTTATGAAAATAGGAATACAAAGAGGTAGATATGCATCATCTTAATTAATAGAAAAAGAAACAATACATGATTTATATATTAAAATATATTTTATCTATATGTTAAATATATATATATGACCAGAGAAAAATATTAGTAAAAAAAGAGTTCACTGGATTAAATTTTTTTCTATGATAAGGATGTTTTGAGAGATAAAATGCTTTATTTTAGGTTAGTATCCTAATTGATTAGCAGCACTTAGGAATATGAAACAGTAAATTAATGAATCATATACTTTTTTAAAATTAAATAAACGCTAGTTGGAGAAAGAATTAAAGAGGGTACAGAATAAAAGAATAATAAAAGATGTAGGAGAGAGTACAGTAGGTAGGGTGATTGGCTTGTATGCAGTCAACCCGATGCTCTATCTCCAGTGTCCATAGGGTCCCTCAAGACCTGCTAGGAATGATTCATATGTGCAGAGCCAGGAGAAATCCCTAAGACCAGCCATGTGTCACACAAAATGTTTCCCACACAAAGAAAAAAAAGAAATAAATAGATGAGACTAAGAAATATCTGAGAAACATTTGCAAAAGAGAAAAATTCCAATCTATATATTCAATGAACGTATCTAGCCACCAATAGGATGATATATTCAATGGTAACTTCTTTTATCAAATTGAAGCATAAATACATAACAGCAAAAATAAGAGAAACCAATTGTAGAAATAACAAGACACATTATTTTTAATGAACCAAAAATGAGATAGAAGAGAAGAAAGATAGAAAGAGGAGAAGAAAAGAAAGATAGAAAGGCACTTTAACATTTTTCCCAAAGAGTAGCAAAACATTTGCCTTGCATGTGTGAATTCAATTTCATGTATAAGTTCAATTCTAAGAAATAAAAAATAATAATTTAAACAAACTTCTTACCCCAGGTAAAGGGAACCAAATGAAGTTTGAAGATCAAACCAGGGTCAGTATGATGCAAGGCAAGTGCCTTCACCCCTGCACTAACTCTCTGGCCCACAACACAGTCATTTTTATTCCTTCTAAAATTTAAATTTTATCTATGCAAACAAAACTAATGTGGAATGATACGTAAAATAAGGAATAAAAAACTTAGGTAATATAATATTTGAATAAAATATAAATGCTTATCAAAATAATTTTATAAGGAGATAATAAATCAAAAAATAATGTTTGCTAGTCTGTAAATTTCTGGTAATGTTTCACAAATAATTTTTAGAAACAAATTCTAGGTACGTCATAATTACTGAGCTTTGTTTTGCTTTATTTTAAAGATTTGGAACCATTCACGAATTAAAATTTGTGGCAATTTTTCCAAGAGCAAGTCTACGTTGAAAGGGAGAGACATTTGAGCACATGGTGAAGGGATGCAGTTATACTGTTCATAGGTATAGTGGAGGAATGATGGATGCATGAAACCATCATTAGCAATATTTTTAGTTGCAGCAGCTCAATAAAGAATAAAAACTAAAAATGATCAATAAAAATTATAGCAATAATTTTTTTTTAAATAGCAAGTGTCAAAGTAATAGTACAGTGTGCAGGGTAATTGCTCCTGACACCCTGAGCCCCACCTGGAGTGATCTCTGAGTATACCACCAAGAGTAAGCCCTGATCACAGGTGGATACGGCCCCCAAAACAACAACAACAACAAAAGGAATTATTAGAAACTAGACAATAGTGTATATATTAAAGAGTACATATACCCCATAAATATTATTAAATGTTTACGTAGCTTTCTTTAGCTACTTCTATAAATAATGTTATTAAGTTTATGCATAATAATTAGCATATGCCTCCCCACATAGTAAATAATATCTCCAAAAAGAATTTACATGAATTATTTCAATGCCGTATTCTCTAAACAAATTTCTTTAGCAATCATTTGTGTTCTCTCACATATTTCAATTGTAGAAAAAAGGCAAATTTCAGTTCTCAAATCAGAAGAAAAATAGTTTTTGAGGGCAAATGGTGCATCACTTTCTTTATTGAGAAGCAAAATAAAGAATAAATCTTTGTCTATTTCTTTCAAAGGATACTTAAGGGGAATACCTCTGATTCAAAGCGGGCCTGCTTATTTGTTTGTTTTGTTTGGATCCCGCATTCAGCAGCGCTCAGGGTTTACTCCTAGTTTTGTACTCACTTATTACTCCTGTCGTTGAGGGTTGGGCGGAGACATAAGGATTGTTTTCAAACCCAGGTCGGAATGTAACCAAGGGCTGCCTCCTGCAAGGAAAGCACCCTTCCTGGTATACTACCTTTCAGGCCCAGACCATTTCACCTTCAGCTTCAGGCAACACGCATCAAATCTTTGTTAGTTGCCCTTTTTCACCCAGTGAGAAATCTCTGATTTGAAGCTCAAAATAGATTACTTAAGTTCACAAATATCTTGAAAGCAAAGCATTAATTTTTGGATATTGCCTTACCTTCGATAAATTAGGCAGAAACTATTTGCCAAACTCAGAGACTGATTCTGACCTCATGGCATCATGGGCTTTTTAATTTAGCATAGTAAAAAACTATATTTAAGTTTATAAAATCTATTTTATATAGAATATTGTCATATATTATGTGCAGATATAAAAAGGAAAATTATACATATATATTTGATTGATTTATATCTTAATGCCTGTACCTGCACTTTACTTGTTTATTTATTCAGGGTTTTGGCTAGACCAGGTGAGGCTCAGGCATTGTCTCTAGATCTGCACTCAGGAATCACTCTTGGTGGACTCAGAGACCCTATTGGATGCCAGGGATAGAATTTGCATCAGCTACATACAAGGCAGGTACCCTACCCATTGTACTATTTCTCCAGAGCAATATAGATGTCCTTTTATGCAAAATACAAATTTATAAACTTTGAGAGTCTATTTCAGTTGACTCTGGGGAAAAAGATACTTAAGTTAACCTATTTCAAGATAAATAAATTGAGAGAATACAATATGATCCTGTATTATATGTATTATATGCAACTCTAAAGGAAAATTCACAAGAACAAAAATAAACTTGTCATCTGAGCCTTCTGATGTCTTAAGTTTGCTTGCATTTTTGCAGAAAGCAGAAACTCAGTTAGGGAGAGCAAATACATGTAATATCTTTAGTGAAGAGATTGTGATACAGTGAAACATTATTGCCCCACAGGTAAAGGTTTCAAAGCACAGGTGTGATGGTGTGACATGTGTGTATGTGTTTGTGTGTGTGTGTGTGTGTGCATGCTCGAGCACACGTGCATGTGTCCACACAGGAGAGCAATTTTTCAAAAACTTCAATAAAAGATTTAATACTCAATAAAAAAAGTTGAAGTAGAAGAAGAAGAATAGATTGCTGAGGCCAGACTAGTAGTAGATGAGCCCCATGGAATAGTAGAGTGTGGAGTGTTGGGGTAGAGAGAAGGTAAAATCAAAAGGTGTATGGATGATTTTACAAAAACGTGGAAATTCCCGTTTAGTAACTCAGACTCACAATAAAAACCTTGAGTTATTAAATGTTTTATCCTTAAAGAACAATTCTTCCTTTTAAAACACATATGCAGAGAATAAGTTTGAATTTTCTTTTTAATATGTTCAAGTTTCAAAAATGTTGAGGTATTAATAATGTTTGCACTAAATTTCTCAATAACATTTTAATTTTAATATATGCCTCTTATAATTTCTCTTTCTTAAAAAAACAAAGCCCAGTTGAGTATAAAGAGAAGAGGACAGTTTGGTGGAGGGTGTGGTGTTAGAATGCTGTATGCGTGAAACCCTTTCACTAAGAGTATAGCATTTCATGGTGCTTCATGATATGCAACAACAAAAATACTTCCACATCAGTTACAGCTGCTCCCATGATTCCGAGGTCGAGAGATAGCAGGTACCATTAGTGGAGTATATATATAGTATAGTTTCCTATTTATGTATCCTCTTCAAATGGCATGTAGTACTCTAGTTAAGAGAGCAAATTAAATTTGGTATTGAATGGTTTTAAATGCTGATTAATGGAATGAAATCATTTATTAATTGTTTGATCCTAGTTAAGTCACCTACACTCTCTGTGCCTTCATTTTTCCTTGGAAACTATAGAAGTATGTAAAGAGGGTGAAATGTGCTTAGAGCATTTATTTAAACGGCCTCAAATGTATTTACTCAGAGAAATGAACTGCTTTGCCCAAGGTGATTGAGGTTCTGGTTAAAAGTCCAGACAGGAACTCAGACTTAACTACCAACTCTTCTCATGCAGACTCTCACAGTACTAACACATTGGCCCTTAAACTATTTTTTAATCTCTTAAATTGGTTTACTTAGTTTTTTAAATGAAAGCATTTTAATTATATGAGCTCATTAGTAATCAATCAAAATTTTATCATTACAGAATTATTTATTTCACTGATTTTTGAGATGATTTTAAATATCTTGCTAAATGTCTTTTTTTATCATTTATTTGAAAAGTTATCTGGGACTGTCTGCTGTTAAGAACTTATTGTGATACTTCTAGAAGAATTGCTCTGTTTTGGAAAGCTAAAGTCTGAATCGGTGTGAGAAATAGAGACAAATGACAAACTGATTCTTCAAATAGATTCCCTAATACCTTTCAGTGATATTCAGCATAAAATAGGTTTAAGACTCAGAGTAAGACCAGAAGCCAACAATCATAAGCCTATCTCCAAGTAGAAGAGAAATTCCCCGGGGATATCACTATGGAAACCTAAGAAGCTCAAACAAGCTACAAGAAGAAAAGGAAAGTATTGCACAAAATGAATTAAACCAAAACCTGTGGTAGCAGCTGAAGCAGTATTTATAATCCCTTACATGACTTTATTTAAAATTTCTTCTCCCAAGATGGTACTAGACTCTGTAAACACTCCTGGCTAGCAAGACTAGGCATTCTAACTCAGACTCAGTACTTCATAACAAAACTTATTTCAAGCTACATTAGGCTTCCCCAGCTGAGTTAACCATTACTATAATATAATGTTTGTTTCTTAAAAATAAAAAAGGAGTTTTCATTCAGTAGTCGGTGAACTGAAACTGCTGTATCTTAAAATCTCCTGTGAAGTTCAGAGTTATAAATTAGCCCACACTTTCACAGCTATAAATTATAGCCTGTTTTTCTCTTTGCCTTGAGAGATTTCAGGACAAAAGACAAAGTATTGAAGTGCTTTGAAGGGACACTCAAAACTAGAGACATTTTTTGAGAAAGAGTTAATAGCCAGAGATATAAAGTAATAAAAGAAGACATTATGAAGTGTAAGTAAGTTAGTTGGCCTTAAATTTATGCAAAGTCATGCTGGTGTTATTGTGTATTTGTTACTGAATTGTTAAGAGGGCTCAGTCTCCTTTCACAGTATTTGTGTGACTGTTATTTCAAAACAGAAAAGTAGGGGCTGGAGCAATAGCACAGCAGCGAGTAGGGCATTATCCTTGCATGCGGCTGACCCAGCTTCGATTCCCAGCATCCCATATGGTCCCCCAAGCTACGCCAGGAGTGATTCCTGAGTGCAGAGCCAGGAGTAACCCCTGTGCTTCGCCAGGTGTGACGCAAAAATAAATAAAATTAAATAAAATTAAAAAAGAAAAGAAAAGTATGTTGATACACACAAAATCATGAGGTCCCAAACACACTTTAGATTATTTTAACTCTTTCCTATGTATTGCTACTTTTCTAAATTATTTAGGGAATATATATATATATATATATGTAAAATGTGAATATATGTGTGTGTGTGTGTGTGTGTGTTTGTATCTAGCACTGTAGCACTGTCCTCCCGGTGTTCATTGATTTGCTCAAGTGCGTACCAGTAACATCTCCATTGTGAGACTTGTTACTGTCTTTGGCATATTCAATACATCACAGGTAGCTTGCCTTCACTATTTGTGCTAACAGAATTTTCCCATTTTTTCCTAATAGGATACCTTTAGTTGCCTATTTTTACCAACTTTAATGCCTATGTTTAGTCTTTTGTGAAATTAATGGTGGTATACATTTTTTTCTAATGTAGGAGTACTGCTATTTATTCAACCATTGTTTAAGCTGATTGAGTTAGGCATGAACTCCACAGCTCTTTTTTTATTCAGAATGTTAATTTTATTTTATTATTATTATTATTATTATTATTATTATTAATCACTGTGAGATGCAGCTACAAAGCTTTCCTATTTGAGTTTCAGTCACACAATGATCGATTACCCAATCCTCCACCAGTGCACATCCTCTACCACCAAGGTACCTAGTATCCCCCCCATCCCACTTCTACCCCTGCCTCTATAGCAGACAATCTCTGCCATATTCTCTTTTGTATTGCTTGTTATGAATAGCATAAGATGGCCATGAGAGTGGTCATGTGCTCCTTAAATTCTAAACTTTTAAATAATAAGGGTCTGGAGAAATCTCTGCAGTGATCTTCTCAGTTCAGAAATTCTTTGGGGTGTCTCTGGATCATGGCCATTAAGTAGATTCAGTAGCAGTCAGAGGCAGTTTGTGGCGGTGACCTTTAGGATTCCATGGGGACAGGAGGATGAGAAGGACAGGCCCATCGCCTATCCCAAGAGGCCTGGTGTTTGTCATCACTGAACCGGTGTACCTGCACTTCTCACTGGATTCTGGAAATTGGCAATTGCTAGGGATTTTAGGGGACAGGTGGAAGGATAATGCCCTCCCTGTCTGAGGCACCCTGATGAAGTCGGTCTTGCTTCAAAATCCGGACACATCACTTCAGCGAGCTTCTCATTTCAGAGATTTTTGTGTGTCTCTGGATCATGGTCCTTGTTTCCTTCTTTTCCAGAGAAATAAACTATTGACATAAGCCCTGCAGGGTGGGCCTGTTCGCCTGCCACACCCTGTGTCAATGACCCTAACTGCGGCTTTTGATCTCTTTCGAGACTTATGGTTCTCTGAAATAAGGCCAATAAATGAGCTTGTATAGCTGTGCTGGAGTGGTGTGTGGGTGTAGTTCCCACATATCTAACTTTTGGCCATTTAATTTCTTGGTTAACTTGGTTCCAAGGTGTTGGGGTCCAGCCGAAGGCACAGCAGCAATTTTGGTGTATCAGGAAATCTGAAGGCACTATCAGGCTGCTGATGCACTCACCCAGCAGGTACAGGCTGACCTGCTGGCGACACCATACCCCCTGGTATACATTTCTTATATTAGACAACTTGAAAATTGTAAAATTAAGTTACGATTTAAGAGTCAGCAAACAACTTAGAGTATCATGTTGTTTGCTAATCATGTCATAAAGAACATTTCCTGCCAAAACAATATGGATAGCCAATTTTTCTGCTCCTTCTTACTCAGAGAATGTAGGATCCTGTGCTTTATATAACTAGTAACAGTATTTGGGGAGCAGAGCAATAGTACAAAGGTTAGGGTGCTTGCCTTGCATGTGCTTAATGAAGGTTCACTCTCCAATATCATATATGGTCCCCTAAACTTGATTGGTCTCTGAGCACAAAGCCTTGAGCACTTTCAGGTGTGACCCCCAAACAAAAACAAAACAAAACTAAAATCTTTCTTATTAGGATTTTAATTTTCATGTTACCTTGAAAGAGCCACAAACCACTGATAATTTTGATGACTTTTAATAACAATAACACTATCTGTACCATAACAGTAAAGCCCTAAAGTTGACGTAAGAAAATTTGGGTTTGTAACATCATTTTTGAAACCAATGACTTACATGAGTTGATATTGTTGCTTTTGAGAAATATTTTCCTTTTTTCATAATTTCTTTACTGTGAAACAATACATAAAACATGATCTTACATATGACATATTCTATATTTACTTTATTTTTTATACTAGCAAGTATTATATTCAATATAAAGATAAATAAATTAGCGATAAATAAATCTTTATATAAAATCTCATTCTCAGGGTGGGTTAGCAACTATATATTTGTGTCAGCTACAGCTGGTCGCTAAACAAAAGGAATGAAAGAATGCCATAGTAATATTAAAATCTTGCAATATATTTCACAGTTGTCTCATGGTTACCTTTTTAAAAAATTTTTATTAGTGAGACACCATGAGGTACAGTTGCAGACTTACAAATTTTCTGCTTGGGTTTCAATTATACAATGATCAAATACCCATCCCTCCACCAGTGCCCATTTCCCACCACCACGGATCCCAGTATCCCCCCCCCCCCCCCATCCCACACTGCCTCTCTGGCACAGCATTTCCCTCTGGTCTCTCTCTCCTTTTGGGTATTGTGGTTTGAAAAAGAGGGATCCTTATTTTTGTTAGATATGAAAATAATCTGGCATTAAATCTGTAATTAAGTCTGGTCATCCATTTTTCAGAGTACTATGGGTTCCTACTATGGGTTTCTATTAGAAATTTCCAGGTAAGTAATACAGATACCAGCAGTGATTTTACAGAATGGTAGGGTCAAAATTTACTGAGATATATGTTCTGGTATGTTTATTGAGCACTTTGTTTATACGCTATTAAAGATATGTATGACTGACTAGACATAATTTATAGAGGAAATTTATACCTACATATAAATTCAAAATGGGGACCTTGTATATAATGGAAAATTATAATATATACGTTCAAATAATCACATTGTACATATATTTAAATATGGGTAGACACAGTCCTCCCGTTGTTCATCGATTTGCTCGAGTGGGCCCAGTAACATCTCCATCATGAGACTTGTTACTGTGTTTGGCATATTGAATATGTCATGGGTAGCTTGCCAGGCTCTGCTGTGCGGGCGAGATACTCTCGGTAGCTTGCCGGGCTCTCCGAGAGGGGAGGAGGAATTGAACTCAGGTCAGCCATGTTGGCCGCTTGTAAGGCGACCGCCCTACCACTGTGCTATCGCTCCAGCGCATATTTAAATATAGTACATTTAATTGTATCTTTGTTACTCAAATAAGTTGTTACTCAAATAAATACTCAAATTAGTTAAATAATTAAGTAATCCATTGTATATTTCTCTTTATACAATTTGAAACATTATAGATAATATTAAGATTGAATTTAAACATCTGTCCAAATATTTTAATCAAAATACATCTATTTTACCAGAATACATCTATTTCTATATTATTTATGTCCTTCCATATTTTTTCTTCTACATTTACACATACATATAAATACATGCAGACAGCACATGCAATGCAATAGCTAAGTATTGATTTTATGTGAAACTTTTAAAAAAACAACCCACATTGTAGTACACATTTTTCCTAAATTTTATTAACAAAATATTTACTTTAGATAAATTTTAGTTTTACATGTAAATTACAAATATGTTAGAGCAAATTTCCATATACCTCATTATTTTAACAACATCTTACATTGCCACCTATGTATTAAACCAATTATCTGTCACTGTCCTACGTTGTTCATCGATTTTCTCCAGCGGGCCCAGTAACATCTCCATTGTGAGACTTGTTACTGTGTTTGGCACATCAAATACATCACGGGTAGCTTGCCAGGCTTTGCCGTGTGGGCAGGATATTCTCAGTAGCTTGCCGGGCTCTCAGAGAGGGGCGGAGGAATCGAACTCTGGTCGGTCATGTTGGCTGCCTGCAAGGCAAACGCCCTACCTGCTGTGCTATCGCTCCAGCCCATTGAACCAATTATAGAACAATTTTATTAACAGTTTGTTCATCACTCAGCCTATCTCTACTGTCCATTGATATTCTTAATCTACTACAGGATCTTCAGTAGTAGGCCATTTGTGTTTAGTTGTTAAATGATTCTGTCACATCCTCTTGACTAGGATACTTTCTTAGACTGTTTCAAAAAGACCTTTGTCAGTTGTGATAGCTTTAACCAAAGCAACTTCCTCCATCACAAGACAATAGACATACACAGTCCTGTTTGCGTTTGGTCTTATTTCCAAAGTTACTTAGGTGAACAGTTTTTCCTCCCTCCCCATTCAGTGAGATTCTTTCAAATATTACTAGTATAGTTCAATCACCTTGTCATAGTTTTACATTCTATCCTGACATCCTCAATATTGTATGCATTGTTCTTCTCTTTATATGCTCTTCCCTTTGAATATCCATTCTGGGCTGTTAAATTCTGTTGAGTTGTTGAGTTCTCTAGCCTAGATTCTTATCTAGTTTCTGAGACCTCCCCTATATTCTGTTCCACATTTAAAAACCTCTACATCTCCAAAACTCTGGCAACTCCTTCACTATGTCTCGCACTTCTATTTTTTTTCAGATACCACGTGAATGCAATAATGTGATTTTCGTTTCAGAATGGCATCTCTCACTTGGAGATCAATGTAGATTTTAATTAGTCAGTGCCTTTTCTTGACTCGATGACAGGTTTTCTTTTTGAATGCTGAGCAAACTTCCACTGTAAAGATAAAAAATAAACTTTATTTGCACATTTATTCATTAGCCACTGAATGATATCTAGGTTGTTTTCAATTTGGGACAATTATCAATAGAATAATATAATAAAATATATACACAATAAATTACATGTTTAATATAGCATACACATACAAATAAATTGACCCATGTGTTGGGTTTTGTGTGGATATATTTTCAAATAAACTGTATTGGCTGGAGCACAATCACTAGATCATTTGGTTATCCTTCAGAAAAAAATGGTGTATGTAGTTTGCGGAGCTGGGAGTGACTTACTAAGGAGTGTTCACAAAGACCTGGAATCACTTCTAGAAATAATCAGCCAGCCAGGCATTACAGTTCAATGCTGGGGCCACTACGATCACGACCAACAATGTTTAGATTCTAGGACTATACATGGAAGTGCTAGATGGTCCACAAAATGCTGTAATTAAAATTTCTTTCTTTGTCCATGTAATTGTCATCGGGGCTATCTCTCACAGTCCCAAAATTATTTTTAAAAGAAAAAGAAGGAAAAGAAGGCAGAAGACAAGGAGAGGGAAAAGATCAAGGAGCAGGAAGAGAATATTTAGAAAACTCTTGTTTGCATTTTTTGTCTTATTTAAGTTAATATTTGGTTGTCGGGTTTGGGTAGACAGGGCTTACTCCTGACTTTATGCTCAAAAATTACTCCTGATGGTACAAAGGGAAAAATCTGAGGTGTCAGGTATTGAACTAGGGTTGGACCCACACAAGTAAGTGCTTTACTGTACTGTCTCTCTGACATCTAAGAAAATATTTGTAGAGATCAGTTACACACATATTTAGGGGATCATAGGCCATTCTCAGGAATGCTCAAACTGGCAGTATGTTGCTTGGATCTGGTGGCATTCTGGGAATTGTGCAGTACAAAGAATGCCCTCATAACTTAACACATGTGAGACATTCGGTTCATTCTACCACTTGAAAAATCTTTCCAGTCCCTAAGTTAATTGTGATATTCTTGGGAGATATTTCAAATAATAATAACCACAGATAATTTATAAAACACCTACAATACTACAACATTGATTCAGATAGAATATATTTTTAAAATGAACCTTACATTTAATATAATGACACTGAGAGCTTTGAACTCCATTGGTCATACTAGTTTTGAATACTGAGAACATAAGAAGATTGCCAGCTTATTTGTTCTGGACCCTCTTCTTCCATGAAGTTATAAAACACATGCAGTGATATGTTTATATTTCTACATCTTTGCAAAGTGAGCAGATAGACAAGTATCGCGGTGGCCAATTACAAAAAGATTCTGAACTTAGAACAATGAAGACAGTTCATTCTGTAAAAGTGTAAATGTGTTCAACACTAGAATTTATTGAATATTTGTTAGTGCTCAGTTTTAATAATTGCATATTATTTATTATTTATGAGGGCTGGAGCGATAGCACAGCGGGTAGGGCGTTCGCCTTACAAGCGGCCAACATGGCCGACCCGAGTTCGATTCCTCTGCCCTTCTCAGAGAGCCCAGCAAGCTACCGAGAGTATTCGATATGCCAGACACAGTAACAACAAAGTCTCCAATGGAGACGTTACTGGGCCCGCTCGAGCAAATCGACGATCAACGGGAGGGCCTTTACCTTACCTATACAAATAATGATAGTAATTTTTAGGTAATTTGTATTATTCCATTACTTATGTATATTTGAAAGGATAAACTAAGCTCTATTTTTGCTATTTTTATAGCACATATATATTACTATTTTATAAGTACTCAATAATGAGCAAAAATTGTTCATAAAAAGAAAATCCATTTACTCTTTAAACATATTAACTTCAAGAGAAATTCTACCTATTGTAATTTTGAATCTGTATGCAGTTCCTCTGTTAGCTTTATTTAATAAAAATGAATCTTTTTTTGAAATTGCTTTGTCTTGCAAATATCTAAATTTCTAAGCTACATAGCTCTCATTTTAAAGGATAATGGCTTTACTTAGAATCAATTTTTATTGCCTCCAATATAATTTAGAGAAGTTTAACAAATAATCTCAATTACCAAAAAAAAAAGTAGAAAAATTGCTGTGATTTACTATGTTGGTTTCTTAGCATTCAATAACTTTTTTTTGTTGGGCAAATTTGTCTAATCCTCTCACCCCATAAGCAGCGCTCCTTGAAAATTAACTTTCTTGTTATTTGATAGCTGAACCATCTTCATGAATGTATCAGCCTTGGTATTTTAAACGTATGGCTAAACATCACTCCTCAAATTCAAGACATAACTGCATCTACCTATGTGCTTATATTGGTGAGTGTGAGAGAGAGACAGTAGAAAGAGATTTACAAGAAGTCTCAATATTCCTAAAGATTAAAATAACCTATTAGGACAGAAACCTGGGTTTGATTCCTAGCACTGTATGTTCTCTGAGTACTATCAGAAGCAGTCATTAAGTGCCCCTCCTAAGTATAAATAAATGAACATGTGTCACCGTCTTCCATTGCCTTCAGCTTGAATACTGTAACTAGACATGAAATCACATGTGGAAACTGTAGATGCCTATAAAATATGCTCCTTTTAGAAACGCACATGATCTGTGCAAATTTCTATAAAGAAAACCTATGCTGTGATGGTCTTTCCCTGTTATTTAGACTTTTATTCATGCATATGTTATATGGTTTAATAACATATTAGGGAGTGTTGAAGCACTCTTCTGTTTTTAGATTGTAATTTCTGAACACATTTCAGTTGTTTCTATTGCCCTAATTTTAGTTCATAGATCATTTATTCCTTATTGTCCAATTTACTATGTATTGAATTTTTGCAGCATTGCAGTTTTTCAGATTGAGAATTTACATGTATACGTATATATTACATGTACACATATATATTCCCATTAATATCTGACATTTCCTTGCATACATAAACCCACACCACTCTCTTCTTTGCCCATTGAATTTGTCACTAATTTTCATTATGTAAATATAATCCTCTTTACTGTCTGACATTTCCCTCCATATGAAGACTCACACTTCTCTATTCTCTGCCTACTGAGCTTGTTGCTATGAACTTGATCCCTGTTCCTCACCTTCTAGAATAGTAGGTCCTTCAGGAGGAATGTTAAATTAATGCAGTCTCACACCCTATTTTGTTTCAGTTCAAGAGTTGTTTCATTTCCAATTTCCGCCTGCTTTTGTCTGCTTCCCAGTCCCTCCAAATATTGTTTACTTGCTTTATTCTTTACCAGGTTTCAAACTTATTATAAGCAGGTAGTTAAAACCTAATGAAAAGTATACTTTGGATGATATAAACTTAGAGATACATGTTTCCCTATGGTTGCATATAAATTTATTGTCTCTTATTGATATAAGTAATTTTGTAGGAATATTTTTGCCCATTTATTAAATGCAGTTACATAACATAAACCTAAAAGAAAATGGCCATTTAAGATTTTAAATTATGTTAAATAAAGTTTTTTGTTAAATATCAGTACATATTGCTAAACTGCTTTCTATAGTGTTCATAAATTTTCATTTTCTAACTGCAAAATAATATTATGCTAACCTTTACACTAGATGTTGCATTTGGGCCACTTTTTAAAAAGTGGGTAAAGTATAACTGTTAAGCAAAATTGCCTTCATGTTACTTTAATTTACTTATTTTAGTATTAGTATGGTGAGGATGCACTGGCCTTCTTTAATTGACTCAAATTTTGACTGATAGGTGTTTCAAGCTAGTAAGACTGATTTGGCCAACTCGGATGTCTTAATGACAGTATTGCTTTAGACAACGAAGCTTTCCTTTATCTTGTGAAATTTGTACAATTTTTATAATCACTTTAACTGACAATATTTCAGTCTTGCATTCTTACAAGACAGTTTATGATAGGGACCACTTCAGCAGCTCTAAGCTTACAATTGATACAGGCCAGATAGTTGAGATAACAAAAATAAATTGAGAAATCGTTAAAAAAAAGCTTCTGAAATAGTTATTTTTATTTCCACACCTGGATAAGCACAGTAAAATAAAAACAATAATTTTGATGAGGTGTGCAATAATAAGAGGACACAGTGACTATTTATATTACCCTTTGAGGTTGAATATGCAGAACAATGACTTACATCACAAATTATACTTCCTGTTAGATAAATTGTCAGGAGGTTGTTGAATGCCTTAAACTACAGAATAAAAGCCAGGAAAAAGAGTACTGTGCTAAATTAAGTAAGCTGAAATCATATTCAAGGAACATTATATCTTTAATACCATTAAAGTTAAATTGTGGGTGGTCCTTCATGCCCTACCAAGGTCATGAGTTTCCCCCCCATGAGTGGCTCTCCAGCACGGCCATGGCTCCAGAGGCACAAGGACTTAAACCAGAGCCCGGCAGCTTGTGGCAGAGAAGTGAATGGACTATGCGTTAAACTACGGCTCCATGCCTCCCCAGGAGGGAAAGGGTGTCTCTCCCTTCCCCCTCCCCACCCCCGCCCCTGATAGCAAGGTGGCTACCACCTCAGAGCTTACTGGAAAGCCAGGTATGAACCGGCAATGACGGGGCAACTGCAGCCTCATGGGAATGGGGGGCGGTACTGGCTTGTCCTTTATGCCCTACCGAGGTCACAAGTTGCCCCCCCATGAGTGGATCTCTGGCACAGCCATGGTTCCAGAGGCACAGAAACCAATCTTATGATTATCTGGCTCTTGGTAGAAATTTCTCCAGACATAATTAGTAAAAGATCAGAAATCCAAAATTGCAGTCGCACAACATCATATGGTTCTCACAAACAGCTATAGAAAACAAATTATTTCACAATGCTTTTCAGCAGTTCTGATTGTTGGGTGGAAATTCTAAACAATAATGGTGCATCTTTGTCAAAATAATGAATGTAATCAAAGTAGAGAGAGTTAAGTAGAAATCATCTGCTTCACAGGCATTGGGAGGGGTGGGAGGTGGGTATATTGGGGTTCTTGGTGGTGGAAAAAAAGTAGCAGTGAAGGGAAAGGTGTCTGATCATTGTAAGACCAACACTTAAACCTGAAAGCTTTGTAACTTTTCCCACAGTGATTCAATAAATAAATATAACAAAAAAAAAGTTAAATTGTAGGTACTTCAACAACCATCAAGTAAGCACTCGCAACTGTTAAACATGTTTATCCCATGGGTTTTTTTCCCTATAAATATATATATTTTTTTTCAGTTTTTTCTCACATTTGGTTAATTATGACTATAATGACAATCATTAGATCTACATACAGAAAAGAAATTGAGGCCTTAAAATGCATGGGCACTTACTATAATCACATAATGTAAATTTGGAATTTGATCTCAGATAAGTAGTCTATAAATTATAACCAGGACAGAGAGAGAGAGCTTGAGGGGCTGAGACTATGCTTTATGGACAGGAAATGCAAGTTTTTTTGCACCATCAGGAATGACCCATGAGAACAGATTCAGAAGTAATCAGAACTATTAACTGTGCCCCAAAATAATTATACACACAGGTACACACACACATAGACAAATATATACACATATGTAAAACTGAATAAGCATTTTGTATGACATATAAAAATGATTGGGTATAGATATACAACTTTCTAGAAATTAACTGACAAATTTCCTACATTAATATGTGAATGACCTTACAGACTTTTCCATGAAGATGTTGTAGTTATATATTTATTCATGTAAACTATAAACCATTTATCTATTTTATGTAAGTGTACATATATGATGTTAAGAATGTAACCAAGGGGCTGGAGCAATAGCACAGCGGGTAGGGCGTTTGCCTTGCACGCGGCAAACCCAGGTTCGATTCCCAGCATCCCCGAGCACCGCCAGGAGTGATTCCTGAGTGCAAAGTCAGAAGTAACCCCTGAGCATTGCCGGGTATGATCCAAAAAGCAAAAAAATAAAAAATAAAAAGAATGTAACCCAGATGTTCTGCATCTATCAGTCAAGCCATGAGTACAAAAAAGATGACATTAGGAGTCAAAATTTAATTATTTTTGGTTTTTAAACCCTTTATCAATGTTGCACAAAAGAGCAGTCCTCCAGAGCCACACAGGTGTGGGTTCAAAGAGAAATCAATGTGTCAGCATGGAAGTTTCATTTCTCCACTGGAGGGCAATGGCTGTATCTGTTCTCCAGGATTCCTGCTTAGTAGAATCTATCTCTTGAAGCTGACAATATTGTTTTTTCTTATTTCTGTTTTTGTTTTGGCACTTTCCCTTCCCCCTGTAGATGTTGTTATGATGATGAGGGTTGCACTGAGTTGCGGAACTCATATATTTTGGTTCTTTTGCTCTATAGTGGTTACACATCAGGATAATGTGTGCTCTTCAAGGCTAACTCCCTTGTGTTGCAGTGCTTATCCATGTGTTCACAGGGGCTCACACTCCATGCAGTCATCACAAATCTTTTATCACACTCCTTGCAGTACTTATTCCCTTTAATTATGGTGCTCACACACAATTGACAGAGATGACAAGTGTGGCTGGTAGTGTCCTGTGGTGCCAGGGACTACCCTCAGCAGACAGAATTGCCAGTATCATACTCAGTGACATTGGACAGCAACTAGAACTGACTGAGATCTCAGTTTCACACTTTTAAGGCAGGTGACTCAGTCACTGAACTAACTTCCAAACCCCAAAGCTGACGCTTTTAAGTAACCCATGATATATTTTCAACCATCATTTCTACTTTATTGGTTATTTAATTTTGCATTTAACCTAGTAAATGTTCTCTTCCTCTTTCCTTAAAAAATTATTTTCTCTAACATACATATAAATACTATAAATTTTATGTTTTTTATCTAAATTCTTTATCTAAATTCTTCTCACTTAAAAATCATCACTGTCAAGTATGTTTTTCATCTCATACTAATTCTAATTCAAAATTGTTGTATCAGTTACTTTCATTTAGAAATGTGCTTTTAGGGCCAAGGAGCTAGCTCAAGGGTTGGAGTGAGTACAAACCTCCACCTTTAATTCACTGTATTACGTGGCTCCTGAGCTTCTTCACCATAGTCTTTCAGTCCTCTGAGTATCTTTAGATGTGCTTGTGGTGTTCCATCTCCACCAGATCAAATCAGGATAGAGTCATTGATCCTTCAGAGAACACTAAGTCTTTATTTCAGAACACTGAATCTTTTAGCTAAGTTAGTGGAACATCACTAGGTTTGAGCCTTTATAAACAAACAAGAAAAATATCCATTTTATTCAATTATTACCAGGGAATCAATTTGTGAAAAATTCTGAACATCTCTTTCTCTTTTCAGTCTTTGAAAGTTTTTTTCATTATCAATTTTGAGCAAATTACTCAAAAAGCACTCTATTTTTCATACCATCCTTGATTTTTACCTTGGATTTATATTTGAATGTATTCATTGTTTTTTTCTACTGCTTTTAAAATCATTTTCCAATAGACTTCTGGTAGTAAATATAACATAGCACATAAATATGCTATGATTTAATATCATATATCTGGAATCTATATAATATTAATAAGCCTGTTATTCTATTAAAATAGTTTGTTTTGCAATATATTTATACAATTTTCCCCTAAAAGTTTCATATTACCAAATGATTCATGAAAATAATATTTCCGGACTCATAATTCTAAAATAAAGGGTTTTCATTAGCCTTACTACTTGAAGATTCATTTTATCTCATACAAAATCCCTGACTCATGCAAATATTCATGTGAATCATTATTTTTTTAACATTGTTGTGGTAGTTAGATGCTAGCTTGATTTTTTTATTTGTAGAAATCAAATCACTATAAATTCTGTTTAATATATTATCTTCACTGTAATTATTAAAAGGAAACTTCTCTGTCCAAAATTTTCCTATTAGATGGGCTGGAGTGATAGCACAGTTTGTAAGGCATTTGCATTGCATGCAGCCACCAGGGCCGACCCCAGTTCGATTCCTCCATCCCTCTCATAGAGCCCGGCAAGCTACCAAGAATATCTTGCCTGCACGGCAAAGCCTGACAAGCTACCCGTGATATATTTAATATGCCAAACACAGTAACAAGTCTCATAGACCTGGATGGAACTGGAAGACATTCCAAGGTGTTCCATGCTAAGTTAAATAACCCATAAGGAGAATGATAAATAACAGATAAGCTGTTTCAATACTGACCAATGAAGCATACCCTTTGACAACACTAAGGAAGTTGTCTAAGTGGGAGGACCTGAAAGAAGTGTCCAATAGACTGAGGTAGAGGGAAGGATTTCTACATCTTTTGCATAACTTTTTTATATATAAATTTTATGAGAGATTGGATATATAGCTATATACAATAGGTACAAAATAAAATACTTACTTTTAATAAATAATAAATAAATTACATTTTAAACATTCTTCATGTTCTTTATGTTAACGTACACAACTCCTTGTGAGGCCAGGACCCATAATTTAAGCAGCTAATATGAAGGGTTATTGATACTTTTGTAGCAAAAATGGTGTGGTAACACCACACCCTAAAATTTATAAACTTTCACATGCTTTAGCCTAATGTCACTCAATTGTTAATAATAAAGAAGATGTTCAAGGGTCTATAGAAATCTATTGATCAGTGGTTCTGTAGTCATTTGTTTATAATAGTGTAGACATAGTGTAGACATATGTATTAACTAAGAAGTTTGAATATTTTCTTCTCTTCTATTTATGTTTTATTTATCTATATTCAAAAATTTTAATATGGTGGGGTTGGAGTGATATTACAGTAGGTAGGGTGTTTGCCTTGCACGAGGTTGATTCCCAGCATCCTGCAGAGTCCCCGGAGCACGCCCAGGAGTAATTTCTGAGTGTTTGATCCAGGAGTAACCCCTGTGCATCTCCAGGTGTGACCCTGCCAAAAAATTTTAATATGGAACAATTATTCATCCAAGTAAAATATTTTTAGTTACGTATTCTATAGGAATTTTATTATTAAGAACTGCAGATGTCTCTTTCCAATGAACTTAGTTAAAATATATTAAATTGTCTTTGGAAGAAAATCCTACTGTTAAAATATGTAGGTCTTATGAGAATAAAAATAATTTTCTGTTAAAAATATTTAAATATCTTACAATGTCTGGATATTCTACAATTATTCAATTTTCTCTTTCCTTGTAAATTTTAATTTCATGGCATAAAAATCAGAGGCAAATTCTGTTTTAACCCTTGTTTTGCTAATGAAACAACAGAGAAAGTAGGGCTGAAGTCAGTTGTGAATGTTACTCAACCTCAGAAAAGATATTATGCCCTGTGTGCTCTAACTTTTAATACTTTTTATTATTTCATTTTTCTTGATTTCTTCACTGTACATGTGTAAGATTTACTAAAGCAATATCAAATAATGAAACAAAACAAAACAGTGAATTGAGATATCACTCCATAGAATTCAGACTCATAAAATTGGACTCCTGTACTTCTTCCACAAATGAATCATAAAAGATTCATATAGTTTGAGAAGTCATGTGATTTTATTGAGTCTTTATTACTCATTCTATGAATCAGAGAATAAAATCCTGAGAATAAAAATAATGTGGTAGAATGATTAGGTAATTCCCTGATGTATTATACACAGATATTTTTATCAGACACTATGTGTGTGCGTATGCACTTGTATGTATATACATAAATTATGAATGCTGCTATTATCAATTTCTCAATATATTGGAAACAAGAAAAATTTAAAAAATGGAGAACACTAAATGAATTTTGATTGGAGAGTTTACCTAGGACTTCTTTGATTTCCTTTGACCCATTCTGCAATAAAAAACTATGTACCAAATAAATCATGGACTAAAGGAAGACAACTATTAATCACTTTTTATAATTTTTCACTACTGTGTTGCTTATCCAAGCATAAACCTTGCTAACAAATAAAAAAATAACACAGCACAAGAGATATATTGCTAGAGTTAAGTCACTGAACTACAGTAAAATTGTATTGTCACTACCATCCCAAAGAAAATACAAAACAGATTGTTACACATTAATCATTCTTTTCATTTACATGTTTAACAATAGAAATAAGAGGTTTTTATTAATGTCGGACATGAAAATATTATGTCAAAAAGTGAAAATAATATAGTTTACTATGAGTCAGACCTAAAATCTATGTATTCCTGTGGAAATTCTGTCATTACCTTTATCTTGTTCTTATGATTTTGACTTGAATTAGAGCATAATGCTCTAGGAAATGCTCTTTATAACTTTAGGAAAATTAGAAAAGTTTGTGATGTAGTTACAAAAAAGAAAGAAAGGAAAAATTATCTTGTGGGGTTACTGAAAGACAATATAGGATATGCCAAAATAAAAATGAACTTTGGAGATGCCCATGACTTTTGATGTTGCACACATATGCAAGTAAGCCATTAAATTTTGCCTTTATCAATGCAGAAAAGAG
Source organism: Sorex fumeus (assembly GCF_029834395.1). Taxonomy (NCBI): domain Eukaryota; kingdom Metazoa; phylum Chordata; class Mammalia; order Eulipotyphla; family Soricidae; genus Sorex; species Sorex fumeus. The sequence continues at coordinate 17,150,905 of NW_026606064.1, forward strand.
AACAAACACATAGATATTTTTTATCAGACACCTTCAATTCCGAAAGTGCAAACTAATAATACTGCATTGGTTTATAACATAAAGGCTGGGAAAAAAAGTCAGAAAAAAGGTTTTGTGTGTGTTCAGTCTTCAGTGTGCCTCTTTAATGAATTGTGTCTGAAAGGAGGAACAATATTATAAATGTCCTCCCACCTACTCAAAAGAATGAGAATGAAAATCATTTATCACAATTGCTTGAAAAGCCAGAGATATTTTAGGGAGAATTTATAAACTGACAGTATTTTCGTTTATCTGATTTGAATAATAAAATGCAAGGATTAGGTTTCAGGTTTGCATATGAATGGAAAGCTATATTTTAGCACTGAAAGGAAAAACTTTAGTGAGATCATTTAAAATTGAAGAATTAAAAACATTTACTTGTAAAAATTAAATAAACATTATTTCAGGTTAATAATTTTTGGAGATAGGGTGATTTTTCTAGTCATTATGTGATAAGCATAGACAAAATAATTACTCTTATTATGGTAAAGGCCCTCCCGTTGATCGTCGATTTGCTTGAGCGGTCCCAGTAACGTCTCCATTGGAGACTGAAAGGATGTATATGGTTTGGGGGTGGGGTGGAGTTTGTGTATTTAAATTTAGGTAAAATCAGATTATAATTCTGTTAATGTTTTAGGAAAATACAGTCATAGCTCTTCATATACATGCCATACCATGGCCACCAATATTTAAGTTACAAAAGGATATGGCTTTGTAAAAGTTCACTAGAGTTCAAGCACTGTAGCACTCTCCTCCCGTTGTTCATTGATTTGCTTGAGCTGGCACCAGTAACATCTCCATCGTGAGACTTATTGTTACTGTTTTAGGCATATGTAATATGCCACGGGGAGCTTGCCAGGCTTTGCCGTGTGGGCGAGATATTCTCAATAGCTTGCCAGGCTTTCAGAGAGAGATGGAGGAATCAAACCCAGGTAAGCCGTGTGCAAGGCAAATGCTCTACCTGCTGTGCTATCACTCCAGAGTTGACACAAATTATATAAATTATATAATTCCTTTGGGCTGGAGCGATACCACAGCGGGTAGGGCGTCTGCCTTGCATGCAGCCAACATGGTCGACCCGAGTTCGATTCCTCCGCCCCTCTCGGAGAGCCCGGGAAGCTACCGAGAGTATTCGATATGCCAGACACAGTAACAACAAAGTCTCCAATGGAGACGCTACTGGGCCCGCTCGAGCAAATCGACGATCAACGGGAGGGCCTTTACTTACTTTACTTTACTTTTATATAATTTCTTTAAAAGTCAGGTCCAATCACAGCTCAGCTAAGGAGGTCCTCTCAGTTAAGAACAGACCTAGTATATGCAACAATAAACAAGTATTACCTTCTCTTTTAAAAACGAAACACCATGTATTTATCTAATCCTGAATGAGAAAAGGAAAGGAGAAGAATTATCTTCCATAGTTGTTATGTTCCATAATTGTTTTTATATATAAAATGAAAACATGAAAAATGATCCAGGAAAATATTGTCTATTATATCCTACTGGGAAAATCACAAAGCTTTTTTAGATAGTGAATGTTATGTATGGTATCTTACAGCAAATATTTAATGTAGGAAGGATATTTAATAAGAAATTAATAAAAATATAATTTTAAAAATATTTTCTTGTGTACTGTCCATAGACATTTTAGTACAATATACTCCTACTACATCTATAATTGGTTAGAACACAAAAAATGCCACAATGAGTTTTAACATGGAATAAAAACAATCTTCTCTTTAAGTCTACAAGCATCAGTAAAGAACTGACACATATATAAGATTATAATAAAAATTATATAAAGGACATTTAAATAAAAAACTGGACAATAAAATTATGGCCCATCAACACTTGAAACTTATGTTTCTTGTCAGTTATGTTAAAGATATTCATTCAATTAGGGAACATTTTTAATTGTAACTAGAAAATATATTTTTAAATTAAAAATTGTTTTAGGGCTTCCTGTTCATCCCCAATGCTGCGTGGGTCTTCTTCCCCTCCCAGGTCTTTGGGTCACACCTAGCTGTTTGCCAGATTTACTCCAGGTTCTGTGCTCAGGGTTCATTCCCTGCAGTACTAAGGGGACCAAATGCAGTGTTGGGAATCAAAGGTGGTTGACCACACGCAAGGCAAGTGCCTTTACCCCTGTACTGTCACTCCAGCTCTGTGCATACTTTTGAATATACCCATAATCGTATACCAAAAACATACCACATTCTCATCATGTATTAAGAAAAATAACTTCATGACTTTGTTATTGGCATTTTTTTCCAGAAAATGAGTGACATACTCAATGTAATTGTTTGAATCTTAAAAAAAAATTGTTTTAGGAAAGCTAGAAAATATATGAAATGTAGTACTTTGCTTGTAAGGAAGGGCCATCGTGTATCTCAAAAACAGTGTTAGACTCAAATATATATTTTGTCATTTTTAAAAATAGTAACACAAATGCTTATTGTGGGCTACACAGTGCACTGGAGGGTTAAAGCGAATTAAATTTTATATCTTGTAAGGGATTAATTAAATCTGAATTTACTTTGCAATTTAAAGTTGTCAAATCTATATAGCTGGAGAATAAAACATCAAAGAGCGTAACAATCTCTTTAAAAATTGAGGTTCTGGTTTTTGAAGTTTCACAAAAAGTTTTAATGCATAAAAAGATAAATAAAAAGAGTATAATGAACACTTCATCATTCCATATATTTTATGGTTGAATGATGATAGGTATTTGGAAGAACTTTGAAAGAAAAGATTGCTTAAATATTTTAAGGCACTTTTTTAGAGTAGAAATTATTGTCTATTAAACTACAAGGTACAATTATACAAAACATTTTCATAGTTTTTAGGATAGATTAAATGCAGAAATTTAGAACTAAATGGTTTATAATAAGTTCATATTTATTCAGTGTTAATAATTACTGATTATTCTTGTATCTATACATAAGCTAAATTATCACAATATTTTATATGACACATTTTAAATGCTAGTTAGAATTTGTAATAGATAAATCTGAGGTAAAAGTGTGTATTAAGTTGATTACATTTGTATGATGGATCAGCTAAAATATACTACACTGTTTTGCAATAACCATTTTTCATAATAATAAGAGTGACTTAAAGGGACTGGTAATGTAGCTCAAAATGGTAGAATGAGCTAGTGTGAGTACCTAAATTCAATCCCCTGGGTACCTCAGGGAAGCACTGAATTGTCCCCAGGCCCCTAGATATCTTAGGAAGTGCCCCTATAAGCTGTACTTTAGAGACCAGAAGTATAGCTTTCCTCAATGTTACATACTTAAGGGTGAATAGCTGTTGTCCTCTTGATAACAGATTCACTCAGTGTCACTGTGATAAAGGAACTTCTGAAAGAATGGACTGTGAATGAAGGAAAGGAAAATAATACTGTTACTGTGAAAGAGAATTTTTCCTGCACAGGTGGATTCTTGAGAATTTTGTGAAAGATTTGGATACAAAACTCTTGAGGTTAAGAAGTTAGAGTTTTGGGGGCAGGAATGATAATACAGCTGATAGGGTGATTGATTTGCACACTGCTCACCTGGGTTTAATTGCTTGGCATCCCATATTGTCATGCACAATCGCACCAGGAATGATTCCTGGTCTCAGAGTTATGAATAATCCCTAAGCACAGCTGAATGTAACCTAAAAACTAATAAATAAATAAATAAATAAATATATGTAAGTTGGAGTTTATTGCCCAGTTTAAGTAGATAGATTTGAGTCCCAACCTAAAGATCAGGTCTTTACTTTTACCCATATACATCACTCATTCATGATAAAATAGATATGTAGTTATGTGGATTGAGTGGGATTTATATGTTGTGGTGAGAAATTGAGTAAAAAAATTCAAAGATAGAAATAACATGAGAACAGGGACTGGAGAGATACTACAGCAGGTAGGGCAGTTATCTTGCACAGTGCTGACCCGTTTCAATCCTTGGCATCCCATATGATCCCCGAGCATCACCAGGAGTGATTCCTAAGTGCAAATAGCAATAAGCCCTGAGCAACACCTGGTGTAGCTCCAAAACAAACAACAAGTAATATAAGGACAGAGATGGTGGGTGTTAGAGATCTTGGATTATAGTTTGTTACAGAAACTGTATAATATAACCATAAGTGTAATTCATTTCCCATTGTAGCACTGTAGCACTGTTCTCCATTGTTCATCGATTTGCTCGAATGGGTACCAGTAACGTCCCCATTGTGAGATTTGTTGTTACTGTTTTTGGCATATTGAATATGCCATGAGGATCTTGCCAGACTCTGCCATGTGGGTGGGATACTCTCGGTAGTGATAGCAATATGAATTTAAAAAAATATAAGCTTTTTTGTAGGAAAAATATATTTCAAATCTTTTTGTGTGATTGTTATTATACCAGTATATAAAATGGTCACTCTCAAGTTGAATGTTTTTTATTTTTACTTTCTCTAGCTCTGAAGAAAGACATTTAAAATAAAAATAATAGCACAGTGGTAGGGCGTTTGCCTTGCATGCAGCCAACATGGCCGACCCAAGTTCGATTCCTCCGCCCCTCTCGGAGAGCCCAGCAAGCTGCCGAAAGTATCTTGCCCACACGGCAGAGCCTGGCAAGCCACCCGTGATGTATTCGATATGCCAAACACAGTAACAACAAAATCTCCAATGGAGACGTTACTGGGCCCGCTTGAGCAAATCAATGAACAACAGGAGGGCCTTACCTTACCTTTAATTATAAATGAAATAATCAGCTGAATTAGAGATTCTATTTGCATATTGTTTATTGTAAATACGGAAAATATACAAAGAACACATAAAATTCATCAATGGGAAAGATTACCCTGTTAAAGAATGGGTAGAATGTTTGAGTAGGCATTTTAGAAAAGATATCAAAGTGGACACAAGAGCACATGAAAAGATGGTCGTCTTTTTATTGTTAAGAAGGTTCAGGAGCTGGAAAGATAGTATAGCTAGTAGGGTGTTTTCCTTGCTGGGTTCGATTCCAAGCAAACCATATTGTCCCTCGAGCACCACCAGAAGTAATTCCTGAGAGCAGAGCCAGGAGTAAGCCCTGAGTATCGCCAGGTGTGATCCAAAAAGAAAAAAAAATTTTGAAGAAAAATAATGATATATTTCCGCATACCTGTGAGAAATATAGTTGTTAAAAAACAAACAAGCAAACAAGTGTCCAGGAGAGTTTTGAAGCAAGGAGACTTTAATGTTCTGTGGTAATGTAATTTGGTGCAGTCATTAGAGGAAAACAGTGCAGAGATTCCTCAGAGTTGTTAAGCATAAAAATTCTGTAATTCAATAGCCCTACTTCCAGAGTTATTCAGGTGGAACATACAAATACATTAATTTAGAGAGAAGATTAATTAAATATTAGTAACAATTAGTAGCAATTAAAATATTAAATCGACGCTACCTTTCTTTATAGCAGCATCACTTAATAATAGCTAAGAACTGGAAGAACTTAGATCAAAGAGTGACAAAAGGTTAACGATATGTTCAGAAAGGACATACTAAGGTATTTTAAGAAAAGATGAACTGCCTTATGTGGTCTGGGTACTTGTCTCTTTGACAGAGAAGAATTCTCTCCAGAGATCCAAAGCAGGAGAGTGTCGATTTTATAAAATAAATAAATAAATAATAGACAAGAGAGGAGAAATGCTGCTCAGGGAGATGCCGGGAGCTAACTGGACTGGGAAATGGGGAGCAGTACTGAGCATATTCTGTGGGCGTTCATATGACTTTTCCTTTGCTTCCAATATCTGGCATGCCCCAAGGTTCTCCTTTGTGATTTTTCTTTCGCGTTGGGATTTGCTGCGTGTAGGTGATCTCTTCTGCATGAAAGACCAGAGCAAGTAGCACTTGTTGACCCCTCAGACTGTGAGAATCCTGATGTTTTCAGTGATTTTGTGCGTGTTTGCTTTTGATTTGTTGAAATAAAAACTAAAGCAACTCAAAGCAGTCACAGTCCTGGTACAATACGGGGGTGGGGGCAGGAGTGGGTGGAGGGAGGGAGGCGGACGGTGCATGTTCCTATGAGTTGACCCAGAAATTGTAGTGCATTTGTTTTCTAGAGAATTTGTTAATGGAAACACAATTCAAATTAAGCAGCCTTCCCTTTACTCCAGTGCGTGGGACAAGTGCCTTCTATGGAACAATTCGTATCAATAGGCTTTCGATAATGATAATCTGGATCTCTGTTGTTTCCTTTTTTTGTTGTTTTGTTGTGTTTTGTTTTCCTGTCACCAGATTGTCAAAGTGGCTTAGGATCCTGATTACATTTGTTTTATAACTTGTTTGGAACAATGCTATCATTGGGATTTTCATAATTTTGGCTAAAATAAAGTAACAATATGCAAAATTGGAACCACACACTATCAAAAGAAGATTCCTCTATCACTAGGAAAAAAAATTTAAATAGTTTTACAAGTTTATATTGGTAAATTTTTTATACTTTTAGCCTAACTTTTTTTTACAGTTTATAGTATATGTTCGTTTATTTGTCTTACGTTGTTTATTTTTATTATTTTGGCCACACCCACTGATGCTCAGAGGTTACTCTTAGCTGTGCACTCTGAAAGCACTCCTGGAAGTGCTTAAGGGACCACATTGGATGCCAAGGATCAATCCTGGGTCAGTTACATGCAGGGCAAGAACTGTACCCACTCTACTATCTCTCCAGCCCTTATATAGTTATATCTTATAAGAGAAATAACTCTCCTCCTATTGTTCATTGATTTGCTCAAGCCGGCCCAGTAATGTCTCCATTGTGACAATTGTTACTGTGTTTGGAATATGGAATACATCACGGGTAATTTTCCAGAATTTGCCGTGAGGCAAGATATACTCAGTAGCTTGCCGAGCTCTCCAAAAGGGACAGAGGAATCGAACTCAGGTCAGCTATGTTGGCTCCTTGCAAGGCAAATGCCCTATCCGCTGTGCTATCTCTCCAGCCCTATAAGAGGAAAGAGGTTTTATTTTTTATTTATTTCTTTTATTAGTGAAACCCCATGAGGTACAGTTATAGGCTTACAAATTTTGTGCTTGGGTTTCAGTTATACAATGATCAAGTGCCCATCCCTCCACCAGTGCCCGTCATCCATCACCACGGGTCCCAGCATCCTCCTCCCCACCCCCCATCTCCCCCGTCCCATCCTGCCTCTGTGGCAGGGTATTCCCCCTTGTTCTCTCTCTCTTCTTTTGGGTACTGTGTTTTGCAAGAGAGGCATTGAGTGGCAATCATGTTTGGTCTATAGACTACTTTTAGCATGCTTCTCCAACCCTGGGAGGGTCCTCACAACACCCTTCATTTGGTGCTCTCTTCTCTATCTGAGCTTCCTTTTCACCTAGAACGTGTGGCTGGCCTTCCACTCATGGAGCAAAATTCCTGGTACTAATCTCAGCCATTCCTGGGTGTTAGTCTCCCTTTTTGTTGCTTTATGTTCCCCAGATGAATGCAGTCTTTCTGTGTCTATCCTGCTCTTTCTGACTCATTTTGCTTAACATGATACTTTCCATGTAATACCACTTGTATGTAAATTTCATAACTTCATCTTTTCTAACAGCTACATAGTACTCCATTGTGTAAATGTACCAAAGTTTCTTTAACCAGTCATCTGCTCTTGGGCACTCAGGTTTTTTCCAGATTCTGGCTATTGTAAAGAGTGCTGCAATGAACAAACAATTGCAGATGTCACTTTGACTATACCTTTTTGCCTCTCTGGGATATATTCCCAGGAGTGCTATAGCTGGGTCAAATGGCAGATCAAATTTTAATTTTTTGAGAGTCGTCCATACTGTTTTCCAAAAGGGTTGGACCAGCAGCATTCCCACCAGCAGTGAAGGAGGGTCCCTTTCTCGCCACATCCGCGCCAGCATTGGTGCTTTTGTTCTTGTGGATGTGGGCCAGTCTCTGTTGTGTGAAATTATAGACCTATTCACATCAAGGAAATTGAAACTGTAATCAAAAGTCTTCCCAAAAACAAAAGCCCAGGCCCAGATGGATTTACTAGTGAATTTTTCCAAACATTTAAAGAGGACCTATTGCCAGTTCTTCTCAAGCTTTTCCAGGAAATTGAAAAAACAGAAACTCTCCCAAAGAGCTTCTATGAAGCCCATAGCTCTCTAATAACAAAAGGAAACAAAGACACCACAAGAAAAGAAAACTACAGGCCAATATGCATGATGAACACAGATGTAAAGATTCTCAACAAAATACTAGCCAATAGAATACAACAACTCATCAAAAAGATCATACATCATGACCAAGTGGGATTCATCCCAGGGATGCAAGGATGGTTCAACATTCGGAAATCAATCAACATAATCCATCATATCAACAAAAGAAAAGATAAAAAGCATATGATCATATCAATAGATGCAGAGAAAGCATTTGACAAGATCCAGCACCCATTCATGATGAAAACCCTTGCCAAAATGGGGATAGAGGGGACTTTCCTCAATATAGTTAAAGCCATCTACCACAAACCTACAGCAAATATCATCCTCAATGGGGAAAAACTGAGACCCTTCCCCCTAAGATCAGGGACGAGAGAAGGATGCCCACTCTCTCCACTACTGTTCAATATAGTACTGGAAGTACTTGCAATAGCGATTAGGCAAGAAAAAGATATTAAGGGCATCCAGATAGGGAAAGAAGAAATTAAGCTCTCTCTATTCACAGATGACATGAATCTATACTTAGAGAACCCTAAAACCTCTACCAAGAAACTCCTAGAAACAATAGGCTTGTATAGTAAAGTGGCAGGCTATAAAATCAATACCCAAAAATCCATGGCATTCCTATACGCAAATAGTGAAAGAGAAGAAAGTGACATCAAGAAAACAATCCCTTTCTTTGTGGTATCTCTGTCTGCTTTTGGTATCAGTGTGATATTTGCTTCGTAGAAACTGTTCAGAAGTGTTTTTGATATTTCAATTTCGTGGAAAAGCTTAAAGAGCATTGGGAGTAAGTCCTCTTTAAAGATTTGGAAGAATTCACTAGTGAATCCATCTGGGCCAGGACTTTTGTGCTTGGGGAGACTTTTTATTACCATTTCAATTTCCTTGATGGTGATAGGTCTGTTCAGGTATTCCAGGTCTTCTTGGTTCAGCCTTGGGAGTCTGTAGGAGTCTAGGAATTTATCCATTTCCTCGAGGTTTTGATGTTCCGTGGCATAAAGCCTCTCAAAGTACTCCCTGAGGATCCTCTGAATTTCTGTGGTTTCTGTTGTAATGACCCCCTTTTCATTTCTGATTCGGTTTATTAGGGTTTTCTCTCTCCCTTTCTTTGTGAGTTTTGCTAGAGGCTTATCGATCTTGTTAATTTTCTCAAAGAACCAGCTTTTGGTTTCATTGATCTTTTGGATTGTTTTTTGGGTTTCCATCTTGTTAATCTCTGCTCTGAGTTTTATTATTTCCTTTCTCCTGTTCGGGTTGTGCTCCTTTTTTTGGTCCTTCTCCAAGCTCTTAAGCTGTGAGGTTAGGTTACTTATGTGTGCTCGCTCCTCCTTCCTGACGAATGCTTGTAGAGCTATAAACTTTCCTCTTAACACAGCCTTTGCTGTGTCCCATAAGTTTTGGTAACTCGTGTTCTCATTTTCATTCGTTTCTAGGAATCTTTTGATTTCCTCTTTGATTTCCTGTCTAATCCACAGCCTACAGCAAGCATCATCCTCAATGGGGAAAAACTGAGAGCCTTCCCTCTAAGATCAGGGACGAAACAGGGATGCCCACTCTCTCCACTGCTGTTCAATATAGTACTGGAAGTACTTGCAATAGCGATTAGGCAGGCAAAAGATATTAAGGGCATTCAGGTAGGAAAGGAAGAAATCAAGCTCTCACTATTCGCAGATGATATGATACTATACTTAGAGAACCCAATAACCTCCACCAAAATACTCCTAGAAACAATAGACTCGTATAGTAAAGTTGCAGGTTATAAAATCAATACCCAAAAGTCCATGGCTTTCCTATACACAAACAGTGAGAGAGAAGAAAGCAACATGAAAAAAACAATCCTGTTCACAATTGTGCCCCAGAAAATCAAGTACCTAGGAATCAGCTTAACTAAGGAAGTAAAGGACCTGTACAAAGAAAACTACAAAACGCTACTTCAGGAAATAAAAGAGGACATGAGGAAATGGAAAGATATCCCCTGCTCATGGGTCGGGAGACTTAACATTGTCAAAATAGCAATACTACCGAAAGCATTGTATAAATTCAATGCAATCCCTATAAGGATACCCATGACATTCTTCAAAGAAATGGAGCAAACACTCCTGAAATTTATATGGAACAATAAGCCCCCACGAATAGATAAAGCAATTCTTGGGAAAAAGAAAATGGGGGGAATCAACCTCCCGAACTTCAAACTGTACTACAAAGCAGTAATAATTAAAACAGCATGGTATTGGAACAAAGGCAGAACTGCAGACCAATGGAACAGGGTTGAATACACTGACATCTCCCCTCAATCATATGCTCATCTAATCTTTGATAAAGGTGCAAGTAATGTGAAGTGGAGTAAGGAAAGCCTCTTTAATAAATTGTGTTGGCATCAGTGGACGGCTACATGCAAAAAATAGGCTCAGAACTCTGCCTAACACGATGTACAAAAGTAAGATCAAAATGGATTAAAGACCTCAACATCAGACCAGAAACCATAAGGTACATTGAAGATAAAGTTGGCAAAACCCTCCATGACATTGAAGCTAATGGTATCTTCAAAGATGCCATGCCACTGGCCGAGCAAGTGAAAACAGAGATAGATAAATGGGACTATCTTAAACTAAGAAGCTTCTGCACCTCCAAAGAAACAGTGACCAAAATACAAAGACAGTCTACAGAATGGGAAAGGATATTCACCGAATACACATCTGACAAGGGGTTGATATCCAGAATATACAAAATACTGGTTAAACTCCACAAGAAGAAAACATCCAACCCCATCCAAAAATGGGGCAATGAAATGAACAGAAACTTTCTCAAAGAAGAAATCTGAATGGCAAAAAAGCACATGAGAAAATGCTCTACATCATTAATCATCAGGGAGATGCAGATCAAAACCACAATGAGATACCATCTCACACCTCAGAGACTGGCCCACATTCAAAAGAACAAAAGCAACCGATGCTGGCGCGGATGTGGCGAGAAAGGGACACTCCTTCACTGTTGGTGGGAATGTCCACAGGTTCAGCCCTTCTGGAAAACAGTATGGACGATTCTCAAAAAATTAGAAATTGAGCTCCCATTTGACCCAGCAATACCACTCCTGGGAATATATCCCAGAGAGGCAAATATGTATAGTCGAAGTAACATCTGCAATTGTTTGTTCATTGCAGCACTCTTTACAATAGCCAGAAACTGGAAGAAACCTGAATGCCCAAGAGCAGATGACTGGTTAAAGAAACTTTGGTACATCTACACAATGGAGTACTATGTAGCTGTTAGAAAAGATGAAGTCATGAAATTTACATACAAGTGGTACAATATGGAAAGTATCATGCTAAGCGAAATGAGTCAGAAAGAGAGGGATAGACATAGAAAGATTGCATTCATCTGGGGGATATAAAGTAACAAAGTATGAGATTAATACCCAAGAATAGCTGAGATCAGCACCAGGAGGATTACTCCATAACTTAGAGGCCAACCGGGTATCCTAGAGGAAAGGGCAGTTCAGATAGAGAAGGGAGCACCAAATAAAGGATGTTTGGAGGATCCTCCCAGGAGGGGAGATGCATGTCGAAAGTAGACTATGGACTGAACATGTTTGCCACTCAATGCCTCTTTTGCAGACCACAACACCCAAAAGGAGAGAGAGAACACAGGGGATTGCCCTGCCACAGAGACAGGGGGATGGGGGGATGGGGATGGGAGGGATATTATCCATGGTAGTGGAAAATGGGCACTGGTGGAGGGATGGGTATCTGATCATTGTATAATTGAAACCAAAGCACAAAAAATTGTAAATCTACAACTGTAAAAAAAATAAAATAAAATAAAGGGAAATAAAAGAAAACAATCCCATTCACAATTGTGCCCCAGAAAATCAAGTACCTAGGAATCAGCTTATCTAAGGAAGTAAAGGACCTGTACAAAGAAAACTACAAAACGCTACTTCAGAAAATAAAAGAGGACACGAGGAAATGGAAAAATATCCCCTGTTCATGGATGGGGAGAATCAACATCATCAAAATGGCAATACTTCCCTAAGCACTGTACAAATTCAATGCAATCCCTATAAGGATACCTATGACATTCTTCAAAGAAATGATGCAAACACTCCTGAAATTTATATGGAACAATAAGCCCCCAAGAATACCTAAATCAATTCTTGGGAAAAAGAAAATGGGAGGAATCAACCTCCCTAAATTCAAACTCTACTATAAGGCAGAAGGCAGTAATAATTAAATCAGCATGGTACTGTAAAAAAAGTAGAGCTGCAGACCAATGGAACAGAGTTGAATATACTGACATTTCCTCCCAAACATATAATCATCTAATCTTTGACAAGGGGGCAAGAAAAGTGAAATGGAGCAGGGAAAGCCTCTTTAATAAACTGTGCTGGCAAAATTGGACGGCTACATGCAAAAAAGTGGGCTCAGATCTCTGCCTAACACCATGCACAAAAGTAAGATCAAAATGGATTTATGACCTCAACATCAGACCAGAATCCATAATGTTTATTGAAGACAAAGTCGGCAAAACTCTCCATGATATTGAAGCTAATGGTATCTTCAAAGATGTCACGCTACTGGCCGAGCAAGTGAAAACAGAGATAGACAAATGGGACTATCTTAAACTAAGAAGCTTCTGCACCTCCAAAGAAACAGTGACCAAAATACAAAGACAGCCTACAGAATGGGAAAGGATATTCACCAAATACACGTCCGACAAGGGTTTTATATCAAGGATATACAAGGTACTGATTAAACTCCACAAGAAGAAATCACCCAACCCCATCAAAAAATGGGGCAATGAAATGAACAGAAACTTTCGCAAAGAAGAAATTCGACTGGCAAAAAGGCACATGGGAAAATGCTCTACATCACTAATCATCAGAGAGACGCAGATCAAAACCACAATGAGATATTATTTCACACCATGGAAAGAGGTTTTAAAAAGAAACTTTTGTGTTATCTAACTAATTCACTATTTGCAAGGTACAATTTAATATAGGCTCGAGGCTGATATTAATTCTACCCTAACCCTAACCCTAACCCTAACCCTAACCCTAACCCTAAGATGAACATTACGTAGCTTAACCTCAAAAGATAACTATTGTTATTACCTCCAAACACAGTTTACAAGACACTAACATAATTAGAAAATGAACCAGAGCTATTTTTATGTTTACCCTTGGATACAAACTGCTATGCATCATAAAAACTTGATATTTTGGTATTAAATCTAAATTTTAGCATTGTAAAATGGCTATAGCAAAATTAAAACAATGCAGACTATACAATAATCTTACAAATATGGCCTAGGTAAACAAAGTTCTTTTATAACAAGAGCTGTTATTTTTTCTTTTCTTAACAAGAGTTGTTTTTCTTTAAGTCTTAAAATCCTGTTTTAAATTATGTTATTCACCCCAAAAGGAAAGAGAATAAAAGGGAATGCCCTGCTGCTAAGGCAGGGTGGGGTGTTGGGGGCTGGGGTGGGGATGGTGGGAGGGATGTTGGGAACACAGGTGGGGGAGAATGGGCACTGATGGAGGGATAGCTAAATGATTATTGTATGACTGTGATGCAAACACAGAAGTTTGTAACTCTACCCCATGGTGATTCACGAATATAAATAAATAATGTTATCCATAGTTTCTTTCTTACGTAGAATACAAATCTTTAAGAACATCGTTGCAGCTTGAATTAATTAAAAAAAATTAATTAGTTCCAATAGTTTTATTTGAAAAGAAAGATTATTGGGATATTTACAGCCTAAATACCACAGAAATTAAGATCTTGTTAATATTCAAGATTATTGAAAACTGATATATCTTCAGTTTCCTTTGCCTTTTGTTACTCTGATGTCAGATAACAGTGTATGTATATATTCTTTCTTACAGCCAAAAATCCGGTGTTGAGTAACTCTTTTCTGATGTCTTTTATATGTGTCTCCAACTACATCCTTATATAAATTTCAAATGTAATAAAATAAAAATCCTCCTTTTGTCTCAGAGTAAGGTATGATAATTCAAAGTGGAATATTTGGTATCTGCTCCTGAATTTACTATTTGTCAAAAAGCTACATTTTGAACCAGGGAAAATAGGATAGGGTTTAGGGTTCAGGTGATGAAGGACCACATATGGGCTCCTGAACACCATCAGACATTTAAGCATTACGCTGAAAGGCCTGGAGCACTGCTGGAGTGCCGGTGAAGGGTCTGCATAGCACCACATCCTTGTACCAAATTGCAAGCTTAATTTGTTGAATGTGGATGCCAAAACCCAACAACCCCAAAAACAGGGGGAAAAAAGCAATATTTGTATTACTATTACTATTTGAAAAATCATTTAAAAAGAAGTTGAATCAAAACTAGAATTTTGTTTAGATATAAATGTACCAATATTATTCAATATTGCCCTTAGAAAGTAAAGTACGGGCGAGAGAGATAATACAGTGGATAGGTTCCTATCTTTTTTTATTATTATTTATTTATTTCAAATACCCATCCCTCCACCAATGCCCATTTCCCACTACCACGTATCCCAGTATCCCTCCCACCCCCCAACTCCCCCAACTCCCCCTGCCTCTGAGGCAGGGCATTCCCCTCTGTTCTCTCTCTCCTTTTGGGTGTTGTGGTTTGCAAAAGAGTTAAGTCTTATTTTCAGGGAGAAACGTTGGATGATTTACTTTCCATTGATCACTTTGTGTATAAGGAGATGTCGCGTGGCTGCTTATGTGACTGCGCGGTTTGGAAGAATGTCATGGTGACCGCTTGCAGGCTCATGGTCATTGGGCTTCCATCTGGAGAAGACAGGTTGCAGCAACTACCCCATCTAGGACCTCCTGGTGATATCGGCTCTGTTCGGGACCTGGAACATTCTCACAGAGCTGTGGCACCACCCAGCCAGTTTTCTTCTTTGTTGCGCTGTATAGGTGCCTGTCTTACAGAGGGCTTTTCTAGGTCTGTTCTCTGGCACTGCATATGTCTCCAGAGTCTTTCCAGAAGGCATCCCTGAGCACTGCCAGGTGTAAACAGGAGTTCATTGTAGTACTTCTTGGTCACTGTCACTGTTACTGTCCTCCTATTGTTCATGAATTTGCTCGGGTGGGCCTGGTAACATTGTAAGACTTGTTGTTACTGTGTTTGGCATATTGAATACATCACAGGGAACTTGCTAGGCTTTGCCATGTGGGCGAGATACTCTTGGTAGCTTGCCAGGCTCTCTGAGAGGGGTGGAGGAATCAAAGGCAGAAGAAATCAAACGCGGGTCAACCTGGTCAGCCACGTGCAAGGCAAGCGCCCTACCACTGTGCTATGGCTCCAGCCCACACTGCTCGGTATGTACTAAAAATAAAAACAAATAAATAAATATAATTTCTTTGAAATGATTTGAGATTATACATTTAAATTGTTCTTAAAAGTGATTATCAAAACACTTTTTTCTTGTTTTAGAGTTTAAATAGTTACTAGAAATATTCTAAATTAAGTCTTTTTTTGTTTGGATTTTCTGTTTTCTATATATATTTATATAGTTCTGAGAAATTAATTCATCACTTTTAAATAACAGCAGCTAAAAGAAATTGCATTCTATTAAGCTTGATAAAATTTTATGATTTCAATATCTTTATCATATTTTTTACTACATAAAGTGTGTCCCATTACACTTTATAGAACCAAGAACATATCATGGTTTGGAAATTGCACAATAACAAAACACTAGTGTCTGGTGCCTATAGAAAACTGATGATATTAATTTTCTTAAATAAAAACTTAATGTATTATTTTATAATGATAAAGAGAATTTATCCAGAAAAAGAGAGTATATACATGGGTTAAACTATTTGCCTTGCAAAATTACTGACCCCAGTGATATTCCTGGCAATGCATGTGGCCAGTTGCAGTTCTAGAGGTCTCCTGAAGCATCTCTGGGATGGCCTGAGATATCCAGACACCCCGGGACCTAAGAAAACCTACATCTTAGGACCCTCGTATTGAACTATCTCCCTGATTCACAGAAAAAGATGCCCTGGCCCTCTCTAACATTCTTTCCCAAAAAAAGAAAACACTTATTTTAAGTATAATGCAATTCAGTGTACCTGCATATATACATGCACACATATGCACACACAAACAAAGATGACCACATTTTCTTATATCTGTTCTTACATACTCTTTGATTGCATCTATTTGTTTCTCCTAACAGTCTTATTGCACACACCCCATCCCCCACCAATCTTCCTACCTTTTTTGTTGCCTTTCTGCAGCAATTATCTACAAATTAGCCACAAAGGCTCCTTTAAAATATGTGAAATAAAGTTATCTCTACTGTTAAAATTATTGTTTCCATTGAGGTGAAGTCAGACTCTTAGGGTGATCTATACTACTAGGTTCCACGTTTTATTTCTCAAATAAATTTTTACCTAATCAACTCATTCTGCTTCTAATACTCTTGATATCCTTGATACTTGTACAACATATCACAACCATTCTCTATCTGAAACTTCTCTTTTTTATTGAGAGAGGGATGATTTTTATGAGCCACATCCAGAGATGATCAGTAGCTACTCCTGCCTCTGTGTTCAAGAATTACTTCCAGAGAGGCAGTGCCAGAGGTTGTATTTGGGCCAGCCCAATCCCTGTGCTATTTCTCCATCACCATCAGGGACTTTCTTCTAATTTTTGTTTGTTTGTTAGTTTCATCCTGAAAGCCATATTACTCAGGTACCTGTATTTTAAACACCTTCACAATGTTTTTGATTAAATGTCTCCTTCATAACTATGCTTGATTCGACATTAATAAAAATCAGATTAATACCAAACCAACGCTTCAGATAACCATTGCCTCCATATTTTTTCCATTTTGAGCAGGACTTTAAAAATATACATTAAAGACATAAAATGTATTTGTTTTATGTGCAATTTAATGATTATTGATGCTTTCACAGAGTTGTGCAATCATAACCAAAAACTACTTTCTATACCTACCTGTAACTCCTAAAAGAAAAGTCAAATCCATTTACAGTTGATTCATATTTCCAGGCCCAGATTCTGGCCTCTAATACTTTTTCAAATGATTTGTATTTTGGAACATTTTTTAAAAAGTTAATTGCAAGGTGAATTTTATTTATGTATATCTTCTCCTACTTAGGATAATATGTTTGTATCTCACCCACATTGTAGCATATATCAGTAATTAATCCCTTTTGCTGAATAATATTGCATCGTATGGTCATATTGCATTTTGTGCATTCATGCAATAGTTAATGTATATTAGGTTGTGCATGTATTGGTTACTATGGACAACAATGTTATGAAAACTCACATGTATATATTTTTATTTCCTCTTACTTTGACTTTGAAGAATTAATCACCTTTTTATATATTATAAACGTATGATTTGTTCTGTTAATTTCCCATTGTTTTCAACCACTAGGAATCAAGTTCAAAATTTAGTGGGGCTTCAGTTTGAAAGCCTGCCTCATGTGCTGTGGGAAAAGGCAGTTGGGACAGAGAAGAGACCAATAAGTCTATGATGGTTGGAGGGATCACTTGGGATGGGAGATGTGTGCTGAAAGTAGACTAAAGACCAAACAAGATGACCTTTTAGTATCTGTATTGCAAACCATGATGCCTTAAAGTATAGAGCGAGTAAGAAGGAAGGTACCTGCCACAGAAACAAGAGGTAGGATGAGATGGGGGTGGCAGGAGGAATTCTGAAGACATTAGTGATGGGAAAATATACATTGCTGGAGGGATGGGTGTTTGATTATTTAATGACTGGAACTCAATTATGAAAAGCTTTGTAAGTGTATCTCATGATGATTCAATAAAAATAAATAAATATTATTTTTTAAAAAAAATATTGGGGCTGGAGCCATAGTGGATAAGGCCTTGCATGCAGCTAACCTGGATTTGGTCCACAGAATCCCACATGGTCCCCCAAACACTGCCAGGAGTAATTCCTGAGTGCAGAGCAAGAAGTAGCCACTGAGCACCTCCAGGTGTAGCACAAAAACTAAAAGATTATCTTCCCCAAATTTGTATTTTTGTTTGTCTAGATAGTCCACAACAGCTTTAGCATATGATAAGACCTCAAAATATTTATTTAATGAATAAAAGTATATTATATATAGAATATATATTTTAAGTAAGATATTTTAAAGAACCTTGCACATTTGTGCTTCCACTTTCTCATCAAATATATATTACAGTTCTTCTAATCTTGGAACATAGCATGGAAAGACTTTAGGACTAATGTATATGAAATGTGTGCTATAAAACATTATGCTCAAAGTAAAATTTTATGACAATGATATGTAACAATTACCAGATGATATAAAGGAACTATTTGGGATATACCAGATTTTTAAAGATGGCATGCTATAATTGACAAATTTTATGTAGCACTATATGACAAAGGTGAATTAAGGTTATAGATTAAATTAAAATTGTTAATCAACTGACCTTAAAAGATTATCCTGTGTTTTACTTTCATGCCCAGAGTCATAATAAAATCCATTATAAGTGAAAAAAGAGAGGCAAAGTTATCAGCAAGAAAAAAGTAGCATGTAACTTAAGTTAAGATGAGAGTGATATTAAATGAGAAGGATTCTCTCTGCTATTGCTGGTAGAGTCTGGCAAGCTAGTTGTGGGGTATTCGACATGCCCAAAACAGCAACAATAATGGGTCTCATTCCCCTGACCCTGAAAGACCCTCCAATAAGTTGGAAAATACTAGTAAGGAGAGGCTGCTAAAATCTCAAGGCTGGGACGGATGGAGATGTTATTGGCACCCACTTGAGTAACTTGATGAAGAACAGAATGACAGTAATACAGTGACAGTGATTGCTGGCTTTGAAGATGGGTCAAGGAAGTTAGCAGTCTCTAGAAGCAGTTAAAGAAAATGCAGAGTTTTCCCTAAAACTAATACAAAGAAATGTACCCCTTGCAGATAACTGTATTGTACCCTAGTGTGATTTATTTAGACTCTGACCTTCAGAACTCTAAGAGATTTGCATTGTGTTTTGTTGCTAAATTTGTAGCTCCCCAGCAATAGAAAATAAATAGAAGATCCTCATGTACTAAGCAGACAGGAAAATAAAAGGATCATCCTGAAGCCCTATTAAGTTTATCAGGCTCTTGCTCTTCTGTATACAAAATTCAGCTCAAAACAAAATTTTCAGGAGATAGGTATTCATGGCCTCAGCTCTTAAAGAAAAAAAAAAGTTTATAAACTAGTCAGATTTTCCAATGGGAAAACATAACCATATGGCAGAGATGTTAGAAGCACAACATTGTGCCAACAGGATAATCAACCATCATTTACATGGCCAGTCATCCCAGAGAACTGGCATACAAGGAGCAACACTGTAGCAGCTGTTACCATGGCCCCAAATCCTAGGATTGTGACTGAAAAAGAAACAAAACACACAAGCAAATGGAAACTCTCTGAGAACCTGAGCTTGCAAAATGGAGAGACAGCATGGTACAATCAAAGGGAGGCTGGATCTACCTTAGACCATCTGGACACTGATCCAGACTCCACCCGACAATAGGTTGGTGACCTTGGGCAAATTAACTACGCATCATTTCATTCCTTATCTCACAGATGAACTTGGACCCGTCCAGCAATTCTTGGGAACCTCGATAAGATCACTTCCAAAGTACTCACTTTTATATCATGATGACGATATGTGTGCAGCCATTTTTTATATAAAACATAAAAATTGAGGATAATTTTAACATAAGGAAAATTTCAAGTGTATGGCTTACACGTTTACCCAAATATTTACTTATTTTTCATTTAATTAGGGTGCTTTATAACACTATACATATGTAAATCATTCACTTATATGTACTTTTATACATATACAAATAAATATATAATATGCATGCATTTATAAGTGTCTATATTGTTTATGTGTATATATTGTAGCACTGTAGCACTGTCCTCCCGTGGTTCATCGATTTGCTTGAGCGGGCCCAGTAACGTCTCCATCATGAGACTTGTTACTGTGTTTGGCCTATTGAACACCTCGTGGATAGCTTCCCAGGCTTTGCCGTGTGTGTGAGATACTCTTGGTAGCTTGCCAGACTCTCCGAGAGGGGCAGAGGTATCAAACTCTGGTTGGCCAGGTTGGCAGTGTGCAAGGCAAACGCCCTACCCGCTGTGCTCTCTCTCCAGCCCAAACAGTGCTACAATGCTATAAATTGAGAGAATATGCTTTACACTGAGTATCATAGGAGGATTATAACTAAACCAGAATTTTGGGGAGAATTTAAATCCAAAATTGGGAGAATAAATATCAACATTGACAAGATATCACATCAATATGTGTTTGTTAGGATCACCCATAGAAACAGAATCTGGAGTGGGGGTGGGGGGTAGGGGTGGGGGGTGTGCAAAAGAGAGAGAGGGAGAGAGAGAGAGAGAGAGAGAGAGAGAGAGAGAGAGAGAGAGAGAGAGAGAGAGAGAGAGAGAAAGACAGATTCAGAGACAGACAGAGACAGATAAACATACAGGCAGAAAAATAAGGAATTATGTGGAGTTGTAGTACAGAAAGTTGTAGTACAGAAAGTAAGGGGCTTTTCTTGTGTGCAGCCAACCTCAGTTGGATCACCAGCAGTCCAGATGGTCCCTGAGTACTAAGGATTGATCCCTTATGGCAGATATAGCCAGGAATAAGCCCTGAGCACTGCCAGATGTGAACTATTTTTTGAAAATTATGTAAAGTGATTATGGAGGCTGAATAATCCCAAAATTTAGAATTAGTAAACCAGACTCCATAGGAAAATTAATGGTGTGCTTCTTATCTGATCAAAAATGCCCAAGACTCAGGAGAACTAATCATTTAAATTTCAAACCAAAAGCAAAAAGGTTTAAGATGCAAATGCTTCAGGCTGATTCCCCAAACAATGAAAAAAGGAAAGTCGAAGCAGTCAGGCAGAAGTTTTCTCTAACTCGATAGAGGGTCAGTCTTTTTAGGTTCCCTATGTCTGTTATGTTAGTTAGTAAACATAGTCATCCACCCCAGGATGGATTAACATCTTGCTTAACTCTCTATCAATTCACATGTTAATCTCATTCAAAAACATCCTCGCAGATCTACCATATATTTGAACAAATCTCTGGACCCACATACCATCACAACCTGTATTGCTCAAACATGCTTCGCTTTTGTCTCATTTAAATTAAATACTTTATTTTTAAGATCAAGTGGCTTTCTTTTACAGAACTATAACTTGAATCTGTTCATTAATGTAATGAATGTAAATGTGATATTAGTGAAATTAAAAGTCATTTCTGTCCTTGTTATCTTGAATATTGTTCCAAATAAGTAGAGTTAGTAGGGTTTATCTGTACTAACCTCCCATCTTGCTTTTTTAGAAATACAGATGTTTTAAATTATGGGGAAAAAAATTAACTGCCTGGTGTTTTTTTTGTTAAATATTTTGTCAAATTTTGTGTACTATATTTTTACTATGTAAAAGCACTTTTTATTTAAAACTTAAAGTTTTTCTTTTTTGCACTGTTCTCCACGTCTTACCGTTTTAGTGAAATGCTAAACTGTATTACCAATATCCTAAGATAGAATTAGGATATAAGTCACAAACATGGAAAGAGTGGTATAGAATAATTGAAACAAGCAATAAATACATATTATGCTCCTTCAACTAGCTTAAAGGATTCTACAATCTTGATCTTATTTTTGTCTTTTTTTCTATTTCCATATTGATGAAAGAGATGCTAGATGTCTATTTTACAGATACACAATATTCTGACACATATGAATATGCAAGCCTGTTTCTACTAAGACAGGTATTTACTAGTGTAATGCACAATTCTTCATATATAAAATGATAATGAAATATAGTGATCTTGATCCTTATTGTAATATTTAAATATAATATATAAATGATCAGATGTGGAAAATACTTAGACATAATACTTATATATTGTAGACTTTGAATATACATTAACTACACTTTAGATTAAATTCGGCAATATGTTAAGAACTGAATCAAATTTTTGCTACATAATGGATACTCAAAAGATTCAATGTGATTTTGCTCTTACATTTCTAAGTAATTTGACTAATAAGAGGTGAAATTTACTTCCACACTGTTCTAAATCCACATAATTTTCTTTAGTTTCTCTAATTCTAAGCCCAAAAATTGCTTTGAAATAAAAGATTAAAATATATCTTGAGGTTGGAATTATTTTTTAACCAAATTAGAGACATTGCAAATGCTTTTACCATTTTCAGGACTAAAATGGACTTTGATATTTTTCTTTAAATATTTCAAAAGTGATTAAGAATCGTTTCCAAACTATTTGTGAAACAAATATGACTTAATGTGCAATAAAAATGTAAAGAATTTTATTAATTAAAAGATTCAATTTTTTTTAGTTGAAAGTAAATTAGTGACCATAGGCTCTTTATATCATTTAATTATTTGGAAGAAATTCGCTGCTCATAGCCAATAATTTTCTTAAACCACTGTCACATGTTCTGGTGTTCAACAATATACAATAATTATAAATACTCACCTATATTATCTATCTCAAGGATAATATTAGAATGAGTGGGTTAAGATTTAGTACCTTTATAATGTGAATAAAAAGCTTATCTATTTTGAAAGTACTAAATTAAATAAACGATGTATTTCTAGTGTATAAAAATCAGACTATTATGTATATGGTCTATAAGTATCAAAAACTACTATGATTAGAACTTATAAAATATTTAAGATAAAATAAATACACATTATTCTCTAAAATAAACAATAATTTGCAGTGCCTATACAGAAACTAAAACAGTTGCCTTGCATCCTACCAAACTAAGTTCAAATCCCCAGCACAATATTTAGACCCTGAGCACTTCCAGGTATCACTGCTGAGCACAAAGATAGGAATAGGCTGAGCATTTTCAAGGGTACCCCATCCCCAAAATGAAATTTAAATAAAATAAAATATACCTTATGTGTCCATACCTAGGCAAATAACTACCTTATTCAGATAGCATATTGGCTCCTTTCTTATCTCCAAATGAATCGTGATTTTTTTTTGTTTTCTTTTTGCTTTATGGGTCACACCTGGAGATGCACAGGGGTTACTCCTGGCTCATTTATTAAGGAACTACTCCTGGTGGTGCTCGGGGGACCATATTGGATGATGGGACTCGAACTTGGGTCAGCTGTGTGCAAGGCAAACTATCGCTCCAACCCCCCAAATGAGTGCTGAAACTTTACAATTCTTTGATAATTTTACTTTTGTAAAAGAATATTATGAGGGAATATCCAAACCCAACTATCTCAGCAGCCATACCTCCACATCTCATTCCCTCTGCTTTCTCATTCAACCTTGCAGGTGAATAACTGTCCCAGCTGATATTCCTGGGACCTTTTTGGAATCAGAACTAGATTCCTTTCGCTTCCACTGGATCCTGAGAGTCTTCATGGTCAACCTCTGCTATTTCAGCAGACCCACCTCTACATCTCAGACCCTCTTCTTGCTCATTCAATCTTCAAGGCCAACATTTACATCTCACATCCATAACTTTGCTTACACCTGCTTGTACCTAAACCTTGTAGCCAAATGACAGCTCTGCTCGACACACGTCACAAGGTAAATTTATATGTCCGTCAATGAGCAAAAACCAAAAGGAAAAGAGTAACACTACCTTAATCCCCCATGAAATTCCAGTGGTGTTAATTATAAAGATTTACCCTCAAAACCCATAAAGGATGAAGAGAAGCCACAGAGAAGCCCGCTAAGCTCAATAAGTGGAAATAACAGAATGTAAGTCTCAGTACCAACCATCTTTGCAAACTGTCAGAGAATGACTTTAGTGACACCACATAGAGAATGTTTAATAAACTCAAAGAAACAATAATGCAGGTATTTCATGAAGTTCTAGAAAGTATAAAGGCAGAAATTACTGTAACCAGAGTGATAGAAAAGAAAGTATGTTTAGCGATTTTTAAATTCAATAAACATTTTGCATAACTTCGCATAACTGAATAAGGTAGCTGATGAAAAGATTGCTACAACATGATATTGAGGAAAATTCAAGAAAATAATACATGTAAGAAAATTTAAAAAGAAATAAGCAGCACACAAAGTAACTATGGGATGAGTTAAAAAGAGAGAATATAAAAGCTATCAGGGTCACTAAGAAACAGGAAGGAAAATTTGTTTAAAATCCACTAATTAAAGAAATCATAGATAATGATAATCCAGATTTAAGGAATGCAGGCAACCAGATTCAAGAGCCTCAGAGGTAATAAAAGACCCAATGATGATAAAGATTATTTATGTTCTATTTGATAGAACACATAGAACAAATTCAAGACAGACTATGCAGAATGAAAAAAAATGAGTAAGAACAGAATGTTGAAAGAAACAATATCAAAGTAGAATTTTATATCAAAAGAACTTCCATAAGATTCATAATATATATATATATATATATATATATATATCACTGTCACTGTCATCCCATTGTTCATCGATTTCCTCGAGCAGGCACCTTAAGTAGTGTCTCCTTCGTCCTAGCCCTGAGATTTTAGAAAGTGCCACATTTAAGGCTCTTTCAGGGACAGGAGAATGAGACCCATCATTGCTACTAGGTTTTGGCATATCAAATATGCCACGGGGAGTTTGCTGTGCAGACAGGATACTCTCGGTAGCCTGCTGGGTTCTTCAAGAGTAAGAACTAAATAAGAGGTCTCGCAGCCGCAAATATGGCCACGTGCTTCCAGGCACTGGGTTTTATAGTTTCTGGGTCTTGGCTGTTGATGGAATAAAACGGAACCTAGTGCAGTTTGTGGGTGTAATGCCTACCTACTGGAAGATGGAGGATCTGGGTGGAGGAAGCCCAGTTCCAATCCGAGCAGGCTTGGAGATTTCAGCCCTGGGTTACACATGCCTGGATTCCTTTCCTGGTTCCTTCATACGTGAGGCTCGTCCTAACATGTGGAGAGTGGTCATCAGCATGGCTGTGGCTGCTTCTGGAGGTCTTCAGCTGCCAGGGCTCTGCTCAGGGCAGGGAGGGAAATACAACCCGCCCCCCCTCCAAGAGACCCCAGTGAGGACAGCCAGGTGAGGGGGCAGGAGACTCTGCGGTGTTCTCTTCCAGGAGCTGGGTTTTACAGTCTCTGCGTCTTGGCCGTTGATGGGATAACACACTGCCGGGGGCAGTTGGTGGTTATAATACCTACCTATTGGAAGATGGGGGATCTGGATGAAGGATGCTCAGCCCCGATCCAAGCAGGCTTGGAGATCTCAGCCCCGGATCACACATGCCTGAGTTCATCTGCTAGTTCCTTTATATGTTTCACAGTAGATCTATATATAAAATGAGAATCCTGCCATCCAGAAAAAGGTAGATTATATAAAACTAATAAATAAACATCAGTGAAATTAACACTGAACACGAATATTTTATTCAGCTAGATTATCACTCAGTTTTGAAGGAATGAAAAAAAGAATTTATGGGCATCTTATTGAATTTAAAACCTTTAAATCAGCCTTGCAAGGAGTGTTGAATGAGCTTTGTTAAAAGACAAAGGAAACTCTTGCACTCCAGTTCAGTATGACATTCGTTCAGGGCACTTACAGTGTCTTCTACTAGATTAAGAAAAATTGATTGATTCCTAGCTTGCTAACAATTTCATACTTTTTCAATAACAAATTAGTCTTCACTTACATTGAATGCTGTAAGACCTCTGCGACAGCTGAAGACCTCTGGGACCCAGCCAAAGCCATGCTGAGAGCACTCTCCACACACTTGGATGAGAAACCTGCAGAGGTACCCAGGTGTGCGGGACCCGGGGCTGAGATCTCCAAGCTTGCTCAGTTCGGGACTGGGCCTCCTCCACCTAGCTCCCTCACCTTCCAGTAGCTAGACACCAACTGCCTTGTAACCCCATCAATGGCCAGGATCCAGAAACTCTAAAACCAAGCTCCCAGAAGCACGCAGCTGCATTTGTGGCTGTGCAACCTCTTATTCTCTTGTTTTCACTCTCAGAGAACCCAACAGGCTACTGAGAGTATCATACCCGTCTATATGCCTGACTAGGAACACCTGTAAGGGTGATTAGAGACTGCCCCAAAAGCCTCCATCCCTCGTCGAGAGCCTGGCAAGCTACCAAGAGTTTCCTGCCCGCACAGCAGAGCCTGACAAGCTACCCATGGCATAATCATATGTAAAAAACAGTAACAATGAATGGCCCTCATTCCCCTGGCCCTGAAGGAACCCCCAATATGTTATCGGGCTACACTTGCACATGACAGGGACGAATGGAGATATTAATGGGCCCGCTCGAGCGAATTGAAGAACAATGGGGTGATAGTGATAGTGATACACTGAGTGCTATTTCTTTGTGTATTCAGATAATTTGTTTACATATTCAGCAATGCATATATAAAAAGTATTTTATACCAAAGTAATAATATATTATTCATAATATAATATTTTCTAACATAAACAATTCTAGGTTAAAACACACTTTTATACTTTTACTGAACTATTCAGATATTTCTAATTGTTTGTGTACATGGATATATATATATATATATATACATATCTCTGTATCACTGTATCACTGTCCTCCTATTGTTCATCTATTTGCTCAAACAGGCCCAGTAACGTCTCCATTGGAGACTTTGTTGTTACTGTGTTTGGCATATTGAATATATATCTGGTAACTTGCCAGGCTCTGCCATGCGGGCGAGATACTCTCGGTAGCTTGCCGGGCTCTCCGAGAGGGGCAGAGGAATCAAACTCGGGTCGGCCTTGTTGGCTGCATGCAAGGCAAATGCCCTACCGCTGTGCTATCGCTCCAGCCCTGAA
Source organism: Sorex fumeus (assembly GCF_029834395.1). NCBI lineage: Eukaryota > Metazoa > Chordata > Mammalia > Eulipotyphla > Soricidae > Sorex > Sorex fumeus. Next base: position 17,177,978 of record NW_026606064.1, read on the forward strand.
TGAAGGTGACCCTCAGCAGAACATCTCCTCTCCTCTTTGGGATTTGTGGACACCTGTTCTGAAATGACCAGTCAAAAAGTGGGGGACGTGGATGGAGCAGTTGACAAAGCAGAGAGGGCACATGCCTTGCATGTGGATGACCCGGCTCTGATCCTCAGCATCCCATCGGGTCCCCCAAGCACCGCAGGAGTGATTTCTGAGTGCAGAGCCAGGAGTAATCCCTGAGTAATGCCAAGTGTGACCCAAACACAAATATATATATATATATATATATATATATATATATATATACACACACACACACACACACACACACACACTACATATATTTGTCACCTAGCAATGCTCAGGCTTACTTTTGACTATGTACTCAGGGATGACTGGCAGGTTCCAGAGTTTGGGGACAGTATGGGATATCAGGGATTGATTGAATATGGGACAGCCCATATTCAACTCAGTGTCCTACCACTCCAGCCTTTTAAATTATATATTTTTATGATTTAAATTTTAAAATGTATCAATATAAAATTAATCATTTTATACTTTTTGTACATCTATATGCGGGTTTTGAAAAACACTTTGATAAAGTTGTCATTGATTTACAGTTCTGTGTGATTTTAGGAGTTTAGCTCTTTTCATTTATATGTATGTAGGATTGTTATATCCACAGTCAAAATAAAGAGGGGTCATTGTTTTTTCTGGGGCTATATGTTGTGTAGCAGGTATGACAGTTTGTTTTCACAGAGTCAAACCAGGTCCAATCCCTGGCACCTGATATGGTCTCCTGTGCCTTGACAGAAATGATTCCTTAATGAAGAGCCAGGAGTATACACTGAGTACCCTGAGGTGGCCCCCTCAAATTAAAAATTAAGATATCATTCATATGTGGGGTATAAAGCAAAATAAGGGAATAATAAATGGCCAAAAGAATCAGAACTGAAGATTTTGTCTAGAGACACAACGGAGGTAACTTAGGGTTGGAAGGCAAGGACAAAATTTTGGGACATGAGTGGAGAAAAATGGGTACTCTGGTGACACAAATGGTGTGGTTATGCATGAAAACTATAATAAGAAATATTGTAAATCCTGAAGTAAAATGGTTAAAAACAAATGTTGAGGTGTCATAGAAATAGTTCAATGCTCTGAACCTTTTGGTGTGCATAGGACCTTGGTCTCAATCCCCTGCACCAAGGATTTCCTGGTGCCTCACCCCATTTTTAAAAAATGTAACAGATCAGTTTCTGACAACATAACAAATTAAAAGTCTTTTTACTTACATTGATTTTCTTATAATAGAATTTTAATAGAATTTGATAGCATTTAAAATATCAATTACAAAATATGTTCTTTCACATCCTGAACAGAGATCTTTAAAATGCAAATCTGTAGTTTTAGATGTATTTTAGCCAAAGCGTTATGGAAGAAAACATAGACGTTTATGCAAAATATATATGTAATCAGTAATCTTATTTATGCTTGCCTGTTGCTTATCCTATACATATCAATTCTTTTTTGATCCCCAGAACTGCATCCCAAATACTGCCAGGAGTAATTCCTGAGCACAAAGACAGAAGTAAAGCATGAGCACAGCTTGGTATAATCCCAAAACAGATAAACAAAAAATACTTAAAATTAATATCTCAAATTTCTTAGTATTAGTATTTAATATAATTTAATGTAAATTATGGATTTGATAAAACCTTTTGGGGATCACATGCTATGTATTCAACATATATTATATACACCATTGAATATAGTTTAAATATTATGTGGTGGTAATAAAATGCAAACTCATTTGTGCCTGACTACAAATCCACTGTATTAAAAATTTACTGTTTTCAAGTAATAGAACTTTTAATAGTCTCATTTTTCTCATAAACTAAAAGGAAATAATAATCAACTCATGGGTATGTATATGTGAGGTGATCAAGTATATATTTAGATAAACTGTTTTGTAAAATTCTTTCATATTGTTCCAGGCACAGGAAAATTCTACCCATTTGTATACATTGCACTGTCTGTAGCACTGTCTTCCCTGTCTTCCCATTGTTCATTGATTTGCTTGAGATGGGCATCAGTATTGTTTCCATTTTGAGACTCGTTGTTATTGTTTTTGGCATATCAAATATGCCATGGGGAGCTTTCCAGGCTCTGCCATGCGGGCGGGATACTCTCAGTAGTTTGTCTGGTTCAGAATCAAACCCAGGTCAGCCACGTGCAAAGCAAATGTCCTACCTGCTGTGCTATTGATCCAGCCCTGGACAGATGCAATCCTGTTGGGTAAAATGTTTTAAGCTTCATACTGGAAGCAATGCAAACTATTTTTTAATCCTGAAATGAGATATACTCTTCAAAATATAAATGACAGTTATTCATGCTACATCATATATGTACAGACATATTCAATGTGTGTATAATTCATGTTAGTTCTTTATCAAAGTACAAAATTTAGTTTATAAAACAATTAGCAACATTTATTAGAAGTGTGATTAGCTCTTCATATTCTGTATTATTTTTTCTAAGTAGATATTGAACATTGATATAATACATATTAAGTTACCTTTCTTAATTTTTTTTTTGAATTTTTTTTCCCTTTATTTTATTTTATTTTTTTTTAAAGTTGTAGATTTACAATTTTTTGTGCTTGGGTTTCAATTATACAATGATCAGATACCCACCCCTCCACCAGTGCCCATTTTCCACCACCATGGATAATATCCCTCCCACCCCCATCCCCCCATCCCCCCGTCTCTGTGGCAGGGCAATCCCCTGTGTTCTCTCTCTCCTTTTGGGTGTTGTGGTCTGCAAAAGAGGCATTGAGTGGCAAACATGTTCAGTCCATAGTCTACTTTCCACATGCATCTCCCCTCCTGGGAGGATCCTCCAAACATCCTTCATTTGGTGCTCCCTTCCCTATCTGAACAGCCCTTTCCTCTAGGATACCCGGCTGGCCTCTAAGTTATGGAGTAATCCTCCTGGTACTGATCTCAGCCATTCTTGGGTATTAATCTCATACTTTGTTACTTTATATCCCCCAGATGAATGCAATCCTTCTATGTCTATCCCTCTCTCTCTGACTCATTTCGCTTAGCATGATACTTTCCATATTGTACCACTTGTATGTAAATTTCATGACTTCATCCTTTTTAAGAGCTACATAGTACTCCATTGTGTAGATGTACCAAAGATTCTTTAACCAGTCATCTGTTCTTGGGCATTCAGGTTTCTTCCAGTTTCTGGCTATTGTAAAGAGTGCTGCAATGAACAAACAAGTGCAGATGTCACCTCGACTATACATTTTTGCCTCTCTGGGATATATTCCCAGGAGTGGTATTGCTGGGTCAAATGGGAGCTCAATTTCTAATTTTTTGAGAATCGTCCATACTGTTTTCCAGAAGGGCTGAACCAGTGGACATTCCCACCAACAGTGAAGGAGTTGTTTCCATTTTGAAAATTTTTTTCTCGCCACATCCACGCCAGCATTGATTGCTTTTGTTCTTTTGAATGTGGGCCAGTCTCTGAGGTGTGAGATGGTATCTCATTGTGGTTTTGATCTGCATCTCCCTGATGATTAATGATGTAGAGCATTTTCTCATGTGCTAGAATGCATCTTTTTATATGAAATGATACGTTTTTTTCCTTCTTAGGAATAATATGTGGATATTATTTAAATATCTTTGGCTATGAAAACTATTAAAGAAAAACAATCCCAAAAAAGCTGAGATAACTTTTGTTTTCTTATTAGAGTTAACATTTATAATTTTTTAAAATCTTATTACTGACAGTAACTTAAGGGTTATGAGAATATTATTATGTACCTAATTCCAAACCAACATTATAAAACACTGGATCTTAAAAATAAAAGAATATTTTTATTAATATTCTATATTATGTTAGCACACATAAATCAGATTTACTTCATGATAAGTGGGAGCTCAAATTTTATAATCAGTGATTAGAGAAAAAAAAAGCCCATGGTAAGTGCTACAAAAAAATGTGATGGTTATGAATTAAGAAAAAACTATCAATACATTCCATTAGCAGTTCTGGATTTGAGGGAAAGATGTTAATAATGTCAACATTTTCTTAATATATACATGGAATAAGCATTAGAATATTTAAATCTAAGGAGTAGGTTGGCTATTTTTGCATAAATTGCTAAGGAAAAAAGTGTTACAAAGCTGCTTTAAGATTTAAGTAGAATATCCCCCTTAGGTATTAAGCACAGCTCTTGTTCTTAACTTATGAGTGAATTTTTAATGTTGAAAACTAAAAAAACTCCAAAAATCCTTTAGAATTTAGGCAGACTGACATTTATAACTTTTAAAAAATCATTTCCCAAGTAATGGTGACAACTTAAAACCAATCACTGATTATTTTTGTTTCTCAACATTGTATGTATTTAAATGAACTGCCAAATATTTTACTTTAAGTAAATTTCTTTTTTCCAAGCATGTATTATTAAAATATACTACATATAAAAATATAAAAAGCCTAAGTGTATAGATCTGTACATTAACTCAACAAGAACGCTAGCTAGCAAAACCTCAAAGAAAGAAGATAAAGCATTATCAGTATATCAGTATCTTTTATATCAGTATCTTTTATACAACAGGTTAATTTGCCATTTTATTATTTAACTGTATATGCAATTAATTATACATATATTACATTTGTATATTTTCCAACTTGTCTTTTAGAAATAGTACTTTTTCTGTAGTTCTATAATTCTTTTTCCCCTTATACATGAACAGAAAGAATTGTGCATTCCTAGATGTTAGGATTTGTGTATGTTAAAAAAAAAAACTGCAATCCAATCACAAAAAAAAATTGTAATTGTATGTTTAATGGTGATTAAATATAAAAATAAATAAATGATTTTTTTAAAGACAATAGCTAAGTCAAAAATGTTGGTAGGAATTCTTTAGGCATTTTTACTAACAATTACGCTACATAGATTTTTTGCAACGATAGCATGTTAAGTAGCACATTTTATTTTTAACTATTTTAGTAATATTACACCAAATATGAGAGTCTAAATATTATAGTTGTCAAACTGGTATATACATTTTTTTATCCAAAAAGTGTTTACACGGAGCAAAACTGAGTTTCCGGGGTCATAACCAATGACAATGCATCTTGCTGTTTCAAATTAATGTAGACATTCCAACATTCCTAGGTAAAGTATCACTTGGTATAAATCTGGTTTATATATAACAATCTTGGTTGCATACTTTCCCTTTTAAATCACTTTAGTAAAAGCGGGGAATGATTATTTGTTCAAATATATTAGTTGTTGGAAGTCCAATGTAATTTAAAAGTCTTGTTTTTATCATTTTTCACGAGCATGTTGGCTGCACATTAATCTTAATAATCCATACATTAAAGGTAAAAGGTAAAGGCCCTCCCGTTCGTTGATTTGCTCGAGCGGGCCCAGTAACATCTCCATTGGAGACTTTGTTGTTACTGTGTTTGGCATATCGAATACGTCACGGGGAGCTTGCCAGGCTCTGCCGTGCGGGCGAGATACTCTCGGTAGCTTGCCGGGCTCTCCGAGAGGGGCGGAGGAACCGAACTCGGGTTGGCCATGTTGGCTGCGTGCAAGGCAAACGCCCTACTGCTGTGCTATCGCTCCAGCCCAGCGATACATTAATCTTAATTATCCATACATACAGCAAAATTCAGACTGACCTGGTTGTTTTCAGTCATAATTTTCAGAGAAATCAATTCCAGGTTCATTTGTTTTCAGAAGTTTATTCTCTGTGCTGATCAAAATGATTTCTTTATAGCACCCAATTTTTTTTTAACTTTTGGTAATTTTGCCATATATCTATTATCTATCTAGATTGAAGAATAAGATCAAAATGTTATTTCAGAATGTAGATCATTTTGGTTTCTATCTAGTAATTTTCTTTTGACTGAAGTTTGCTTCTTGTATGTATAGTGCCTAATTGCCTTAATTTTCTAATAATGGTGGTGATAATAACTATTTACCAATATCTGTCAAAGATGGGGTTGCTTTTCTTGCATATTTTTATTCTAATCTTGAAGAGTCTTGGTAATTATTTTATTTCCTTGGCATATTTAATAAAATATTTTTCTATAAAGTTACTAAATAAGTTTGCAATTATTGAATTATTTTTAACTCCTTTTCTTCATCATTCACATTATCATTCTTGAAAAGTTGTTACCAACAACTTCTTATGTCAAATTCAGTACTTTGATTACTCATGTAAAATGTCTCTTCTCATGCTTTGGGGTTTTCTTCTTTCTCAATTTTTTGATAAATCTGATTGTGAAACAAAGTAAAGTAAAACTAAAGGTCCTCCCATTGATCATCGATTTGCTTGAGTGGATCCAGTAACGTCTCCATTGGAGACTTTGTTGTTACTGTGTTTAGCATATCGAATACATCACGGGGAGCTTGCCAGGCTCTGCCGTGCGGGCGAGTTACTCTCAGTAGCTTGCCGGGCTCTCTGAGAGGGGCGGAGGAATCAAACTTGGGTCGGCCATGTTGGCTGCGTGCAAGGCAAACACCCTACCACTGTGCTATCGCTCCAGCCCTATGCCGTGAAACAAAATATTTTAAAATATTCATGAAATTCTTACACATTTTTTTATTTTTTGCTATTGAAGTGTTCAAGAGAAAAATTCAAGTGTTCAATTTTCTTAATTTGAATATTCATATTCTCTATTTTATATATAGACTCTTATCAAAATTATTTTCAAGGTGGAGTTTTATTTCATTGTGTGTGTGTGTGTGTGTGTGTGTGTGTGTGTGTTTATTTGGTGCCACAGTCAATGGTGCTCAGTGGCTATTCCTAAATCAACTATGTGCTCAGAAATCCCTTCCAGTGGTTCTCAGAAGATCATGTGTTGTTGAGGATTAAACCTAGGCCTCTTGCATGCAATCTATGCATTCAGTTCAGTGGGCTATGTCCCCAGACCTGAAAGTAGATCACTTTGGATTCTGGCACCATTTGTCAATTTGATTAATTTTTCCATTTCTTACTGATGTAGGAGACCTCTTTCAGGTGGAAAAAAGTTGTATTATCTGTGTTTGGTATTAAGATATTGCCTCTTATAAAATCAGATTGTGAAGAAATTTTTTTTTCCAGGGACTGGAAGGATAGCCCAGTCATCAAGGCCACTTACTTGCTATATGCCAATATGCAAGTTTTAACCTTAGTGCCACATATTTACTGAGTAATAATGGGTCTGGCCCCTTAAACTCACAACACTGCTGGATCTGAGGTTACTGTATTTTTGGATTGAACATTGAACTGTCTGGACTGGGAAGGATAAGTATCACCAGGAAAGGCATCTGGATATTGAGCATTATTTGAAAGCAACTTCCTGTCCCCTACTCTCATGTCTTCCACAAGGTTTGTGATCAAACTCCAGTATTCTTTCTGGTTTTCTATCCAAGGAAATATAGTCAGGCTTTGGAATATTAATATGTAATTTATAACTAAACAATAGTATATAAAGGTTGGAACTGGAGTGATAACACAACAGGTTGAGTACCTGCCTTCCATGCAGGTGACGTGTGTTCAATCTCTGACAACCCATATAGTTCCCTGAGCACTGCCAGGAGTGATTCCTAAGTTCAGAGTCAGGAGTAACTTCTAAGCAATGCTCTTTGTGGAAAAAAAATTTTATACACATAGCATTGTGTGCAGTTGAATATGATTGATATTTTTATATTAATTTCATTTCTATTATTACTGATTCTTTCCCCCATGTTTATTGGTAATGTTAACATCTTTTCATGTGTCTTCTAAATTTTCTTATTTTTATATAGTGTATTTCTGTTTTATGAATAATAAAGGCTATTTATCAATTCTGAAAAGAATTCATCAGTTATTTGTGAGACAAATTTTCCAACTTTATCATTTAAATTTTCTAACATTTAATATAATATTCTGGAGAGGATATATATTCTTCTTGTATCACTTTTTGTGAATAATTAATATAATGCTGTGGAGTATATATTGAACACCTTTCATCAATCATTTTTCATGAATTAAAATTAGTCCAGTCAATAGTACGTAGGTTAGATGCATGTGTAAAGCTGTAGTTTGATCAACCCCTCCTCCCAGCATCATGGGGGCACTTGAAGCCCTGAAACACCATCCTCTATGGTTTTGGTTATTCCTGACAATTCAGATTCTGAGAAGCATCACATCTTTGACCACTCTCATTGAAGCTAAATCAGTTGATTGACTGGGCCCAGACCAAATTGAGTTTTACATCTCCTCCTTCCTCTTTTACCCTCAATTTCAAGCAAGTAATGTCAAAATTCTAAGAGACCATATCTCTTTTCATTTGCTGACCTATCATTATGAATCGATAAACTAATTTCTAAAACCAAGTTTTATGGTAAGATATTTAAATCTCAAATATAGTGATTACTACCTATTTAAAGAGATCTTGCTTCTGACTCAAGCCAATGGCATAAAAGTAAAGGGTTTACTGTGTAAAGCCCACAAATGGGAAATGTAAGCAAACAACCATATGAACAGTGAAATTTGTGAAGGGTGCAAATGTTAGACATGCTCCAAGTAATGGGCAGTAAGGTGGTTGTGCTTGAATTCTGGGTACCTTACAGCACCTTTTCCAGGGAGTACAGAACTTCCCAGAATGAAAATTCCACAAAGGGGACTTTTAGGATCACTGTTTTCTAGCAAATAAGTCTCATATTATCTTAGTTCAGAGTCTACATTTCCACTGTTCTCTGAAACATATTATCAGTACCACAACTTATTTTTAATAGATACTTTTTATTGAATCACCATGAGATAGGCCCTAAAAAGCAACTCATAATTAGGTTTCATCATACAGGTTCCAACACCCATCCCTACACCAGTGTACATTTCCCAGCACAACAACTTATTTTTAATAAAAAGGTAAAAGGTAAAGGCCCTCCCGTTGATCGTCGATTTGCTCGAGCGGGCCCAGTAACGTCTCCATTGGATTTTTAATAGAAAGATCTTATTTGCCCTTGTCTCTTGCATATCCGTATATCAGTGACTTTGTAAGAAGTTAAATTTTATTGATAATTGCTATATTCTTTCTTAATTGCCCTTAATTAACCCTAATTTTCCATCAGCCTCTGTTATTAAACTATCAATAGATAACAGCAGTATCCTTAAGACACGCAAGTTATTTAGAGAGGTTTTTTTTTGTACTTAAAATAACCTGGGCTTGAACAACACCATTTCAATGAGCTCTACTATTGAACAGCCCTGCTAGGTCAATTGATTATTTCCAGGGGTCACTTCTATGCTTCCTGAACATTGATTAGGAGATCTCCCAAAATAAACATATCACTATATCACTGTATCACTGTCATCCCGTTGTTCATCAATTTGCTTGAGTGGGTACCAGTAACATATCCATTTGTTCCTGTCGCGGGCTAGTGTAGCCCAGTGGGGTATTGGGGGCTCTTTCAGGGTCAGGGAAATGAGGACTGTCTTTGTTACTGGTTTTAGCATATTGAGTACATCATGGGTAGCATGCAAAGCTTTGCCATGCGGGCGGGATACTTTCAGTAGCTTGTCGGGCTCTCAAAGAGTAATGGTGGCTTTGAGGGCAGCTTCTAATCACCTTTACAGGTGTTCCCAGTCAAATGTGTGTGTGTGTGTGTATATATATATATATATATATATATATATATATATATATATATATATGTTTCCCTCTATGACATGTTGCTACTTCTGAATACCATCAGATATGGTGTGGTAACTATGGAAAATGAGTAAGGAGTGTCTGCTGATGTGTCGCACATCCATGAAAGCTGCTGCACGATCCCGGAATATGTTCAGGAAAGCAAGCTGGAGTGCGGTGGAGGTTGTGTTGTAGAAGTCGGCTGCCAGCTGGGTTCTTGGGGGGTGGGGGAGGAAGGCTCTCACTCACCCAACCTCTGGGGCACCCTGAGTGAAAATAGCCTGGCACAGAGTCTGTTGGCATGCTTATGGGGGCCTCATTTTTTGCTCCCTTCCGGGAGAAGCAGCTGTGAATTTTGGAAGGTGGCTGATGAGAAGATTATCAGGTGCCGGCAGGAGGTGGCTTGTGGGCATTACCCCTGTGTCAGTGGAGACTGGGGGAAGCAGGCAGAGTATCTCTGCTCACAGGTCCTGTTGAGCCTAGAGTCCAAGGTCACAAAGTTCCGCATTTCCTGGGTTCTGTGGGACTTCATTCATGCTTGAGGCTTTGCCCGAGTGTGTGGAAAGTGGTCTGGAGCATGGCAGCAGTTGAATTGTGGAGCTCGGCTGCAGGGGCTGGGTCCCTTTGGGGTGGGGAGGGCTCTCACCTGCCAGCCTTTGGGGCATTCTGAGTAAAAACAAAAATAAAGGTATAGATTTAAAAAATAAATTAAATAAAATAAACAATAAAAAGTTAAGGAAAAATTAATTTTTTACATTAGCAGTAGCTTGAGAATATGATTTTTTCTGAGATTTATAAATAAAAATCAAATATGTACAAAATTTGTCTCTGTTATTGCAAAAAATTGAATTATGAATTAGAGCTAGCACTGTAGCATTATCCTCCCATTGTTCATTTTGCTAGATTGGGCCCAGTAAGGTCTCCATTGTGAGACCTGTTACTGTGTTTGGCATATAGAATACGTCATGGGTAGTTTGCCAGGCTTTGCCATGCAGGCGCAATACTCTCAGTAGCTTGCCAGGCTCTCCGAGAGGTGCTGAGGAATCGAACCCAGCTCTGCTGGGCTAGCTGTGTGCAAGGCAAACGACCAACAGCTGTGCTATCACTCCAGCCCCAATGAATTAGAGTTAAAATTATGTATTAGGGGACAGAGAGATAATATAGCAGGTAGAATGCTTGTTTTGCATAACAACTGACCCAGATTTGATCCTCAAATCAAATGGGTTTTCTATTCATTTGTTGAACAAAACATATAGAAATGTTATTAAGACATATGGGAAGGGTACATTCCCTGTTGAAGTTTGATTTAAGTCATCTCTAAGAAACACATTCTTCAGAGAAGCCTGGAAAATGCTTGATAAATTATTTTGTTCCCCATGTAAGTCATCTAATTAAAAGATTATAAAAAGAAATAATAACAATGATGATTATATGGAGATATAAGGTTTCCTGAGACCTGTCAGAAGTGATCTCAAAACCCAGAAACAGAAGCCCTGAGAATCTCCAGGTATAGCCCAAATCCCCCCCAAAAAAATAGACATTTAAAATAAACTATGTAGGGCATTGTATTTCAATTTGAGTACATTAAAAATTGAAGTCTACCATAATTTATGATAAAAAGTTTGTGTTTCTTTAACCTTTTTATGAGCATAATTAAAAATAGCTATTATGTCTTCACAATTTTTATTTTTACCCAAATGACCAAATTATTAAAGTAAATTCTGATTAGAGCCTTTTTCTTTTATTATATAGCTACTTTAAAGTATTGTAACACAATGCTATAAAAACACTCTATTGTAAGTGATACAATTCATACATTGATGTATCATCTAAATAATTTTTAAAAATCTCTACATGTTATTAGACAACTTATCTAAAACATCTATAAATATAACATAGTTCTCCATATAATCATCATTGTTATTATTTTTATATAATTTTTTAATTAGATGACTTACGTGGGGAACAAAGTAAGTATATTCAGCATTTTCCAGGCTTCTCTGAAGGAAGTGTTTCTTAGAGATGACTTACATCAAACTCCAACAGGAAATGAACCCTTCTCATATGTCTTAATAACATTTCTATATGTTTTGTTCAACAAATGAATCCAAAACCCATTGTATGGATTTGATATCATTGTGTCACAGTAGGTTGCATTCTTCATGCTACCCAATGTGATAGAAACAGAACCTGAAATGAAGAAGCAGCATGAAATATTAATCTTTGTTTCTCTTGTATTATGTCAATAGTTGCTGTGTGATTGGAAAAACTAATATTCTTTTCCTTGTGCTTCAGAATTTTGTATATAGAAACAAAACAAGCCAGAAATCTAGTTTGAGAATAAACAAACAATGATCTAAGAGCCAAATTTGTTAAAAAAAAACTTGAACAATTTTTTTATTATTTTTAAGTTTTTGTGTCATCCCTGCGATGCTCAGGGCTCATTCCAGCTCTCTACTCAGAAGTTACTCCTGGCAGTGCACAGGAGACCATATGCCATATATCTAAATGGGAATGGGCTCAATCGTGTGCAAGGTAATTGCTTACCCATTGTGCTATAACTCTGGTCCCCATCAAATGATTGCATGGAAAAGGGAAACATTCAAGCTAAACTTGAGGTATTAGGGTGGACCAGGAGTAATGTGCCTGGTATCATAGTAAGAAATCTGGATGTATAGAGACCTCAGGAATATGACTGTACAGTGGAAAGACTATGTTCAGATTCGGAATAAAAATGGCCATTTACGAGGTAAGCAGAAGGGCCTCAGAAGACAATAAGCCTGCCAACAAATTCATCTTGGATATCTCAAGAAACATATATCTGCTGTTTAAGTAATACTATCGTGCCACTTTGTTATGGCAGCCGTAGGAAGACAAATTCACAAAATTTTCTCAACTGACAACAATAATGTCTTGTCTTATAGTATAAATTATGTGATTTTCGAGAAGACCCCATGTGCCTCCACCAAAACATAATATCTATCATCACATAAAGTGCCTGCACCTGCACAATAACCATTTTTTGCTTTCCTTTTACTCTTCTCTTATTCTATCAACACCTCTCTATAGCATGACCTAAATTTGAATCTGCTGGCAGAATAGTTTGGGAAAAGCAGTTTCCAAGTCTCTAGCACCTGTGATTCTTATGAGTGCATAAAAGGAAACTCAACCAACAAGGGCAAATTAATTATTATGGAGAGCAAAATAAAACTAGGCGTCCCCTCCTTCAATCACTGCTACTGGCTCTTCAGCTGTAATTAACTTGAAACCGCACAAGGACATCAAGCTGTGATCTAACATGATGCAAATGTAAAATATATGTGCGTGTTCTCCTCCTCTGCAAATAAAAAGATGCATAAAGTCTGATGATGAGTCCTTATATTTGTCTTTTTGATGCTGATTTATTTTATTCTCATCTTTGTTTATACTAAAATTAAGTATTTTCAAATTGTGTTTCCAATTTAAAAACCGTTAGCTAGTGTTGGAGAGATTGTACAGGGATAAGGGACTGGCCTGGAATGGGACAGATTTCAGTTTGAAATTCCTGGCACCATATACATATGGTCTCCCAATCATCACCAGTGATAATTCCTGAGAGCAGTCAGGAAGGAATAGCCCCTATCATTGCTGGGTATAACCTCAAAACAAACAAGCAAACAAATTTTCACTTCAGATTAGCGCTTCCTCATAGAAAACTAGTTTACATAAAAGTACTCAGATTAGAGGCCAGAGAGAGAGAGAGTCCAGTAAGTACAGAACTTGCTGTCCCTATGGCTGACAAGTTTGATCCCTTCACTGCATATAATTGACTGAGCACTTTCAGGAATGACCCTTGCGCAGACAGCTTGTATAACCCCTGTGCATCACTGGCTATGGTCCCCAAACAAACAAGCAAACAAATAAATATATAAACAAACAAACAAACCTTTAAACTATCCTCTTATGCATAGTGGAAAGTTGCAGAGATAAAGGGCTTATGACACTAGAAGCAGATCTCAAGATCCTCAGAAAATTATAGCCAATACTTTCATAAATGAATTAAACTCAAAACTTTTGAGAAGTCCAGTTAAGAAAGGTTTTGAAAGATTTACAGGGCTTAGAAAACAAGAAACCACAGGAAAAAAATTGTCTTTTAAAATGTAATGAAACTACTATAAATGCATAAAACAAACACTATATTATTAATTGATAAAAATAGGAAAGGCATGTTTTGTCTCAAAGAAATTAGAGATATTTCAAAAAATGCCTTCTAAACCAAATATTGTAACAATCAACTATTAGACTCTAGACAAGGACATAAATGTATCTACTATAGGATAGAAAGATATTAATTGCTGTAAGACAGAAAGCATAGTATCATTTCCAGAGAGACATGCTGCTTTACCATAAAAGTGTCTGCCCACTAAGGCATTCAGCTGATAATGCTATTCACTACTTTAATTAATAATCCCTTTGATCCTTTCAATATTTATCTACAATGTAAGACAAAAACAATAAAAGAACATGCAAGGGAATAATAAAACATATGCACCATAAAATAATGTCATAAAAGGAATAAGAATGAAGAGGAATAAGAATGATAAAGAGAAACAATACAATGATTAGGGGATAAATTTACAGTTAACATAGTAGTCTAAAGATTTATTAAGCTAGAAATCTATTTAAAATCCCATAAAGTATTTTAAAGGTGATTTTTTTTGTATATTCATATTTTCTGATTTCAAAATTAAAACTGCTATTTTTAAAATTTAAGACAATATGCTTATTAATATTTAGCATAAATGATTATTTAATGAACGTTATAAAGAGCAGCATCTTGAACTCCCGAGTAAACCTCAATGAGCTTGGTTATCGTGTGGATATGGTCGATGGTGCTGAATCCTTTGCGGAACCTGGCTTGCTCGCATGGTTGTCCTTCATCTAGTGTTCTGCCGATCCTATTTAGGATGACTCGAGTGAACAACTTGTAGATGACAGACAATAGGCAGATCGGGCGATAGTTGCCAATGTCATGGATGTCTCCCTTCTTGGACAGTTGTACGGTCCTGCTGGTTTTCTATTGGGACGGAACCTTGCATTCAGACAGGTAGCGAGTGAAGAGCCGAGCCAGTATATTGATGAGTACTGACGGCAGGTGCTTCAGGTGTTCAGGTCTGACCTTGTCTGGGTCGGGTGCTGTTTGTTTCTTTACCGACAAAATGGCTTGTCGGATTTCGGAAGGGAGAACGTTGGGAACGACATATCCATCCTGTGGAATTTGGTATGTCGGCAAGTGGACATGGCTATCGAAGAGATTTGAGTAGAAGTCATGGATAATCTTCTCCATTGCCTTTCTGGAGGATGTGATGGATCCATCAGGACGTCAGAGGGCAGTCATCTTGGTCTTGTAGTTGGCGAAGGACAGGTGGGCGTTACGAATACTTTTCCCAGCTTCTGCCGCATCTACCAGTACTTCTACTCTTCTCTCTTTGAGGTCTTCCTTGATTGCATCTCTGCACTGCTTTGTGAGCTCGGACTTTAGCTTGCGGTTGCCTGAGGCATGTGCCAAACCACACTGACGAATTAGCTCAAGAGTTTTTGAAGATAGGTGATTTTTTCTGACTATCTCTCTCTTGGCGTTCCTCGCACATTCATGGAGGTGCTGAACCAGTCGATCGTATTCCTCGTCAATGTTGTCAACAATGGCATCTTCCCATGTTGCCTCAATAGTACCAAAGAGTTCCCAGTTGGTGGTCATTCTGGGAGTTCTCTTTTTGAAGCCCTTTCTCCCTGCTCTGTGAAGTAGAATTTTGCACGAAGGAGATGGTGGTCAGATCCCGTTCGAAATTTTGGGACAACAGCGACATCAGTCAGGCAAAACTGTCGATTGAATATGATGTGGTCTATTTCGTTGTGGAATCGTGCACCGGGAGACTCCCATGTCCTTCGTTTAGATTCTGCCTTCTGGAACTGTGAGTTACCATGAATGGTCTTGGTCGACATGATGAACTCAGACAGTCTCTCACCCTGTTCGTTCCATTCTAGGCCATGTGTCCCGATGTGAAGTTCTTCAGCTGATCTTCTCGGTCCTATCTTGGCATTAAAATCACCCACAATGATCTTGTAGAAGGTGTGGTCTTCTTTATAGAACTTCTCTAGCTCCATGTAGAACTTCTCGACTTCTCTTTCATCATAATGAGATGTTGGTGTGTAGACAACGAAGATAGAAACTGCAGGCAGTGAGCCACATCTATTCAAATGTAAACGTCCGATTCGGGTTGTTAGGCATTCGAATGAATCAATGCTCTTGGCCAGGTTTTTGTTGACAAGGACACTGACGCCTCCAACACCTCTTTTATCATATGTTCCGAGTAATAATTCTTCTCCAGTGTCGAAAACAGCATGGTGAGATTCGTGCCTTCTTATCTCGGTCAGACCAATGATGTCGTACTTGATCATTCGCGCTTGTACCATCAGGTCCTCGATGGACGCATCTGATGCTAGCGTACGTGCATTGAAAGTACAGACGATCATTTTTGTCTTCCTTCATTGTGGCAGCCTAGGTTGGCCTTGAGATTTTGTTGGCCTCTCCTTTCTCATCCTTCTCAGTGCTTAACGTTCATTGATTTAAAGAATGCCTTTGATTCTGTTGAGACGGAAGCGGTCATTGAAGCCCTAGCCAATCAGGGCATTCAAGCCAATACATCAGGATCCTCCATGAGCTGTATTGCGGATTCACTACCAGGATCTCACCATTCTACAAAGAAGTGATCGTTGATGTCGAGAGAGGGGTGCGGCAGGGTGATACCATTTCACCGAAACTCTTCAGTGCCACCCTCGAGAACATCATGCGACGACTGGAATGGGAAGGAATAGGAGTGAAGATAGATGGTCGGCAACTACACCACCTCCGCTTTGCTGATGACATTGTTTTAATAGCACCAAATATCAGCCAAGCGGCACAAATGCTGGCCGACTTTGACCGTGAGTGTGGAAAGGTAGGACTACAGCTGAATCTTACGAAGACAATGTTTATGAGAAACAGCCTCGTTCCTGATGCCCCATTCACTCACAATGGAACGACCATCTCCGAATGCAACAGCTATGTGTACCTAGGTCGAGAGGTCAACATGACAAATGACTTGGCATCCGAGCTGCACAGGAGGAAGAGAGTGGCTTGGAATGCCTTCAAGAACGTCGAAGAAATAGCTAAGAGGGCGGAGAACCTCCGGCTCTGGGCACATCTCTTTGATTCCACTGTTCTTCCTGCATTAACATATCCCTCAGAGACCTGGGCCCTACGCAAACAAGATGAGAACGCTATTCAGTTCTCCCAAAGAAGAATAGAAAGAGCTATGCTTGGAATATCACGTTTCAGTCAAATGAGAGAACGAATCCGGAGTTCTGACATCCTTCGACGATCAAGAATCAGGGACGCTGTCTCATTTGCCAAGGTGTCGAAAATCATATGGGCTGGTCATGTAATGGGATTTAAAGACGACTGCTGGACTAGAGCTGTTACTGACTGGATTCCACGGGATGTCAAAAAACCGCGTGGCCGCCCACCTACCAGATGGTCAGACTTCTTCGTCAAGATCATGAACGATCGGTTTGAGGCTTTTCATGTTCCCGGAGCGAACAGATGCCATTGGGCTACACTAGCACGCGACAGGGACAAATGCAGACGTTACTGGTGCCCGTTCGAGCAAATCGACGACTAACTGGAAGTTAAGTGATTAAGTGATTATTTAAAAGTTGCTTTTAAAAATTTATTTTAATTTAAAAGATCATACAAATACTCTTTTAAAGTTTAATTTAGTTTTATTTAAAAAGTCTGGGATGTGAAGGATACTGGGGACACTAGAGTAGGGAAATGAACTGGTGATAGGAAGAATGTTGAAACTTGAACACATGAAACACAGCATACATCAATAATTTTGTAAATCACAGTGCCTTAAATTTTTTAAATGTATATAATTAGATAAATTTAACTACTCACAATTTCAAAAATGTTTCCTTATCAAAAGTAAAGTAATTAACAAGAAAAGTTTTTTTTCTTTACAAATCTGTTTAAAATTTGTTTAATAGAAGACAACTAAATTTTCAAACTGGCTTATGTATGTAAATTGTGTGTTTTGGGGCTGGAGCAATAGCACAGCGGGTAGGGCATTTGCCTTGCACATGGCTGACCCATGTTTGATTACCAGCATCCCATATGGTCCCCTGAGCACCCCTAGGAGTGATTCCTGAGTGTATGAACCAGGAGTAACTCCTGTGCATTGCCAGATGTGACCCCAAAAAAAGCAAAAAAAAATTGTGTGTTTTTATGTGCTGCTTTGGGAACTGTTAAAAAAAAAGTCTAGCTACATGTATAGTTATATAGTGGGAAATGAGGGTCCTATAGAAAAGTTTGTGATATTCTATGATGACAATTTTTATGTAATAGAACATATATCAAAGAGTAGTTTCTTAAATATTATTTTGTGTGAAATCTGATTCTATGTCAAAGATTTTTTTGATGTTGCATAGTACCAGTTGAAAATATTGTTTATTTCAGAAAAAATTCTATCAATATGAATTCTTCATTTAGAGATATTAATAACTCAGTTATATAGAATTTTATAATGTTGAAAAGATGGTCAAATTAAAAATAAATTTCAAAATACCTTGGATATCTTGGATTCTGTCTTTAAGTATTGAGACGTTACTTTCACAAATGCATAGATAGTCCAAAATTCCCATTATTACTTTGAATATGCAGCATTTGTAAAAAGTTTTATACCTATTTTCTTACAGAATATACTTACATTTTACTATCAGGGGAAAACACAACTCTCTAGATTATATTTATAGCTTGTCTTTGAGATATTGTTTCAAGCCAAAATGGTATTGGATTAGGGAAATAACTCAAGAAGGGAAATACATGCCTTTCATGAGCAAGGCCCTGCGTCTAGTCCCCAGCACTGCTTGGTGTAGCCCAGGTGACCCCTAAACAGAGCTAAGTGAGGCTCCTATAAAATTTAATAATTAAATAATATGCTGTTTCATGGAAAACCCAGTTAACCTTTTGTAGCTCAAATCAAATAGAAGCATTTTTTTCTAGAGACAACCATTTCCTACCTGTTTACAATAGAATTATTTCTAATTTTGTAGTGTAGAATATCAAATAAAATAAAAACTTATTTTATGATTGATATCTAATAAATTTAGTATTACTATTTCACAAGGCCAATCTTGTGGATAGCCTCCATAGTTTTCACTGCTAATATGTGATGATAAAGCACACATGATTACTTAGTATGGCTGGTATCATAGACCTAATTACTCTGATACTATTAGTTTTACCACTTTTGCTTTTGCAACATCAGCATGAATATCAACACTGACAGAAAAAGGCAATTAATGTTTAGTTTCCTTACCTAAGTAATTAGACTATAGATACTCTAAAAATATGTTAAGGATACCCATATGAACATAATGGTACTACAAAGTAGCCATATGAAACATGACATAAATGTGCAATGGACTAGGGCATCAGTTAATTTATTTTCTAAAAGAGGTCTTACTTTTTCAAATTATTGACTAAGGTTTAATTAAGAGAGCCGCAGAGATTTATGTAAGTAATATAGGAGGGCATATAATTTTATTCTTTCTATTTGTGATTATTTAAATTCCCTGTTAATTCTTCCTGTGCTTACATAACACATTAAAATAGTATTAACTTCATTTGACATATTAAGAAATTGAAACTACTATTTTGTGCACACAATACAATATATGTAATTCATTAGATTTTGAATTCATTTTAAAGTGTTTTAGTCGCACATGAGAGTTTGACTGTAAGGAAAATATTTTAGGTCTATGTTCACTAAAATTTGTAATATTTATAAGCACATAACTTCTTAATGATCAACACTGATGAAAATAAAATATCCTGGACACACCAATTCAAACAAGCATCTGTACAATATTTGGCCAAAAGAAGTCATTGTTAATCCTAATCAATAAAGTGGCTAATTCCTTTTTGAAGATAATCAGTTCAAGTTTCATTTTTAAAATGGTATATTCTCCTGAGAATCTATAAAGAACAAAGAAATATTTCTGACAAAAAGATGTTTACTTTTAAAATAATCAATTCTGTTACTCAAGGTTTGCTTAATGTGATTTTCTCCAATACAATACATTATCTCATTAATCTCATTGTTTTGGTATTCTAAACCAATATTCTATTATTAGGTTTGTTTGCTCTGGTGCCTGTTCTAGGTAGAAAATTAGTTTTTGAACAAATTTAATATATCAAGGAAAATATTAAATGTCCTGAATTACCACTGTTATTCTGTATATTTGTATTTTTTTCTGCAGATGAACTTTTTTTTAAAAAAAATATACTAATGTCTTGAACTTATGGGGTTGAATTTTCAGACTTTACTTCAAGAAAATGATAGTTTACAGACTTGTAAGTG
This sequence comes from Sorex fumeus, assembly GCF_029834395.1. Taxonomy (NCBI): domain Eukaryota; kingdom Metazoa; phylum Chordata; class Mammalia; order Eulipotyphla; family Soricidae; genus Sorex; species Sorex fumeus. The sequence goes on from NW_026606064.1 coordinate 17,198,092, forward strand.
CTTCCTGCTTGGTTAGAATTTTGATCTTATGTTCTTTCCTGTATTATCATTGGACATGAATCCCAAGATGTGAAGCCTAAGATGTGAAGCTTAGGTTGTTAGGACACGTATCGTGATCTCCCTTTAACGACAAAGAGACTCCATAGACTGCAAACAGCAAGCAAGGTTTATTGTAAGACTGGCTAGCCAGGGTCGAGCCATCAGGCAAGACCCCGAACTTCTTCAAAGGGGATCTTACATAGGCCTTCACTGGCCGTTACAGCATTACAGCAGAGCCCGCACATTTCATAGCCAATAGATTTGTAACAACATATACTTTCTTAACCAATCCATTTAAAAGTATATCACTCCTTGGCCTGTCAATTCAAAGATCAGCATTTACGTACATAGGCATTGTGGCTAGTGGTTATCTGGTAACTCAGACATTTGTTTATCTTCTATGTTTACCTGGCTCCCTTTGATTCTCAGCTCAGGGCTCCTGCATTCTGGTGGAGGTGGATAAGGGAAAAGTTCCTAACAGAGGTAACAGATAAGGAAAGGGCCAACAAATGGTTTCAAAATTTACATCCCAATAAGGAAGAGTCAACAAATGGAGACAAAATTTATATCTCAAATTTTACCAGGGAGGGGGTAGGTAAGGAAGAATTACTAATTAGCAGAGTTTAGCTCTGGAATTTTCCTCGGGATCCCAAGGGACCTTACAAGGTCAGTTCTTGTCAATGAACCTTTGTATTGTGTTACTTCTTTTTGAAAAAAAAAAAACCCTTTGCATTATAATCATGATGCCTAATTATTGACCTCCCACCCCAAAGACAAATAATAAATCAAATCAGTTTTTTTCATCTTCTGAGTAAAATAACTATTTTTGTTATCTGAACATTAATTTGTGATTATTAGTTTAGCAGTTACCTCAACAGCCATGTATGTTATATGTAGGATTATAATCAATTAAAAGTATAATCAGAACTCTTGAATTCATATGAACAGTTATTGCTTAAAAATTTTTAAATTTTCTATATTTCTGTCATAACACATTGTTTCTTAATGTCCTGAGACTAGTGTATCTTTAATTGTATCACAGTTCTTGATAGCCTACTCTTGTGGAGCCGTTAATCACATCTTTCATATTCTGTCCAGTACTTTCTTGCTTTTCATTGGTTTTTGCCTAAAAGCAGGACCTTTATTTATTTTCTTCCTATGGGATTATTATTTTTTTTTAAGTTTTGGGTTTGGGGTCACACAAAGCTGTGCTCATGGATTATTTTTGGCTTGGAGATAAGGGATCACTTCTGATCTTGCTTGGGGGACCATATGGGATACTGGGGATTGAACCCAGGTCAGTTGCCTGCAAGGCAAGTACCTCTGTTACTCTCTGTACTTATATTTTTAATAGAGGAAATATTTTTTTTTAATGCATGAGTGAGTCACACACTTTTTTTCTCCACAGGAAAAGAATGCCATACTGTGACAGGTACCTGGAAGATTCTAAATACCTTTCCATGTTACAAAATAAATTCTAATTGATCAAGCGAGTGAGGTCAAGCTGGAAAGCATCAGTTACTATTTACAGTATACAAGTGGCAATTGACTTGTTCTTGTTTTGTATATTTTACTAATGTGCAGTGACCTTTAAGGGGCCAACCCCAATGCTAAATGGTGCAATTGAATAGAAACTTAGGCAATAATTATTATTTATTTATTTGAGGGGTGGATTCTCCTTACCAGTGCATAGGGACCTGGCAATCCTCCTGGTGGTCCTTATACAGAAAATATAAGGCTGATGTTTTGATGCCTAGGTATATGTTGATGCTCTAACCTGGAAGTTGGAGAACCCTGAAGGGCTAAACGTGGTGTTGCAGTGATGCTCAAACTATGGGTCTGACTGGTGATTTACTCCTTTGAAGTAGGTCAAGAAATAGTGGGTTTTTTTTTCCTGTAATAACATCTTCCTCCAAATTATTGGCTATTCTTTACATTTCCTAGGAAACTGAGTGATTTGTTTCAATAGAACATTAACTGTTACAAAGCCATTAATTTCTTGCCATTTCTCTTGGATTCATACTTGTCTCTTTTGAAGTTAAAATTCTCTGTTCCGGCGCCTTGGGGACGGGATGGTGGGAGGACACGGATTGGGTGCGGGGCACCCAGTTGAGTTGGAGAAGAGGAGCTGGGGATCGGCATGAAACAACGAAAAAGCCAGGGGCCCGGGGTTGGCCGTGGCCGCAGGAAGAGAGGTAACCTGAGGAAAATAGAGGTCGGGTTTAGGGCAGCTCGGGGGTGAGGAACGCTGCAGACACACACAAAGGAAGGAAGAAAGAGGACGGAGGGGAGCCCGGGAAGTCGAAGGCGCAAGCACAGGGCAATCGGGCCTCCCATTAGACGGGAAGGAAAGGGGGGCTGGGCTGGGGGCTGAAAGTTGTTACAAGGGTGCAGGTAGGACTTGATCGAAGGAAGCGGGACAGAAAAGCCCAGCCAGGTTTTCCTGGACGTTTTCCCGCTGAGGTATGAGTGACAGAGAACCTCTTCAGCAGCCCGGCTCGATCATTTGATACCCTTTCCTGTTGCGAAAGGCGAACCACGGAAGCGCTCCTGCTTGGCATCCTCGGAGTTGTCTTTCTGTCTTGTTTACTTATTTTTTTTTAAATAACGAAGTGAAGTTTGTGCCGTGTAGCTCTGACGGTTCACGTGGGACTGGGAGCAACCTAAGTGGGCAGAGGGGAGTGTGATCGTGTCCCTCTGGCAAGGCAGTGATGTATCCTGAGTCCCCCAGAAGTGGCGCCAAGCAGGACTCAGCAGATGTTACCCAAAGGAGTTGTCGAGGCATGTGACAGTCACGGAGCCTGAAGGGCTGCGGGAGGGATTTGGGGAAGACAGAATGTGGAGAGAGTCAGGAGGAGTCGGGGGTGACACTGTGTAATGCAGTCCGGGGCGCGAAGCCCCGAGGGGACACCCGCGGGCCTGAGAGGACCGGAGAGCTCATCTAGCGCACCTCAAGGAGTTAGAATGCCCCGGGAGAATCGCGCTCCCCGGGAGAGGCTGGCAGGGTTAGGTGCAGCAAAGCAGGGTCGCCCTGGAAGCCCAGGACAGACAGGAAACTGGACGCTTAATCTCTCTTTTCTCAAAAATAGTTTGAATTGATTGACTTTTTTTTTTAATCATAGGCCAGGAAGTTATTAGAAATAGTGAGAGTGTATCGAATAGTGGGTTGAGGACTGAGGCCAGAGTCCGGGAATGAATGTTATTAAAGTGATTTTGACAGCATTCAGCCAAAGAGAAGGACTACATGGAGGGCGGGATCCACAGATCCCAAAGGAAAAAAAATAAAACAGTTTCCAAAAAGAGCCGAGATCATAGGGAAGTCCGAGATGGGGTAGGTACCGCATCCCGCCTCCCCCAGATGGAACCCCGGTGACCAGAAACCTCTACAAGCACAGCTCGAGTATGCGGGAACGAGGACTTTTCCTCAAAACCGCGCGGCCACATAAGCGGCCGCGTAACATCTCTCTATATGCAAAGTGATCCATGGGAAGTAAACCACCTAACGTTTCTCTCTGAAAATCATAGTTAAGCTTGGAGCACGGCCACAGCCCCAGAAACACAAGGACTTAATGCATAACCCAGCGGCTTGGAGCAGAAAAGTGAACGGGCTATGTGTTAACCCAGGCCATCAAGTCTGCTGGAGGGGAAAGGGTGTTGCCCCTTCACCCTCTCCTCTCTGGAAAGAAAGATGGCGGCCACAGGGGAGCCTTGTGGACAGCAGGCATGAGCCGGGGGAGCGGGGACGACTAAAACCTCATGGGAAGGGGGGCGTTCCAGTCCGTCCTTCACGCCCTACCGAGGTCACCAGTTTCCCCCCACGAGCGGCTCTCCAGCACGGCCACAGCCCCAGAAGCACAAGTACTTAATGCAGAACCCAGCAGCTTGGAGCAGAAAAGTGAACGGACTATGCGTTAATCCAGGCCATCAAGTCTGCTGGAGGGGAAAGGATGTTGCCCCATTCGCCCTCTCTTCTCTGGAAAGAAGGATGGCGGCCGCATGGGATCCTTGTGGACAGCAGGTATGAGCCGGGGGTGTGGGGGCGACTAAAACCTCATGGGAAGGGGGGCGTTCCGGTCTGTCCTTCACGCCCTACGGAGGTCAACAGTTTCCCCCCGTGAGTGGCTCTCCAGCACGGCCACAGCCCCAGAAGCACAGGGACTTAATGCAGAACCCGGCAGCTTGGAGCAGAAAAGTGAAAGGACTATGCATTAATCCAGGCCATCATGTCTGTCCGGAGGGGAAAGGGTGTTGCCCCAGTCGCCTTCTCCTCTCTGGAAAGAAAGATGGCAGCCACATGGAAGCCTTGTGGACAGCAGGTATGAGCCGGGGGAGTGGGGGCAACTAAAACCTCATAGGAAGGGGGGCGTTTCGGTCCGCCCTTCACGCCCTACCAAGGCCACCAGTTGCCCCCCAGTAGCGGCTCTCCAACACGGCCACGACTCCAGAGCACAGAAACCAATTTCTTAACTATCTGACTTTCAGTAGAAATACTTCCAGGGTCAATAAGTAAAATAGCAGAAATCCAAAACCAACATTTAATTCTTGAACCCAGCTGTAGAAAGCAAATCACGTCACAATGCTTTTTCAGCATGTCTGATTTGGGGGGGTGGGTAAACTCTAAATAATAGTGGTGAATCTTTTATTGAAACAATGAATCTAATCAAAGCAGATAGAGTGTTAACTAGAATTCATCTGCCCCACAGGGACTGGGAGGAGTGGGGGGTGGGGTTTTATTGGGGTTCTTCATGGTAAAAAAAAAGTATTGGTAAAGGGAAATGTGTTTGATATTTGCATGACTGAGACCTAAACCTGAAAGCTTTGTAACCTTCCCCACGGTGATTCAATAAATAAATAAATAAACAAAAAAAAAAGAAAAAAAATTCTCTGTTCCTTTTTAAAACTGTTTCATTCCTTCACATGTTGCCTGGAAAATATCTCAGATACTAAAACTTGTGATTGAAAAATAAGTGAAATGAGACACCTGCCTTCAAAGTGTTTTAATCTAATCAGGTAACCTGTCTATGGTGTAAATGCTATGCAAAAATTCAATGGTACTGAGTAACATATGCTCAATGATATTTTTTAGATATGGTTGTGATGTACTTATCTTTAAATTTACCTAATAAACTAGTGTGTGATGAAGTAAGGAAACCAAATCTCGGAAGCATTATTGCCAATATAAGCACAAAAGTGGATTTAGCTCCCTGTATATATATAGGTTTTTTTTCTAAATCTCTAATAAAGCACTCCTTAAATAAGTCAAACAATCTGTGTAGCTCTACTTTTGCCACCTGGAAAAAAAACAGAAAACAAATTATTGAATAGTCTCCCTGACAGCCCCATAAATTTCCAGTGAATGAACGCTTTTAGGTTTCTATTGTTTTCCATGCCCGCAGACAGTACTCAGTTAATGAAATGGCTAATTAGATTTCTGTAATCCTGTAGTCATTGTGTTTGAGGTGACATTTTGCTGCATTTCTCCTGTGGCTCCTTCAGTGATAGGGAACACTGTCCCTTATCCAACTTGGCTTTTGTTTTTTTTGCTGGAATGGCAGTTCCCTCTGTTGGTGTAATGAAATCATTGCCCTCCCAAATACAGCTCTGCCACTCAGCATTTAAATAGAAAAGAAAAAGAAAATGAGCATCTGATTAGTCAAATAGGCCGATGTTCAAAATCCATTTCCAAAATCAAATAATATAATTGGATTGAGTTCAGAGTGGAGGAATGAGTTTGGTCTTATTACATACTGTAGTACATATTCATTGACCAGCAGAATATGGAAGGATTTAAAACTCTAAATTTTTTCCCTATGATTTTCAAGTCAGAGGGACAAAGACGAACATTGCATGATCTCACTCATATGTGCTATCTAGAGAAGCAAACAAAATGAATGGTATAAAAAAGAAATAACATAAAAATTCAAAAATAGGTATTTAATCTGTAACACAAATTACCTGAAGGAAAGGAGCCTGGAAGGTGGGTACACTGGGTTAAAGGGTCAATTGTATGTTAAAGGGGAGACTTGGATTTTCAAACTAATAATAAAGGCCTTTCCAAACTGCTTTGAGCTAGGTGGGGTGAGGGTCTCTTAGCAGTTAAGAGAAATTTTCTTGGACTATAGAGATAACATAAGAGTTAGGGTCTTTGCACCCTAACTGTTGAAATCCCTGAGCACCACATTTGGACCCCAATCACAAGCAGGGATTACTCCTGAACACAGAACCCTGAATTTCCTGTGAGAACCAATGAATGTGGCTGTATCTGTTCCCCATTTCTCCCTCCACTCCCCTAAAGAAACCTTGCTAGAGTTTTGTCAAGGACTTTGAACTCAGGATGTCTTTCAGATGCAGAAACCTATCAGGAACTTTGTTGCTGTTCAATTGTCTTCTGAGCAACTCAGATTTAGGTTTAGAATAGATTATTTTTAGTCTTTACCCTAGAGTTGAGACAGGAACAGGTAACTCCTTTCAGAGCAAATCTTGATTTGAAGCTTTCTAACATTCTTTGTCAACCACCATTTCCTCCAATTACTCAAGTGCCTACTTCAATATCTTCACCTACTATCTTGTAAATTCTCTCCCTCCACAGTCTTTGACTCCCCCATCACTTGCTAGACACTATATCCCCTAGTTCATCTACTTACATTAGGATTTACAAATAGTTTTAAATTTTGGATTTTCCTTGAACTAATTTCTCTGGATTTAAATATTGCATTCATCAAAACTACAGAAATAGCCAGAAAGGTCAGGGAATTAGGGACTTTCCCCTTATATCTCTATTGCATAACTTGCTTTTTTAATGAAACATATCTGAAACTCTACTAAAGCTATATAATAAATTAATTATTTTAAAAGGGACTGAAGAGAGAGTATAGCAGGTAAAATACTGGGCAAGGCTTCTAAAAATATATCTTATGTAAGATGAATTATTTTTTGTCTTTGTCAACACATGTTTCAGTTCTACTGCCACTCAGTAAGAGACATAATGACTGATGCAGTAAGAGTTGTGTTGCTCCATAATCCAGTAGGTTGGATGATGGCAGACTCATCTCTTCAAAGTTACCATCATGTCTCCATTATCACAATGTTATGTTGGAAGTGAAGTGTAAGGATGGAGATTTGTCAAGTAACCTAGTAAAAGACTGCTGGTGATTGAAAATCTTGCTGAAGGAGACAGGCAGGTAGATAGGGAAGGGCCCTCCATAACGATGAAATCCTGAGAAGTAATAAAACCAATAGCCCCAAGTCTGCAAGACCCACCTTATGGATACAGGGTCTAAACTCTTGCACCAGCCAAGACCCAGAGAAAGCTGGAACCCCCTTTGGAAAGGGATTCCTGCAGGAACAAAGGCAACAATGAAATGAATATCAAAGAAGACCATCAACTACTCCCAACTCTCTCCCTTTGGAAGCACCCTAGCAACAGACTATTATCTAGCTAGAAATACCCATCTAGAGAAGCTTGGGAGAAAACCTATAGAAAACCAACTTGAACAAAGGAAGCATGTACATATGATTTCCAAGCACATGTGTTGCCTGTGTCCTTGTGTTGCTGCCAAACACATATGAGTCCTGAGCACATCTGGTGACCAAGCACAATTGTTGCTGGCATGTCCCCTTCTGTATTTTTTATTTCACTGCTCCTCTTTTCCTGAAAGGAAAGCAAGAACCCAAAAGATGGAAGGTCTATAACTGACTTTTCTGCAAGGAGAAAAGCCATAGCTCTCTCCTCTGAGATACACACTAACTTATCCTCAAACGTAGTGGAGGAAAGTTTTTGGGATCAATCTGTCCTTATCTTAGGTTTAGTTGGAGGTATAAAGTAAAGGCAACTGCTACTGCCCAGAAAAGGTGGTTGGTGTTTAAAGTTTGAATTCAGCTCTTGGGTCTGGTTCCATCATGGTGTGCATTTCCTCATACCTAAAATTTTTTTTGACCTCAGATATGAAATACAAATGCATTTCATTGTTGTTCAGCCAAGATTGCTACGATCCTATCAGAGAAAAATGTTTTGTCTCCTTCTATTATTTCAAATTTTGTTTTCCTCCATTGAGAATGTCACAATTATCAAAGTAGTATTTAAAAAAATTGAATATGTTTTGGAAAATGAAGAAGTCATTACATAGGGATCTTCATTTAGAATATTCTGTAGCACTGTCCTCCCGTTGTTCATCGATTTACTCGAGCTGGCCCAGTAACATCTCCATTGTGAGACTTGTTGTTACTGTGTTTGGCATATCAAACACGTCATGGGTAGGCTTGCCAGGCTTTGCCATGTGGGCGAGATACTCTCAGTAGCTTGCCAGGGTCTCCAAGAGGGGCAGAGGTTTGAACTCGGGTTGGCCATGTACAAGGCAAACATCCTACCCGCTGTGCTATCGCTCCAGCCCAGAATATTCTGTAGTCTCTAGAAAATAAAGTTTTACTTTAGGCTGTCCCAATCTCAGTTTTTTAATCTAACAATCCTAACTCTATACTATACTCAATAAGACATCTAAAACAAATAAAAATGATTCAAATACTAGGATGACAGTGATAGGTAGCTATGCAATAAGTAATTGGATAATTACTAAGTATAAATTAGTATGTATTTGAATTTTGAGGAAAGACCTCCAAAGAATGCTTATAGGTCCGAAGTTTGCTCTTGATGATACTTGGTTCAAAGCTCACACTCAATAATGTAATGTTACTCAAACCTCCCTTTTCTGGGGTATTGTAAATCACCTAGAAATAAACATACACTTTTTAATCTGACTTGGAGTTGAAGGCTGCATATTTTTACCTAAGCCAGTGATCTACTCCAATTGCCTCTGTATTACTGGGATCAAGGACAGAGTGCCACAAGATGTGCTTATGTAATATGATGATTAAGAAACATAATGATGCTTGTTTTGAGGGTTTTTCGGTTAATTTTATTTTTATTAAAATCACCATGATTTGCAAAATTGTTCACTATACAGTTATTTCAGGCATTTAATGTTCCAACATCACCAATGTGTCCTTCCCTCCACCAATGACACCATTTTCCCTCCTACCCCCAATCCATTCACATAACAAATTTACTTTATATTACTTGTTGCAACAAAACTTTAAGAAATGACAAATAGTGTAAAATACGTTGAGGGTGGCCAGAGGGACTCCTGGGGCTCTTGCCCTCTCCACCCACATTCGGGGTGTGCCCGGGCCGCTCCCACAGCCAGGGCAGCCCGGCCCATGGGGCAGACGGTGGGTGAAACAAGGGCCAAGCCGGTTGATTGATCAGTTGCTGTTTATACCGTTCTTCCCACGCACCTGCCCCAATCTCCCTGCGTCTACCATTCTAGTCTCCACTGCCTCATTCCCATCTCCTGCTGTCTCTTCCGCCTGTATTCTTCTGCATTCTTCTCTCTCTGTCCCCCTTGCTAGCCTCTCCATGGTCCATCATGCTGCGCTGCTCTCTCTCTCTCTCCAGCTCTCTTGCCTCTCCAGCTGCCCTGGACTCTGGGCTGACACTGCACCCAGTCTGGTAGCAAAATCAACATAAGAAAGCCCTTCATGAGGGCCACCTAATTCAAAGAGAACACAAACTATAAGGTATTCTAAAGCCCTTTGTGACTGCACTGGGCAAGGGCAAAATACCTCCTAAGGTGTTTTCCTCCTTTCCTCAGTCCAATAACTATCAACATATCAATACTAGTTAATTTTGTATAGACACAGTAAGAGATAACATTTAGGCTTGTAGGGCAACTCTCCTGGGGACATCTTGCCACAGACTGAGACTACAGCACTCAGGCCAGATTAATCTTTCCTAATCCTAGCAGGATCCAAATCTAGTTATTACTTTTTGGATCATCACAGCATTTGTCCATAACCATGCTCTTACCTTATAGTTAAGCACTATGGCGCTTTGGCCAGGACCATCTCAATGCCAGGGTAGCACATAGCTTACTGCTTGCCTTGTTCCATCCAGTCCCTCATGGGAGACCCTGATTTTGGGGGCGGTAGGATGTAAAGGCATCTGAGGCTTAGGTGAGAGAACAGATGCCCAGGAGGGAAATATCACTGAGAGTCACATTAGAAAATCATGTCTTCCTGTGTCCATACAAAAAGGACATTGCTCTGAATAAACCATGCAAAGGACTTAGGGAGAAGAGAAATACAATATTTACAAGTCAACAGAGCACAGAGAGAGAAGTTACAAATAAACACAGAGGAATTGGAACACTGTGATGGGAGCAACCCAATAAACCTAAACTAACTGAGGCTATGCTGGAAGGACAAAACAGTGTTATCCTATGAAAGAGAATGATAGAAAAAAAATTAGTAAGTGTTAATTTGTGATCACTATATGATTTTTACCTATGTAAATAAGATACACAAAACACTGTAATATAATAGAATAAGATGTTTATTCTCGTTTACAAAAGTTTTCAACTCTGGAATCTGAAGTATATTGCATTAAATTTTATTTAATACAGCAGTAGGGCATTTGCCTTGCACATGGCCCGCCTGGCCCAGCCAGGTTCGATTCCTTCGCCCCTCTCGGAGAGCCCAGCAAGCTACCAAGAGTATCTCACCCACACGGCAAAGCCTGGCAAGCTACCCGTGGCGTATTCGATATGCCAAACACAGTAACAACAAAGTCTCACAATGGAGATGTTACTGAGCCCACTTGAGCAAATTGATGAACAATGAGAGGACAGTGCAGTACAGTGCTTGGATTTCATTATGGTAATAATCAAGCTTTACCTCTCATTATTAAAACTTGAAAGAATTTTTTTGCTAACATATTTTGGGATTTACATGAAATAGGTAAAGGCTACTTATGAAAAATTTTCCCCTTCCACTTTATATACACACTGTGGTTTTCAAACTTGTTCATAATGATTAGTTATAGACATTCAATATTCCAATTCCACCATCATTATCACCTTTCCTCAGACATTATCTCCATTTTCCCCATCACCCCTCAAGACTGCCTTCACAGCAGGTACACAATAATGTATTTTATATTACTTGTGGTCAATAAATTGCTAACAAATAATCCAAAAATATTTCCCTAGAAGAATCTTAGTGTCAATCATTAATCTCACCATGGAAACAATAAGTTCTTATGTAAAGGATTTTTAAGATGCTGTTCAGAGTTAAGCCTTCTGTGTTTATGTTTTGTTAATAAGATTGGTTGCCTTCTATGTTACATCCCTCTGGTGTGCTGCTACTGGGTTATCCGTGTTGTAGAGTTTGGAGATGTCAGTCATGCACTCCAGATGTCAACAATTTTTAACTGGGTGGTACAGCTGGAGTTAAATTTTTAATGGGCAGTGACTTTGGGATGTGGGCATGGCCACTGGGGCTTCCAGTACAGGGAGTTGAGGACAGGTAGTCCATCCCATATCTGAGAAAGTCTGAAGATTTCAGTCACAAGACAAAAATACCTGAATTTCCAGCAGGTTCATTTCTGAACTGGGATCAGAATGAAGAGAGTGGAGTCTTGTTAGATCCTTGGCAGTGATTTTGGTATCTGTTGGGTCTTGTGTGGGTAGGTCCTGGACTGGCCTTCCCTCTTCCAACTGCCACAGACATCTCAGCATGCATGAGTATCTGAAGAATTTTGAGTGGCCAGTTGATCTCTTTCAAGATTTATTTCTGAGTCTCTGGAGCAAGGCTCGTAGATGAGCTTACATAAAGTCCAAGGTGATCCATGGACATTACTCAAGGTAGAATGATGTTTTGACTAATTATGTATCTTCCCACCTCTCAAAGAAATCCTGGACTGTTTGGATATTATTTAAGGACCGTAACATAGCCTGGGCTTCTAAGATCTGATTTTAATGCAAAAGCAGATGAACTTTGCAAAATTCTGTTTTATTTAAATTCTAGAGCTCATTGTGTAGTTTTCCTCTCCTAAATTACTCTTGTTTTCTAGTTTCTGTAATTTTCCTTTAATGACCAGAAAATATACACATAATTTATTTGCAACTCTTGCACGCGATTAAAATGGACTTTTAATTTTGCTTATCTCAGTGAGGTCAAATGCAGAAGAATACCTCCTCATCAATCATTTCAATTTATCCAAACTTCAAGTTCATGCATCAAAGATATGGTTGGACAAGAAAATGTCTGCTAATTCTATACTGTTTAGGTATAAGAACACCTACTTCACAGAATAAGCTAAAGACGTGTTTTTCAATCCAAAGGATCCAATCTTCTTTGTTTCGCCATAGACTGCTGTTCTATTCCAGATGTTTTAATCAATTTATGTAGTGCTAGCTTTAAATATAAATAGAACTTCCCTGTTATATACTTAGGTAGGACAAAGCTAACTCTGCATGCACTCCCACGTGACTTCTGCCTTCTGGTGACCTTGCATTCACCTCATCACTTCCATTTTGTTCATTACCAACAAAGTTTTCTATTACATTTAAAAAGTAGTTTAAAGGGGAATAATAAAGGCTTGAAGATAAGATGTCTTATCTAATATGATTTAAATTTTCTGTAAAAATTGCTTTAAATTCCCTAAAAAGTCTATGTTTTTCAAAAGAAAAATAAGTAGCTACAATTTACTCTTATTTATTGCTATTCCACCAGTATTTCCCTGATATGCTAAATGAAGACTAACAAAATTTTTTGAAAGGATGAAAATTAGAGAAAGAAAATACTCTCAATATTTCATTGAGGGTAACCAAGCACACCAATGTATAAAAAAAAGACTAATTTTTCTCTGGTGATTAAAAACTTATGCATTGTATTATCTATATAGACAAAGCTTCTTTCTGAATAATTCCCCTTCTAATGTTTCTAGATAAATTAAATTATAGGATATATTGTCTCAGAAAAGAAAGGAGGCAGTAAGGGAAACGGCAGACATTTGTGTTATGTCATGTTAAATGTTAAATCCTTCTCCCCTGTTATCTAATCAAAAACTAATAATATGTTTCTGTGATAGCACAGTGGGTAGGGCGTTCGCCTTACAAGCGGCCAACATGGACCACCTGAGTTCGATTCTTCCGCCCCTCTCGGAGAGCCCGGCAAGCTACCAAGAGTATTGGATATGCCAGACAGACTAACAACTAAGTCTCCAATGGAGACGTTACTGGGCCTGCTCGAGCAGATCGATGATCAACGGGAGGGCCTTTACATTTACCTTTACCATGTTTCTGTGAAGGTATTTTATAGATGGAAGTAGTGGTTTTAATCATGACGTTGAAATAGAAAGATTTTTCTGAGTGAGCATGTCTTTATCTTCCCTGGGGCAGAGAATGACACCCCTTATGAAAGTAGCTGGGCCCATGCAATGCAAGGAACAAGTTTGCCCTTGATATCAGTTTTTTCACTGTATGCCCCAAATAATTGAAGGGAATGGGTTTCCATTTGTGAGGGCAATTCATTTTATTCAGTACTGTAGCACTGTAGCATTGTCCTCCCGTTGTTCATTGATTTGCTTGCGTGGGCACCAGTAACATCTCACAAAAAAATTGTGAGACTTGTTACTATTTTTTTTTGGCATATCGTATACCTCATGGGTAGCTTGCCACAGATTAAAAATACTAGCACAAACAAACCCATAAAAATGTTCATCATTGCCCATTCACCCTCTCCTCTCTGGAAAGAAAGATGGCGGCCGCACGGGAGCCTTGTGGATAGCAGGTTTAAGCCGGGGGTCAGGGACAGCAGGGACCTCATGGGAAGGGGGGCGTTCCGGTCTGTCCTTCAGGCCCGACCGAGGTCACCAGCTGCCCTCCACGAGCGGCTCTCCAGCATGGCCACGACTCCAGAGCACAGAAACCAATCTCTTAACTAGTAAAGTAAGTAAAGGCCCTCCCGTTGATCGTCGATTTGCTTGAGCGGGCCCAGTAACGTCTCCATTGGAGACTTTGTTGTTACTGTGTCTGGCATATCGAATACTCTCGGTAGCTTGCCGGGCTCTCTTAACTATCTAACTTTTAATAGAAATACTTCCAGGGTTAATAAGTAAAATAGCAGAAATCCAAAACCGCGTGGCCGCTATTGCGGCCCTGCGACATCATTTAATTCTTAAAACCCAGCTGTAGAAAGCAAATCATTTCACAATGCTTTTTCAGCATGTCTGATTGGGGGGGGGGGGGGGGTCGTAAACTCTAAATAATAATGGTGCATCCTTTATCGAAACAATGAATCTAGTCAAAGTAGATAGAGTGTTAACTAGAACTCATCTGCCTCACAGGAATTGTGAGGGGTGGGAGGTTGGGTTCTAATGGGGTTCGCGGTTAAAAATAAGTATTGGTAAAGGGAAATGTGTTTGATATTTACATGACTGAGTCCTAAACCTGAAAGCTCTGTAACTTTTCCCACAGTGATTCAATAAATAAATTAATTTAAAAAATGTTCATCATTTATCTGGGCATACTTTAACACAATGAGATTAATACACAGAAGTGATCATTAAAAACTCACACCTGGGGCCATACATCCATCTATCTATCTAGATATCTATCTGTCTATCTCTAAAAGATATCTTTTAGAGATAGATAGATATCTATATATAAAGATATATATCTCTATCTCTCTCTTTCACTCTCTCTCTATATATTATATGCATCACAATAGTTAAGGTACTTATATTGCATTAAGATAACCCCAATTAAATTTCCACCACCATGTGGTCACCTGGACACCAAGGGGAGCGAAAAACTCTCGCCCAGCAGAGTTAGAAGTCAACCCCAAGAACCTCTAAATATGGACCAAAATAATTTTTTAAATAAATAAAAAAATCCACACCTTTATCTTTAAATAAATATATTAACAAGAATATAATCTTCACAACCTGTGATTATTGTTAAATACAACTAAAATTATACCAATTTCTTCCTCAGAAGAGAAAGTCCTTAAAGTATATTTTTCACATACCATAAAACAATGACATAAAATCAACAATGCATATTGATATAAAGTTCATACATTGTATTAAACATAATAAGAAGATAAAAGCAGAAACAAAAAAAGAAATCCCCTTAATATATTCATGTATGCATATATACATGCAAATTTATTCAAAACAACAGCACTTCATTATAATCACAGTCCTTATTTATCTAACTGATCTCTTATTTGTAGGTGATACCTATAACTATCTTCTTGAACAACTCACTCTATTTTGTTTACCCTCACAGATATAGACTTTCAGGAGGAGGTGAATAGTAAAATAAAATAGTTTTATTCTGGAAATAAAAGAAAACAGGGAGAGAAAGGGTTTTGTGTTAAAGAGAGAACAGAAGCTCTTCCAGAAAGGAGAGATTCTTACTTGGGATTTTTTGTTTGTTTATTTTTTAATTTTTGTAAATAGGATTTTTAGGCTGCAAACCAACTTCCTGTATTTAAGATACTCCAAATTGGTATGCTTTTGTTAATAGGATGTTCTCAAGGAAAAGATTTAGAACCTTTGGTAGTCTTATTTGTTCCTGCTGAGGATTCTCTCTCCTAGGGAGTGGAAACTACTTGACTGGTATTGGCATCTTGCAGTCATACCAGATCTGAGCTCCTCCCTATCCAGAGGTTCCCTACATATATTGGGGATAATGGCAGAGTAACTTCTTTAGATCTTATCTTTGTTTTATTACTTTCTAAAACTCATTGCCAAGGCACCCCCTCTCTAGGTGCTTACCTCACAACCATTAGTAACCTTTGTCCCACAGGTCAGGGAATACAAGTGGGATTATGTCTGCTTCTAAGTTACATCTATTCCACATCATTCTCAATGGGGAAAAACCAAGAGCTTTCCCACTAAGATCAGGAACAAGACAAGGATGCCCACTCTCACCACTTCTTTTCAATATAGTGCTGAAAGTACTTGCAATAGCGATTAGGCAAGAAAAAGATATTAAGGGCATCCAGATAGGAAAGGAAGAAATTAAGCTCTCAGTATTTGCAGATGATATGATACTATATATAGAGTACCCTAAAACGTCTACCAATAAGCTCCTAGAAACAATAGACTTGTATAATAAAGTTGCAGGCTATAAAATCAATACCCAAAAGTCCATGGATTTCCTATATGCAAATAATGAGAAAGCAGAAAGTGACATGAAAAAAGCAATCACGTTTATAATCATGCCTTGGGATCAAGTAGCTCAGGATCATCTTAACTAAGGATGTGGGGTTGAATGGGGGGGATGGGGGGATGGGGATTGGGAGGGATACTGGGATCATTGGTAGTGGAAAATGGGCACTGGTGGAGGTATGGATACTCGATCATTGTATAACTGAAACCCAAACACAAAACTTTGTAATTCTACAACTGTACCTCATGGTGTTTGACAAATAAAAATATAAAAAAATAAGGAACTTTCGAAAATATGCTGAAGTAATCATGATTTCAAATAATAATAATAAAGTAGAAAATCACAGTTAGAAAAAAAGAAGGTAAAGGACCTGTACAAGTAAAATTATAAAATGCTACTACACAACCACGACCCTGAGATTAAGAACGATAGCACAATTGGTAGGGTGTTTGCCTTGCTAGCAACCAACATGGCCAACCCAAGTTCGATTCCTCTGCCCCTCTCGGAGAGCCCAGCAAGCTACCAAGAGAATGTCTCCCGCACGGCAAAACCTGGCAAGCTACCCGTGGCGTATTCGATGTGCCAAACATAGTAACAACAAGTCTCAAAATGGAGATGTTACTGAGCCTGCTCGAGCAAATCGATGAACAATGGGAGGACAGTGACAGTGACAGCTACTACACAAAATACAAAAGGACACGAGGAAATGGAAACATATCCCCTACTCATGGATTGGGAGAATTAACATTGTCAAAATGGCAGTACTTCCCAAAGCATTATACAGATTCAGTGTGATCCCTATAAGGATACCCATGGCATTCTTCAAAGAATTGGATCAGACACTCCTGAAATTCATATGGGACAACAAACTACCACAAATAGCTAAAGCAATTCTTGGGAAAAAAGTAGATGGGTGGTATCACCTTCCCCAACCTTAACTCTACTACAAAGTGGTTATAATTAAAACAGCAAGACTGGAACAAAAACAGATCTGCAGACCAATAGAATAGAGTGGAATAACCTTACACTCACTCTCAAATATATGATTACCTAACCTTTAATAAGGGATCAAGAAATGTGAAGTGGAGCAAGGAAAGTCTCTTTAACAAAAGATGCTGGAAAAACTGGATATCTACAGGCAAAAAAAAAAATATGGGCTCTGACCTCTACCTAACACCATCTACAAAATTAGATCAAAAGGGATTAAATACCTCAACATCAAACCAGAGCCCTTCTGGTACATTGAAAACATGGTCATCAAAACCCTCCATGACACTGAGGCTAAAGGTATCTTTAAAGAGGATACTCCACTGGCCAACCAAGTGGAAAGAGAAATAAACAGATGGGACTACCTCAAACTGAGAAGCTTCTGTACCTCAAAAGACACAGTGAACTGAATTCAAAGATAACCAATAGAATGGGAAAGAATATTTATCCAATACCCAACTGATAAGGGTTTGATATCAAGAATTTACAAGGCACTGGTTGAATTCTACAAAAAGAAAACGTTGAACCCCATCAGAAAACCAGGCGATGAAATTAACAGAAATTTTCTCAAGGAAGAAATACAAATGGCAAAAAGGCACATGGAAAAAATGCTCTTCATCACTAATCATCAGGGATATGCAGATCAAAACAATTAAATATCATCTCACACCACAGAGACTGGCACACTTCCAAAAGAACAAAAGCAACTGGTGTAGGCACGGATGTGGGGAGAAAGGGACTCTCCTTCACTGCTGGTGAGAATGCCAACTGATTCAGCCCTTTTGGAAAATATGGACGATTCTCAAAAAATTAGAAATTGAGCTACCATTTGAACCAGCAATACTACTTCTAGGAATATATCCCAGAGAGGCAAAAAAGTATAATCTAAATGATATCTGCACTTGTATGTTCATTGCAGCACTGTTTACAATAGCCAGAATCTGGAAAACCCCAAGTGCCCGAGAACAGATAACTGGCTATAGAAACTCTGGTATATCTACATAATGAAATACTATGCAGCTGTTAGAAAAGATGAAGTCATGAAATTTTCATTATAGGATCAACATGGAAAATGTCATGTTAAATGAAATGAGTCAGAAAGAGAGGGACTGGCATAGAAAATGCACTCATTTGTAGAATATAAAGTTACAGAATGGGAGATTAACACCCAAGATTATTGAAGACAAGTACTAGGAGGATTACTCCACAGCTTTAGAAGGTGTACTCACATACTGCGGGGGAAAGGCAGCTCAGTTAAAGAAGGATCACCAATAAATGCTGCTAGGAGGATGTGCTCGGGATGGGGGATGCACCCTGAAAGCAGAATATAGACTGAACATGATGGCCACTTAATACCTCTATTGCAAACCACAACACCCAAAAGGAGAGAGAGAGAGAGCAAAAGGGAATGCCATGCCACAGAGGTAAGGGGGGACAGGGTGGGGATGATGGGAGGGATACTGGTATCACTGGTGATGGAAAATGGGCACTGGTAGAGGGAAGGGTGCTTGACCATTGTATGACTAAACTGAAAGCACAGAAGTTTGTAAATCTGTAATTGTACCTCACAGTGATTCACTAATAAAAATAAATAAATAATAAATAAATAAAATTACATCTATTCCAAGATTGTATTCTGGAGCTAGGGAAATATGAAATACCTTCAGGGTCCCCTGAAGGCAGTATAAGATGTATCTGAGCCGAAATACTGTGTTTCTTTGGATATGTCTAAACTCTGATTTGGGAGAGTCATTGTGATAATTCAATTCCCTGAAATTGATGTCAGTTCACAGCCAGTAGTCTTTAAAAAGTGAAATTGATTTTCCCAGATGAACAGGTGCCTAGGCTAAAAATCTGTACTACTTTAGGGTATACCAGGGGAAATATTTAATATAAATTTTCTTATTTTACCAAAGTACTTACTGAAGGAAACACCAACTGTCCTCCAATCAATAGTCTCTGTATCTATAAAGAATACTCATTGGAAATTTGTCCATTGAAAATAAGAAAATGAAAACAAAAGAAGCTCTAGCACACACGTGTGTGTATATATGTGTATGTGTGTCTGTGCGTGTCTCTGTATGTGTGTGAATGATCATTTTTAAAAAATGTTAATTCATTTCTTAGTGAAGATAGCATGAGAAATTCTTGAGAAAATCACTTCAAAATTCTAGCACACCATTTAATATTCACTTTTCAAATAAAAATTACACTTAATGAGAATACACTTTGACAAAAGAGAAGGACTTTAATTAAGATTCATGAATATTCTATCCAAGTTCAGTAGTCAACAGTCATTTTTATTTTAATTTTAATGCATTTTATACTTAATTCACTTCTGCTATTTTGGAAAATGCTGAAGTACACCTGCAAGTAGCATAAAATAAGAAACAATGTAATATCTGCTGAAAGAAAAAAACACTTAAATGCTCAATTAAATGATTACTAAATATTTGAAGTGCTTTGCAATTATTAGAGTCTTCAATTTATATAAGAAAGTGTAAATAGGAAGGTCATTTTACCATCCTATGTTCTTCTAAGCCATTAACACCACTCTTTTTCATTTAACCAATACAATGGGGAAAATACTATTTGCAAATAGATAGTATGCCCTCTAAAATACTATTGCTGTGCAATTTAGGATAAGGAAATAAAGACCTTTATCTCAAAAAATATTAATGCTTCTCTACTAGATTGTATTTCAGATAAATTTCTATTACTTGGAAGGAGTTCTCTGATTTCTCTTAGGATAGTTTTAAAAAACACGATTATCTTTTTTCTTAGTGACAGATTCATCGGTCAAACAGTATCCCCAATGACAACATGTACACTGAATACCTTAAAAATAGATCAGAAGTAGAAGCACATGCAATACCTTTTTGAAACTAGATTCCTCTCAACTAACTTATCTTTTTCTATTGATCCTATGGCTTTAAAGAGATTCTAAAAATCAAATAATTCATCTTCTACTTTTAAAATATTTTGAGCATTAACATACTTTTTGTTTGAGCTGTGCACACAGAATAAGTTGGGGAAGAAGCTAATGTGCAAATAGGTCACATTGGAGTATGAACACTTTTATGACATGGATACTAAGGATATGCATTGAAACTCTGAATATTTATTTGCATAATTAAAATTCTACACATGATCTTAGCCAAAAGGCAGAGAAGAGAACTGGGAACAGAGATCCTCTGCCTGCTCCCAGCAGCCCGGCAGATCTCCATTACCTCCACTACCTGCACTACCTATCTTCCGCCACACTCCAGGACGCTTTGCAACTGTGTGACACAACATAAAACACAAGATTACCGCACCATATTTGATGAGGTTCAAATATGGTTTGAACCATGGGAACACCTGCAAGAACCATTAGAGGCAGAACTAAAAGCCTCTATCCCTCTTGGAGAGCCTGGCAAGCTACCGAGAGTGTCCTGCCCACATGGCAGAGCCTGGCAAGCTATCCATGGTGTATTGTATATGCCAAAACCAGTAAAAACAATGAGTCTCATTTCCCTGACCCTGGAAGAGCCACCAATACAGCAGCATTAAAAAGGATGAGGAAGGAGAGGCTGATAAGATCTCAGGGCCGGACTAGACTGCCAAAATGAAGAAGGACAAAAATGACTGTCTGAACTTTCAACGCACGTATGCTGGCATTGGATGCATCCACCGAGGACCTGATGGTGCAAGTGTGAAAGATCAAGTACGACATCATTGTTCTGACTGAGACGAAAAGGCATCAATCACAACATGCCGTTTTCGACACTGGGGAAGAACTGTTCCTTCAAACATGCAACAAAAGAGGCATTGGTGGTGTCAGAGTCTTTGTCAACACAAATTTGGCCATAAATATTGATTCATTTGAATGCTTAAAAACCCAAATCAGATGATTACCCTTGAATTGATGTGGCTCACTGCAAGGAGTTTCTATCTTTGTTGTCTACGCACCAACATCCAATTATGATGAAGGAGAAATTGAGAAGTTCTACATGGTGCTGGAGAAGTTCTATAAAGAAGAACACACCTTCTACAAGACCATTGTCGGTGATTTTAATGCCAAGATAGGACTGAGAAGATCAGCCGAAGAACTCGACTTTGGGACTCATGGTCTAGAATGGAACGAACAGGCTGAGAGACTATCTGAGTTCATCATGTCGACCAAGACCATCCATGGTAACTCAAAATTCTAGAAAGCCAAATCTAAATGTTGGCATGGGAGTTTCCCAGTGAATGGATGGTTCCACAATGAAATTGACCATATCATGTTCAATCGATGGTTTTGCCTGACTGATGTCACTATTGATCCAAAATTCCAAACAGCATCAGACCACTGTCTCCTTCATACAAAATTCTACTTCACAGAGTGGAGAGAAAGAGATGCAAAGTTTAAGAAGAGAACTCCCAGAGCAACCACCAACTGGGAGCTCTTTGGCACTATTGCGGCAACATGAGAAGATGCCATCATTGACAACATTGATGAGGAATATGATTGACTGGTTCAGCACCTCCCGAGAGAGAGAGAGATCATCACAAAAAGATGCCTGTCTTCCAAAACTCTCAAGATCATTCACCAATGTGGCTTGGCGCAAGCCTCAGGCAACCGCAAGAAAAATTCCTAACTCTCAAAGCAATCCGAGAAGCGATAAAGGAATATCTCAAAGAGAGAAGGGCAGCAGTGCTGGCCGATGTGGCAGAAGCTTGGAAAAGAATTCGCAACACCTGCCTGTCCTTCGCCAACTACCAGACCAAGATGACTGCCCTCGGATGTCCTGATGAATCTATCACATCTTCCAGAAAAGCAATGGAGAATATCATCCATGACTTCTACTTGGATCACTTTGATAGCCATGTACACCTGCCCACATACCAAATTCCACAGAATGAATATGTCATTCTCCCTTCCGAAATCCAAAATGCCATTTCATCATTAAAGAAGCGAACAATAGCACCTGGCCCAGACAAGATCAGACCCAAACACCTGAAGAACCTACCATCAGTACTCATCAATACACTGGCTCATCTCTTTACATGCTACCAGTCTGAATGCAAGGTTCCATCCCAATGGAAAACCAGCAGGACTGTACTACTTTGCAAGAAGGGAGACATCCACGATATTGGCAAGTATTGACTGATCTGCCTGTTGTCTGTCATCTACAAGCTATTCACTTGAGTCATCTTGAAAAGGATTGGCAGAACACTAGATGAAGGACAACCATGCGAGCAAGGTGGTTTCCGAAAAGGATTCAACACAATTGACCAAATCCACATGATAATCATGCTCATTGAGATTTCTTAAGAGTTCAGGATGTTGCTCTGTCTAAGGTTCATTGATTGAAAGAAGGCCTTTGATTCTGTTGAAACTGAAGTGGTCATCTAGGCCCTAGACAAACAGGGCATTCAAACTTAGTACTTAAGGATCCTCTGTGAGCTGTAGTGAGGATTCACTACCAGGATCTCACAATTCTACAGGGAGGTGATTATTGACGTCAAGAGAGGGGTTCAGCAGGGTGATACCATTTCACCAAAACTTTTCAGTGCCACCCTTGAGAATGTCATGAGACGACTGGCATGGGAAAGAATGGGAGTGAAGATAGACGGTAGGCAACTGCACTACCTCTGCTTCGCTGATGACATTGTTCTAATAACACCAAACATAGGCCAAGCGGCACAAATGCTGGTCGACTTCGACCATGAGAATGGAAAGGTCAGACTACTGCTGAAACTCACGAAGACAATGTTTATGAGAAACAGTCTCATTCCTGATGTTTTATTTGCTCTCAACGAGATGAACATCTCCGAATGCAAGAGTTATATGTACCTAGGCCGAGAAGTTAACATGACCCCTGGCACCTGAGTTGCGCAGGATGAAGAGAGCAGCTTGAATGCCTTCACGAGTGTCGAAAAAATACCTAAAAGGACAAAGAAGCTCAGGCTCCAGGCTCATCTCTTCGATTCCACTGTTCTTCCTACATTAACATTCACCTCAGAGACTGAGCCCTACAAAAACAGGATGAGAACGCTATTCAGTTCTCCCAAAGAAGAATCAAAAGAGCTACGCTTGGAGTATCATGCATCACTCAAATGAGAGAAAGAATCCAGAGTTCCAACCTCTGTTGACAGTCAAGAATCAGGGACTCTGTCTCATTTGCCAAGACATCGAAAATAAGATGGACTGGACATGTAATGCGATTTGGAGATGATCGCTGGACTAGAGCTATTACCGACTGGATCTCACGGGACGTCAAAAGATCACATTATCGCCCACCTATGAGATGGTCAAATTTCTTCGTCAAGTCCCTGAACGATCAGTTTGAAGCTCTCCGTGTTCCTCAATGAGCAGACACCATTGGGCTACACTAGATGCGACAGGGACAAATGGAGACATTACTGGCATCCGCTCGAGCAAATCGATGAGTAACAGGATGTTAAGTGATCAAGTGACTTAAAATTTAATTAAGATTTAAAAGAAGTAAGGAGCATAATAGAAGAGAGGGAAAAGGTAACTGCATTATTGTTAAATAATTATTAAATAAACTCTTTGTAGTCATCCTTTTGTGTGTGTGTCTACTCTACACAAACCTTTCTGTGTAAGTGATGTACTTGCTTTCATGTATTGATGGACACTGCATATTAACACAGATCTTAATTAGAATATACTTTGATACTTGACAAAGCAATTGTTTTCTAAAAGCTTAAGTTTACTCATCAATAGAATAACAATGTAAAAGAAGTAGTAAAGCAGTAGTACTGTTAATTCACTACTAGTAAAATACAAAATAAATAGCAACTTTGAAAAAATGTTTAGCAGTTTCTTATGAAATTAAACTTGGTACTTTGACCCAGAAATCATATTCTTTACTATTTACCAAGATGACCTGAAAATTCATGCCCATCGAGAGCTTTCTTCTGTCTTCATATAACTATCACTTGATCTCTTGATCACTTGACATCTCGTTACTCATCGATTTGCTGGAGCGGGTGCCAGTCTCCATCCGTCCCTGTTGCTTGCCGGTGTAGCCCAATGGCGTCTGCTCTCTCCAGGAAAATGAAAAGCCTCAAACCTATCATTCAGGGTCTTGACACAGATGTCTGACCATCTCATAGGTGGGCAGCCATACAATCTTTTGACGTCCCATGGAATCAATTCAGTAATGGCTCTAGTCCAGAGGTCATCTCCAAATCACATTACGTGTCCAGCCCATCTAATTTTTGACGCCTTGGAAAACAAGACAGCATCCCTGATTCTCGATCATCAACGGAGGTTGGAACTCTGAATTCCTTTTCTCACCTAAGTGAAGAGTGATTCTCCTAGCATAGCTCTTTCAATCCATCTCCCATATAACTATGATTCATAATTTTCATAGTCCACCAAGATTTTGTTCCATAGGTATATGGATAAGTGGACAGTAATTTATTCTTAGGAATAGTATGTAGTACTAGAAAGAAATAATCTATTGAATCATTAAGAACATCTAAAAACATATTGCAAAGTAAAAGAAAAGTATATGAAAAGGCTATATACTTCATGATTGCAACAGCACAGAACACTGAAATAAAAAATACTATAGAAAGTGAAATGACCAGTGGGAACTGTCAGAACTGAGAAATAATTAAAGTACATGGAATCTGGGACTAGTGAAACTATTCTGCATATCCCTCTGATTGTAAATGCATGCCAATGTGTAGTTGTCAAAACTCATGAAATATAGCACTGCACTGTATAGCACCGTCCTCTTTTGTTCACGATTAGCTCAAGGTGGCACCAGTAACATCTCCATTGTGAGACTTGTCGTTATTGTTTTTGGCATATCAAATATGTCACGGTTAGTTTGCTGGGCTTTTGTTGTTCAGGTAGGTTATTCTCGGTAACTTGCTGGGCTCTGTGAGAGGGACAGAAGAATCAAACCAGGGTCAACCACGTGCAAGGCAAACACCCTACTTGCTGTGCTATCACTCCAGCCCATGGAATATATTATACCAGATAATTAACTTTAATATAAATTATGAAGATTGAGTGATGAGTAAATTCAATTCTATAAATGGTTATGAACTTAACACCTAACACTTGATTTTGACAGTGGAGTAGTAGAGGGGAGAGGAAAAGGATTTTACTCTAAATCTGAAAGTGTTTTCAAAAATAAAGTCAATTTTAAAAATCTATAAAATGGTCATTATAAGCAAATTCAAATTAAGAATAAGGCATATTTCTTGTTTATTTAAGGAAGGCTTGATTTTTCTGATAAATATTAATTAAGATCATTTATTTGTCTTCACCTTCTTTTAAAATTGAATCCCTGGAGGTATGGTGCCATCAGCAGATCAATCTGTACCTGTGAGGCAAGTGCAACAACAGCCTGATGGAGTCTTCAGACTTCCAGATACCACAAAATTGCTGCTGTGCCTTTGGCAAGACCCTATAAACTTGGGGCAGAGTTTACCAAGAAAGTAAATGGCCAAAAGTTAGGTATGTGGGAGCCATACCCACAAACAACCTCCGACTCAGTTATATAATTGGAGGCATGGCCTCTCTGATTCCTGATCAAACTGCTTAACAGGCATGATTCCAGAGACTCAGAAACAGATCTCAAAACCCAGAAGCCTTTCACAGAAATGTGTCCGGTCCCTGCAGTAGGTTACCAGCACTGGGCCAACCCAGGTGGGAATAGGTTTCATGTCTTGGTCTGTTTCCCCTGGTGGCCCGGTGGCTGCTATCCTTCAGAGGCACTGGACAGTCTGGGCCTGCAGTGATGAGACACGCAGGAACTCATGGGATGGGGGTGGAGCTGGCCCTTTCCTCCCCACCCCAATGAGAGCCTACATTATCTCCCATGAACGGCCTCTATGGTTCCTGATCAAGCTGCTTAATGGCCATGACTTCAGAGACTCAGAAACAAATCTCAAACCCCAGTGGCTTTTGGCACAAATGCATCTGGACCCTGCAGTAGGTTACTGTCACCAGGCCACCCCAGGGTGGAAAGGGTGTTGTCCCTCCACCTGCTACCCCTAGGTGGCTCGGTGACTGCCATCCTCCACAGTCCACTGGACTGTCAGATTTGGGCACTCAGTGACGAGACATGCAGGGCCTCATGGAATGGGGGTGAAGCCGGCCCTTTCCTTCCCATCCCAACGAGACCCCAAGTCGCCGCCCATGAATGGCCTTTCTGGCTCTTGATCAAGCTGCTTAATGGCCATAATCCCAGAGACTCAGGAACAAATCTCGTAACCCAGCAGGTTTTGGCAGTAGTCCCTCCAGATTTAAGTGTTAAAATTTCGGAATTTCAAAATCGCGTGGCCACTACTGCAGCCGCACGACATCATATGTTATTCATAACTAGCAATAGAAAACAAATTTTCTACTGTTGCCTTTTAAACAGATATGAGTGTTGGGGTAAAATCCCAAATAATAATGGTGGGTCTGGTGTCAAAATATTGAATGTAATCAAAGTAGAGGGAGACGTATGTGGAAATCATCTACCCAACAGGTAGGGGGAGGGTATGAGATGGGAGTATACTGGAGTTTTGGGGATTGAGAATGGACACTGGTGAAGGTATGGATGTTTCATTGTATGACCAAGACTTAAACTCGAGAGCTTTGTGATTGCTCTCATGGTAAATCAATAAATAAAATTATAAAAAATGAAAAAAAAGTAAGGTGGAGTTCATGCCCAATTCAATCAGCTAATTAGTGGCTAAATAAATAGCAGTACTCTTACATGAATAAAAAAAGTAGGGATTATTTATTTATTTGAAGGTCTGTGATAAGATATTTAACTCTATTCCATTGGTCAGCAGATGTTTTTAATTCTAAAATATACTGTTTTAATTACTGCTGATTTGTAGTATAGTTTGAGGTTGGGGAAGTTGATTCCTCCCATCTTTTTTTCTCCTAAGGATTGCTTTAGCTATTCTTGTGGTTTATAGTTCCATGTGAATTCAGGAGTGCTTTTTCTGATTCTTTGAAAATTTCATGGGTATCCTTATAGATATCTCACTGAATCTGTATAATGCTTTGGTGAGTATTGTCATTGTGACAATGCTAATCCTCCCAATCTATGAGCCATGAATATGTTTCCATTTCCTTGATTCCTCTTTTATTTGATCTTGCTCCTTCTATATTCTCTCTCTCTCTATATATATATATAAATATATATATATATATCTGTTGTTTTTGTCACTCTGCCTTAAAGTATTTTTATTTGATTTTTTTTACTTAGTACTCTTCAGTCATCCTGGCTCTGAATGCATGCAGTTTTCAGCTCTGGCAACTTCTCAGCATTAATGGTTTTGACAATCGCTTCTTCATCAGAGTTTTCTTCCTGTCCTTATGGTACTTCTGTGATTCTTACATTGTTCTTTAATTCATCCAAATGTTCTCTTGTCATCTGTTGATTTATTTTGAGTCCTTTGTCCACCTTCTGCTGTGGTCTAGAGATTCTCTACAGCTCATCTTGGAGCTCACTGATTCTGTCCTCAGCAGCTGTTACTCTGCTGCTGAGGCCTTCCTTCCAATGGGTTTTTTATTTCAGCAGTTTTTTTCAGACCTGTCATATTTGTTTATATTTTCTATATTTCCGTTCTCATGTCCTCTTATATTTTATTGGCAGTGTGTTCCATTTTTACTGAGTTCCTTATGCATCTTTAATAGCTTTTTCTAAATTCCTTACCAGAGAAGTTATATAACTCATTACTACTGGCTTAGTCATCTGAGCTAGCATCTTCACTCTCTAAACCTGGGGGCTTTGTATGTTGCTTTATCATTGGGACATTTACAGTTTGGATTCTTGTGCTCACTGTTGCCTTTGTGTTTTGGGAAAATTGTTAATTGGACTAGGGGCTAATAGACTATGGGCCTAATGCAGTTTGGATGGCCAGACTGCCCTAGTGAGAGCTCCATATAAGAGGATAATCTGTGGTTCTTATGGGATATGGTCTTGGAGATTAACTTGACCATGGCTCAGAAAAGTCTCCCCCACTAGTCCTCTGACTTGTAACCTCAAGTATTAGTTCCGGGTACCTCCAATCTCTAGTTTGGAGTTGCCTCCAGCTTGTGGCCCACCATTCAAAAGCTTCTGTGGTGCCTTGTGCTCTGTTTTGTTTTATGAGTTCAGAGAGTCGTTGTAATCTCAAATATTGCAGAAAGGCTCTGAATTTTGTGTTATTATTGATCTGATAGTTTTCATGGGAAATTGCCTTTTGCTGATATGTCTTTGAGCATTAATGTGACAAAAATTTAGAGTTCAATAAAGCTTTGTGAGGAATACTGTGGTGAGAAGCCAAGTGACAATAGCGAGAAGCTATATAAAACACTAAAGCAATGGTTTCTGTGTTAGCACATTGCCCTAAGAGAAAACCTTTGCCTAATTGTGATGGACAAGAATGTTAACATATTTTCAGGTATAGTGTCATTTATAATCCAAGAAGACCATAAAATGAGTCTTTTTTATTTAATCTGTCCATAACCCAGAAGCATTCAGAAATCTCATGCAGCTCTGACTTTCCTCAAGAGAATTATCTGTGACACTAATTTCTGCAAATATCTGTCAACTACAGAGAGATTTTACCTTTGTGTTCTCTGGTCAAGTGTAAGATCACTTGCCCCTCATAATAATAGATGGGGCCCACACTCTTGATGAAGGTTAGCATGCGAATACCAGAGCACTTCAAATGGTCAGTATGAGAAAAAAAGTTACTTATAAAGATTCTGCATCGAAGCTACCTGTGTATGGCAATCAGAGATTAATAAAACCAATATGTAAATATGAACAAGAAACGGTGTTTTTTTAAAAGGAAAATTTTTCTATGAACTTCGAACATACTCATTGATGA
This sequence comes from Sorex fumeus, assembly GCF_029834395.1. Taxonomy (NCBI): domain Eukaryota; kingdom Metazoa; phylum Chordata; class Mammalia; order Eulipotyphla; family Soricidae; genus Sorex; species Sorex fumeus. The sequence goes on from NW_026606064.1 coordinate 17,226,963, forward strand.
TTCATTAAAGAAAGTATGCTCATGATTTCAGACAAAATATATGATTTGCTTTAGTATTAACAACATTTTAATCCATACCTCAATAATTTCTAAGAAGGTAATTATAATAATTGCTTGCCTAAATCACCATAATTCTTAAAAGTAGCTGCCATATGTAATTATTTAAGAAACATACTCTATAAATATGCAATTATGTGTTTGAGTTAAGTTAAAATTTTTGCTTTGGGGGCCAAACACAGTAGTGCTTATGGATTTCATTCAGCTCAATGCTTGGGGTCCTCAGCAATGCTTGGAGGATCATGCAGTGCTTGGAGACTGAACCCAAATCTCCCACATACAAAGTATATACTGCAGCCAGCTATCTCTCTGTCATATAACATGGTAATTACTAAACAGCAATATTCAGGTCTTCTTTGAGTGTGATAGAAATATAATTTTGTCTTTTCTTCATGTGCAATATACAAATTCGCATGCAATATACAAATTTTTATGACCACATTTTTCTATTCGTAAGAATTCACATTCCCTCTTGAAATTTTCCAAAATTAAAAAGTCTATGGCTATATTTTAATACTCGAATATTTTGCAAAGTTTCTTTGAATTTTTATTGTGATTGGGTGGATCGGGTGTTCACATCTTCTCCCAGAACCCCATATTATAAATGCCACAGTTGCAAACTGAAAGTTGGGTTCTAGGGAAAGTGAAATTAAGGATTAAGGGCTGCCTGATACTAAGCTACGAAACAATCCTTGTACTAGAGATGAAATGATTCAATTCTACCGCAGAATGGTGTGAAAATAAAACTGATGGGAGAGCAAATGGAAACAGCTGTACTTTACTGCAACACAGACAGTCTGCACATTTTGCTGCTTATTTATAATGAAAACGGAAATTGTAAGTGACAGGCTGAGGGTAGTTTATAAAGCAAATGTTTTGAAGTCTTGGAGGTGCTATTTCTTTATGAAAGGCAACCAGATGATCCACATTTTCCATTATGTGTGGTCACCAATTATCGAAGCAAACACAATGCATTCATGTGAACAGGAAAATAATAAAAGTAAAGTTTCATGTAACCTAAGATGTCTGTGACAACTTTTTAAATTCTAGTATATATTACATTAATAAGCAGAATATACCTGGCTTAGAAACTTGAACAAATGAACAAACAAAGTTTGTTGTTCTGGTGGAGGTCATGAGTTTCTCCTGTTTTCTTGACTTGTTGCTCTGAAATCACTTGTTGCTCTGAAATCACTCCTGGTAATATTTGGGGGAATACGAACTGCAGGAGATTGATCTAGTAGGCAAAATACATGCATTATCCCTTAACCCTTAAGCTATGTTCTTGGCCCCTAAAAGGTTATTTTGAACTAAATGTATTTTTATGTATTAGGAGAAAATGTTTGATTTGTATATTTTTTCACATCATATTTACTTGAGATAACAAAGAAATTTCTCAGGTGAGAAGGGGTTGTCAGTGGAAAATATTTAAGAAACTCGATCTAGGTTCCTTCTGTTTTCTTCTCCGATGTGTATTATTTTATGTTTCCCCATTTACTGCCACACTTCGAACCCTGAGTGCTAACTGACTCTTCCTAAATAAAGATGACTGGAGAGAGTGTTGAATCTGGAGAGAGTGAACAATCAAAAAACACTTAACTTGTGATTAATAAAAATAACAATTTTGTTTGGATGCTCAAGTAACTTTGGAATAAAATTGTATTTTGTTATGATGGTCCATTGTTGTTTCAATCTGAAAACACAGTATTTTAAGATTACTTTAAACATTTTATTCCAGGGATACAAGAGCAATTTGGCTTAGAGGTTCATCAAATGTAACTTTACACTGTAATTTTCAACCATTTTCCCTAAAATTCAGGCTTGCAGCTGAATCTGAATGCTATTCCCCAGACTCCTCGTAGTCTACATAATATTTTTTGTAGAAGCCTATTTATCTTTTTCTACCATCTATCTGTTTCTCTCTGTCTCTTTGTTTCTCTCTCTCTCTCTCTCTCTCTCTCTCTCTCTCTCTCAGACAGACAGACACACACATATATATACACTCATAGAGGCTCTAGATCTAAATGGTATTTGCTATGTACTAATATCTCTTTACCTTACACTACGAAATTATGAAAAAAACTATACCTGTGTTCATAGATTCAATTTTATATTTTTTGATTGCATAATGTATCTGTTATATTAGCCTTGTGGTAAATTAAGCCTGGCACATAACAGGACTCACAGTGGGTTTTCTAGCACATTAAGGTAAATCAGCAAACTAGTAGCTAATATTGTGAGGGAGGAAAGTTTCTTTAATTTTTTTAAATATTCTTTTTCTATATAAATTGGAAAGATGATGAACTATCTCAAACTCATAAGAAGGGAAAACATGAGAAATAATGACAGCATGTGGTGATTATAGACTAAATCAGCATCAAAAATGAATGAGGAAACAGAAGATATACCAGGAAAATGTTCCTATGAGAGTAAAGGGATTTTTTTATATTGCTAGTGCATTTCAAAATCACTGTTCAAAGAGAACAGACCATTAAGAAGGGGGAGAGAGTCAGAGAGGAGTGACTTCAAACTGATATACCAAGAAATTCTAGTTAATATTTATCCCAGGAAAACTTTGACTTAACAACCGTATATAAACTAAAACACCTTGATCCTGATCTCTTGAATTTACAATACTCTGCACAAGCAAAAAGCAAAATAACTCTAAGTAAATGGTTAGGAAGAATAAACTTCACTCACACTTATCTGTTCAAGCTGACTCGCCAGATAATCCTTCTAATTAGAAATCAATGTCTACAAGTCTGTGGCAAGTAAATCCATCAGAAATCATTCAATAATCCCACTTCTAGTGTATATTTAAAATAACTAAAATCAGGGTTTAGAAATGTCATCTCTATTTTCTGTTGATTGTATCTTTATGAACAAAAACAGTACATGAATGTCATTAATAAATAAAGGGATAAAGAAAATCACCACACACACACAAAACAAACAAATAAGCAAAAAACATACATACACGTACTCCAAGATATTCATTTTTATTTATTTTTAAAACTCATAAAACTATGTTTATGAATAAATTAATGGATCTCTATATAGAACATTTTGCTAAATAAAATACAATGATTATGGAAGGAAAAATGTTGCATAATTCTACTTATATAAGGCACTGAATCTACTTCATTCCATAAAAGACTAAAAATTGGTAAGGTTGGCAGTGATTGTGGTTTAAGGGATATGTGAAGTTGCTCTTAAGGTTTAAGTTATTCAAGATGATCAATGTAAGGAAAGTTGAGAAAAGCATACTGGAGTCAATGGAAAATACTTTGAAGTTTCCTTTTATCACTTTTTGTTGGTGATAATAAAAAATGATCGTCATTCAAAAGATATAAATCAGGGAAATAACAATCCAACTAGAATGTTTAATAATCATCTTCTAAAACAATGTGGAAGATGTATGTAATAGAATGGATCTTGAGCTTATAAGTAAGAGAATAAATACTTCACCCAAGCATTATTTTAATGTTGTCCCATGTAATTAGGAATATAAGGTAAAGTGTAAAGGTAAAGGCCCTCCTGTTGATCATTGATTTGCTCGAGCGGGCCCAGTAACGTCTCCATTGGAGACTTTGTTGTTACTGTGTATGGCATATCGAATACTCTCGGTAGCTTGCCGGGCTCTCCAATTAGGAATATAATTCTGTAAAAAAAAGTCAATAGATTTTTTTCTTTAATACTAGCAAATTTGTCTCATTGCAGTAAATTGTTTCCATGAGTAAACACCAATCTAAAGTTAATCATTGATACATAAAAGATGAATTTACCTTAGCCCCTTTTATCAAAGAACTTATAACCAATGATGAGAGATACATAATGATCATTATCTGACTTCCAAGGTGATAACTGTTCTTTAAATATACATATGTTTCTGTTCTCAAATATTTTTCTTGTTTATATTTGACTTTAAGTTATAAAAAATTATGTGGAGCAGTGTAACATACTGCACTTATTTTTTTCTCCCAGAATATGGTGTATTCTTTAACAAGATTCAAAAAAAAAAGGAACTAGAAGGAAGATTATAAGACAGATACTGGAGTACACATCAGTCTCTGTAACAGCTGGAATTACTCTTACTTTTCTACTCAAATACCATTATAGCTGTCACTGTCACTGTCACTCTCCTATCATTGTTCATGGATTTGCTAGAGTGGGCTCAGAAACGTCTCCATTGTGAGACATGTTGTTACTGTATTTGGCATATCAAATAAGTCACAGTCAGCTTTACAGGTTTTGCCTTAGAGGAGAGATACTCTCAGCAGCTTGCCGGGCTCTACAAGAGGGTCGGAGGAATCGAATTTGACAATTGCCCTACCCGCTGTAGTATCCCTCTAGCCCAACATTGTAGATATATAGAAAAAAAAAATCTTCCATGTCTATGAACACAAAATGTGCAGAATTGAAAGAAGGGAATAATAGATATGGGGCTTCTAAGAACCATAGTATTGAGTATATTTCTGGAAAAAAATAAATTAATTTAGGAGCACAATAAGTTAAATTACTATCAAAATAGTGATCCTCTACCTGCTCCCAGCAGCGTGGCAGACATCCATTAGCTCCACTACCTCAACTACCCAGCTGCTGACACACTCCAGGATGCTTTCTGGACACTCAGGCCGAGACTCATGCATGAGTGAAGCCCCACAGAGTGAGGAAAGCAGAACTCTGTGACCTCGGACTCCAGGATCAAAGGACCCAGGAACATAGATCCTCTGCCTGCTCCCAGAAGCCACCACCAATATGGCAGCATTAGGAAGGATGAGGAAGAAGAGCCTGATAAAATCTAAGGGCCAACATAGACTGCCACAATAAAGAAAAAAAATGACTGTATGTATTTTCAATGCACATATGCTGTCTTCGGATGCATCCATCAAGGATCTGATGGTGCAAGCATGAAAGATCAAGTATGCCATCATTGGTCTGTCTGAGACCAGAAGGCATCAATCACATCATGCCATTTTCGACATTGAGGAAGAAGTGTTCCTCGGTACATGTGACAAAAGAGGCATTGGTGGTGTCAGTGTCCTTGTCAACATGAACTTGGCCATAAACATTGATTCATTCAAATGCCTAACAACATGAAGCAGACAATTACACTTGAATAGATGTGGCTCACTGCCAGCAGTTTCTTTCTTGTCTATGCACCAACATCCAATTATGATGAAGGAGAAACTGAGAAGTCCTACATGGAGCTGGAGAAGACCAGCTTCTTTATAAAGAAGACCACACCTTTTACAAGATAACTGTCTGTAATTTGAATGCCAAGATAGGACCAAGAAGATCAGCCGAAGAACTCCACATCGGGACCCATGGCCTAGAATGGAAGGAATAGGGTGAGAGAACTGAGTTCATTATGTTGACCAAGACCATCCATCGTAATTCACAATTCCAGAAGGTCGAATCTAAACGTTGAACATGGCAGTCTCCTGGTGGGTGGTTCCACAACAAAATTGACCACATCATATTCAGTCGACAGTCTTGCCTGACCGATATCATTGTTGTCCCAAAATTCCAAATGGGATTGGCCCACCATCTCCTTTATGTAAAATTCTTCACAGAGTGGGGAGAAATGGCTACAAAGTTTAAGAAGAGTACTCCCAGAACGACCCACCAATTGGGAGCTCTTTGGCACTATTGCAGCAACATGGGAAGATGCCGTCTTAGAAACATTGATGAGGGATACAATCGACTGGTTCAGCACCTCCATGATTGAGCAAAGATTGCCGAGAGAGAGATAGCCACAAAAAGATGCCTGTCTTCAAAAACTCTCGAGCTCAGTTACCAACGTGGCTTGGCGCAAGCCTGAAGCAACCGCAAGCAAATGTCTGAGCTCACAAAACAGTGCAGAGAAGCAATAAAGGATGACCTCAAAGAGAGAAGAGCAGTAGTGCTGGCAGATGTGGCAAAAGCCAGAAAAAGCTTTCGTAATGCCTGCTGGAGCGATAGCACAGCAGTAGGGCATTTGCCTTGCACACAGCCAATATGGCTGACCCGAGTTTGATTCCTTCGCCCCTCTCGGAGAGCCCAGCAAGCTACCGAGAGTATCTTGCCCACAGGCAGAGCCTGGCAAGTTCCCAGTGACGTATTCGATATGCCAAACACAGTAACAACAAAGTCTCCAATGGAGACGTTACTGGGCCTGCTCAAGCAAATCGATGATCAATGGGAGGGCCTTCACCTTTACCTCGAGCAATGCCTGTGTGTCCTTCGCCAACTACAAGACCAAGATAACTGCCCTCTGACGTCCAGATGAATCTATCACATCTTCCAGAAGGGCAATGGAGAAGATTGTCCATGATTCCTACTCGGATCTCTTTGATAGGCACGTCCACTTGCCCACACACCAAATTCCACAGGATGGATATATCGTTCCCAGTATTCTCTTTTCTGAAATCCGACACACCATTTCGTTGGTGAAGAAGTGAACAGGACTCGGCTCAGACTAGGTCAGAAATGAACACCTGAAGAACCTCCCATCAGAACTCATCAATATACTGCCTCGGCTCTTCACACACTACCTGTCTGAATGCAAGATTCCATCCCAATGGAAAACCAGCAGGACTGTACTAATGTTCAAGAAGGGAGACATACACAACTTTGGTGACTATTGCCCAATCTGCCTGTTGTCTGTCATCTACAAGCTGTTCACTCGAGTCATCCTGAATAGGATTGGCAGAACACCAGAGGAAGGACAACCATGCGAGCAAGCCGGTTTCTGAAAATGATTCAGCACCATCGACCATATGCACACAATAACCAAGCTCATTGAGGTTTCTCAGGAGTTCAAGATGCCACTCTGTCTAACGTTCACTGATTTAAAGAAGGCCTTTGATTCTGTTGAGACTGAAGCGATCATCAAGACCCTAGTCAAACAGGGCATTCAATGTCAATACATCAGGACCCTCTGTGAGCTATATTACTTATTCACTACCAGAATCTTACCATTCTACAGGGAGGTGATCATTGACATCAAGAGAGGGGTTCGGCAGAGTGATACCATTTCACTGAAACTCTTCAGTGCCACCCTCAAGAACTGTGAGGGTGTGACGACTGGAATTGGAAGGAATGGGAGTGAAGATAGATGGCCAGCAACTACACCACCTCCGCTTTGCTGATGACATCGTTCTAATAACACCAAACATCAGCCAAGCGGCAGAACTGCTGGCTGACTTTGATCATGAGTGTGGAAAGGTCGGATTACAGCTGAATCTCATGAAGACAATCTTTATGAGAAACGGTCTCATTACTGATGTTGCATTCACTCTCAAAGGAACAAACATCTCCAGATGCAACAGTTACGTGTATCTAGGTTGAGAAATCAACATGATGACTGACCTGACACCTGAGTTGCACAGGAGGAAGAGAGTGGCTTGGAACGCCTTCAAGAGTGTTGAAGAAATATCTAAGAGAACGAAGAAGCTCGGGCTCTGGGCACTTCTCTTCGATTCCACTGTTCTTCCTGCAGTAACATATGCCTCAGAGACCTGGGACCTACGAAAACAGGATGAGAATGCTATTTGATTCTCCCAAAGAGGAATCGAAAGAGCTATGCTTTGAGTATCACGTTTCACTCAAATGAGAAAAAGAATCCATATTTCCGACCTCCATTGACAGTCAAGAATTAGGGACGCTATCTCATTTGCCACGGTGTTGAAAATCAGATGAGCTGTACACGTAATGAGATTTGGAGACCACCGCTGGACTAGAGCCGTTACTGACTGGATTCCACAGGACATCAAAAGATCGTGTGGCTACCCACCTATGAGATGGTCAGACTTCTTCGTCAAGGCCCTGAACGATTGAAGATGAAGAAGAATTCAAGATGAGGCTCTTTGTGCTTCTATAATGAGCAGATGCCATTGGGCTACATTAGCACACCACAGGGATGAATGGAGACGTTACTGGTGCTCGCTCAAGCAAATCCATGAGTAACAGGATGTCAAATGATGAAGTGATCACTATCAAAAAGTGAACTTCTACTAAAAGAAGGAGAATGACGAGCAACATGTGGTCCCTGAGCATAGGTGTCTGTAGCACTCAGGAACCTTATCACCATCCCGTGCCCCAAGAAATCTTGACAGCACATCCTTGGGCCTTTGCATTGAATCTATTGGCCTAGAATCACCATGCGGGGCCCAAGCATCACCACATCAGGCTTCTGAACCTCCTGAACACTGCTTGGGAGAACCTCTCACATCTCCTATACTCTAAAAATGGTAATTACATCAACCTTGAAAATGAATGAAAGGTGATTCAAAATATGAACATAAATACAACATTGTGCTGCATTTTACTTCATGCTAAAGAGCTTATTATGTCCATTAATAGTACGACATGAGCCTGCATTGAAGTCAGATAGATAAATTCACATATCTCTGTCTTGGACAATGATTTGTAATAAAATGCCAGATGATTCTGAAATAATCTCTTCATCTAAAATTTGGGAATAATCACACTTATATTAGCTACTGAACTAGCTCTAGTTTTTACCAAAACTCCACTTCAGATCTAATGAGCTGTATCTTCTCTGTATCACTTACGGTGAAAAGGCTTTCTGTGGATTTTTAGATTTACAACATAACTAATTAGTCATTTTAGCATATAGAAGTGTTAACAAGTTAAAAGGACAGTATCAGCATTGTACTTCATTTAGCAGCTGGTTTCTTGCTGCTCTACAAAAATATGTTTCATCTATGCTGGAATGTCTGGAGAATTTGTAGTTCCAGTCTGATTTAATTTTGCTGAAATTTTCTCTCTTAAAGCAATGAAATTTAATCCGTTCAAAATATCAGTAGTATGCAACACCATGATTTATAAAGACTTCACATGAGAAATGACTCAAGTAAGATAAACCTAAAACAACCAATATGTCAAAAACAAACAGACATATAAAAATGGATCAGGAAGTTATTATTTTTTTATAATATGCCTTTTCATTAGCAGAGCTAAATTTATACTTTAATAAATTTGGTCTGCTTTACATAAATTTATTCTATGTTTTACATAAATTTAGTCTATGTTTTACATAAATTTAGTCAGTTTTACATTAAGTAAGAAATAAATAAAAATTTATATTAAGTAAGAATTTTATTAATTTATAAATAATTCAATCTATTAATTTATAAAGGTAAAGGTAAAGGTAAAGGCCCTCCCGTTGATCGTCGATTTGCTCGAGCGGGCCCAGTAACGTCTCCATTGGAGACTTTGTTGTTACTGTGTCTGGCATATCGAATACTCTCGGTAGCTTGCCGGGCTCTCCGAGAGGGGCGGAGGAATCGAACTCGGGTCGGCCATGTTGGCCGCTTGTAAGGCGAACGCCCTACCCGCTGTGCTATCGCTCAAAGCACAGCGGGTAGGGCGCCTGCCTTGCACGCAGCCAACATGGCCAACCCGAGTTCAATTCCTCCGCCCCTCTCGGAGAGCCCGGCAAGCTACCGAGAGTATTCGATATGCCAGACACAGTAACAACAAAGTCTCCAATGGAGACGTTACTGGGCCCGCTCGAGCAAATCGATGATCAACGGGAGGGACTATTAATTTATAGATTTATAAATTCATTAATTTATAAAAAATAATTTTATTAAATAAGAAATTCACATTAAATAAGAAATTTACATTGAATAGAAAATAACTATCATAACTATTTTTGATTATTATAAATCATAGCAAAAAAAATATATTGTGTTGAGACAGCTATAGAAAAGTGCTATTTCTATCTCATTTTACATTTAGATATTCAACCAACTGTGTTATGGGACATAGAAAAGAAAAATATCCTCTGATGGGTCTAAAAGCGGTTTAGAAACATCATTGCAATTCTGGAAATGCTTTTACTGTCTGTTTTATATCTTCCTCTGCGGAGAATACCTCTGGAACAGGTTAAATATACTACAATATAATCCTAAACCTCACCACTCTGGGATAAACACTACACCTTCATAATCAATTGAGGCAGTACTTGATGCTGTGTGCTCATTATCACTCACTTTTCTAATAATGCATGCTTCTTATGTTTTACTTTGTTTCCTGGACTTTAACAAGAACAGATTTTGATATTTTCCCCTTTAGATGTAGTCCTGTTTTTACCTCCACTCTTTTAACAAAGGATTCAAAATATTTCTCAAGAGAACTGAAGGTTTTAGAGAAAGAAATTCAAGGAAACGGTAATAATAACATCAGTTAAGTTCATCCTCACACAAGAAAACCCAAGTTAAAATGTCTTCCCTAATAACTGGCTACATTTTATGTTCTGTGCCGTGTGTGTGGGGGAGGAAAGGGGGCGGGAAAGCTGAGTATATTACTTTTTAAAAACTGATTATTTACTTATAATTGTCTTACAGGGTTACAGAGTTGCAAGTGACTAACTTTTACACCTCTTAATAATTGCTACTATTTCCTGCATCAAAGCCGGTAAGTATACCTCTACCACAAAAAGACCCGCCTACTTACTTCTCTTATCTTTATCATATTAAGTGTTTAATTTTCTAAAAGTGTATTCATGTATTCAGAAGTCTCATTGTTTATACAAATTATATTAAGAAAGCAATGTTGTTATATCAAACTCATATTTGGGCCTTGCAATTCAAAGGTTAGAATTCAAGATGTAAGAGTTGGTGCAAGAAAAAAAGGGCATGAAGACAGTGACTTCTTCATCCTTAAGAGCTATCTTACTTACAAAATGAGGCTGTGGTTTAATACGACTTTCTGAGAAAGCAAGTTAGAATAAAATGATGAGAAGTGAATTAGGGGGAGCAAGAACTCTGATAAGCTTCAGTATTACTTTCAGAGGTTTTGCTTTTCCCCGGGGGTAAAAGTAGTTCTTGAGTGTGATAAGCTTCAGGAGTCTCTTTAGAGTATCCTGGTTGCATTTCTCCTCACCCTGTTTATCTATAACTATAACTGCTTCAATGTCAAACACAATGGAGAGAACATCTTTTTTTTTCATGCCCAACAAAGGGCTCAAACCCACAACCCTGAAATGAAAACATCTTTCAGGATTAGAAGCCAGACAAAGGTCAACAAGGAATGAGAGGTTATAAAAACACAAATGTGAGAAACAAAAAGGTGTCACCAATGCTTATTTATTTGCAATATTAGTGTTGTAAAATGTAAAACTTACTATAGACATTGCTATCAACATTACATATGTCTAATTTTCTCCATGACATAATTTCCTTATTCTTTTGTTCACTAAACAGTTATTTATGATAAGCTCACTCTTTCATGTGCAAGATCTTGAATAGAAAATAACAAAAAAGGAAACTTTAATCTTATTTTCCAAAACTCTTAATTCTTTGGCAGGGGACACAAATATTAACTTAAAAATCACTAATGTACTTAAGTACACAGGTAGAAATTGGTTATAAAGAAGAGAAGTGCTACTTATAATAGTGTTACCCAAAAAATCTGACCAGAGCATAAAACTTTTACCAAAGGACCTAACAGTCCCACTTCTTGGGCGACTATTCTGAAAACACAAAAACAAATGAGAAAAAAAACTCACATCTATAACCATTGCAACATTAAGGGAAATAACCAAAATATGAAAATACTAATGCCTGAGGATATATAAATATTTTAAAAGTTATGGTAGAGGTAGCAGTATAGAACAAAGTTATGGTATAAAAATGCTATAGAATAATATAGAGATAAAAATGAAATCTTAATATCAAAAAATGAAATCTTATAGTTTGCTGAACAGTACTGGAGAGTTTCATGTTAGGTGAAATAAGTGAGAGGGAGAGGACAAATAACTGATTAGTTAATCATCTATGGAATATAGAACAAAAAAACAGGAGGAGAGTTAGTATCAAATGATTACAAGTTCGTGGCCTCGTACTGCATTGAGATTAACAAGTAAGGAAGGCGTGAGTTTAAGGAACAGGCAGACTAGAAGTGATGTAATTACAGCTGTAGAAGTTCTTGGGCACTTTGATAGTGGTAAACTTGCAGTAACTTCCTTCATCAAAGCCATCAAGCTCTCACTATTGCAACTATGTTACCCACAATAAAGAAAATAAGTTTCTCTAAAGAAAATATATATCAAAGAAGAAAAATGGATGCTAGCTGGGATAGAAAGATTAGATTTCATCTGCAGAAATGCAATAGATTTATAATTGTAAAACAATACCCAGATGCAATTTGAGGAGTTGGTAAAATGACCAATCTGGTAGAACCTCATTGGTCATGAGAATTATCTGTTTATACTTTAATCTACATTGAGATGTTTAAATCAAAAGGAGCAAAGATAAAACAAGTAACGTGAATGAAAAGATACCCTACTTTGCGGAAGAAAATATTTGTAGACATCCATCAAATAAAGATATACAAAGTACTCAGAAAATTCAACCACAAAAAATTAACAGTCACATCAAAAAATGGGATCTGGGTTAAATAGATATTTCTTTTAATTTTGCTTAGTTCATGGGCAACACTCAGCCGTGCTTAGAGCTTACTTCTGGTTCTGTGCTCAGTATTCACTCCTGGAGGGTCCCAGAGCTCATATGGGATGTCTGGTATGGAATACAGTTCAGCCATGTGCAAGGCCAATGCCCAACTTGCTCTACTATCTCTTTAGCTCTCAATTTCTTTAAAGAAGTCATAACGATAGTCAATAGACTTTTTAAAAAGTACAAGTATTAAACATCACTTGTTATCAGGAAAATACAAATCAGAACAGTGAGGTACCTGCCATCATGAGAACGGCATTTATCAAGATGACAGGAAACAACCAGAGTTGGTGAGGATGTGATGAAAAAAAAAGGAGTTCCCAATTACTCTTGGTGGGAATGTCATCTGGTTCACACACTATATGTAGATTGTTCAAAAAAAATATAATTTTCATACAGCCCAGAATTTCTGAGCTGAAGCGACAGCACAGCAAGTAGGGTGTTTGCCTGGCACGTGGCTGACCCAGATTTGATTCCTTTGTCCCACTTGAAGAGCCCAGCAAGCTACCGAGAGTATTCTGCCCACACGGCAGAGCCTGGCAAGCTCCCCATGACGTATTCGTCACGCCCAAAACAGTAACAACAAGTCTCACAATGGAGATGTTACTGGTGCCCACTCGAACAAAACAACGAACAACGGGAAGACAGTGCTAGGGTGCCAGAAATTCTACTTCTTAACATCTATCCTAGCACTAAACATTTATTCAGAAGGTTATATATCCAGTTATGTTCATTGAAACATTTAGTAAAATAGCCAGAAATTGGAAAGAACCCAAATGTCCAACAGGTATAAGGATAAAGAAGTTGTAGTATATACACATAATGAACTTTTATAAAACTATAGAAAAACGATGAAATCATTCTGTTTGCTGCAACCTTGATGGAACTGGAACGTGTCACGTTAAGTAAAAGAAGTCAATGAGAGGGTGAACAACAACCTCAAATATTTGGTCTTGGATTATAAAATGGAAAAAACAGTGGGGAATGTAGCACTGCACCGTAGCACTGTCATCCCATTTTTCTTAGATTTGCTCGAGAGGGCACCAGTAATGTCTCCATTGTGAGATTTGTTGTTATTGTTTTTAGCATATTGAATATACCACGGGGAGCTTGCCAGGCTCTTTCGTGTGGGTTGGATACTCTCTGTAGCTCGCCAGGCTCTTTGAGAGGGACAGAGGAATCGAACCCGGGTCGGCAGAGTATGAGGGGTAAAATTAATGTATCAAAGGTGACATGGGCACAGTGGTAGAGTGTCAGGATGACTTTGGTGATGGTGGGAAGCAACTTTGTACTTCAATAGTATGAATTTAAACACCATTATAAGAATGTTACTTAATATTTGTACACGGGTGATTGTTTATGCATAAATTTTCAACTCATTTGGATACATATCAAGGTCTATGAATACTAGATGACATGGTAATAGTATATTTAGCTTTTCAGGAAACTACCAGTATGACTTCTAAATCATACCATTTTTTTAATTTTAGCTACTGGATGATGATTTTCAGTAATTTTGATTTTAGAGATTATTATAGGGAGTAGTGGTGTCTCATCCTTTACATTTCTCACTATTGAATATATTAGTATTTTTTATGAGTATATTAAGTATCTAATATTTTCATTGGCATCGTGTCTGGTCAGGTATTTTTCCTAAATTTTAATTTGTATTTTAATTCTCTTTGTCTTTCTCTGTCTCTCACTCTTTTTATCTCCTTTGGATAAATTTTTTTATCATATTTCTGATATTATATTTATAAGCTTCCAAATCCAAGGTCAAGTAGATTTTTTCTCTTCTATAGTTTTGCATTTTATCTTTGATTTATGGCCCATTTTAAGTTAATATTGTAAAAAAAGTAAAGTTGGTATCTTAGATGCATATTTATTTTTCCCAATGCTATTTGTTAAAATTAAAGTTTAGGCAAAAACCTGACCAGATATTCTGCCAATGAAGATATTAGGTGCTCACAAAATAGAATATACATATTAGAAAATATGCTAATATATCCATTAGTGAGGAATTGTAAAGTAAATAAGGTAGATCTGAGTGTTGTCATTGGATAAAAGATGTCGTTTTTGAAATGTGGAGGTAGTCCATATAGTTTGGGGACCTTTGAAAGAGTACTTCATCAGCCTCAGTTCTTGTTGCTGCTTCTGTGTATATTCAGATTCAAATGCTGATGTGAATTTCCACAGCCAAACAAGCTGAGAGCTCTTAAAGTTTCTGAGCTGTGGTTATGGGACAAAGCACAGCTTTATCTGAAGTAGGGATCAGATGAGCAGGACTGTGCTTGTACTTAGACTAAAAGTCCTGAGTCTTGGAAAGCCAGCTGGAGAAGAAGGTTATAAATCAGAAATGTAACTCATCCTTCGATCCACATGGTCTGTTGTACACATCATGAAATTGACTCCTCGAGTTCTTTTTCCCAGGAGTGTCAGAGAACAGGAAAGAATGAGTGTTGATGACTGAAAGCTGTTGAAGAGCACTACAGGGAGTGGTCAAACACTTTCATTTCCCAGGACCTGTGGAAAAGATTATAACACATTTTGCCATCTAGATAAGCCTCTTTTCGTAGATTGAATCCTTTTGAAGGGCCATGTTAACTGTCGATAGCCATCCACTCCTAGAGCCAGTTTATTCTCTAAATTCCACTGCCTTTTGTCTCTAATATCCCCTTTCATTCTGTGCTCTTCGTGGAAACAACCCTGCAATTGTTCTGCTGTCACTAAACTTGTTTAAATAGAAACTTAAGAGGAAATTTGTTTTGACACTACATACAGTAAATAATTCAAGTCAGTTCATTTTGAGAAAACTGAAAAGTGTGTGTGTGTGTGTGTGTGTGTGTGTGTGTGTGTACATGTGTGTGTATTCATTTCCTTCTTTCCATTATTATTACTGGCATGTAATTTTCAAAGCGTAGGATAAGATAAAGATGGTGTTGCTGACACTTTTTACAGGCAAGGTCAGCTTCTCATTTAAACTAGTTATGACCGTCACATCTACAAATAGTTTGTGATAGTATATACCTTTTTTCCTCTAAGATGAAGAGTAATAACATTCTCATTTGTAACCCTTGATCTGTTTTATTTTGCATTCATCCTACTCCATCTGCTACATGTCCCCTCCTCTTAATGTCCCCTAATCCTTATAATCAAAAACATCAAATGAACTACATTTCAGGAAGATAATACCTTCCCAATTCATTAAACTCCAATCCATATACTCCAAGTTTATTAATTCATTTTACACCCATAAACTATTCTTTTCTTTGTTTTGTTTTGGTTTTAGTTTGGCTACTACTATTCAGGTAATGGGCCCGGCAGAGGAACTGGAGTAATGAGTAAGAAACATATGGAGTTTGTATTCTAGGAGCAAAAATAGATGATTATTGTATTATTTGTACAATGTTATATACTTTATAAGTGTAATGAAGAAGGAAATAAATATCTGGGTGAGAAACTCATGGTATGAAATTGGTAAAAAAAATAAATCAAGATATAGAGGGGGTTTAAATTTCAGCTACATTTTTTTGGGAAAAAATGTAAACTGAAATGTATATTAGAGCAAAACAAGCAATCTGAGAGGGAAAAAAATTCCTGGCAGATATTACATCAGGTAAAGATAAACTGAAGTAAAAAATAGCTCATTATACTTCAAAACCTGAAAAAAATACATGGCTGTAATTTCATGAATGAGGGTGGAAATTTTATGTTTTAAATTTTTTTTAAATTTTTCTTTAAAAATTGGTGACTGGAAATCAAATTTCATGCACTGACTGGCTATGAAGATATTTAAGAATAGACTTGTGTTTAGCTTTTTCCCCCCAAATTATTGTTTATAAGTACTTGATAACTGGATTAGGATGTACTTTGGAGAAGATCAGTTCAAGTGTAATAAATACTAGCCTGGATCAGGATTAGAGTGTGGAAGAGAGCGAAGACTCATAGATGAAAGACCTAAAGTCATGTGGCAAAAGCCTCTTAAAATGATGCTTATCATAAGTCCACATTCCAAAGTCTCATCCACCTTCCTCAGAATATCAGCTGAATCTAGGAATCACTGAGCACTCGCCATTGCTCCATTCTATTCCACAGTACCCAGAATTGTCCTAGGCACCTTTGCTTTATGGATTTAGCCTAGCAAGACTTAAATTCTTTGTTGTTGTCACCCTAATTCCTAGAATTGACCAACTACTCACTTTTTGGTATAGGCTGAAATTATTTTATGTGCATTTTACTACCTTTATATGATTGGCTCAGAAAGTCTAATAGTCGGTCCATTTTATTATATGCTTTCCTTAGCCATTTATGTAATTACCTTAAAATATCTTATATAAATTTTATTTCTCACCAAATTGGATACATGCTCACCCTGACTCAGTACTAACATAGTTATAGAAAACTAAAGTCTCCTTCACAATTCATTAAACTCCAATCCATATACTCCAAGTTTATTAATTGATTTTACACTCATAAACTATTCTTTTCTTTGTTTTGTTTTGGTTTTAGTTTGGCTACTACTATTCAGGTAATGGGCCCACTAAAAATGTGTCCCTTAAGATTGCTAGAAATACCTCTTTTTTTTTTGGAGGCCTCCATGTGTAAGTCAAAAAAATGAACTATTTCTAGTTAATAAACTTGCTTTGCTATTGTTTAAATCATTTTTCTCTTTGTAAATCCATACATCACTCCACAGCTTTGATCCAGGGGGGCCTAAATTCAAGCATGCCATCTTAATCCTTCAGGATTTACTGTAGAAATAAAATTGCTAGAGTTTTTATATGGACTGCATGTAATAATGAAACAAAAAGGGAAATAATATAAATTCTTGAAGCCATAAACAAGGTACAACAGGCAGGCAAGAGCTCCATACATTTTTGTTACATGCAGCAGATTGGAGTTTAATCTCTGGCACCTGCATTCGATTCCTCCACCACTCTCGGAGAGTTACCGAAAGTGTTTTGTCCACATGGCAAAGCCTGGCAAGCTACCCGTGACATATTCAATATGCCAAAAACAGTAACAAAAAGTTTCTCAATTTGTTGTGAGATGTTACTGGTGCCTGCTCGAGCAAATCGATGAACAATGGGAGGACAGTGACAGTGATAGTGACCCTGTTTGGCCCCCACAAATCTGCCAAGAGTGATCCTTGAGCACAGAGCCAGAAGTAAGCCCTGAGCATAGCTTGATGTGATCACAAACAATGTGTATGTATTGAAATTCTTGAATATAAAAAAATCTACAATTAGCTATTAAAAATCCTCTATGTCAATAAATACTAAGGGTTTACTGGGTACACATCGAAAGTTCATAAATGAGGAGCTTTCAGATTTAAAGCTGACATGAACCCCAGGAATATGACATTATTGAATAGTGGATAGTCCATACATTGAGATGTAAAACAAAAATGTCATTAAGCCTATTGGGGTGCCGGTTATTTCAATAGGGGTTTCCAGGTGTTAGGGGACTGGCCAAAAATTATTATCTCATAGATAAGTTAAATTTCTTTTGCGATCAAAATATAATCAAGTAAATTTTTGCTATGTAGTTTTAAATGCTTTGTCTATTTAGAGATTCTCAAACCTACTTCTCCATTTATATTTTGCTTCAATAATGTCTAGATTCGTGACATTAGTAGTTGAAATCTGGTTCTATAGCTAGAAATCTTAAAGCAGAAGTAGTGAGAACAAAAAACTCACTTTATAGGCAATTTCAGTTTGGAAATTACAAACTCATACACCAGAATAGACAATAAAGTTACATAATTTTGTAATTCACATGTAAAGTCTAACAACATAAATTTGCTCGAGCGGGCCCAGTAACGTCTCCATTGGAGACTTTGTTGTTACTGTGTCTGGCATATCGAATATTCTCGGTAGCTTGCTGGGCTCTCCGAGAGGGGCGGAGGAATCGAACTCGGGTTGGCCATGTTGGCCGCTTGTAAGGTGAATGCCCTACCTGCTGTGCTATTGCTCCAGCCCAACAACATAAATTAAAACGATTATTTATGCTGAAGTAGATCAGATGAGAAGTAGGAAAAGAGAACAGAAGAAAAGTATTCTGAGAAACTCCAATTGTGTGTCTCAAAATAGTTTAAATCCTACACTCCTTGATTTATCCAATTACATATGACAAGGGCTGGGGCAATAGCACAGTAGGTAGGGCGTTTGCGTTGCACGCAGCCAACCCGGCCAACCTGAGTTTGATTCCTCCAACCCTCTCGGAAAGCCTGGCAAGCTACCAAGAGTATCTCGCCCGCACTGCAAAGCCTGGCAAGCTACCCGTGACATATTTGATATGCCAAACACAGTAACAAGAAGTCTCACAATGGAGATGTTACTGGGCCCACTCGAGCAAATCAATGAACACTGAGAGGACAGTGCTACAGTGCTACATATGACAAAAATGCTTTTGTATTTATATTTATGATAAAGTATGCTTAAATGCTTAAATTTAGCTTATTTTGTTGTTTACCAGAGTTGAACTTCCTCAAATAGATATCATCCTAAATTTAAGCCCTTATTTCTCTGAGACAGAAAACAAAAAGCTTCATAATTTATAAAGTCATGGCATTGTCCAGATTTTTCTATTCAACATTTGCATTTTCACTCAATAATTGCACAATATTTGTTTTCCTTTAGCTAGTAGTAGCAAAATTTGATATTTAAGAAGCTAGTGCACAGAGGAATAGAGGTGCTCTTTCTCCAGAACAAAAAATATGCACAAATCTAATTTTGCTTTCCAATTTCTACTTGCCTCTGCCAAAGGCACACATCTCAAAATAATACTGTATATAAATCCCCTTATAATGCTGGTGCTTGAGGTAAGGATGTTCTAGCCAGATAAGTAGCAGGAGCCAAGTTTGTTATATGATCAATGTGCTTTAACAGTGTTTGACTGGATATTGTAGTGTGTTTGGGGAAAAATAGTATCTCTGTGCTTTTTAAGATAAAAGAAGCTTCACAGTTTATACGATCTCTATTTTACAGCAGAAGACACAGAAGTTGACTAAGGTTAAGTCTATTTCTCAGGGTCACACAGCTAATTAGTGGCAAACTTGAAATTTGAACTCATCTCCAGAAGGGAGTCTCTTACAAAGTACAACCTGCTATGACCCAGCATACATATCTTATTTGAAAGGAACAGCTATACTATTAGTAAACTCCTATTGAGCCTGTCTGACTTCTGGCAATAGAGATGTTTAATTAGCGTTTTAATTCTTACTCTGAGCAAAATATTCCTGAAGGACTCACAGAAGTCTCTTTAAGAACATAGGATCGTCTTTGGGGAAAAAGTAGATCCAAAAACATTTTTACTTTCTTCTGCTTCACTAGTTGCCATTCTTCCCAGGTTTTAAGCAGCAGCCTTTTGACACTGTGACTCAGAGGTTAAGAATATCTGGGCTTAGAAAAGCACAAAAATCAATCATCTCCACCTCACACATTGCTGAGGATTTTTCTTTTAAAATTTCAGATGCTCAGAGTCAGTTTTGAATACAAATCATAGCACATGAATTCAGATGTGCAAGAAATATGACCTATTTTTATAAATTGATTGAAATTTTATAAAGGATGCCAGTTCTGACAGTAAAACTCCAAAATTGGCCAAGTAGATATACCACACCTATTTCTAAATAATGTAGAAATATACACAGTTAATGTACTAAATGTTCAAAATGAGGGAGGGGTAGAGACCTGAGGATGAAGTTATAGTAAATCCTGGAAGTGGGCATTCAAGATCTATCTTGTCTTCATAACTGCCCCATACACACTTGGGAAATTTTGGTCTCCTCAATAGCATCTTGGTAAGCAAATGCAGTATTTCATTGATCTAAAGAAAAATGGGAGTCTCATTGGTGAATATATACACTCCCCTTCCACCCCTATATGTCTCTTAAGCAACTCTCTGGTCATTTTTAATCTAGCATCATGAGAGGTAATTTTATAGTATACTTGTAATCTTATTGTGCCGCATAATCTCCTATGCTTTAGCATCCTTAAAAACTAAAGAATATGTGGCTGGCCTCCAAGCCATGGAGCAAACCATGCTAGGGGAAAAGGGAGCTCAAATAGAGAAGGGAGCACCAATTAAAGGGTGTTGGGAGGATCCTCCCAGGATGGGAGAAGCATGCTGAAAGTAGACTATAGACCAAACATGATTGCCACTCAATGCCTCTTTTGAAAACTACAGCACCCAAAAGGAGAGAGAGAACAAAAGGGAATGCCCTGCCACAGAGGCAGGGGGGTTGGGGGGTGGGAGGGATACTGGGATCCGTGGTGGTGGAAAATGGGCACTGGTGGAGGGATGGGTATTTGATCATTGTATAAATGAAATTCAAGCACAAAAATTTGTAAGTCTACAACTGTACCTCATGGTGTTTCACTGATAAAAATTAAAAATTAAAATGTAAAATAAAAAACAAAGTTAAGAAAAACTAAGAATAATAAAATAATAACAACAATTAAAAAAAGAATACGAAATATTTTCCTGCTTGCTCTACCTTTTCTCCAACTTCAAGAATTTTAATAATTTCCTTAAGACCTTTAGTGTTTGTGTCTATCTATGTGCTTATGTGTGTGTGTGTGTGTGTGTGTGTGTGTGTGTGTGTGCTATATAGCACAGCGGAAAGGCATTTGCCTTGCACACAGCCAGCCCAGCAGACCCGGGTTCAATTCCTGCACCCCTCTCAGAGAGCCCAGCAAGCTACCGAGAGTATCTCGCCTGTATGGCAAAGCCTGGCAAGCTACCTGTGACGTATTCGATATGCCAAATACAGTAACAATAAGTCTCACAATGGAGACGTTCCTGGGCCCGCTCAAGCAATTTGATGAACAACGGGAGGTCAGTGCTACAGTGATACAGTGTGTGAGTGAATGCTATTCATAGAGCTTTCTAAAAGGTAGACCCTATGATGAGTCCACATCTTAGTTCTCATTATCACACCTGTTACTGAAGTTTCAGATATTGTTTGAGAATGTAACTGAGTATGAGGTCAGCAAATCTGGCACAACATTTACCTTTTCACTCATTATTTCAAGTTAAAAGTAGACCAGGACATCAATCTTACATCCCAAAAGTCACCTTTTCTTTTACTGGCCAGGGCAAGCAGAGTTTAAAGTCCAGGGTTTCCTTAAAAGATGATTTTTGTTTTGAGTTTTTTTATAGAATGTAAGTTAACTATATCTATATGTAGTCTAACTACATTACTTTTTCTGAAATTTATTTTCCAAGAAATGTCAATTTAGTGAATTTCTATAAAGAATTCATGTCACTTGGTCACTTGATATCCCGTTATTCATTGATTTGCTTGAGCTAGCGCCAGTAACATCTCTATTTGTCCCTTTCGCATGTAGTGTATCTCAATGGCGTCTGCTTGTTCTAGGAACCGATCATTCAGGGTCTTGACAAAAAAGTCTGACCATCTCGTAGGTGGATCTTTTGACGCAATCTTTTGACGTTCCATGAAATCCAGTAGGTAATGGCTCTATTCCAGTGGTCATCTCCAATCTCATTACGTGTCCAGCCCATCTGATTTTCAATGCCTTGAAAAATGAGACAGCATCCCTGATTCTTATTGTCGATGGAGGTCGGAGCTCCGGATTCTTACTCTCATCTGAGTGATACAGGTTACTACAGCATAGTTCTTTCCATTCCTCTTTGGGACACCCAAATAGTGTTCTCATCCTGTTTTCGTAGGGCCCAGATCTTTGAGCCAGATGTTAATACAGGAAGAACAGTGGAATCTAAGAAATGTGCCTGAAGCTGGAGGTTCTTCGTCCTCTTAGCTCTTTCTTCAATGCTTGTGAATGTGTTCCAAGCTGCTCTCATCCTCCTGCGCAACTCAGGTGCCAGGTCATTCGTCATGTTGACTTCTCAACCTAGGTACATGTAACTGTTGCATTTGGAGATGTTCATTCCGTTGAGAGCGAATGGAACGTCAGGAACAAGACTGTTTCTCATAAACATTGTCTTCATGAGATTCAGCTTTAGTCCAACCTTTCCACACTCAAGGTCGAAGTCGGCCAGCATTTGTGCCGCTTGGCTAATGTTTGGTGGTTATTAGAATGATGTCATCAGCAAAGCAGAGGTGGTATAGTTACCGAACGTCTATCTTCACTCCCATTCTTTTCCATTCTAGTAATCGCATAATGTTCTCGAGGGTGGTACTGAAGAGTTTTGGTGAAATGTTATCGCCCTGCCGAACCCCTCTCTCAACGTTAATGATCCTTCCCTGTAGAATGGTGAGATCCTGGTAGTGATTATGCAATACAGCTCATGCAGGATCCTGATGTATTGAGTTTGAACACCCTGTTTGGGTAGGGCTCCGATTACTGCTTCTGTCTCCACAGAATAAAAGGCCTTCTTTAAATCAATAACCATTAGACAGAGAGGCATCTTGAACTCCCGAGAAATCTCAATGAGCTTGGTTATTGTATGGATATTGTCAATCGTGCTGAATCCTTTGCGGAACCCAGCTTGCTCGCATGGATGTTCTTCGTGTAGTGTTCTGCCAATCCTATTCAGGATAAATCGAATGAACAGCTTGTAGATGACAGACAACAAACAGATCAGGTGATAGTTGCCAATGTCGTGGACATCTTCCTTATTGTACAGTGGTACACTCCTGCTGGTTTTCCACTGGGACAGAAACTTGCATTCAGACAGGTAGCATGTGAAGAGCCAAGCCACTATATTGATGAGAACCTACAGCAGATTCTTCAGGTGTTTGGGTCTGACCTTGTCTGGGACTGGTGCTGTTTGCATCTTTACCGATGAAATGGCGTTAGGAACAACTTATCCATCCTGTGGAATTTGGTATGTGGGCAGGTGGACGTGGCTATCAAAGAGATCCGAGTAGAAGTCACAAACAATCTTCTCCATTGCCCTTCTGGATGATGTGATAGATCCATCAGGACATTGGAGGGCAGCCATCTTTGTCTTGTAGTTTGCGATGGACAGGTGAGTGTTGCAAATGCTTTTCCTGGCTTCTGCCGCATCTGCCAGCACTGCTGCTTTTCTCTCTTGCGCCAAGCCACGTTGGCAAATAAGCTCAAGAGTTTTCAAAGACAGGTGTCTTTTTGTGGCTTTCTCTCTCTTGGCATTCTCTGCTCAGTCATGGAGGTGCAGAACCAGTCGATCGTATTCCTCATCAACTTTGTCAACTACGACATCTTCCCATGTTGCCACAATAGTGCCAAAGAGCTCCCAATTGGTCGTCGTTCTGGGAGTTCTCTTCTTAAACTTTGCAGCCCTTTCTCCCTGCTCCGTGAAGTAGAATTTTGCATATAGGAGATGGTGCTCCAATCCTGTTTGTAATTTTGAGACAACAGCAACA
This sequence comes from Sorex fumeus, assembly GCF_029834395.1. NCBI lineage: Eukaryota > Metazoa > Chordata > Mammalia > Eulipotyphla > Soricidae > Sorex > Sorex fumeus. The sequence continues at coordinate 17,250,822 of NW_026606064.1, forward strand.
TCAGTCAGGGAAAAACTTTGATTGAATACAATGTGGTCAATTTTATTGTGGAACCATCCACCAGGTTACTGCCATTTCCAATGTTTAGATGCAGCCTTCTGGAATTGTGAAATACCATGGATGGTCTTGGTCGACATGATGAACTCAGACAGTCTCTCACCCTGTGAGTTCCATTCTAGGTCATGAGTCCCGATGTGAAGTTCTTCAGATGATCTTCTCGGTCCTACCTTGGCATTAAAATCACCGACAATGATCTTGTAAAAGGTGTGGTCTTCTTTATAGAACTTCTCCAGCTCCATCTAGAACTTTTCAATTTCTCCTTTATCATAATTAGATGTTGGTGCGTAGACAATGAAGATAGAAACTGCTGGCAGTGAACCACATCTATTCAAGTGTAAACGTCTAATTTGGGTTGTTAGGCATTCAAATGAATCAATGCTTATGGCCAAGTTCGTGTTGACAAGGACACCAACACTACCGTCGCCTCTTTTGTCTCATGTTCTGAGCTATAGTTCTTCTCCAGTGTCGAAAATGGTGTCATGTGATTGAGGCCTTCTGGTCTCGGTCAGACCAATGATGTCGTACTTGATCTTTTGCACTTGTACCATCAGGTCCTCGATGGATGCATCCGATGCCAGCATATGTGCATTGAAAGTAAAGAATTCATGTATGTTTGGTTTTTTAAATTTTGTCAAGAATAATCAGAGTTTTCCTGTGTACCCTATGTCTGGAGTCTCCTCATTAGTCTCTCCACATTAGTATACTATTGGCACTATAGAATATTTGCTGCAACTGTAAACCAATAGTCATATATTGGCACACTATTAACTAAATTTAGCATATTTAAAATTTTTTTTTAGTTTTCCACATGTCCTTTTAGTGTTGTTCCAGAATTTGGTGTTACTTTTAGTAATTTTGTCTTCTTAGGTTCCTCTTGACTGTGATATTTGCTCAGACTTCTCTTGTTTTTTTATGACCTTGACAGTTGTCTTGACTTTTACAATTCTTCAAGAAAAGAATGGTATAGATCAAAATTGAGATTTGTCTGGTGATATTTTCATTATTAGACTGAAGTTATGAGTTTGGGAGAGGAACATCACAGAGGTCAAATGCCATTCTCAGTAAAGATTCTTCATCAACTTGCCTTATCACTGAGGATGTTTGATCAATTGCCAAAAACAATAATTGTCAAATTTTTTTCCTTATAAAATTGTTAATTTTTTAAATCTTCTTATTCTGTGTTTGTTAGAAGGAAGTCACTATGTGTAGCTCAGACTTCATAGTCTCCTGACTTTATTACGAAGAGTAACTAAATTATATCTTCTCCTTAAATTATTTTAAATTAATCTGCTATACAAGTATTAACTCATTTTTAAATATTTTGTAGTAAAATGCTTTTGTTTAGGGAAACATTGGGGCAAACAGAGAAAAACAAAGAGGAAGTCAGTAATACATTCAAAATGGAACAGAGAACCCGGGCTTCTCTAGCAGTAGATCAGCCAAGGTTATACATTTCATATTGACATATGGGTGATCCCAAAATAGAAGTGCCCTTGTGTTTTTATATTGTACCCCATAATTTAATACCACTCTATATGTCTTCATATTCAAAATTGTCTGTTTTTAAGCATTGAGAGTTCTTTCAATTGGTTTACATACCCTTTTTCAAACCCACAGTGTTTTGGGAATATATCTATAGATTCTGGAACTGTAAGATGTTTCAGGCTAATTGTGTAACTTTTCCTTTCCTGACCTTAAAATCAGCTCTAATGTTAACCCTAATTTCTATTATTGCTTCCAATATCTGAGTTGCCTCAACTTAGAACTTAAATCAAATGTTTTTGGACAAATATGTCTATATTTGATTCTGGTTCTGCCAGTTGCCCATTATCTGTTCTCATAAAATTGTTTAGCTCCACTACTTTTCAGTTTATCCACTTGATAAATAATGGTGATAATAATATTTAATTTAAAAGAATATGTAAGGACAACATCAGCCTGACTTATGTGTATTTGAAGTATGAATTTCTATTGCTCATAATTCACATTCTATTTAAACTATATTGTTATATTAGAAACTTATGCTTTGGTGCTATGTTTGAAATACACATAAAAGTTAACTATTTTTATCATTATGTTTAAGCCATTGCCCTGTTTGTAGTTCTTGACTTCAGTTTAGCAAACAGTGATGGTTTAGGAAAGAAAATGATTTTGGATTAGTATAGTATTTATATAGCACTGTCCTCCCATTGTTCATCGAATTGCTTGAGCGGGCATCAGTAATATCTACACTGTGAGACTTGCTGTTACTGATTTTGGCATATCGAATATGCCACGGAGAGCTTGCCAGGCTCTGCTGTGTGGGGGGGACACTCTCAGTAGCTTGCTGTGCAATCTGAGAGGAATGGAGGAATGAAACCTGGGTCAGCAGTATGCAAGGCAAACTCACTACATGCTGTGCTATTATATATAAATCCTATAGCGAGTAAATCAGGCAAACTTGTTTAATTCTTTAATATGATATTACTTTCCTGCAAAAACTGTCTCAGAAATACTCATCTAATAGATGTTGACACACTAGATTGTTGACACCATTACTAAGACAAATAGGTAAAATAACTAAAAGGAAACAAGAATCTCAGTGATTGGATCATTTACTGTACCTAAATTATGATATGTTTTCTTATAGCTAAATTTGATATATTTATAGAGTTTGTTTACACAACTCTTATTATTATAAATGTTACTACATATCCCACAGTCCCTGAGTTTCTTCCTTCTTGTTTTTCTCTTCTTTTATCTTTTGGGAAGTCTATATTAGGCAGAATGAGTTATCTGTACAAACTTGGTCTCATCATTGGAGTCACATTAAATATGGAAGATAGAGAAGACTGATCTTTCTCTCAAATACTTTTAAAATTCTCAATTACACACATAATCTCTATTTCAATCTTTTTACCAATTATTATATCCTTCTGACTCAGATTTTTTTTTGTTTTTCTTTGCCAACATAATAAGTCTTGAGTGCAAGGCTTATTCCTGGCTCTATGCTCAGGAATCACTCCTGAATGAGCTCAGGAGACCTTATGCAATTGCTAAGGACTAAATCCAAGGTAGCCAAATGAACTACTGACTATATACTGTACAATTTTCGCAGACCCCCTGACTCCTAATATTGCATTTTTTACATCATATGCTAGCAAACAGGCTGGAGTGATAGCAATTTGGCCGACCCATCTTCGAGTCCTCCACCCCTCTCGGAGAGCCCGGCAAGATACCGAGAGTATCTCGCCAGCATGGCAAAGCCTGGCAAGCTCGCCATGAGGTATTCAATATGCCAAACACAGTAACAACAAGTCTCACGATAGAGATGTACTGGACCCGCTTGAGCAAATCGATGAATAACGGGAGGACCGTGAGTGTGACCGCTAGCAAACGTGTTAAACTGAGCACTGCCAGTTTAAAAACTCATAAATTGATGTGAGAGGAATTAACCAATAGACTTCTATTTAGCTGTGGCTTTGAAACCTGAAACCATTGAGATTTTTAAACTACTAACATTGACACTGGGCTGGAGCAATAGCACAGCGGTAGGGCGTTTGCCTTGCATGCAGCCAACATGGCCGACCAGAGTTCGATTCCTCCGCCCCTCTCGGAGAGCCCGGCAAGCTACCGAGAGTATCTCACCCGCACGGCAGAGCCTGGCAAGCTCCCTGCGATGTATTCGATATGCCAAACACAGTAACAACAAAGTCTCCAATGGAGATGTTACTGGGCCCGCTCGAGCAAATCGACGATCAATGGGAGGGCCTTTACCTTTACCTTTACCTTTAACATTGACACTGCTCTACAGACCAGTTTAAGACTGACTTGTTCTTTCTCTAAAAAGAATGCTTAATAATTTCCTAAATATTTTATGTAATCATTGTATTGTTCATCTGTGCATTCAGCATTATTATGTTTTTTTAGAAAACGTGATTAAGTATGAACATAGTGATAAATGCAATGCAAAAGTATAGAAAAATCCATGAAAAAAGATGGGGAAAAATAGTCCCTTGTAACTTAGAGTACATGGGAAAAAAGAGAAACTCATAATTGTGTACAAAAATAAGTTAATAGTTATAAGTGCTATGTGCATAATTTGAGCAAGAGTAACACTCTTGGAAGGAGAATTATACTGAAAAATATATTAAAATGATACATTAGGGCCCATTTTTCTGGAGGGTGGCATCAAAACAAAAAATGAAAAGATAGGGATAATACTAAAGACTAAAGGAGCCATATTTTCAGTCAGAAAAATAAGAAAATACAACTGAGATCTGAAATTTTAGTGATACTTGAGAACTATAAATAACCCAGTGTAGCTGGATCTTGAGCATCAGGATCAATATCAAAGTACCACAAGACTGCAAGTTTCTTTATTCCAGCTTTCAGTACAGCATTACATGATCTAGGTGGGTTGAACAATAGAAATTAATTTTCTCTTCTAGGTCCTTCCTTTTTTATGCATAGAGAGAGGTAAGGAATTCTGAAACTTCTTTCTCTTAGTAGGATACCAGTACTATTGGATTGAATTCAGACCCTTATCATTATATTTAAATTGATTTCTTTTCATAAAAACACTATTTCCAAAAACATATGTGTATTGAGAGATAGAATTAAATTGAGGGATAGAAGTAGATACAAAGAACAAGAGAAAAACAATTAAATTATATATGCTGTAAAGACCATAAGGACAATTTCATATTTACACTCTGATAATGAGATGTGATTAAAGAAAATTGATATTATTTATGTAATTATACCCATAAATTTGCCTGGCAAGCTACCTGTGACGTATTCAATATGCCAAAAACAGTAACAACAAGTCTTACAATTTGCTGTGAGATGTTACTAGTGCCAGCTCGAGCAAATTGATGAACAACGGGAGGACAGTGCTACAGTGCTATCCACATATTTAAATATAGGTGTATTTCATTAATAATTCATGAGGGATTGAGGGGACGGCCACACCAGCACACTCAGGTCTTATTCCTGGCTCTATGCTCAAAGATCATCCTAACAGGCTCTCAGAGAATCATAAGTAGTGTTGTTATATATCAAACTAAGGTTAGCCACATGAAAGGCAAACACTTTAATTCCTATACTGTCTATCTTAATTACAAATATTTTTAAGGTGTATGATAGTTATTAAATCACTTTTAAATCCAAAGCATTTCTAATTTGACAGTAAACAATATAAGACATTGATTCAGATAGCTACTGGAAATAGAAGAAAAATAACATTAAGCTTTATATTATATTTTCAGATTTCAGAGTCAGGTCAATAATTATTTTTACTTTAATCACCTGATTATAGATTTTTTTATAATCAATCACTTTTTCTTATTTTAAAGTCTATAGAGACAGTCAATTTCTTTAGTTGTTTTTAAGGTAGGGAAAACTGTGAGATAAAAAGAAGAAACACTCTACAAGAATGTCTACTTTATATTTGACCTGTGGGTTCAGTTCTTCAGAGTCAGTTTCTAAGAACATTTGAAATGCTCTTTTTGGTGAGTTACTTTTTTTTTTTAACTTTCTTTGCTTTCAGGTGTCTTCACCATGCATCTTGCTTTCACAGATACCTAGATCATAATAAAGTCAATCACAGTGAATTGCAACAAACCACTTACTAAGATTCATTTCCTGCTCAGTTTTCTTCATAGTATTCAAGGTGTGTTGTTCCATTATTATATGGCATTTTATGTGATTTGTTGTTTGTAGTGTATAAATTTTATATGTAACACTTATCAGCACACTATTTCTGAGTAAGTTGAGATAGGTAAGAGATATGAGTGAGGCATAAAACTCTGGATTTCAAACTAAATCACATTTTCTACAAAGGCAGCAGATTTCTTCATTGGAGGCAGAAAGAATTCTTTGGAAGTTAAAGTGCTGCATACCATTTGAGCCCTTCATAAGATTTTGATACAATGTTGACATTTAACTATTAAATAATAAGATACTTTATTTTGGGGAGCAATTCTAGAGAAATTTTCCAAAGCTAAAGATAGAAGCAATCATTTGTGAGTTACATCAGACTAAACAAAATAATTAGCATATATATAATAATTACTATATAAAGAGCATAAAAATAAGCATGTATTATAAGCGAGTTTAATGTTATTCTATAAATAGCTAAAGACACATGTATTAAATAGCATACAACTGATGACTTTATTGAAAGAAAGAATAACCTTGACATTAATTATATATGCAACTCCCATAAATTTAAGAAAAGATTGGGTTGCAATGATTTTTAACAATGACAATCATCATAATGTAAATTTGCATATCTTTAAAGTCTGTAAAGTTTTTACTAGAATATCAATTCATAGTATTTCTTACACTTTCCAAAATAAAAATCTTCATTATCCCATTTTATCTCTACACTAATGCTGTATTGTCCGTGAAGACTTGGCAGCATCTCATAGGCATATTCAGATAATGCTTATCTGAGGCTGTTTATAAAAGAACCTAAACTTGAACCTGGTTATTTGGCATCAAAGTTCTTGCTGTTGTATTTCTTGTTCAAGAAACAGCAATATACTTTTAAAAAATTTTTTCTTTAAATAATCATATTTAACTCCTTATTGGCATGTAATTTTGATACACAAGCAAACATGTATACATATATATATTTATATATATATATAGACTCAATACATTGAATTTTAAAATTCCACATATTCAAAGTCAAGGTTGAAAATATCACATAATTAAGTAAAAGTTTTAGCATTGCATAACAGAGACCCTATGAAAGCCTTCCCCTCCCCACACCATACTTGTTTCTTAAAGACACATTTACAAGTTTATCATATCTTTTTCTCAACAACTTGAGAGATAAATTTTCCTTTAGGTCATCACTGGTATTTTATTTGGATTGTTGTGAAGACACACATAGATTTATGTCAAATAAACCAATGGCCAGGTGAGTGAAAACTTCCAGGGTCCATTAAGTTGGGACTTCAAGATATAGCCACAGAATTCTTTTGGAATGTCCTTGAGATGGCCATGTCCTTATTTTGCAACTGCAGAATGTACTCCAATTGTGTTTATGTTCTTAGATGATTTTGATGGTGCTTTGCAAATTACATGCTTGAGAAATTCTGCTTCTGTTCTTTCCCATCAGCTGCTTGAAAATGCCACCTGACCCATCAGATACCCTAAACAACAAGATCTCTGAGCTTCTCTGGGTCCAAGTCTTTGGAGCATGAGCTCTACATGTACACTGGGGTAACAAACTTGAGTTCAGAACATGACTCTTGGTTGTTTCTGTGTTTAATTCTGAAGCAGTTGCTTTCTTAGTTTATTCCTTAGTTCCATGTATTCATTAGATGGAACATTATTGTCCAAGTCTATGATGGGTCAAGTTTCCAGCAAAATCAAATCTGTTAATGACCTAAACACCTTGTTTTTTTCCTTTTTTGAAAAAGAATCCAGTCATTAAATATGTTTATACCTCATCAATCTGACTGTAAACATATGTTTATAAGGAATGTGACTTCTGCTCAACAACATAGCAAAGTCAACTTCAATAATAGGATGCTACTTGTTGGAAAAACTGGAAGCAAATAAGTTACTTTATTAAATCTGAATACGTAGAATGTACATAGTATTCAGATGGAATAAATAATGACATACAAATATATATATATATATGATAGATTGCCACTGCCTTCTATTCATGCATTTCATATTGTCTGGTAGATGCTTATTCTTAGAAAATATAATTAATATACTAAATGTGCTAAAACATAATATTCTTATTTCATAGAAAAGTAACTTTGAACTAATCTTTTAATTATCTCTAAAATTCATTTTGTCACACTTGCTATTACCCAACCCACATAACACTAACATGCAACGACGAGACTTTGCACCAAAAACACACTTTTTAAATGTGTGAAAAGAAAATAGAGGACATTTCTGTAACTTTAAAAAAAAAAACTTCAATGTTTCTCATAGATTAATTACAGCCAAAGAAAGATAGGAGTTTTATATTAGTCATATTCTTTTATTTTTCTTTTGAAATTCTTTTTTTTTTAAAATTTCTATTAGTGAAACACCATGAGATACAGTTGTAGACTTACAGATTTTTGTGCTTGGGTTTCAGTTATACAATGATCAAGTACCCATCCCTCCACCAGCGCCCATCCTCCACCGCCACGGGTCCCATCATCCCTCCCACCCTGCCTCTGTGGCAGGGCATTCCCTTTTGTTCTCTCTATCTTATTGGGTACTGTGGTTTACAAAAGACGCATCGAGTGGCAATCATGTTTGGTCTATAGTCTACTTTCAGCATGCTTCTCCCATCCTGGGAGGATCCTCCCAACACCCTTTATTTGGTGCTCCCTTCTCTCGCTGAGCTCCCTTTTCCCCTAGCATGTGTGGCTGGCCTCCAAGCCATGCAGCAAAATTCCTGGTACTAATCTCGGCCACTCTTGGATGTTAGTCTCCTGTTTTGTCACTTTATGTTCCCCAGATGAATGCAATCTTTCAATGTCTATCCCTCTCTTTCTGACTCATATCACTTAACATGACACTTTCCATGTAATACCACTTGTATGTAAATTCCATGACTTCATCTTTCCTATCAGCTACATAGTACTCCATTGTGTAAATGTACCAAAGTTTCTTTAACCAGTGCCCGAGAACAGATGACTGATTAGTCATATTCTTTATTCTCACTTAGAGATCCTCCAAATCCCAGTAGGCGGGGGTCACACCCACCACCTGGCTCCCTGGCGCCGTGTAATCCCATCAGCAGCCAAGACTCAGAGACTATAAAATCCAGCTCCCAGAACCTCGGCTGTCTTATCAGGACATCTTTTTATGGCCGTCTTATCAGGACATCTTTTTATGACATCTTATTATCTCATTCCTACTTTGGACAAACTTTCAGGCTATCGAATGTAGCCTGCCCACAGGACAGAGTTTGGCCAACTCCCCATGGCGAACCAAATATGCCAAATACCAGTAACAATGATGGGTCTCATTCTCCTAAAGAGCCTTGAATATAATCTCAGGGCTAGGATGAAAGAGACGTTACTGGGGCCTGCTCGAGGCAATCGACGAATAACAGGATGATGAAATGAAATGAAATGAGAGGTCTCAAAATAAGCCATTTTTTTTAACTTCATTAGTTTGGTATTACATAGATTACATAAGAAATAGTAATCAATGCATTGTAATTTGGACTTGTTTAGGTATTGCATGTTTTTCTTTGGTGAGAAATATTTTTCAAATAACTCCCTTTTGAGAAAGATACAGAGCACAAACATTAAAAAGAACCACTCATGATCTAAAGTATTAATAGTATTTTAAAGATATAGTTTGTATGAATTTTATTTTATCACTCAGTTACCAATTTTTAATGCCCACACATTGTATTTTCTAAATAAAAAATAGAAATATATTCATTTGTTATGTATTGATGATTATGAAAATATTTATATATGAATTTATTTCTTTATGTCCCAATAAGTTTACATAAATATAATTATTTACCAAAAGTAGAATCAACTTTAAGGGAACAAAAATGTTTGAGACACAACATGAAAAACAAATAGGAAAATAACAAGAGGGTTGAGTCTGACCAGAGACTAGAACCTAGTGGCATGAGTCTGGGAGATGATAGAGTACTGGTACTTGTCTTGTACATGACCAAACTGGGTTTGATCCCTAGCACCACATAGGGCCCCCCTGAGCACACCAGGAGTGATTCCTAAGTATAGAACTAGGAGTAATTTCTGAGCATACCCAGCTATGACCCCAAACTCAAACAAAAAATGAAGTCGCATAGAATAAAGCAAAGTACCGTCACTGTTGACTTTTAATGAACCCCACTCTCTGGTTTGTGGTCCCAGCCTGCAAACTTATCCATCCTCCTGCCAGTGCATCACCGTGTGCTCACTTGGACCCTGAGAAACTTAACTGAAGCTGGCTCTAGCCAGTAATTCTATGCCAATTCTAACCAGGACTCCTTAGTAGTGCAAGAGTCATTGGAATACTGATCTTGATCATTTTGCTATTCACTAGTCCCTAGTCAATAGTATTAGGCCCATTTTAAGAATTCCTCCCTTTCTACTGTGGATAACCTGGAACTGTTCTATGAATGCCTAGATATTGAAGATGAGTGTCTTGCAGAACTTTTGTTCTCAATATTTAAGGACATAGCATCCCTTGTCAGCCTCAATGGTCTTAGACAGCTGTTTGCTCTATGAACATCAATATCTACAACTTTTTTTAATAATCTCAAAAATCAAATCTGCAACATTTAGTAGCGTTCCTGAAAAAGCATCTCTGAAGTGTCTGTATATGACCAAGGACAACCTCCCTAATTCTGTACTCTTGTGTATGCTGTCAGAAGACAATTGCTTGACATGCCTAGGTAGTTCAACCTTCACAAAAATTCAAGGCTTTAATTCTAATAATTTAAGAGCCTCTAACACAATGCTGGTCATTGTAGCAGTACTGGTCATTAGCATAACTGCAACTAGGCTCTTCGATTTTTCGGAACAAGGGACTGTATTGGGAAATTTTCCATTCCAAATAGCGAAAAATCTGAGTTCCCGAGAGTAATTAAGAGGTATGCTGCCATTTACTCTTTGCCTTCAGCATGAAGAGCGTGTTCCTATCTACTTCTGGTAGCACCAAGACGAAAAATCCAGACCAAGGTAGAGGAACTACAGGAGAATCCCACTGCATGGCTTGGATAATTGTCTGCCACATACTCATACTTGCCCTCTTAAACAACAAAAATGTTCAATCAAAACAGAGTCTTTGTCACATCTACTGTCCTTTCTTAGGCTACAGAAACATCTGCTCACTATTCACAATCCTAAAAGTTCTCTGATTCCTGATGGCAGCTTCCAGCAGATATTTATACATTTATCGTATAAACTCCCAGAAGGAAAATAATTACATTTTGATGAAACTTCATAGATGAGCTTGCTGGAAGGACAACCCATGAAAGTTTGAACCTGGTTGCTCCTAACAGCACCCAAAGTAATTCTGATTCCTTAGGCAGAGGTCACAAGCTAGCTAAAGAATTCTGCTTCTGTAAAGTTTAACCTGAGTTCAGGGACAGAATAGCAACGATTTAAAGTACATAGGTATAGTCTGGGCTGGAGCGATAGCACAGTGGGTAGGGCTTTTGCCTTGCAAGTGTCCAACACGGCAGACCCGAGTTCAATTCCTCCACCCCTCTTGAAGAGCCCAGCAAGCGACTGAGAGTATCTTGCCTGCACAGCAAAGCCTGGCAAGCTACTCGTGATGTATTCAATATGCCAAACACAGTAACAATAAGTCTCAAAAAAAATGGAGACGTTACTGGGCCCGCTCAAGAAAATCGATGAACAATGGGAGGACAGTGACAGCTCTAGTCTAATTCCTTATGGTTAAAAAATACATTTCTTTCAGTGACTTTTACTCATAATCAAATGTGAATTTTTCTTTTCTCTCCAGAGTTCATTTTTTATTATACTTATAAGATAATTAATTGAAAAAAATGTAAGACAAAATAGATGTACTGGAACAGCCAACTGTGTGAGTAAATAACTAAGCATGTGTACCCCCTTAGTCATCTGTATCCCCCCAACCCCCATAAAAACAGCAAGAAAAGGAAGAAAGTTGTGGACATTTAAATCAACCTTAAACAGTTTATAATATATACTTTTACTCTTTTACTTAACTTTGTGAGATTCTTAAAATATGTTCAGTAGTGCATTTATCTCCAACAATACTTATGTCAATATATAATTTATTGTTTTCAATTCTTAGACATCTCTTCTCAGAGGTTTTTAAGGTCAGCTAGTGTAATCTTTCCTCCACAAGTGAAAATCTAAGAAGTCAAATTTGATTCAGGATCACTCTTTGATAATTTATGTTGTATCAAAAATTCGGGAAAACTGAGAGGACATGAAAAAAACTACATGATTAATACATAACAGGGTTCAGGTAGAGGCATTAAAGTCCATTATAGAGATCACATTTACTCATTGCTTCATTTCTCCTGCATAATACATATTTACAGCTGTATTCCCCAGAAAGTGAAAAAAAATATATAGATTGTGACCTTTTGTAGACTTCCAACCAAAAAAATTTGCACTGTCTGCCTACACTCCCCTACTTTTACTTTCCTCCTCTACTGCTCACCTTCCTTCCCCAAGACTCTTGGACAGTGAATATAGAACACACACACACCACACACACACACACACACACACACACACATACATACACACGCACACACCACACAGACCACCCTTGGACAGTGACTACAGAGCTGGATTTACTTAATGAGAAGGGGATGGTGGGTTTGAAGGAAAAGAAGGTCTTGGGGGGGAGGGTCAAAAGAGAGCCCAGAAAGTGCACAGCAGATATGGCTTAAAGGCATTGGTAAAGGGTTTTGGACACTTTAATGAAGAAGGTGAAGTGTTTTTGTACACCAAATGCCTAAATATTAACACTCTTTGCAAACCTGCTTCTTCAATAACAAAACAATACTTAATATCAAGATATATACATTTGGAATTGTGACAGCTGGCAGTTAGCAGTTCCCTCCAGTGTCTTCAAGGCAGGACGTTATAAGAAATACCCAAGCTCAACAACCATTTTTGGTTTTTCTTTGTTCCACCAATAGAAGAAAGGTAGGAATTTTACACCTATTCAGAATTTTACACCTAATATTACACCTAAGAGATTCCATGTAAAGCCATACTGAAATACCTGTTAAAGAAAAAGATGTATGAAAATTGAATCTGATGGGTCTGGCAGCTGAGGTTATGCTTGCTTTCTCTACAAGTGTTCATCTAGGAATAAGATTCAACTGTTATTTATCAAACTGACAATGAAACTTGTGTGCCTATTTATAACTTTTGCTCTTGTCTATATTACAGGGTTTTATTACTGAAAATTTAACATCAAACTTTCTCTTCCTTTTCTATTTGAACCATTGTAATCTTCTGCTCGTGCTTGTGTTCATTTTTCTTTCAAACATAATTTTTACTTGAAAGAACACTTTCTTTTTAAATTGGTTACTGAGAAAATGAATGAGTGAGTGCATGACTGTAAATAAATATTGGATTTGACTGACTACATATCCTAGAAAACTGCAAGATAAGCAACCTAGAATTTTATTCTGTTTCCAAGGTGGTAGGTAGCCAGTGATTAGCGTTACAGCTTAACAATGTCAGCAGGACTCATTTCTTCATAATATCAGAAGTCGCTATCCTAGAAGCCATTTCATGGTTAAAGATGACTTTTGAACTGTTGCAAAAATAAAAAAGATGAGACATTTTGTGCACTTCTTCAAAGAACGTTATTGGAAATCACAAAGAACAAATGTATTTATAAAATCTGGCAATCTATATTTATCTAGTGACGTTTATAGTCACTAAGCAAAACTTAAAAAAAGAATAAAAAATAATTGCATAATTGACTGCTATATTACCAATTCAAATAGTTATAGTTGACAAAGTTTATAAATTTATACTTGTGTATTTATAGTCATATATTTGTATAATGTGCATGAATATTCCAAAATGAAAAGAAATTAGAATAAGTGTGCACTCTGTTGCCAATTTGTGGTGAGAGCAGCAAGCATTTTAGAATCTGGCAAAGGAGTATTCCTTATATAAAACATTCTCTTTAGAGAATAGCAATTGAAAGTTTCAAGTATTTCAAAATAGTAAAATATAAAATATAGCCTTTTAAGACACACTAAAAATTAATATATTAGGAGAAGAAAATTTAATTACAAAAATAACTTGTTTGGTACTAAGTAGTATGATATTTTTTTAAAAAATAATTTTAATACTGGGATTACCAAAATAAAAACCATTCCAAAAGATTATGTTATTAGTTTATTTAAAATTTTCATTTTCTGAAATAAACTTAGCCTAAAATTGTCCCCAAATAGTTTTTGCTTCATACTAATATTTAATAATGTTGGATAATAATAACTATAACATTCAATAAAATTATGTCAAAGAACTAAAGAATATTTAGAAATTCAGAAAACAACCTATAAAGATCAACTTTGTCTCTTTCATCTATAGATAAAATTTTCATAACACCTCATTAGCCATGAGATTTTCTCACAATACAAAGAGAAAAGATATTAACTTCAATAGTGTTTCTTTAGATTTATCAAAATTGTTAGTGTGTAGCTATGTAGTTTATACAGAGGTAGCATTATAACATTGATATAAATGTCCTAATCATTTTTAAAAGAATGGGAAAAATTAAAATTTTTGAGTCTGCATTTTTCCCAGTTCAAGTACTATAATTTTAAACATCACTTTCTCTCCAGCCCCAGTAAACCAACTCTTTATGGATTTTGTTTTCCTTTCAGTGTAGCTGTCTAGAAATCCCACTTAAGGTATCTAACTTGACATTGTTCAAGCGAAAGGTAGGCCATGTTCCAGGGTTATTTTACTAAGAGCTATAATTGTGAACTTCTCACTAGTATAAAGGTAATGATTTCAAAAAAATAGTAATAATTCTCAATAAGAATGTAATTTTAAATGCCATCTTTTCTTTCGTTCCAGCTCCTCAGTGCTCATGATGAAGGGTTGCTGTTGGATTTATGCAACAATATTGCTGATGATGAGGAAGGGAAGAGAAAATGCAACCGCTTCAGAGCCTGCCCCATCTGTACTGACTTTGCTATGCCAACTGCAAGTAAAAAAATCACAACAACTTATTTTTGTTGGTAAAGTCAGCAGATGTGACTTGAAGACAAATAGAGAGCAGATGTGATGAGTTAGATAGTTTGCTTTTACATAGATAAATGTGGCTATAGCCATCATAATTGGGAAATGCTTCAGCTGCAGAACCGACTCTGTTTCAGAAGTGCTAAGCTTATGCTTCTTACCTCTTGGCAATTCTGAGAAAACTGTCTCTGAACTATCATTTGAGAATGACAATTTTAATTAATAAAAATAATATTACAAAGCATGTTTTATCTTTGATACTGACTATGATGAGACAATGCTCCCTATTGGAATGCCTGCTGTTTGTAAACAAATAGAAAAAAGAAAGCAAAAGAATGAAGAAAAAAAAGAGGGGCCAGGGATATAGCTTAAAGGGTTGTCATACTTCTTAGGTTACTCAGGGCTTCAGATCTGATTCCCTGAACCATATGACTGCCCAAGCATGGAGGAGCCAGTCCCTCGCACCCCTGGGGAGACCCCATAAAAAATTAAAAGGAAACCAAAAGATGTTTGGAAAAAATATTGTAGAAAAATATTAGGTATACAACAATAATGCTGATGGAGTTTAGAAAATTTTAAGAAAAATAACATTAGGTATGATGGGTCAGTTCTGAAGGTGTTATTTATTTCCTCATAAAAGCTCAATATGCTTAGGTATTGAATATTTGACCCTTGAAAGCACCACAAAAAAACTACTCATAACGATGCCTCTGCTGTTTTGGAAGCATGTTTTTATGTTTTTTAAAAGAGAGAAAAGAAAAGATATATCCACATCACATTTAGTGAAATCTTTTAAACTCAAACCATAAAGTGAAATTTCGTTCAATTCTAAAAGTCTTCTCTGCTGCTGAAGCTCATACTAACACTTTATTTTATTTGAGTGATCCAGTAGACCAAAAAAGCAGTTAATAGTGTTATAATAATTGCTTTTCATCTTTTGTTTTGTAAAATAGATATATACACATATATATGTGTGTGTAAACATACAAACACCTACATGCATCACACAAAACAAAATTAATGGTCAAAATTTTACTTTTCCTTTACTCCACTTCCTTTTTTCTGAGTAAATTGACTCAGATTCTGAGTAATAATAGGTTATTACTCTAGATATTCTATTTAGAATACTCAAGTATCCTATTTATTGTTAAATGCGCATATTAAGGTAATAATTGTTTATGCTATTTATGTTCCTATTACCTTCAAGGTATTCGGTCAATATCACTATGGGCATGCAGAAATTAGAACACAGTCTATAGCGCCACTAAAATTAAGAATAGGATTTTCTATTGCAAATTGCATTTCAATGCAGGACAGAACTAGCATAACAGTTCCAGAGATGTGGCTATGCCAAATTTTTGCAACTCATACTAAAGTGTAAATGAATCATAAAATCTCTTCTTAATCCATGAAAGAGGGCAGCAACGAAAATCTCAGTTAATCTTGGATTGTGAGGGGAGAAAGTAAAGAAATAGTACAGGGGGCTAATGAAATAGCTGTGGCTGACTATAGTTTTATCCCTGGGACTACATGTGAACCCTGAGCACCACCTGGAATGATTCCTGAGCCTAGAGCCAAAACTATGATCTGAGCACTGTCTGGTGTGGAAGGTATGGCCTCCAACAAACAAAAATCGTGAGTTCTGAAAATTCAAAATTTTAAATTTAATTCTGTTATCAGTTCTGTGGTCCCTTACTTTTGCCAATAGCAGATGGATATTGCAATATGTGCAATATGTAACTTGTTGAAAGTTGAAAAAGATAAAATAATATTTTTGTGAAGTATTTATTCAATAGGTATTTTGAGTATATTATTTTTATTCTTGCTAATTGTGTTATAGAGAATCTCCTCATCATTGATTTATTTATGTGTGAGAAAATATCTATATCTTATAATAGATGACGATGAAATAAGATGACTATAAATAAGTGAGTAGGATAATAACTTCCACATTATAAAAGCTCAGTACATGTTAGCTGTTTAGATTAATTTTCCATTTAACATAATCATTAGTCAGCTCTTGAGTAGCTCACATAGAGCAATATTTTATAATTGGCTCATCTTTCTGAATTTTATTTCTCTATGTATAAAAACTTGGGGATCTCTTGAATGTGCATGTCTGAGAGTTTTGCTCTAATATCTTGTGACTTTGTTTCATAAGCTCTAGATCTGCTCAACTCTTTTCCAAAGCACACATATAATGTTCCCACTCCTTGTTTTTTTATCCTAAGTCAAAGAAACCTGCTATTTACATTTTATTGTAGGATTATATAATAATATTAATTTCTCTTTAATTTTTTAAGACAATGAAAATACAATGCTTTGTAAAGTTGACTCTTAACATTTCTGTATCTTATTAGGATAGTGGGCACTCAAAAAAAAAAGAGAAAACATTCTATATTTGGTCACAGAGTCAGCCCAACACTGCAAAAAAAATAACTCCTTGATGTGACAGTCTTTATAAGTTTACAAACATAAGCATAATTGTTATTTATATTTAAAAATTAGATAATAAATCATAAGTATAATAAAAACTAAAGTTCTAGGATTTCTGCATAAATGAGAGAACAAAAATTATAAAGTGAGGGTTTTCATCACAATTAGCTAGTTACAAGCAGAGTGACATAATAAGTTTTGTATCTCCTTTGAACTTGCTTATTCACTAGAGATTATGAAATACTTTATCCAATTTCTTCACAGTGCTCCTTCACTGATCATATCAGCATCTGTTCAATTTTCTCTCCACTCCAGTCTTTCTATGATCCTCAGTGAGTGAGTTTGCTTTTTAATATGAACATTTGTATTCTGACTTCTCTTCTGTTAGTCATCAGCAATGGATATTTTCATATTCTTAGATGAGCTCTATTTCATTTGTTTAATTCTGAATCTTGTCCTTTAAACTGTTAACAAATTATGTTCATTATGATCACAAATTATATCTTTTACATACTATTTATTTTTCTGTTCATCCCTATCTATAAAACACAGTTTTCTGAAATCTTTCTTTCCCTTAGATGTCTAATACGGGGTTAATACCCATAATATTCAGAGAAATTTTAAAACTCAGCAACAACAAAATACACTGAAATAGTATAGAAAATTTGAAGAAATATTTATACAAAGAAAATATACTTATGTTTAACAAACACATGAAAAGTTTTTTGTCATCTTTTATTAGTAGAAATACAATTAAACAATAATTAGTTATATTCTCACCACTGTTAGAATAACTATCATTTAAAAGTTATAAACTAGGGATTGCCTTCAGGGTCAGGTGAATGAGACCAGTTGTAGTTACTGGTTTTGGCATATGCAATCGATGGTTTTGCCTGACTGATGTCGCTGTTGTCCCAAAATTTCGAACGGGATCAGACCACCATCTCCTTCGTGCAAAATTCTACTTCACAGAGCGGGGAGAAAGGGCTGCAAAGTTCAAAAAGAGAACTCCCAGAATGACCACCAACTGGGAACTCTTTGGTACTATTGCGGCAACATGGGAAGATGCCATTGTTGACAACATTGACGAGGAATATGATCGACTGGTTCAGCACCTCCATGAATGTACGAGGAACGCTAAGAGAGAGATAGCCACAAAAATCGCCTATCTTCGAAAACTCTTGAGCTAATTCCCCAGCATGGTTTGGCGCATGCCTCAGGCAACCGCAAACTAACGTCTGAGCTCGCAAAGCAGTGCAGAGATGCGATCAAGGAAGACCTCAAAGAGAGAATAGCAGAAGTACTGGTAGATGCGGCAGAAGCCGGGAAAAGTATTCGTAACGCCCGCCTGTGCTTCGCTAACTATAAGACCAAGATGACTGCCCTCCGAGGTCCCGATGGATCCATCACATCCTCCAGAACGGCAATGGAGAAGATTATCCATGACTTCTACTCAAATCTCTTCGATAGCTATGTCCACTTGCCGACATACCAAATTCCACAGGATGGAAATGTCGTTCCCAACGTTCTCCCTTCCGAAATCCGACACGCCATTTTGTCGGTAAAGAAACAATCAGCACCCGGCCCAGACAAGTCAGACCTGAACAGCTGAAGAACCTGCCGTCAGTACTCATCAATACACTGGCTCGGCTCTTCACTCGCTACCTGTCTGAATGCAAGGTTTCGTCCCAATGGAAAACCAGCAGGACCGTACTACTGTTCAAGAAGGGAGACATCCATGACATTGGCAACTATCGCCCGATCTGCCTATTGTCTGTCATCTACAAGTTGTTCACTCGAGTCATCCTAAATAGGATTGGCAGAACACTAGATGAAGGACAACCATGCGAGCAAGCCGGGTTCCGCAAAGGATTCAGCACCATCAACCATATCCACACAATAACCAAGCTCATTGAGGTTTCTCGGGAGTTCAAGATGCCACTCTGTTTAACGTTCATTGATTTAAAGAAGGCCTTTGATTCTGTTGAGATGGAAGAGGTCATTGAAGCCCTAGCCAATCAGGGCATTCAAGCCCAGTACATCAGGATCCTCCGTGAGCTGTATTGCGGATTCACTACCAGGATCTCACCATTCTACAAAGAAGTGATCGTTGATGTCAAGAGAGGGGTGCAGCAGGGTGATACCATTTCACTGAAACTCTTCAGTGCCACCTTCGAGAACATCATGCGACGACTGGAATGGGAAGGAATGGGAGTGAAGATAGATGGTCGGCAACTACACCACCTCCGCTTTGCTGATGACATTGTTTTAATAACACCAAACATCAGCCAAGCGGCACAAATGCTGGCCGACTTTGACCGTGAATGTGGAAAGGTAGGACTACAGCTGAATCTTACGAAGACAATGCTTATGAGAAACAGCCTCGTTCCTGTTGCCCCATTCGCTCTCAACGGAACGACCATCTCCGAATGCAACAGCTATGTGTACCTAGGTCGAAAGGTCAACATGACAAATGACCTGGCACCCGAGCTGCGCAGGAGGAAGAGAGCGGCTTGGAACGCCTTCAAGAACGTCGAAGAAATAGCTTAGAGGACGAAGAACCTCTGGCTCTGGGCACATCTCTTTGATTCCACTGTTCTTCCTGCATTAACATATGCCTCAGAGACCTGGGCCCTAAGCAAACAAGATGAGAACGCTATTCAGGTCTCCCAAAGAAGAATAGAAAGAGCTATAATTGGAATATCACGTTTCACTCAAATGAGAGAACTAATCCGGAGTTCTGACATCCGTCGACAATGAAGGATCAGGGACGCTGTCTCATTTGCCAAGGTGTCGAAAATCAGATGGGCTGGTCACGTAATGAGATTTAAAGATGACCGCTGGACTAGAGCTGTTACTGATTGGATTCCACGGGATGTCAAAAGACCGCGTGGCCGCCCACCTACCAGATGGTCAGACTTCTTCGTCAACATCATGAATGATCGGTTTGAGGCCCTTCATGTTCCCGGAGCGAACAGATGCCATTGGGCTACACTAGCACGCGACAGGGACAAATGGAGACGTTACTGGCGCCCGCTCGAGCAAATCGACGACTAACGGGAAGTTAAGTGATTAAGTGAAAAAACTAGGGATATTCTTCAACTGATGTTGTAGGATGTGAAGAGACAAGACTCTGATATTCTGTTAGGGGATTATAAATTGGTATATCTAATAGAGGAGTAGTATGGTGATAAAAACAAACAAACAAAATAAAACAGCCTAAAAATAGTTGTTCAACATTATCCAAGTATCCTACTTCCACGTTTACCCCAAATATACCAAACAATTGAAGAGATGTATACTTCTTAATTTTAACAGCATTGTCTATAATTGCTAAGAGCTGAAAACTATCTAAGTATCCATCAACAGATAAATGGAAAGAAACATGTTATGTTTATATACAATGAAATGTTTTTGACTTATAAAAAGATAACAATTTGGTCATTTGCACCAAGATAGATGAGTCTAGATGCTATTAGTTAATGATATAACTGAAGAAAAGAAAAACACACTCTACAATTCCATTAATATGTGATATATAGATAAATTAAACAGAAACAAAAACAAACTTTAAAATTTATTAATTCTTATATAAATTTAAGATTTACTAATTCTATAAAAGATGATTCATTCTCAGAAAATACATGTTTAAGGTATAGTTTAGTCAAGTAAAATGGTTGACTTGTATGGTAAACTTTTGAGGTTATGTTAGAATATATATACTTATTAATTTTTACAAATGCACTCTTGAAATTTATATAATGATATAATCTATATTATATTATAAAAACATATGTATAAGCATATGTATGTATAAACATATTTTAAAGTAAATTGTTTCTTACTTGGCTCCATTTAACTAAAACTGAGCAAAACAACAGGGTTAACTGAATTGAAATGGAACTCCCTAAGTACCTTTATTTGGAAGACTAATTTAATATCTTGCAAAATCTGAAGCTAAATTTATTTAATTGAGAAAGGTAACATTTTCTGAGAACCGGAAAGAATATTTGAGGTTTTCAGTACATCAGAAGCTACTAAAGGGTTATTTTTTTATCAATTGTTCTTTTATGTAAGTCCACATCTTTACAATTATACTTATCTGTGTAAGAAGGATCAGCTATTGTTTAAATAAGAACACCCCCAACACACACACACTTCATTCATAACACACACACACACACACACACACACACACACACACCTCATTCACAATCCATGATAAATTAAATTGGCCTGTTTGGGTGCAGTGTGAGGAGCTTGATATTGTTTTCATTCGTTTCCTGCAGCACATTTGCTGGAGTTATGAGTAAAGCCTAGAACTGAAGATATCATTTTCCTGGAGTCAGCAGCAGGTGGAATGATCCGAAAAGAATGGGAAAGAGACATCCATGTCAACGACTTCATCAAGGTTTATTTTTCATTCCTTCCACAGTCCTGCTGCTGAAATATGATCTGACTGCTCTGCTATATCAGGGGAGACCACAACAGTAGAATATGATTCAAAGCAAACAGTTTCACAGTCTTATAGATGTAAAGAGCAGAAAAATCTGTCTTTTTGTTTGTTTTCTGTTCTGAATAGCAATCAGTAGTTTTCGCTTTTAGGTAAAGCTATCTGCTAAGTCTATCATGGAAGTTTGGGAAAAATAGACATTTGGATCAGACTGTCTATTATGAATGTCTATTATGTCTTGGAAATTAATCTGTCATTTATTTTCCTAAAATATAGGTAATGGGAGTTTAATACTTCTCATTTCTTCCAGTTCTTGTATATGGGTATTCATATATCAGTTATAATATATAATGGGTATAATATACTAAAATTTTATGAACATGGAGTACATTCATTCTACTCTTAATTTTTATAAATATTTTTGCTTTAGACACCTCACATAAATTAAATAATAAAACATTTATTGTTTGTGACTATTTCATTTCACATAGCACTTGATATTCACCCTGTATTTTATATCTATTGAATAATAACCAGTATTTAAGTAAAAAACAGAAAATCAGAGAACAAAACAAGATCAACCAAATACCATCGTTCCACAGTGAACTTAGAATAGAAAGTAAAAGCCAAACAAGTTAAAGCAGTACACACAGAGATATTTTTAAAATTACTATTATCTCTGTTAGTTTTTGTAACTGTATCTAGCTAATTACTAAGTTTATGAGGGGTCTTTTATGTGATAGCAGACAATAGCAGTGGATCAATACTCGCCAAGCCTTTCTCAATTACACAAGGCTGATGTGATGCTGGTCTCAGGTGGGATTTCAGTGGGTCTTGCGGTGAAAATATTCATATCTGGACTTTACAGATGAAAGGAGCTTTGTCATAATATAGCAGCTGGTTTCTAAAGCAAGCATCCCCAAAGCCTTTGGTAGAGGAAAAAAAGGCGTTAATTCTGAAGGGAGGCATTAAGATGGTTGAGAGAAAACAAGTAGACTATCACATGCAAGTGGAAAGGAATTCATCTCTCAAAGGGAACAATTAGCCATGTGTGCAAAACCATGTTTTAAAATTGCAAATTCAAAAGGTGTATGATGTCATGTACTCATTCTATTTATATACATATTACGTAGATATTTATTTTTCTACTACTTTTATTGACAGGTCTATAGAAATTATAAATATTTGCCTGAACTATTTTTCAAATTGAATCACCAAGAATCACAGTTACAAAGTTGTTCATGACTGAGTTTCAGTCACACAATATTCTAATACCCTTCCCTTCACTAGTGTGCATTTCCCACCATCAATGTCCAGTTTCCCTCCTGCCACACCCACTCCAGCCTGTCTCTAGGGGTTGCATCTATGCATCTCTCTCTCTCTCTCTCTCTCTCTCTCTCTCTCTCTCTCTCTCTCTCTCTCTCCCTCATTCTCACCTTCTCTTTCCTCTCTCCTTCTGGGTACAGTGGTTTGCAATACAAGTACATGTACATCACATTAACTCCTGTTAGCACTCAACTCTTGTGCAGAATGATTATTGCCAATAAACATAGCCATAGTGACTCCTCTGTCCTAAGTGTTGCCTAAAGTTTTGATTGCAGTCATTAAAGAATAACAAGTTAGAAAAAAAGAACACAGAATTTTTCTAGGTGGAAAAAAAGCTAAAAACAGTAGTGAGAAAAATTAAAGGATAATAGAGATATTATTTAAATAAAATTCCAACAAATTTTATAGACTTCTTATTGGTTTACAATACTATAAAATTTAAGAAAACTCCATCTAAATAAAACTCACTATATCCATCAAAATTGCAGTTCAATCATATTATAGAAAATAATCCTTTTATCCATTCTCCTCAGCCATTTTGCATCTTTTTTCCAGTAATGCCTATGTTGTTCCATGTATAAAGTTCTTTTTGTTGTCTTTTTCCCATTTTATTTGTTTGCCTGTTTGTTCCCCCGCCCCATACACATAATCATGCTATTATACAGTTCTTTGATTTTCTGACTTATTTTGGCTTAACATAATCACCTAAAGTTTCCACTATACAGTTCCTTGGATTTCTTTTTTTTTTACATTTGAGATATGTTTCACTGGTTATATACACCTGAAATCCCTTATGGTAAAGTAGTTTTAATCTATTCACTTTCATTTATTCATTTGAGGGGGAAGGTTTTGGACAATGCCTGATGGACCTCAGGGGGTATCTGGCAACTCATATATATATATTGCTTTTTGGGTCACACCTGGCAATGCACAATGGTCACAATGGTCACTACTAGCTCTGCACTCAGGAGTTACTCCTGGCGGTGTTCAGGGAACCATATGGGATGTTGGGAATCAAACCCGGGTTGGCTGCATGCAAGGCAAATGCCCTACCTGCTGTGCTATCTCTCCAGCCCCAGCAAGTCATATTTTAAAAAATGGAACATATTACAATGGGATTTTAAGTATTTTATTTATGAAGAGACCCTGCAATTAAAAACAGAATTGAAGTGAAAGAATTAAAGAAAAGAATGAAAGTAATGACCAATATTATATTACTCAAAGTTCAAACTTAATTGGGCTACTTTATAAAAGCAAAATTATTTGGGAAAGGAAATAATATTTTTTAAAAAAGAATTAAGGGGGCTGGAGCAATAGTACAGCAGGTAGGGCATTTGCCTTGCACGTGGCCAACCTGGGTTTGATTCCCAGCATCCCATCTGGTCCCAGGAGCACTGACAAGAGTAATTCCTGAGTGCAGAGCCAGGAGTAAGCCTTGAGGATTGCCAGATGTGATCCTCCGCCAAAAAGAATTAAGATTGTCAAAAAATTCCTGTGTTGACACTCTCAGGAAAGTACTGATGATTGTTCTTTCAGAGGGAGAACATGAGCGGAAAGGAGAATCAAGAGTGGGGTCAAGAACCAAGACATGCAAGTCCAATACTGAAAAGATGTAGACTAATCCACGAACAAAATAAAGGCAGATCCTCAGTAAGGGGATGATGCACAAAACCTAGAAATCCGTCAAAAGAATCAAGGACTGTTAACTAAGAGGCCATGAATTTGAATTCATAACAATATTCTGAGACCATCGTAGCTGAACTGAGACACTTTTAACATTTGCTATTAGTTTGGTTCATTGCACTTTTTTAAAAATATAGTTTTAAAAATAGCTTAATCTGACATAAATAATATTTTATTTAGTTTCATGCATTAGGCACAATCAGCATATTTCTTACTATTTAAATATAGTATCCAGGGCTCACTCAGCTGAAATCAATGGATGAATTTTTTTATCATAAAAAGTTGCTTTTCTCTTGCTCATTCTTTGACTTGTTTTTCCTATCTCCCAATTTTACTTTCTTTTTCTTCCTTTTATGTATTGGCTTTTCATCCAGATATGTAAAAGAAAAATAGGATATTGTAAGTAGTAGTTAATATTATGTAAAAACTAATCCAGATAAACAACCAAAGACACATATGTCACTGCCTAATGGAACCAATTTTTTACTAGCAGATATAAAATATCTCTGTAGAGAACTAAAGATTCCTTCCATAATATACCATATTTCACACATATTTGTGTTTCTATCTTTAAATTTTTTAAATCAATAATTCCTTATTTCTCAAATCAATGTCCTATATTTAATCTAAGAGAGGTTGTTTTATATGTAATATAAGCAAGGTTGTAAGGTTTTCACTAAGCTAGCACAATTATTTTTAGGTTGAATGTTTATATTTCTTGTTTTTGGTTCATTGCACTTTATTTTTTAAAATATAATGTAAAAATAGCTTATTATGACATAAATAATATTTCAGTTTAGTTTCATGAGTTAGGCACAATCAGCATATTTCTTACTATCTAAATATGGTAGACTACATAGAAATATCTGAGTCTATAATATATCATTTTTCTATATTAAAAGACAAGCCTGTGCTGTTTATTTTGTTCAAACTCATCTCCCCATTCTACTGAAGCTTTCCGCTCTGGTTCATTGTTCAAACAGACTTCATTGCTCTGTCTAGATCTTAATTCATATTATTTTGATTCATTTACGATCTTATAACATTATTTCATATTATCTTTCACTTTATTTTAGTCATTATTGGTTACATTTCCATCATCTCAAATACAATCCATGTCTGTTTGAAGCAGTCACTTGTCATTGAGTATCCAATTGTAATTGTTTTTCTTTTATTTCCTGTTATCTTGAATTCAATTACCCTTGTTTGTCATTTCTCATCTATTTATATTATTTCCAATTTGATTTTCTGAGGCTCTGTTTCAGCTTATATTACTTTACAATAAAGTGTTTTCCTAAAATTTATTTATATTTGTTCAGTTCTGACATGACACACATAAACTACTTGTTCTGGAGGAAAATGCTTATGAACAGTCATGACTATTGGCAATTACTGTTTCAACTTAGACAATATTTAAAACTTTTCTCAACTTCACCAACCTTTTAATGTTGTTTAAAATAAATTATTCTTATTAAATTTATCTTTAACCTTATTATTATTTTAGGAATTGCATATATATGTTATATCTTCATCTACACATTTGAATATGAATGTTTTGTTTGCGATAGTATTTTAGACTAGTTAATCATTGATGAAATTACTATTGTACTTTGGGATCAAGAAGATAACTCAAAGTGCAAGATATGAGTGCATGTTTTATCCAGAGGTCCAAGTTTAATCCCTGCTATTGCATAGTCTTTTAAGAAGCATCAGAAGTAACCACCTAGCACCAAAACATTAGGTGTTGAACATTGAAGGGTTTACACCCCAAACAAACACTGTCACTGTCACTGTCCTCCTGTTGTTCATCGATTTGCTCGAGCGGGCCCAGTAATGTCTCCATTTTGAGACTTGTTGTTACTGTGTTTGGAATATTGAATACATCACAGGTAGCTTGCCAGGCTTTGCCAGTGGGCGAGATACTCTCTGTAGCTTGCTGGACTTTCCGAGAGGGGCAGAGGAACTGAACCCAGTTTGGCCCGACTGGCTGCTCGCAAGGCATATGCCCTACCACTGTGCTATCGCTCCAGCCCTCTCAAAGAAACAAAAAATGATTTTCTACTTTCAATTTCATTATAAATTTTGCTTTCATATTATTACAAACAACTAAGTGGACAAACTTCTGTTTATGTCAATTGGCATCTTAAATATAATTTTTCAGTATGTATTACTGTCAAGATATCTAAGATGATCAGAATATATAAGATTCAGTAAAAACATCATAATAAGAATTTTGTGAGTAGGATTTTTAAAACTGACCTCTCAAAATGAATAAATAAAAGCAAATAAATTAATTTATTTTTTAAAAAAAGAAAACAAAATATCAAGCAGTGTGCTTTGTGACTTAAGAAAATTTCTTTGTATTTTTT
This sequence comes from Sorex fumeus, assembly GCF_029834395.1. NCBI lineage: Eukaryota > Metazoa > Chordata > Mammalia > Eulipotyphla > Soricidae > Sorex > Sorex fumeus. Next base: position 17,277,848 of record NW_026606064.1, read on the forward strand.
GGTTTTGTTTTTCAAAAAGTCAATAACAGAATATTTATTGATTACACGTGTAACAATAAAGTCTCCAATGGAGACATTACTGGGCCCGCTCAAGCAAATCGATGATCAACGGGAGGGCCTTTACCTTTTTACCTTTTACATGTTAATAGAAAGTAAGGTATTTGTGCTGAAACAATAAAATCAGAATAAAATCAGAACAAATACAAGTTTTTTAAGGGAATGACAAATAAACGAATGATTTATTGTGAGTCTGAATTCATAGGAAGTTAAGAAAAAAAGGGATGAGGTAGGCAAAGGCGCATTTCAGAAACAATCCATTGTATCATCAACTTTGTTTTCATGCCATTACCTTCATCTACTTAGGAAGTAGATGCTCTGAAGCTTGTCATGTAAACTTAGTAACTGAATTCAGGGCTTGCTTTCTCTTTTAAATTATTATTGTTATGTTTTTCATAGTCATACAGTCTGTTACTAAACTGAAGAGTGAAATATATAGATAATGTATTTAGAATTTGTAAAATATGTAGAATGTATTTATGGGATATATTCAAAATTTCTGGATAAAACTTAGTGTTATGCTTTAACCATTAAATTGAAGGAAAAAATATGTGCTCCAGTAGTTGCTATAAGAATGTAAGACAAATTCTCCTATAGTCAAATATATTATAAAATTGTTTCTACTTTTACTTTTACTAAAGTCCTGAAGAAAATTTGGCAGGCATCTCAAACAGAAAAAAAAATAAGCCTTCTCTTTTAATAATTAGGCAAAATATTACACGTGAATAAAATATTGTATTTCTTTTAAGTGGCTACTGAAAGACTAGAGAAAAAATAAGATTAAAAATTTGGAATAAGTACAAGTATCATTTGTATCACTTGGCATTCATTGTTCTTCAATTTGCTTGAGTGGGCACCACTAACAATTCCATTCGTCCCTGTCACGTGCTAGTATAGCCCAATGGCGTATTGGGGGCTCTTTCAGGGGTCAGGAGGATGAGCCCTGTTATTGGTACTGTTATTTTTTCATAGATGGAGGTATAAAGAAGCAAAGCAAGAGCCCAAGACAACCAAAAAATGAAACAAAGCAAGGGGATATAGACATGGTCCAATGGAAACAAAGCCTGAGATATTGCCACACATACCTCTTCCCCTGGAGGAATATAGAGAAAGACCCAGAGTGGAGAATGGAAACAGAAATCTAGATACCATGGGAATCTGGAATCCCTGGGTCCTATAGTCACCACACACATTCAGAAATACATCAACAGAAAAAATTATTCTATTTTCTCATGTCAAAGTCCTATTGGCTTCAGCGTTTATTACCTGATTCAGTAAATCCAGCTCTTTACAATGAAAAGGTGTAACATGGAAATAATAATTTAAAAAAAGCATTTTAGGACTGGAGCCGAAGCACAACCGGTAGGGTGTTTGCCTTGTGCATGGCCGACTTGGCCAACCTGGGATTGATTCCTCCCCCCTTCTTGGAGAGCCAGGCAAGTTACTGAGAGTATCTTGCCCACACAGCAAAGCCTGGCAAGCTACCCGTGATGTATTCGATATGCAAAAAACAGTAACAAGTCTCACGAGTCAGCCATGTGCAAGGCAAAAGCCCTACCAGGTGTGCTTTTGCTCCAGCCCTAAAATGCTTTATTTTTTTTATTTCCATGTGATACCTTTTCATTGTTAAGAGCTGGATTTACTGAATCAGGTAATAAACGCTGAAGACAGTAGGACTTTGACATGAGAAAATAGATGAATTTTTTCTGTTGATGTATTTCTGAATGTGTGTGGTGACTATAGGACCCAGGGATTCCAGATTGCCATGGTGTCTAGATTTCTGTTCCATTCTTCACTCTGGGTCTTTCTCTATATTCCTCTAGGGGAAGAGTTATGACCAATAAGTAATTTTTCTGTTTAATGGGCCCGCTTGAGCAAATCGATGAACAACTTGGGACAGTGCTAGAAATATAGAACCAAACTCAGATATATAATACAATGTGGGAGTAGTTTTGATGAGGATTTTAAATGATTAAAATGAATAGGTGAAGAGCCACCTGGAAATAATAGAACATGAAAAAACAGATGGATGTGTAAGCAGAAATTTAGAAACATAAGTAATTACTAAAGTCTACTACCTTTGCTCACATAGTGTTTTGTTTTGTTTTGGATGGACTCGGTAAAGTGATGCTAAAACGTTAATTCTGGTTCTGAACATAAGCATCAGTCCTATCAGTGATGCCTAAGGAGGGCCTCGGGGACCATGTGTGGTGCCAGGTATTGAACTTGAATCAGGTGCATTCAAGGCAAGCACTTGGCAGCTTTATTATCTCTGCACCCTTCTTTGCAGCCATGACTTTTTTATCTCTAAAAAAGCTGTGAAAATCTGCTAATGGGGTCGATAATGAAATGAGTTATGTATAAAATGCTGCTGCTAAACTCTTAATCAGATTGTATACCTTTCAAGATATTGTTGCTTATCTTATGTCATTAGTTCAAAACCACAGATCTGGGAAGTAGAAAATCCAGCACCATAATTTGTCTAGCACAGAATAATTTTTAGAGGCGGTAAAAGTCTGATTATCAGTACAGTTATACTGGGGTAACAAATGGTATCCATTAGTACTGTTTTAATATCCCTTCATGCTATCCTTCTCATCCTTCTCAGTGTTGCCATGTTGGTGAAGCCTTCAGGGTCAGGTGAATGAGACCAGTTGTAGTTACTGGTTTTGGCATATCGAATACACAGGTTAACCAGGTTTGTGAGTTTAACTCTTTATTCTAAGAGACTATCACAGAAAACAAACAGGATATTGCTTTTGTTGTGGTAGAAAGAAAAACAAACAACAAAAGCACAGCCTACATGTTTGTTCTTCAGGCTTTTCTTGAAGTAGCTTATGCCCTCTGCATCGGCAAAATGACACAATGAAACCTGTTGTCAGTGCTGAAGGACTTCCCAGAAAGAAATCTTCCCAGAAGGAAAAACCAAGAATTGATGTCTTTTAAAGTCAAAATTAAATAATGACATTATATTCCATCCATTTAGTATCTTATCTAAGATTATATGGGGCACCATTTGATTGTGTGAATTCATATGTCATTTCTTATTATTCATTATTTTTAAAATAAACAATAATAGAATTGTAGAAAATGAAAACCTTTAATTCAACATTATTAATTTGATATAAAATCACCATCAGTTTTATTAGTTATAAGTAATTCTAGTTAATGGTTTTCTACAAATAAAGGGGTTGTATTTTCCTATAGGGTAAAAATTTGTGGACATGGTATGCAGATACAGAGAGGTATAATGTCAAAAAAAAAAACTTAGGTCTTGCAAAGTTTTTCTTACAATGTAGCTTTAAGTCAATCTCTTCATGGGTTCTAATGACTGTCCCATTACCATAATTACATTTGTGTTCACTCTAGAGAAAGATTATTTCAAAGGAAAACTCTTTTGTAACAAATGGACAATAATTGTTATTGCATTTTAACAAACATTATATTTCATGAGGAATTTAAAATTTTATTATCAATAACTTGGACATTTTATTTTGTAAAAGCTATTGATTTTAAATAAAAAAAGAAAATTGGGATAATAAAAATTAGAATAAATATTTTATCTAAAGGTCAGAACAGAGATTTAAAAAAAAGAAAATAAATATAAAAAGTGAGTTAAATAGCACAAAATATACAGTAGATATAAAATTCAAGTGATACAAATAGTTGAATTTAAATATCCAAACTGTCTTCTAAAATAAATTTTACTAGGTCTAATTCTATTCTTTTAATAAATGAATCATTAAAAACTGAACATGTAAAGGTCAAAATAAAAAGAATAAAACATAATAAGGGAATTCTAATTATAAATATTAAATGAAACTAGACAAAGAAAGTTTCATAAAAGCAATTAGAAGAATAATGAAGGTTGCTCAACATGATCAAGTAAACCAGAATACATAATAATTCTAGATTTTTGTGTACCTGATAAATAACTACAGAATACTTACAACAAAGAATAGTGAGATTACTGAGAAAAACAGCCACAAGTAAGAGTATAAATGAAAATATTATTATAGACATTTTATTTCACACACAGATAAAATTTATGTTGAACTACCAAATTTGGAAGTCACAGGATCAAATTTGAAAGAATAAAATATTACAGCTCATATTATCATCCTGATGCAAATAATAAAATATAAGTAGAAAATTATGATGCTAATAAAAAAATTGTCAAAGAACCAATTATACCAAAAAATAAAATAATTCTCAAAAGAGAGATTAAAAATATAGCAAAATTCTGCAAGTGAAGTTAAACAACAAATGTAAATTGTTGTCAATTATTATATCAATGTTTTTAAATTATTGTACTAGAAATGAACATAACATTTAAAAATTTAATATTTCAGAAGGATATTAAAATTATGTTATAAATGTCTTTTGAGGGACCTTAAGACAAAGAAAATTAGACAAGCAAAAACTAACAACAAAAACACAATACATATGAGATTAGCTTGTAATTTACAATATGTACATAATAACACACTATGAAATTAACAAAATTAAGACATTAACAACAAAACCATAAAATACAAAGGACTACAATGTATAATATCATCAATATCATGAATTTACAATCAACTAATGATTTTGAAATTAATGAAAATAAGATAAAGAAAGCAATGCTATAGTGAGCATTGTTTCAATTTAATTGTTTTTAGCCTTCTTTTGTGGGGGACACATTCAGTGGTGCACAGGGATTACTTGCACTGGGACCAAGCAGTGCAGGGAACCCCACAGGCCCCACTGAGATCCCTACCACAGGCAGGGTCCCAAGGCACCTCATGGTCTCAACAAGACTCCACCTCACTACTTGTCTCAGCAACCTCCATGAGGAATTCCTGAGCACCACCACGAGTGATTCAATAATCTAAATCAATCAATCTGTTCAAGTCACACTATTAAAATCATAAATTAAAAAAAATACTATTTAGATACCTTGCGCTTCTCTAAAGGATTACCACACTGGATCTCTTAGGTAGCAGACATTTCTTAGAGCTCCCAAGCTGAAGTCCAAGATCAAGAAGCTTAAAAAAGTGGCCATCAAAATAAAGGCATGACAGATGAAGGAAAGAAAATTATAGATCAGTGTAAAGATTTTTTTAAATGAATTCTTTCAAGTAAATTGTTTATCCTTGTGGGAAAAAAATAATTGCTTCCTAGGAAAATTGAAATTCTTCCTTACACCATGCAATTTCTGTTGAATTCAATACTAGAAAATAAATTTAAAAAATCTTAATTTGTAAAAGGTGACGATATCATGTTCTCCAGTAAATACATTATATAACTTTAAAATACTGCTGAAAAGAACCATGTGTGCATAGCCATACATATCTAAAATATTCAAGGCCAGAGAAATAGTAAGCCACAATCCTAGCTTGTGGCTGTGGCTTTGAACTGGTTAAAATTCTGGCACCGCAAAGGTTCTCTGATAAAAGTTAAGGGTGGTCATGAAAATTTTTAATGTTGTTGCAAATCAGAACAAAGAAAATTGTTATGTGGGGACAAGAAAGATAGTTGAGTATATGTAAAATAAAAGCAATTATTATACTATTTACATAATTTATCCCTTATAATTTAAAAAAATAAAATAAATTCTAGTGAGATACTAGATCGGGACAGTTACCGATGTAAGTTTATACACCACTATAAAAATCATGAGAAAACAGGTAGTGGAATTAAATATGCAATGTACTCTAACACTCAGTAATCTTATTCATTTGTGTGCATATTTAAAGAGGGATATTATCATATTTAAGTGACTTAAAATATACAAACTGGGTCAGGGGCATGAAAACTAGCAGACACCATTGGGCTACACTAGCATGTGACAGGGACGAGTGAAGATGTTACTGGTGCCCACTCAAGCAAATTGATGAGTAATGGGAAGTCAAGTGATCAAGTGATCAAAATATACAAAGTAGTCAAAGCAACCCAAATGTTAATAAGTGGTAGACATAATTATTTCACAGAATTGAATATCATAAAATAATATGGATAAATTATGAAATATAACAATAGTAAGACAAGTAGATATGATTTTGTCAACACAGCATCCCACACATACAGTGCTAAGTATTTTAAATTTAGAAGTACTATTATCACAAAAGTCAGAGTGATGTTGGATGAAGGCTTATAATTTTGAAAAGGTATATGGTGAGCTTCTAAATTGTTAACCATAATCTCATACAAATGATATTATTTTCAAAGCATCTTTGATAATATAGCTCCTTCAGCTTTACCTACTGGCATTATGCACTTGAAAATAAAGTGAAATGCTTACAACAAATAAGTCGCAAATTATGAAGAAATTCCAAATTATCAAGTAAGGCCATAACTTACTCAGATGTTAGCAAAAAATATGAATGGAGCTAGCCCAAAGAAGATAAAAAGCTTTCTTAAATATATTCTATATTAAGATCTCAGACTATAAAAGTAACAATGAACTCTAGTCTTTTTTAAAATAATTTCTGAGATTTTTGTCTTCTGTGATGTTCCACATATATTTTTAATAAATTCTTAATAACTATTGTGGCATCACTTCTTCAACTTCTCAAAACAAATTACTTAACAGAGATTTAAATTTTTATACATGTTAAATATTACCTTTATTTTAAATGCCTGTATTACTGCACCATGATAAGACAGTCCTAATTTTGACCCTACCAATTTTTTTTACTTGTGTCCAAAGCGTATCAACAGATAAAGTTGTACCACCCTGAATGAAAACAATTAGTTTTTTGGATTATCTTTATCAAAAAAGGAATGATGTCGAAACAGAGTCCATTTGTCACTGATGCAATAACATGCTTGTAAGATTGGGGAAAACCATCATTTTAAATTTTTTTGCACAGTTTTTTTATGAGTATTTATGCAATTAACTACAAAAACTTCAATACTATAAAACTACAAATATTTTCTATGTTGATATAATTATCTGATACACATGAAAGCGATCTCATTATCCACTCTGTTGCAAGAAGACTGATTTCCAGTTTTTACCAATCTTTTGTTCTTTAAAAAAATTATTTTCAGGAAATTCTCTTTCTATCACTATCCTACTCATGGCTGCCACCTAGTACTGTTTTATTTCAATAGCACATTTGAATAGAAAAGACAGCTAATCTCTTGTTCTTTTGCCTTTGAAGATTAAAGCACTGGATGATTTAGATAACCTATATTGAGATGTTGGGGGGGGATGTGTAATACATCCTGATTTGCATTCAGGGTCTACCGGAACCATTTATTTTCTCTATGAATGAAGCAAAGACTCATTTCCTCGTTTCACCTTCATGATTATGAACTTCTTACGCAACCACATTTTCTACTGATTATAATTTGATGAAGAAAATGTCAGAAAAACTAAATCAAATCAAATGACATTCCTTAGGAAAAATTACATATACATAAAGTCCCATTTCCACTTGCTTTATGCTGCATGTCTGCAAGGTTGCTAAGTGAAAGTTTTTGGAATAAAATATAATATTACTGAGACCAGGGCTTACAGCAGAAAGAAGATCACCAATTCTTTGTGTCTTTTCAAAGATTTTGCAAAGGCATTTGTCACTGTCAGGCTTATGAATATGCATACTTTAGTTGTGGATGAGCTGTACAGCACAGCATTCGCCACAGTTATAAATCAGCTGCTCCTTGAGATATCATTTCTTGGTGCTACATAGAAAGTTAGCACAAAGTGCAAGTGCTCTCTCTACTATTTCTTACTTCTTGTGGAAATCCACCCCCTCAAGTGACATTTATAAAAGAAACTGCAGGTCCATTAATGCTGTGAATTGTATTAACTGTCAGCATATCTGTATTTAGTTGCTCCATCTGTTTCTTTCAATTCAATTTGTCCTTAATATTTCAATCTTCTAATTATCACCTGTAACATTTAAAAATTTATAAGTGAGATTATGGGTTATGATTTTGATCTTTCAATTGGGTCTTTAATAAGAGTTAAGGTAAAAGTCTAAGTAATTTACATGGTTTTCCCTTGATTTCATCTTTGGATAAAGTACCTCAAAGGAATGTTTGGGCTTTCTTGTTTACATGATATTTTCATGAATTCTGTGACTTTTCTTGAATAGATATGTGACAAATAACCTGTAAGTTACTTTATATTTAAAGGAAACTATTATGGAGAATTAGATGTTCACTAATTCCATCATATAAAGAAAATTTATTTACTAAATACAGGTCTTGGTCAATCACACTCCAAACTTAGAGCTCAAAATTTAAATGCCACACAAAATTAATAATTAATTTATACATGATAAATCCACATAACCCTTCTATTATTTATTTAAGTATATAGGAAACCAAATTATTATATGTAGCATGAAAAAAGTTAGCACATAAAATACAAAACTATCTGACTGTATGCCAGAAATTCACACAAATTACTGTATTTAAACCTCACTTGAACTAATATCACTTCTGATAATATTTTGAAAAGAAATATTTTTAAATATGGCACCCAGCTTAACTACTTTTTCAGGATCATCATGTTAGCCAAATTTATTTGCTTTAATTCTCTTTCTCATAATTCAATTTTATTTTTTAGTCCCTCAACTTTGTCAACAAAAATGGTACAATTTTACCTATAATTAATTACAAATTTATATTTCTCCTAAATAATATTATGTTACTTTGAGATTCTGTCTTCTTTTATAGTGTTACATCTTACATACATAATTGTTGAATCGCTTTGTACTATATTATAGTTACTTTTGTAATCAAGAATCATTATACTCCTGAGTCTACAAATTTCACATTTTTCACACTAGTATTTTAGTTACGTAATTTCAAGCACCCATCTGCAGTGCCTGAGGTTAATAGCATACCTCTAAGTGGAAGAGATAGTAGAACATGAAAGGTGCTTGCTTTGCACACAGTTCTTCTAGATTTGATACAGGGAAACACATGAGATTCCCTGAGACTCACCAGAAGTGATCCTTGAGCTCAGATTCAAGAGTAATCCATTAGCACTGCTGGGTATGCCCCAAAAATTAAAAAAAAAAATCTCCATCAGATGCACTACACAGAGTCTTTATATCATGTAAAAAGGACTTTTAAAGTACTCTGTTTCTCTAGAAATGTATGTGCATATGGTTATACACTTATATGTATAGATTCATATGCTATTTAATACAACTAGCTCTGTGTACACATATGTGTGCTATGCATTGGTATGCTAGGAACTTTAATTATAGAAATATTTTAAAATTATTTTTCCACTAAATTTAAAAAGAGCCTCCTCTTTTATCTGCTGAGATATTTATTTTCTAGTTTACCCATAGTACTCTTTCCACCACATGTACCGATTTATATTTAATTTTTAACAGTAGTAATGTAATGTAAAATTTGCTTCTAAATTTGACTTACAGCAAATTTTCTTCTCCAATAGACTGAATTTACTGTCTTTCCAGGTGGAATATACATCAAATTACCTAATAGAATACTAATAAATAAATAGTTATCATGCTAGAAATAAAAAAGGCTACCCAACATATTTTTGTTATTATTCCCATTTATGTCATAAAAACAAAGATTTTGAATTTTTGAGACAAAAAGTTTTATTGAATGAAAAGAAAACATCACCCCCCCATCTGAATAGCCACTGTGCTAACTGAACACTGATGGACTTGAATACAGGTTTCTAATTTTAATAAGACAGATAATGAAATTAATTTCAAATGTGACTTGCACATGAAGACAACATGTCAGAGTCATGAGAAAAATTCTTAGATGCACATTAAGCAAAATTTCTAATCAATTAGTCAAAATATGTTTTCTTCTCTGTGCTCAATAATTTTAATAAATTGAAAGCACTCCACTTTCAGTTAGAGTATAAAGTAGGTGGAAGTGATTTATCTGCCTTTTCACTAATGAGAAAACTTGTTCTGGATTGAGCAAAGTGCAAAAATTTGGTCTCTATAAAAGGGAAGACAGATATGAAAGGTGAAAAGAGTTCATTTCTTAATTAACAAGAATATTTTGACTGACTGATCTCTTTATTTTGATCTCAGGCTTTCCCTCCTACTCCCTAATTTAGATCCTAAATGTAATGAGCAAAGTGTATACTTCTTTGGTACCTTTTCAGACCTTTCCTCTATATATTTCTATTCAGAGAAGACTACCCAAAATCAAATGAATATTTTAATTTATAAGATCAATGAATTTTTGTCTAATTAAATATGATATGTGATAAAAACTTCAAACTATTGACATTTGTAACTGAACTATCAATGTATGTAGTTTCTTTCATGCTTTGCTTTCTCTTTGTCAAATGCTCTCTCTCTATCCTCCCTTCCTGCTTCCCTATTCTCTGTTTCCTAGTTCTACCAGCCCTGTTTTCTCAATTTATAAACCTCTCTCTTTTCTTTCAAAATCACAAAAAAATATAAATTAAAGTTTATTGTACAGATAGATTAAAATTTTTGAAGTACACCTGGCAGTGCTCGGGGGTTATCCTGGCTTTGCACTCCTTCAGGAATTATTCCTGTTGATCTCAAGAAACCACATGGGGTTTTGGGATCAAACCTGAATTTCCCACATGCAATGAAAATGCCTATCTACTTTATTATGGCTCTGGTCTCTTTAAAAGCTTTTAAATTACTTCAAATAATGAATAATAATGATAAAATAATTTCTTGTCACATAAAATGAAAAAGCAATTATTAATAACAATAGTATTGTTGCAATATGCTTGAAGGATACTGAAACAAGTTCCACTTTAAAAATCTATTTTGCAAGATCATCAGAGACTACTTTGAGAGTCTGTATGCCACGAAACAAGAGAACCGAGAAGAAATGGATAAATTCTTGGATTCCTATCCTATCATCTTCCAAGATTGAACCAAAAAGACTTGGGATATCTAAATAGACCCATTCATACTAAGGAAATTGAAGCTGTAATCAAAAGTCTTCCCAAAAACAAAAGCCCGGTCCCAGATGGATTCACTAGCAAATTCTTCCAAACATTTAAAGAATGCTTGTTGCCAGTTCACCTCAAGTTTTACCAGGAAATTGAAAAAACAGGAACTCTCCCAAAGAGCTTCTAAGAGACACATATCTCCCTAATAACAAAAGCAAACAAAGACTCCATCAACAATGAAAACTATAGGCCAATATTTCTGATGAACACGGATGCAAAGATCCTCAAAAAATTATTAGCAAATAGAATCCAACAACTCATCAAAAAGATCATACACCACGACCAAATGGGATTCATTCCAGGGATGCAAGGATGGTTTAACATTCAGAAATCAATCAACATAATACATCATATCAACAAAAGTAAAGATAAAAACCATATGCTCATATCAATAGATGCAAAGAAAGCTTTGGACAAGATCCAGCACCTGTTTATGATGAAAACTCTCATCAAAATGGGTTTTGAAGGAACTTTCCTCAAGATAGTCAAAGCCATCTACGACAAACCCATGGCAAGCATTATCCTCAATGGGGAAAAACTAAGGATGTTTACTCTAAGATCAGGGTGAGGACAAGGATGCCCACTATCACCACTTCTGTTTAACATAGTACTGGAAGTGCTTAAAATAGCCATTAGGTAAGAAAAAGACATGAAAGGCATCCAGATAGGAAAGGAAGAAATCAAGCTCTCACTATTCACAGATGATACAATACTATATCTCGAGAATCCCAAATACTCTACCAAGAAACTCCAGAAACAATAGACTTGTACAATAAAGTCACAGGCCATAAAATCAGTGCCCAAAAATCCATGGCCTTCTGATACGCAAATAATGAGAGAGAAGAAAGTGATATGAAAAAAATAATCCCCTTCACAACTGTGCCCCAGAAAATCAAATACCTCGGAATCAGCCTAACTAAAGAGGTAAAGAACTTCTACGATAAAAACTACAAAACGCTACTCCATGAAATAAAAGAGGAGATGAGGAAATGGAAACAAATGCCCTGCTCATGGATAGAAAGAATTAACATCATCAAAATGGCAATACTCCCCAATGCATTATACAGATTCAATGCAACCCCTATAAGGATACCCATGAAATTCTTCAAAGATAGATCGAGCACTCCTGAAATTCAAATGGAACAACAAATGCCCACAGATAGCTAAAGCAATTCTTGGTCAAAAGACATGGGGAGGTATAACCCTCCTCAACCTCAAACTCTACTACAAAATGGTAATTATTAAAACAGCTTGGTACTGGAAAAAAGGTACGGCTGCAGACCAATGGAACAGGGTGGAATATCCGTACACACAACCTCAAATGTATGAACATCTAATCTTTTATAACGGAGCAAGAAATGTGAAGTGGAACAAGGAAAGCCTCTTCAACAAATGATGCTGGCATAACAGGACAACCACATGCAAAAAAATGGGCTTAGACTTTGACCTAACTCCATGCACAAAAGTCAGACCAAAATGGATTAAAGATCTCAACATCAGGCCAAAATCCATAAGGTACATTGAAGACAAGGTTGGCAAAACTCTGCATGGTATTGAGGCTAATGGTATCTTCAAAGACGGCACTTTACTGACCAACCAAGTGGAAACAGAGATAATCAAATGGGACTATATTAAATAAAGAAGCTTCTGCACCTCAAAGGATACAGTGACCAGAATAAAAGACAATCTAAAAAATAGAAAAGGATATTTACCCAATACCCATCCATTAAGGGGTTGATATCAAGGATATACAAAGCACTGGTTGAACACTACAAAAAGAAAACATCTAATCCCATCAAAAATGGGGTGACAAAATGAACAGAAATTTTCCCAAAGAAGAAATCCGAATGGCTAAAAGGCACATGAAAAAATGCTCTATGTCAATAATAATCAGGGAGATGCAGATCAAAACAACAATGAGATTATCATCTCACACCACAGAGATTGGCCCACATCCAAAAGAACAAAAGCAACTGGTGTTGGGCGGATGTGGCGACAAATGGATTCTTTTTCACTGCTGGTGGGAATGCCAACTGGTTCAGCCCTTTTGGAAAACAGTATGGACGATTCTCAAAAAATTAGAAATTGCTGGATCTGTGTGGGATGGGGAACTGAGGCACATCTCACGGAAACAAAGATGAATGGCTCCGGGCACTCTCTCCTCATTCAAACAGGTACTGCCCGGAACCCAGGGCTAGGGACTCTTTCTGAGCATGTACAGCTAACTTGATCCCCTAGAACAGCCGGGTTTTCCCCTGGATCTGCACGGGACGGGGAACTGAGGTACATCTCTCAGAAACAAAGTTGAATGGCTCCGGGAACTCTCTCCTCATTCAAGCAGGTACTGTCTGGTGCCCAGCGCCAGGGACCCTTTCTTTTTTTTTTTTCCCTTTATTTTATTTTATTTTTTTTAAAGTTGTAGATTTACAATTTTTTGTTCTTTGGTTTCAATTATACAATGATCAGATACCCATCCCTCCACCAGTGCCCATTTTCCACCACCATGGATAATATCCCTCCCACCCCCATCCCCCCATCCCCCCTGTCTCTGTGGCAGGGCAATCCCCTGTGTTCTCTCTCTCCTTTTGGGTGTTGTGGTCTGCAAAAGAGGCATTGAGTGGCAAACATGTTCAGTCCATAGTCTACTTTCGACATGCATCTCCCCTCCTGGGAGGATCCTCCAAACATCCTTTATTTGGTGCTCCCTTCTCTATCTGAGCTGCCCTTTCCTCTAGGATACCCGGCTGGCCTCTAAGTTATGGAGTAATCCTCCTGGTGCTGATCTCAGCTATTCTTGGGTATTAATCTCATACTTTGTTACTTTATATCCCCCAGATGAATGCAATCTTTCTATGTCTATCCCTCTCTTTCTGACTCATTTCGCTTAGCATGATACTTTCCATATTGTACCACTTGTATGTAAATTTCATGACTTCATCTTTTCTAAGAGCTACATAGTACTCCATTGTGTAGATGTACCAAAGTTTCTTTAACCAGTCATCTGTTCTTGGGCATTCAGGTTTCTTCCAGTTTCTGGCTATTGTAAAGAGTGCTGCAATGAACAAACAAGTGCAGATGTCACTTCGACTATACATTTTTGCCTCTCTGGGATATATTCCCAGGAGTGGTATTGCTGGGTCAAATGGCAGCTCAATTTCTAATTTTTTGAGAATCGTCCATACTGTTTTCCAGAAGGGCTGAACCAGTGGACATTCCCACCAACAGTGAAGGAGTGTCCCTTTCTCGCCACATCCACGCCAGCATCGGTTGCTTTTGTTCTTTTGAATGTGGGCCAGTCTCTGAGGTGTGAGATGGTATCACATTGTGGTTTTGATCTGCATCTCCCTGAAGATTAATGATGTAGAGCATTTTCTCATGTGCTTTTTTGCCATTCGGATTTCTTCTTTGAGAAAGTTTCTGTTCATTTCATTGCCCCATTTTTGGATGGGGTTGGATGTTTTCTTCTTGTGGAGTTTAACCAGTATTTTGTATATCCTGGATATCAACCCCTTGTCAGATGTGTATTCGGTGAATATCCTTTCCCATTCTGTAGACTGTCTTTGTATTTTGGTCACGGTTTCTTTGGAGGTGCAGAAGCTTCTTAGTTTAAGATAGTCCCATTTATCTATCTCTGTTTTCACTTGCTCGGCCAGTGGCGTGGCATCTTTGAAGATACCATTAGCTTCAATGTCATGGAGGGTTTTGCCAACTTTATCTTCAATGTACCTTATGGTTTCTGGTCTGATGTTGAGGTCTTTAATCCATTTTGATCTTACTTTTGTACATGGTGTTAGGCAGAGTTCTGAGCCTATTTTTTTGCATGTAGCCATCCAGTGATGCCAACACAATTTATTAAAGAGGCTTTCCTTACTCCACTTCACATTACTTGCACCTTTATCAAAGATTAGATGAGCATATGATTGAGGAGAGATGTCAGTGTATTCAACCCTGTTCCATTGGTCTGCAGTTCTGCCTTTGTTCCAGTACCATGCTGTTTTAATTATTACTGCTTTGTAGTACAGTTTGAAGTTCGGGAGGTTGATTCCTCCCATTTTCTTTTTCCCAAGAATTGCTTTAGCTATTCGTGGGGGCTTATTGTTCCATATAAATTTCAAGAGTGTTTGCTCCATTTCTTTGAAGAATGTCATGGGTATCCTTATAGGGATTGCATTGAATTTATACAATGCTTTCGGTAGTATTGCCATTTTGAAAATGTTAAGTCTCCCGACCCATGAGCAGGGGATATCTTTCCATTTCCTCATGTCCTCTTTTATTTCCTGAAGTAGCGTTTTGTAGTTTTCTTTGTACAGGTCCTTTACTTCCTTAGTTAAGCTGATTCCTAGGTACTTGATTTTCTGGGGCACAATTGTGAATGGGATTGTTTTTTTCATGTTGCTTTCTTCTCTCTCACTGTTTGCGTATAGGAAAGCATTGGACTTTTGGGTATTGATTTTATAACCTGCAACTTTACTATACGAGTCTATTGTTTCTAGGAGTTTTTTGGTGGAAGTTATTGGGTTCTCTAAGTAGAGTATCATATCATCTGCGAATAGTGAGAGCTTGATTTCTTCCTTTCCTACCTGAATGCCCTTAATATCTTTTTCCTGCCTAATCGCTATTGCAAGTACTTCCAGTACTATATTGAACAGCAGTGGAGAGAGTGGGCATCCCTGTCTCGTCGCCAGGGACCCTTTCTAAAGCAGCGGCCACTAATGCGGCTGCGAATTATTCTCCCACTACATATCCCATAGGAACCATAAGTTACCCTCTTAGATGGAACCTTCTCTAGATTAGCTCAACCACTAGAAACACATTAGCCAATAACTCGTTAAGCCTATCTCAATTCATTCTGCATATCAAGCAGATTAGTAACAATGAACATGAAGGACTAAACCACACTCGTCACAATGGTAAAGCAACACAAAAACCCACAAAAATTTCTTATTGAAGAGGCTAGCCCAGAAGACACCAACAGTACTGTAGTGTTAGACAACATCTCTGACAAGGAATTCAGAAGGGAGCTACTTAGGATGCTTAGGGAACTAAAAGAAACAATGGAAAGCAATGCCAATAAAAGACAAGAGGATTTGAAGGCAGAAATGAAGAAAATGCAAACGGAAATGTCAGACCTGAAAAACCTGGTAGACGAATTGAAAAACTCAGTGGAAGGCCTCAGCAGCAGAGTAACAGCTGCTGAGAACAGAATCAGTGAGCTCAAAGATGAAGTTCAGAGACTCTCCAGAAAAGAGCAGAAAATGGAAAAGACACTCACAATTCAGGAACAAATGGCAAGAGAAGATTGTGATGAAGCCAAGAGGGGTAATATAAGAATTATTGGAGTCCCAGAGGGACAGAAAGAAAACCTTAATGAAGAAGAAACTGTCAAAGACATCATTGCTACAACGTTTCCAGAGCTGAAGAAAACTTGTGACCACATTCAGGAGGCCCGAAGGGTACCAGCAAGAAGAAATCCAAATAAAAATACCCCAAGACATATCCTGATCAAAATGACCAAAATCTTAGATAGAGACAAAATTATGAAAGCAGCAATATTGAAGAAAGAGACCTCCTACAAAGGAGCATCCTTAAAATTCACAGCTGATTTGTCTGATGAAACCCTCATGACCCCAAAACAGTGGTGGGATATAGTGAAAAAAACTCAATGAAATAAATGCCTCACCAAAAATACTTTACCCAGCGAGACTCTCATTCATAACAGAAGGAACAACACACAGTTTCACAGACAAACAACAGCTCAGGAACTTCATAGACTCAAAACCATGATTACAAGAACAACTAAATGGGCTACTATAAGGCAAGACAGGACACTCAAATATACCAAATTTCAACAGAAAAATGGGACAAAACCCCATAACAATAATCTCTCTCAATGTCAATGGGCTAAATGCACCAATTAAAAGACACAGAGTGGCAGGATGGATTAGAAAATTGAACCCAATATTCTGCTGCCTGCAAGAAACAGATCTCAATAGCCAAAGCAAATACAGACTCAGAGTCAAAGGCTGGAAAACAATCCTACAGGCAAACAGCTCCCATTAAAAAAGCTGGGGTAGTCATCCTAATATCAGACCACATCAATTTCAGAGTGAAGAAGGTCACAAGAGACAGTGAAGTCCATTTCTTACTGATCAAAGGTTTCTGTATAACAGGAAGAACTTACAATACTAAATGTATATGCACCTAATGAGGGACCAGCAAAGTACTTAAAACAACTAATCGTAGATTTGGAAAAAGTCATCAATAGCAACACAATACTAGTGGGAGACTTCAACACCACTTTATCACTTCTTGATAGATCAACAAGTCTCAAGCTTAGCAAGGACATACTTCATCTGAGGGAAACAATGGAAGAAAGGGACTTAGTAGATATATACAGGACACTTCATCCTCAAAAAGCTGAATACACATTCTTCTCAAGTGTTCATGGAACATTCTCTAAGATAGACCACATACTGAACCACAAAACATACCTCCATAAAATTAAAAAGATAGAGTTTGTATCAACAATCTTCTCAGACCATTTGCTCAAGCGGGCCCAGTAACGTCTCCATTGGAGACTTTGTTGTTACTGTGTTTGGCATATTGAATACGTCACGGGGAGCTTGCCAGGCTCTGCCGTGCAGGTGAGATACTCTCGGCAGCTTGCTGGGCTCTCCGAGAGGGGCGGAGGAATCGAACTCGGGTCGGCCGTGTTGGCTGCGTGCAAGGCAAACGCCCTACTGCTGTGCTATCGCTTCAGCCATAATGCGGTGAAATTTCTCATGAGATACTCCCCTACCTTCCCCATCCATGGCACATCCCATATCAGTGTCCTTTTGGCTCCGGGACCAGACCCCCTTCCTGTCGGGGTCACTGTCCAGCCTGGTTCAGTGCCATAATTAGGAAGGCAGGAATTAATGGACAGGCTAGAGGGCCATCCCAGTATGGTATCAGGTCATTTGGGGGTTTTGTAGGTTTTTGGGTATTTAAACGTATTTGTGTTACAAGGATTTATTTGTTTGTTTGTTTTAAATAAAGACCATCACTCAGGATGAAAAAAAAATTAGAAATTGAGCTCCCATTTGACCCAGCAATACCACTCCTAGTAATATATCCCGGAAAGGCAAAAAAAGTACAGTCGAAATGGCATCTGCACTTCTATGTTCATTGCTGCACTGTTCACAATAGCCAAAATTTGGAAAAAGCCCAAGTGCCAGAGAAAATGGTTAAAGAAAATTTGGTACATATACAATGCCACTGTTAGAAAAGATAAAGTCATGAAATTTACACACAAGTGGTACTATATGGAAAGTATCATGCTAAGTGAAATGAGTCAGAAAGAGAGGGACAGACATAGAAAGATTGCATTCATCTGGGGAATATAAAGTAACAAAATAGGAGACTAACACTCAAGAATAGCCGAGATAAGTACCAGGAGGTTCACTCCATGGCTTGGGGGCCAGCCACACATGCTAGGGGAAAGGCAGCTCAGATAGAGAAAGAAGCACCAAGTAAAGGGTGTTGGGAGGATCCTCCCAGAGTAAGTGATGCATGATAAAAGTAGAATATAGACTGAAATGATTGCCACTCAATGCCTCTTTTGCAAACCACAGCACCCAAAAGGAGAGAGAGAACAAAAGGGAATTCCCTGACACAGAGGTTAGGGTGGTACAAGGGGATGGAGGGGGGTGGGAGTGATACTGGGATGATTGGTGGTGGGGAATGGGCATTGGTGGAGGGATGGGTACTCAATCATTGTATAACTGAAAGCCTCGCACAAAAATTTGTAAGTCTACAACTGTACCTTGTGGTGTTTCACTAATCACTTGATCACTTGATATCCTGTTACTCATCGATTTGCTTGAGCGAGTGCCAGTTACATCTCCATTCATCCCTCGTGTGTGCTATCATAGTCCAATGGTGTCTGCTCATTCTAGGAACACAAAGAGCCTCAAACTGACTGTTCAGGGTCTTGATGAAGAAGTCTGACCATCTCATAGGTGGGTGGCCACACGATCTTTTGACGTTCCATGGATTCCAGTCGGTAATGACTCTACTCTAGTGGTTGTCTCCAAATCTCATTATGTGTCCAGCCCATCTGATTTTCGTTGCCTTGGCGAACGAGTCAGTGTCCCTGATTCTTGAGAATTGACGTAGGTCAGAACTCTGGATTCTTTCTCTCATTTGAGTGAAGTGTGATACTCCAAGCATAGCTCTTTTGATTCCTGTTTGAGATACTGGAATAGCATTCTCATCTTGTTTTCATAGGGCCCAGGTCTCTGAAGTGTATGTTAATGCAGGAAGAACAGTGGAATAGAAGAGAGGTGCTCAGACCTGGAGGTTCTTTGTCCTCTTAGTTATTTCTTCAATGCTCTTGAAGGCGTTCCAAGCTGCTCTCTTCCTCCTGCACAACTCAGGTGACAGGTCATTCGTCATGTTGACTTCTCGACCTAGGTACACATAACTTTTGCATTCAGAGATGGTCGCTCCGTTGAGAGTGAATGGAACGTCAGGAACAAGACTATTTCTCAAGAACATTGTATTTGTGAGATTCAGCTGTAATCTAACCTTTCCACATTCATGGTCGAAGTTGGTCAGCATTTGTGCCACTTGGCTGATGTTTGGTGTTATTAGAATGATGTCATCAGCAAAGCAGAGGTAGTTTAGTTGCCAACTATCTATCTTCACTCCCATTTCTTCCCATTCCAGTCCTCGCATGATGTTCTCGAGTGTGGCACTGAAGAGTTTTGGTGAAATAGTATCACCCTGCTGAACCCTTCTCTTGACATCAACGATCACTTCTTTGTAGAATGGTGAGATCCTGGTAGTGAATCTGTAGTACAGCTCATGGAGGATCCTGATGTATTGAGTTTGAATGCCCTGATTGGCTAGGACTTCTATGACTGCTTCCATGTCAACAGAATCAAAGGCCTTCTTTAAATCAATGAACATTAGACAGAGTTGCATCTTAAACTCCCGTGAAACCTCAATGAGCTTGGTTATCGTATGGATATGGTCGATGGTGCTGAATCCTTTTTAGAACCCAGCTTGCTCGCATGGTTGTCCTTCATCTAGTGTTCTGCCAATCCTATTCAGGATTGAATAGAATTCAATAGGTAGGAGTCTCCTACCCCTGTGCCTGACTGTTTCATAATAAAAATTTTTAAAAAATCTATTTTGTCCAAATTATGAAAAAAATAAAAGTACAATAGAATTATTAATGATCTAGAGAAATGGCATAATTTAGCTAAATTTGTTCTTTTTTATTAAATGTATTAAGTAATTTTATATGTGTTAAAATTTTTTATTTTAAAATTTTATTAAAAGTATTTTAATGATGAATATACTCCTTTCTCTTCATATGACTATAGCTAACAATAAATAATCTGTCCAAAAGATTACTTATTTGGTGAGATTTAAATTTTTATACATTGCAGAGTTAAGCTTCATGAATAATTTGCCTTCCCTTTCATGAGTTATTCGATACCATATTTTATTATCTTCCAGGACAAATTTTAAACTCCATATAAAATGAGACCTATATATGAACTATTAATGAAAAAAATCTTGACTGTTAAAATATTAAGGGAACAGGTAAAATCTATTTCACTTTCAAATTTTGCTATCAAGAATAAAAGTTAGTGAGTTAATAGTTTTGTTAATGTTTGTGATAACAAATAAAGAATGACATGAAAGAACAGAAAAGTAAAGGATAGTACAAACATCAATTGCATTGTATTGTTCTCCCATTCTTCATCTATTTACTCGAGCGGGCCCAGTAACATCTCCATTGTGAGACTTCTTGTGTTTTACAAAATATCAATTATATTCCAAAATTATTTTCATGCTAAATGTGGTCCGAACATAAGTTAACCCATCTCACATAAGAAGCTTCAAAGAAATGCTTAACAATAAAACTGGTTTTTGGTGATCACAAAGTATATATATTCAAATCATTAATTCACATTCTTTACTTATACAATATTACATGAGAATTACATCCAATTAAGTCAGAGGGAAAAAAAGTCAGGGAAGAAGAATTTTTATCCTATGTAATATAAAATGAGGATAAAAATTATACACATTCAGTGATCAAATACAGTTAATTGAAAGAATTGATTGTAGCCGTTAAGAAATGCAATATACATACAAGTAAAACTGAAAATGAAAGAGTTAGTACAGCTGATATTTCCCTCACTTTGCATCTCAGACACCACATAAGGTCCTCACAGTACCATCAGACTGATTCCTGAACTTTAAGGCAGAAAAAATATAAATGACTAAATAAATAAACACTTCTGTAATGGTGCAGTTTCATTTGTGCTCCAAAATCAATCAAAGGGGAAAGATCAGAAGTTTTATCCTCAAAATTCCTGCAGAATGGAGGATGGTTAACTTATATCTAAACAATCTTTCCTTCAGAGACACAAGAAGTATTTTGTATTTTGGTACTTTGTTTGTTTATTTACTGTGAAATATATAAAAAGGAAGAAAACATGGAAGGAAAAATTTTGGAATGGTTGTTTATAGGCTATTGGGTGCCACAGTGACCAAAATTTTTTTCCTGAAGTAATCCTCTGTGACACACTTCTGCCATGACTCAGATAGCGACTTCACATTAAAGTTTCTGAATTTTAATGGGGGTGGGTTGAATTTCCCTCCCCTCTTTGAGCACAGACCCGGCGGCTGAAGACCTACGGTACCCAACCACAGTCATGCTCAAGACCACTCTCCACACACTTGGAGAAGTCTCACACATGAAGGAACTGGCAAAGGAACGCAGGTGTGCAGGACCCGGGGCTGAGATCTCCAAGCCTGCTTGGATCTGGACTGGGCCTCATCCACCAAGATCCCCCATGTTCCAGTAGCTAGATAGTTACACCCACCAACTGTTCCTGGTACCGTGTAATCTCACAAATGACCAAGATCCAGAGACTATAAAACCAAGCTCTTGGAAGTGAGTGGCCTCATTCACGATTGCAAGACCTCTTATTATGTAGTTATCTCTTTCGTTGAAACCGGCAGGCTACTGAGAGTATCCTGCCAGCATGGCAGAGTCTGGCAAACTCCTTGTGGCGTATTCAATAAGCCAAAACCAGTAACAATGATGGATCTCATTCCCCTGACCCCGAAAGAGCCTCCAATTTGGCACTTGCTAAAATCCCAGGGCTAGGACAAATGGAGACATTACTGATGCCTGCTCGAGGAAAACAATGAAGAACAGAATAACAGTGATACAATGATCACTTAATCACTTAATCACTTAATCCCCGTTATTCATCGATTTATTCGAGCGGGTGCCAGTAACGTCTCCATTCATCACGGTTGCGTGCTAGCGTAGCCCAATGGTATCTGTTCGTTTTAGGAACATGTAGAGCCTCAAACCGATCATTTAGGGTCTTGACGAAGAAGTCTGACCATCTTATAGGTGGGCGTCCACGTGATCTTTTGATGTCTCGTGGAATCCAATCAGTAATGGCTCTAGTCCAGCGGTTGTCTGTAAACCTCATTACATGTCCAGCCCATCTGATTTTTGATGTCTTGGCAAATGAGACAGCGTCTCTGATTCTTGAGCGTTGACGAAGATCAGAATTCCGGATTCTATGATACAATGATACACAAAAATAATTGAAATGGAAGAGTCATACCCAACAGTTGTCAGGTCTTACTCTTGGTCTGAGATTAGGAATTAACCCATGCACTGTATTGTACTTTACCAAACCCAAATTTGTGACAGCATGCCAGAAAAACACCTCACCCACGGTATTATATTTCCAACCCCAGTTTAAAGTTTCTGCACTCATATTTAGGAAAAATTAACTAGTAGATCATTCTTCACATTCCCAACTATCCCTAACCAGAAGGTTACTAATATTGGTTTCTACTGTAGGATTCAATTCCTAATTTCTGTGAGTCAACTTCACCACTGGAGGTAAAGAGGAATAAGTGAAAGAGTCAAAGAGCAGAGTGAAAGGAACTACTCATCTTTTAATTTTATTTCTAAGAACAGGTGCTTTATTTGTGGGTATTTTTTTGTAATATAGCAAAGCACTGTAGCAGTGTCCTTCCATTGTTCATCAATTTACTTGAGCGGGCCCAGTAACGTCTCCATTGTGAGATTTGTTATTGTGTTTGCCATATCAAATATGTTTGGCATATCAAAAACAGGTAGCTTGCCAGGCTTTACCGTGCGGGCTTATACTGTAGAGTTTATAAATTTCTACCATATAACTTTATACAGGAATAGAAAAAAACACTGAACATTTGGTCTCAAAGATAAAAACTAAGTAACCTTGGCTATTTTGCCTCTGGAGGAGACCATTTTCTCTTGAACACTTAACTCTTTTTCTCCCATTTTTCTCCCATTTTCTTAGTAATTTTCTTTAAATAAAACTATATACTTTATCTTTTTAAAAAAATGTTAAGTAACCTGTATAATTTCAACTTGTTCAAATACATTTTATTAATACACATCTTGATGAGAAAAAGAGCTAGCCTAGGCAGACCATAAAGATCCCTTGATCCTGTTAAATGGTAAAACACAGCACCAACTTGTGTAGTGTTAATCTCAAACTTTGAAGTTGGAACTAAGTTCTTTCTAGACCTCAGTTTTGGTCATCTGTCAAACAAGAGTGAGGAAGAAACCATTCTTTAAACATTTCTTTTCAGCTCTAATAGTACAGTACCTTAAAACTAATATCATAATATATGTATGTATATTTTAAACAATTTCAGTAACTAATGTTTTATGGTCTTACTTTAATATTGGATCTCCTGAATTTATTTTCTACATATTTTATGCTTGCTTCTTGGTCATTTTTTTTCTCCTTTTCTTATTGTTGATTCATTTATTTGAGAATCCCCTTAACCTAAACAAATATTTAATGCTCTTTGGTAGATGGAAACATGTTTTGAGATACTAAACTTTTTGGTCAGCTATTCTAAATTCTCTACTTGCTAACATGGAAGAGGAACTATAACTTTCCCTGACTTTTATGATATTGGCTCAAACATAAGCCCACATTAAATACAAATAAATAAAATACATTAAATAACAGATAAAAAGAAATCTAACAAAATACATGAGGAAAATTTAGGAAAACTAAATGAGTCAATGTCAGCAGCTAAATACAAAGAAAAGAAGCAGAGGTGGGAACTCGAGAAGTCTAATGAGAGTTGTGCAAATTAAAGTCCCAGACTTCCCATTGAAAAAAGTTGCTAGAGAGGGCTTGAGCTATTGTAGATGGGTAAGGTGTTCATCTTGCATACAGCCAACCCAGGTTCAATCTCCAGCATCCCATATGATCCCACATGCACGAGCACTGCCAGGAGTGATTTCTGAATGCAGTTCTAAGAATAACCCCTGAGTATATACAGGTGTGACCAAAAATCAACAAAAAGGACGTGCTTAAAATTACACCATCATTCTCTTCCTGGAGAAGAAAAAGACAAGAAGACATATTTTTAAAAAAAGATTTCCAGTTTAAGTATAATCTGCCCTTAAAAAAATAGTGACTGTTCTCTTTACAATAGCCAGAATATGGAAAAAACCTGAGTGCCCAAGAACAGATGACTCGTTAAAGAAACTTTGGTACATTTACACAATGGAGTACTATGTAGCTGTTAGAAAAGATGAAGTTATGAAATTTGCATACAAGTGGTACTACATGGAAAGTATCATGTTAAGCGAAATGAGTCAGAAAGAGAGGGATAGACACAGAAAGATTGTATTCATCTGGGGAACATAAAGCAACAAAAAGGGAGACTAACACCCAGGAATGACTGAGATTAGTACCAGGAATTTTGCTCCATCACTTGAAGGCCACCCACACGTGCTAGGTGAAAAGGAAGCTCAGATAGAGAAGACAGCATCAAATAAAGGTTGTTGTGAGGACCCTCCCAGGGTAGGAGAAGCATGCTAAAAGTAGTCTATAGACCAAACATGATTGCCACTCAATGCCTCTCTTGCAAAACACAGTACCCAAAAGAAGAGAGAGAGAACAAGGGGGAATGCCCTGCCACAGAGGCAGGGTGGGACGGAGGGGAAGTGAGGGATGCTGGGACCCGTGGTGGTGGAGGATGGGCACTGGTGGAGGGATGGGTACTTGATCATTGTATAACTGAAACCCAAGCACAAAAATTTATGTCTATAGCTGTACCTCATGGTGTTTCACTAATAAAAAAATTTAAAAAAATAGTGACTGTTATTTTAGAAAAGTTGCTCCATCTGAAAATTATCAATTGCATTTAAGAGTTTTTTCCAGTGTATAAAGCTGAACCTAGAACCTCATACATACAAGTCAAGTGTGCTGCCACTGAGCTCTATCCCTCACCCTAAAATTTACTTTTTAAAGAATTATTTATTTATTTTCCAGAGCAAGCCACGAACTCTTAAGAATCTTCTTGTATTAAATAATAAATTGTTCATGAAATAGGCCAAACTATGATGTGTTTGCTTTTCTATCTTTGGCTTAAAGTATTACTACCTTCTCATTTTTAAAATTTAAATTTAAAATTTCTGTGAGTGTGGAAAGGTCGGACTACAGCTGAATCTCACAAATACAATGTTTATGAGAAACAGTTTCGTTCCTGACATTCCATTCGCTTTTAATGGAACGAGCATCTTCGAATGCAGCAGTTATGTGTACCTAGGTTGAGAAGTCAACATTACAAATGGCCTGGCACCTGAATTGCACAGGAGGAAGAGAATGGCTTGGAACACCATGAAGAGCATCGAAGAAATAGCAAAGAGGAGGAAGAACCTCCAGCTCTGGGCACACCTCTTTGATTGCACTGCTCTTCCTGCATTAACATAGGCCTCAGATACATGGGCCCTACAAAAACAGAATGAGAACACTATTCGGGTCTCTCAAAGAGGAATAGAAAGAGTTATGCTTGGAGTATCACACTTCACTCAAATGAGAGAAAGAATCCGGAGTTCCAGCCTCCGTTGACGGTCAAGAACTAGGGACACTGTCTCGTTTGCCAAGGCTTCAAAAAATCAGATGGGCTGGACACGTAATGAGATTCGGAGATAACGCTGGACTAGAGCCATTACCAACTGGATTTCACGGGATGTTAAAAGACCACATGGCTGCCCACCTACGAGATGGTCAGGCTTCTTCGTCAAAACCCTGAAGGATTGGTTTGAGGCTCTTCATGTTCCTAGAACGACCAGACACCATTGGGCTACACTAGCATTTGACAGGGACACATGGAGACCTTACTGGCACCCATTCAAGCAAATCAGTCAATAACGGGATGTCAAGTGATCAATTGATCATTTTTAAAAAGTTGTTTTGGGACCACAACCAGCTTTACTCATGTTTACTCCTGGCTCTGTGCCCAGGAATCATTCCTGGTACTTCAGGAAACTATTTGTGGTGCTGTGATCAATCCTCCAGGTAGACCACATGAAGGCAAGCACCCAACCTGCCAAGGAACTGTCAGCCCCTTTTTTAAAAGATGGAGACCCTGAAATATTTCTTTAGAGATTTTTGCAATGAGAGCCCTTCAGATTTTTTTTGACAAAGTTGTTTATGATTGGATTTCAGTCATATAATATTCCAATACCACTCCCTTCAGCAATGTACATTTCCCAGCACCAATGTCCCCAGTTTCCCTCCCGCACCTCCCCTGCCTAGATGATTTATTATTAAAATCAAAGAAGAACAAGATTTCCCTTGGGGGATGGAACATATCAAAAAGGACAACCAAATTAAACATAATAAATGACTCCAAAATATTAAGAGATAGTTCAGAAAATATAGTAGGCATTTTGGAAATCCTAGAACAGTTGATGGACATTGAATAAAATTGGTAAGGGTGAACAAAATTCTCATTTAACCGTGGATTCTAAGTTTACTTCAAATAATCTGTTTATAGTAAATGCATAAAAATGTCTAGACGTGCACTGGTGAAAAGGAAGGCGGGTAAAACAATGCATGACTGAATTCCAATTGTGAAGAACTTTGTAACTGTGTATTTCATGGTGATTATATATATATATGCATATATACACACATATGTATATGAAAAATAAATGTATTGAGTCAAAAATGATATTTGAGATTGTCAAAATCTGATGCCTTTCCCTAGCATCTTCTGGTTTATGTACATTTAATGTCTTCTCTTTTTTGTTGTTGTTGTTCTATGATTATCAAAAACATTTTATAAGTTTTCTTTGTTTTCGCTTGCTCCAGGTCATTTTTTTGTATGTTCCTCTAACAAGATTCCTTTGCCTTCTGTCATGTTTTTTCACGTATCAGTTATTAGACTATTTTGCCTTAGCTCCAGTCTACTTTATTCTACTCACCTTTGATTAGCCTGGTTTGCTCTTTAACCCCCCACTGTGGAAGACTTGATTGAGTCTGGATCTGGGGAGAATAGAAGAAACTGACTGTTCTTTAGCAGTTTCTTTCAACTCACCCTGAAATTTCTCACTCTAGCAACTGTAGTCTATCTCTTGGTTTGCTTTGCCCTTCTGCTCCCCAAAGATTACACCCATATTCTTTCTGCTTCTTTCTAAAAACTATCATCAAGCAATCAGTGATTTCCGTTTAAAATCTGGGTCCCAATTATATGTATCCAGGAGTTCCTGAAAATTGAATTCTCTTTGGAAAGAAGCTCTATGCAATCATCTGGAACCCCTTCTCTAAAATTCTAGATCTGAGGTTGGATCAATAGCAGAATAAGTAGCACACTAGCCTTGCATGTCACAGACCCAGATTCAGTCCCTGCTTGGCATCCCATATGATCCCTTGAGCCAACCAGGAGTGATTCTGGCATACATAACCAAGATTCAACCTTGAACACCTCTGGGTGTGCCACTCCCCCACCTCTGCTGCCCAAACACAATAAAAAAGACAATAAAATCAATAAAATTATAAAAAATTAAAATTCTAATTTACGATTCCAAATTTTTGCTCTCCTTTTACTCCAGTCCTTGAATCATATCTGCTTTTGTTATTGCTGTTTATATTATAACTGTGTTTTCTTGTGTCAATTTTTGTTACAGTGGGAATGAAAAGGTGGAGCACCAGGTAATCTAGTTAATTTAGTTAGCTACTCAGTTCATATAGAGAAGAGACCACCAAGTAAAGGATGCTTGGAGAATCTGCTTGAGATGGGAGATGTGTGCTGAAAGTAGACTATGGACCAAACATGATGGCCACTTAATTCCTGCATTGCAGACCACAACACCCGAAAGGAGAGAGAGAGAGTAAAATGACAGAGCTGTGTGTGGGGGTGGGGGGGGAAGGGATACTGGGAACATTGATGGTGGAGAACGGGCACTGGTGGAGGAATGGGTACTTGATGTATGACTGAAACATAAGCACAAAAGTTTGTAAGTCTGTTACTCTGCCTCACAGTGATTCATTAAAAAATAAATAAATGAAATTATAAATAAGAGTTAAAATTAACTAGAAAAAATAAAATAAAATTGTTTAGAAAAGACAAAGCAGATAAATTCTAAACTTAAAAAAAAATTGAGTTGGCCACTTTAAATCATGCCCATTGAAAAGGTACCAATCAAAATAGATAATGGAATGGCTGGGGATGGGAGAAGACAAGAGATTAAAGGAAGCCCTTAAGGAGTCTTTCCCCACTCCATCCCTTCCCAGACAGAATGCAGGAGGGTTTCCATCAGGACAGATGGAATATTCAATCAGAACTCAAATGTCCAGAGAGTGACGAGGTATTGAACATTATCATGGCCATGGCTGAAGACAAGAGAAGCTGGAACAGGAAAATAGGAAATTGACTTCAGACTAAGAATGTATACACTGAATAAAGAATGGGATAGGGACAAGATCAGGTAATCATACACCGGAAGTAAATAGGTAGCCAGGGATAGAACTTAGGAAGCTATACGTTGACTGGGCAGCACAGAACAGAATGAGCAATATTATATACAGGTGAAACCAATGACTTGGACATCTGGAGAGGGATTCATACCCATCTACTTAAAATGTACAATAAAATCTAACTTATTATATTCCTGAGTTTTATATGCAAATCTTTCATACATTTCTCAAGATCCCACCAGCTCAGGAAAATTCACTTTTGCAGTAACATATTTAGGAGCTAGAACAGGGGGCTTTGTTTTGAATTTGTACAGAGAACCTTAAAAAGCAACTAAGTGGCAAGCAAGTGTTGGTCTTAAAGGTACTGTTATTTTTTTACCCTCTCTAAACTTGGAAGCAAGGGAAAGAAGAAAAGTTGGACTTTTTCAGCAGTTAAAGCTGGTCTGATAATATATATATATATATATATATATATATATATATATATCACATGGGCCCAGAGATGTAGGCCAGCCCCTTCCCTCACCCCCACACAACAAAATGTTTTCCTCTTTTTATAGAACAGATGAGTGGGAAACTGTGAGCCAGATAGATGCAAGATGGAGACCATTAGGGATCTGGGAGATAGAAAAAGCAGAAATATTAAAAGCATGTCATACTTATATGGAAAAATAGAGCAAGACAAAAACAGTAGAAGTATATGTTGCTCATATTCACAATGGAGACGTTACTGAGCCTGGCCGAGCAAATTGATAAACAATGGGAGGACTGTGACCAAATGCAAAAGTTGAACTCAAAATGACTAGATACCAGAACATTCAGATATTTAGACGAAGAAAATTGAAGAAGTGCTCAGACTCAGTCATTGGATTCAAGGCCTATTCATTGTTCTCCACCTGGGAATTTGTTCACCCAACCCAAATTTATAATCCTCCATTGGAAAAAATCCCTCGAGCGGCCACAGAAAATGTTTTCTTTTAGACATTTGCAGTAATTTAGAAAGAATTCCTATTTTTCAGTTTCCCATTTCCTGACAGCAGCCAGAATAGTAGTGCAGTTTTCTCTGTATGCCTTTGATAGGGCAAAAGTGGATTTTCATACCTGGGTGGAATCTTTTTGTTTGTTTTTTTCTTTATTTGGGTCACACCTGGCGATGCACAGGGATTACTCCTGGCTCTGTACTCAAGAATTACTCCTAGCAGTGCTCTGGGGACCATATGGGATACTGGGAATCGAACCGGGGTTGGCTGTGTGCAAGGCAAATGACCTATCCATTATGCTATAGCTCCAGTCTCCCTAATCTTGGTGGATTCTTGAAAATTGTATGAAAGATTTGCACAGACCCCATGCCCACATTAATGTTTGTTCTGTGCACACTTTTCTAGTGGTATGTGAAATCATCTGCCTGAACCTTTCCTAGACTGAATTTCAGTGGTTTCTTGATGTTTTGACCTGGCATTCTTTTAACTCCAGCCTGCCACCACAAGCTTTTAGGTGAGATTCTGGTGCTCTCTACTTGTTGCTGGGCCCTCTCAACTCTACCCCAGAAGTTCCTTTAATCTTATCTTAGTTTTCCTAGTCTCCAGCCAAGGCCAAGGTAAGCATGGATGAGACTTCTATGTTCAGTATCTATGCATACTTGAATATGCCATTTGTCTTAGCATGTGGGAGCCCGACCTGAGCCTGCAATCTGCCAGGCTTTGACATGTGCAAAGATGTGCAGGAAAAAAAAATAATGAAGAGAGAAAGAGAGAGAAAAAGAGAGAGAGAAAGACAAAGAGAGAGAGAGAGAGAGAGAGAGAGAGAGAGCACAGGGTGACTCCTCAGATCTGCTGCCTTCTTGACATCTACACCCCCAGCTAATTTTGTTACCAATTTTGACTGGCTACCTATACAATGGGCCAAGATTCAAAGTGACAGGCTAAATTTACCTAGTGCCCCACCTTTCCACTCCTGCTGCTTCTTTTCCATTTGCTCTGTATCAACTTTACTTTGAATATCTCCTAACTTTACTTTGAATATCTCCTAACAGTTTAAAAGAAAAAGATACCGATTAATTTACCTAGATGTAATTGTAATGACTGATACAGTCTTCTGCCCCCGCGCTTGGGTGTTCCTTCCCGGGGCCCCTTGGAGGGGAGCGGGTTGAGCTTTCCTCCCCGCCCTGACCAGGGCTCCGGCAGCCGAAGACCTCCAGGACCAGCCACCACCATGCTGAGACCACTCTCCGCACACATGAAGGTACTGGCAGAGGGACAAAGCCACGCGGGTTCCGGGGCCGAGACCTCCAAGCCTACTAGGATTGGAGTCGAGCATCTTCCACCCAGATCCTCCAAATTCCAGTAGGCGGGGGTCACACCCACCACCTGGCCCCCTGGCGCCGTGTAATCCCATCAGCGGCCAAGACTCAGAGACTATAAAATCCAGATCCCGGAACTGCGCGGCCGCATTCGCGGCCGTGCGACATCTTATCAGGACATCTTTTTTATGACATCTTATTGTCTCATTCCTACTTTGGACAAACTTGCAGGCTATCGAATGTAGCCTGACCACAGGGCAGAGTCTGGCAAACTCCCCGTGGCATACCAAATATGCCAAATACCAGTAACAATGATGGGTCTCATTCTCCTAAAGAGCCTTGAATATAATCTCAGGGCTAGGATGAAAGAGACATTACTGGGGCCTGCTCGAGGCAATCGACGAATAACAGGATGATGAAATGAAATGAAATGATACAGTATATCACTGTTTCTGAGCATGTTCAGCACACAATCATTAAGTTGGGAAAACTGACAACATTACAGAGAGTTGTTTTCTCCTGACAATCTTTCCTAGAGATCACCCTTCTCATTCTCTGCCTGATGAATAGCTATCAAGCTTTTGTAGAAGCAAGCTGAAATGTTTGCTACCCATGTAATCTGTTTTATAAAACTCTGCCTGAATTAATTTTAAAGATCCAATTAAGTTTATTAAATAATTGATGAATTTGGCACATCTCATATAATAAGTATAAAGGTGCTCCAAGAAGCTGACAACATGAAAACTTCTTTGAAGTTGGGGAAAAAGTTTTAAAATCAGAGACAATTCAGTGAGAAGTGAGTCAAAGGTAGCACAATACAATGAAGCTATGATTACATCTTCTACACCAAAACTTGGATAAATCTACACAGAAAATGACAGGAAACCTGAATGAACAATGCATCCACAATAGGTAACCAAAATATAGACTGAACATGATTGCCACTCAATGACTCTTTTGCAAATCACAGTACCCAAAAGGAGAGAGAGAACAAAAGGGAATGCCCTGCCACAGAGGCAGGGTGGGATGGGAAGGTGGGTGGGAGGGATACTGGGATCAGTGGTGGTGGAGAATGGGCACTGGTGGAGGGATGGGTACTCGATCATTGTGTAACTGAAACCCAAGCACAAAAATTTGTAAGTCTAGGGGCTGGAGCGATAGCACAGCGGGTAGGGTGTTTGCCTTGCATGCAGCCAACATGGCCGATACAGGTTCGATTCCCAGCATCCCATATGGTCCCCCGAACACCGCTAGGAGTGATTCCTGAGTGCATGAGCCAGGAGTAACCCCTGAGCATTGCTGGGTGTGACACAAAAAAAAATTTGTAAGTCTATAACTGTACCTCATGGTGATTCACTAATAAAAATCAAAATAATAATAATAATAATAATAAAAAGTTTCATAACTCAAATCTAATAAAAACCCAAATTTAAACTTTGTTTTTTGCTCTCATACCCTAAAAGTTTATACATTAACTTAATTCTTGTTTATAAATTAATCAAATTAAATAGCTTTATCAACCTCTGCAAAAAAAAGACAGGAAATTATGAAGACTAACATCTATAGTTGAAAAGGCATTTCTAGGGTTGAATTTTACATGGAGGAATGGCTTATGGGTTCACACCAAATATCTGGTATACTAATCTTATAATTCATATTTAGAACACTGAAATGGAGACAAGAAACTAGTGTGCATAAAACAGGGTGAGTTACTGTCAAACATTCTTTCTGTGACCTCTCACAATGTTACCAATAGGAATTCTTGTCAATTTTTTACTGAATCTTATTCTCCGAGCAACAGATCTAGAGGAAAAGTTTCAAGTTTCACTCACCTTTATTGAATACTTGAGGTAGATGGGCAAAAATTGCCAAGAGTGTTTTATTCTCAGAGACATACACAGAGCTGTGGTGAGGTGCAACTTGCTTTCTTCTAGTCCACCAAAAAAACATTATCAGATATTCCAAAATGCAGCCCTTTAGCCAGGGAGAACTGCTCCCATTTTTGCTTTCTTAATGGACTATGACCATCTGGATTCCTGGTCTCTGAGCATGTACTATAACCAGAATGGATTGAAGCTACAGATCCTATCAATGTCACCCCAGTATAGATTCCCTGGTCACTTGTGTGACCATGTGAGTATAGTGGCATTTGTGGCCTCAGAACTTTGGTCACAAACCAATAAGCCTGATGCAATTTCTTAAGAGGTGCTACCCTGCACTCAATAGTTTTGAATCCCACTGACTGCTCAGAACCAATCAAACATGCAAAGACCCTTGAATAACCAGACCAAATGAAGAGACAGAAATTTAAGTTGCTAGAAAATCAAATAAAAGCCTGGGAATAACTACATGTGCAGCAGAAATATGTAAAATTTCTGAAAAGACTTTAAAGAACAAGACCTAATGGTTCTCAATGAAATGAAGTAAATCAATGAAAGAGAACTTCACTAAGGAGATGAATCATGATAAACAGATGAGGAAAACTCAACTATCATAGAATGGAAATACAGTAACCAAAAAATTAAAATAAAAAGAGGGGTTCAATAACAGCATATTAATAATTGAATGCAAACATCTGTAAGGTTGAGGCTAGGATAGAGGAGGTGATAAAAAACTATTAAAAGTTTATAAAATGAAGTTTTATAAATGAAAATGAAAATGAAGACTAACAGAACACTATCAAGAGTAATAGCATCTATAGTATTGGTTCTCTGGAAGAGGAAGAAAGAGGGAGGATTATAATTTGAGGAATTTATAGTCCCAAATCTCACAGAATTGAAGACAGAAGGACAGTTAAGAAATTTAAAGAGTTTAGAGAAAATAAATCCAAACAAATATGCAACAAACTGTATTATAATTGTAATAAATAAAAAAACAAGTCAAAGATAAGACAACATCCTAGAAATAGAGGGGAAAAGGGATAAACTTTCCAACAAAAATCTTCAGGCATCAAAGTGTTAAATGGAAAAGATTAAGATTTGAAGAAATGATAAAAAATTTTCAAACAACGGTTAAAGAAATTTGTTGCCAGTAAATTGATTCTACAAAACATACTAATTATCATCTAAAAAGAAAAAGAAATGTGACCTATATTAACAATAAACAAAATGTGAAAAGAGTAATAATGATGAATACTAAAATGAATTTAAGTTTACTTTCTTCAACTTTAAAATAGGCTATAAATTTACAACCCTAGATTCAAACTTCATAATAATCTCAAAATAAAAGTTACTTGTGGGTAGGGGAGGAAGGTAGAGGGATAGTGAGAAGTTGACACTCTAATGGTGATTTATGTTTCATGCATAATATTATGTTTAATAGTATGTAAATTATGATCCTCAATAAAATTAGAAATTTATACTTATAGTAAGTAAATAAAAGAGGTAATTGAACCTTATAAATATAAAAGGCATATATTAAAATAAGAAAAGCACAAAGCAAGAGAGGGGTAATTCTATTACACTCAAAATTCACATAAGAAAATGGAAATAACAATTTTGTATTAGGATTTCACACACACACAAAATCAATGAACTTAAGTCAGCAATTAAATAGTAAAGAATGTCGAGGCACATCAGAAAATAAGTCAGCCTACTCTCTGTTGGAGACTCAACTTAGTATAATGATAAAAACAATCTCAAAGATAAATATTGGGGGGGGAAATTGTACTGGAAAACAGTAGTCTATGAGAGAAAGACAGAATGTGGAGAGATAGTAAAATGGGTAAGGTGTATGTATGCCTAGTAAAAGACTGACCCAGTTTTAATATAATGCTCCACATATGGTCCTGTGAATTTCATCGGGAATGGTCACTGAGCATCACTGGACATGGCCAAAAAATTATCAAAAGTAACTGATTACATCACTGTATCACTGTCACTATCAACCCATTGTTCATCGGTTTACTCAAGTGGGTGCCAATAATATCTCCACTCATCTCAGCCCTGAGATTTTAGCAGCCTCTCCTTACTCGTCTTTCACAATGCTGCCATATTGGAGGCTCTTTCAGGTTTAGGGGAATGAGACATGTTATTTTTTCTGTTTTTGACATATGTGATACGACACGGGTAGCTTCCCAGGCTCAGCCATGCAGGCGGGATACTCTCAGTAGCGTGCCAGGCTCTCCGGGAGGTATGTATATATGTATGTATATATATATATATATATATATATATATATATATATATATATATATATTTACCTCTATTATTTGTTGCCTACTGACTGAACCCCATCAAATATGGTGTAGTAATTATGGAAAATGGGTAAAGAGTGTCTTATGATGTGTCCAGGAATATGTTACTCATACATGAGGCTTGGCCCGAGTATGTGGAAAGTGGCCTGGAATGTGACAGTGGTTGGAGAGTGAGTCCGGCTACCAACGCTGGGTCCCTTCGGACAGGGAGGGCTCTCACCAACGCCCCTCTGGGGTGCCTCGACTGAGAACAGCCTGACATGGAGTCCGGTGGCATGGTTATGGGGGCCTCATTTTATGCTCCCTTTTAGAGAAGCAGCAGTAAGTTCTGGAGGGTGGCCAACAAGGAGATTATCTGTCACCGGCTGGGGGTGATTTATGGGTGTGACCCCTAGGTCACCAGAGACTGGGGGAAGCAGACAGAGGATCTCTGCTCTTGGGTCACCGTGAACCCAGGTCACAAAGTTCTGCAATATCTGAGTTCCTAGGAACTTCACTCATGTGTGAGTCTCAGCCCGAGCATATGGAAAGTGACCTGAAGCATGGAAGTGATTGTATAGTGGAGGTTGTCTGCTGGGGTTCGGCCCTGGGGGTGGGGAGAGCTCTTACCTGCACTCCTCTAACGCACCCTGACTAATATTTCATAGTGTATATATTCCACAATTTCCTTATCTAATCACCTGTTTTGGGGCACCTGGGTTTTTTTCCAGATATTGGCTATGATACATAGCACTGCAGTGAGCATATAGGTCATATAACTTTTCAAGCAACTGTTTTTGTGTTCTTGGGATAGATACCTAAGAGTGAAACTATTGGGTCTTACATTGGTTCTTCTTTGAATTTCTTCAGAAATCTCCAAACTGTTTTCTGTATAGGCTTAGAAAATTGACATACCCTCCAAAAGTGAATAAAAGTAGCTTTTTACTCCACATTACCCGTAGCAGTTTGTTTCTGTTAAGAGAACAACCAGATCTGGTAAGTAGCACTGTAGCACTGTCCTCCTGTTGTTCATCGATTTGCTCTAGTGGGCCCAGTAACGCTTCCTTTGTTGTTATGTGTTTGGCATACCGAATACCTCACGGGTAGCTTGCCAGGCTTTGCCGTGTGGGCAAGATACTCTTGGTAGTTTACAGGCTCTCAGAAAGAGGAATTGAACCTGGGCTGACCGGGTCAGCTGCGTGCAAGACAAATGCTATCGCTCCAGCTACTGTTAAGAAAATGAACATAATTTTGTCCTTGTTCTTCCTCAATAATCAACCTTGCCTTTTAGACTATTTGCTGCTTCTAAATCCTAGCCCTCGAAACTCAATGAACTTTCGTCACCATTTTTCCAATTTACACATTCCAAAAGGGAGTGTGTTTTCTCCACTAAGGTTAACTATATTAAATGGTTCTATCATACTTGCTGCATCATACTTTTTCAAAATGTCTTTATGAAATATCAATTCTTTCAAATTACTACCTTTATTTATGGGATCCAAAATCTCCTTTTTAAAAAAATGTAGCATCAAACATTTGATGGCATATAAAAATAAAGCAATCTGTATCTTATAAATGTGATAATTGAAGTATAAAATCCACCATAAATCAGAGCAAAATTTAGTGATGTAAAAACCTATACCCCCTTACATATTTATAAGCATGATTTTTTTCTAACATAAGCAAAAATTAAAAATATACAAATGCTAAGGTATAGACATTCTCACACTTTTTTTCCTCACAAGAAAATGTTTAAAATCAATGAATAGGGGTCAGACTGATAGTACAGCTGGTAGGGCACATATCAGACCCAGGTTCAATCCCAGACACCCTAAATCATACCCAAAGGCCAAAAGGACTGATCACAGAGCACAGAGCCAGGAGTAAGACCTGAGCACTGCCAGGTGTGGCCCCCAAATGAAAATAAATCAATAAAACAAAATCAATGAATGTAATCTGACATAGGTGAATATTTTATGTTTAAGCTTTATGGTAAAAATAAAAACAAGATTTTGAAAAATTAGAAATAAACATTCCAAAACATGTATGAAGAGATATTACATTTATTGTCACTGTCACTGTCACTGTCCTCCCGTTGTTCATCGATTTGCTCTAGCGGGCCCAGTAACATCTACATTTTGAGACTTGTTGTTACTGTGTTTGGCATATCGAATACATCATGGGGAGCTTGCCAGGCTTTGCCATGCGGTCGAGATACTCTCGGTAGCTTGCCGGGCTCTCCGAGAGGGGCAGAGGAGTCGAACCTGGCTCGGCCGGGCTGGCTGTGAGCAAGGCAAACACCCTACCACTGTGCTATCGCTCCAGTAAATAATAAATTACATTTATTATTATAATTTAATAAAATAAAAATAAGCATGTGTACAAATATAATAATGACTGAATCTAAATAAAATAAATACAGAAATGCTTATTATGGTCATTTGAAATACTATCTGCATTTTAGTTAAAGAGTATTTACTAGCTTTATTAAAGACCTAATTTTTGTAGTTCTGAAAATCATGTTATATTTAGTCATGTGAAACAGCTTATTTTTAATAACATTATTTACTGTAATAAAAAATAGGTTATGTAAAGATGTTCAGTTTTTGTTTGTTTGTTTGTGTGTAAATAGGTCATACTCGGTAATGCTCAGGGGTTACTCATGGCTCTGCAGTGAAGAATCACTCCTGTCTGTGCTTGGGGAATCATATGGTATGCTAAGGATTGAACCCAGGTCTGCTGTGTACAAGGCAAACACTCAACTTGTACTATCTCTCTGGTGCCTTTCATGGTTTTAAATTTGTTTGGTCTTTATCCCCTGGGTATAAAATGCTTATTTAATAATGATAATAATATTAGTGACAATAACAAAACAATATATAAATAATGCTCACAAGAGAGCTAAAGGTTTTTTAATAGTTTGCAATTATTTTAGGAAATTTAGATGTGTTTTTTAAGAAACAGTTAAGTTCATTAAGGAATTTTCCATTTATAAAGGCCCCAGTGTCTCTGCTCTGGAAAGTAGAGAACTCATTAATATTTAGAAACTCATTAATGAAGAAACCAAGAACTTAAAGTCTTATCACAGCCATGTTCTTTTAATGTGTTTTCCCTGATCATGTCTCCAAATTGATGTACTATACTACAACTTCAACTTCACTTAGCTAGAAATGATATTCAATGGTACAGTTTGAGTCACTTAAGTGTGACATTCACTTTTGTTGAATCTTTCCCATATTTTAGAAGTATAAAATATGCATGTTATTAAATGTATGTAACACATTTTTCTCTTCTTAATCCAAAATCCAAAAAAAAAATCATTAAAGGTGGAAGATTAGAGTCTCATCCTAGAACTCAGAGAAAAGCTTCTATTATTGAAAAATACTATTTTGCTCCCACTTGATTGTGCAAAATAAAGATTATTCAAGAAATTTAAGATTTCATTGCTGATACCCCAAAACTGGCAGAGCTGGGTTTGAATTTGGAAGCATGACATTAGGATTTTTGATCTCAATACAACAGCAGATAATGATACTTTTTTATTTTAGTGGATAGAAGAAAAATTACAAAATTGGGCATAAAGCAGAAGAATTTGAAGAGGTTTTGAGTCAGCTATGGAAATAAAGTGTCTATCGTTGACTGAGCAGTTTGTAATACATTACAGCAGCATTGTCTCACACAGGAGGAATGCAATGGAGCAGTCTGTAAAGAGCAGAGCTACATGTTCACCCAAAGAATAGCGACATCTTATGATAGGTTTTACCTCTTTGCATAACCTTACACCTTGCCTGCATCTGTTATAGTGATAATTATATCCTGAGTTCCATATGCATTTCCTATTTAACATGTATATTGGAAAATTACCATATGCTCCTCAAAGACAAAAATACCTTGTTACTTTAAATGATTAATGCAAGTTTTTCCCTACTGAGATTAATTCTGCAGAGTTCAACTAGATCTGTTGTAACCCACCCTAGGGAGTAGGGTACAAAGTAAGGAGCTAATACAAAAGCCATCTCTGTTAATTGTACTTCATCTAGTTAAGGCCTTCAGCCTTAACTCTGAAAAATAAAACTCTTGCTTTGCTCTGTAGGAGTGATTTTTTTTTCCCAAGTCATCAGAATTATCAGCAATCTTCATTTCTTTGTATTACTTTGTTTTATTTGTTTTGTTTTGTTTGCCCAGGGTTTACAAATGACTGTACTCAGGAATTACTCCTATAGGCGCTCCACAGACCCTATGGGATAGCAGGGATGGCAGGAATGAAACCATGGTTGGTCACATGCAAGGGAAGTACCCCTGAGAAGTATCAGAATTGGGTGGGAGTGGTACCCTAGAGATGCTCAGGGGTTATCACTATGGGATTTTGAGTGGACTCAAGAATTACTCCTGACAGTGTCAGGGGGATATATGAGATGACAGAGATTGAACCCAGGTCAGAGGCCAGTCCCTTGCAAGGGAAGTGCCCTACCTGCTATAGTATGGCTCTAGCCTTTGAAACATTAGCAATATTAAGAAAGAAATTCTTTGTGGCCAAGCATTAATGTAGCCGTCAGGGCGCTTGCCTTGCTCGTAGCTAATCTGGATTTGATCTTCGACATCCCATATAATCCTCTGAGCACTACCAGGAGTAATTCCAGGAGAGCAGTCAGGAGCCGGGAATAACCTCTGAGCACTGGCAGGTATGACCCCAGTATAAGCCAAGAAAAAAATTAATTTTGTACTTCACATTGTATATCCCATGGTATGCGATGCCCAGGATTGGAATGCCCAGTGTTTAAAGTAATATAAGAATCAATTATTTTTAGAGACAAGATTGAAGGTAAAGAGGTTAGGCTTTGGAGAAACTGATTTAATAATAACATTCAATTTAGGGCACATTTGGTACTCAATGTTAGTGATGATATTCAAACTAAGTTTTAACATGACATGTAAAGAGAATAATTTACTGTCAATGACACTTACTCAGTGGTCCAATTATAAAGTTAGTCTACATAATATTGACATTTTAAATAATTGTTAGAGGTTAAGTATCAACCAATCAGAATAATATTTCTAGCACTAGATTGCAAATTTATGTAGGTTTAGAGCTACGATTTCAAAATAACACTGAAAATGGTTACAGGTTCATATAGAAATCTGCATAGTTCATTTATTTGATGTTAAATAGCAGAATATTAGGTATTTTTGTTTTAATTGTAATGATATCTATATACATTATTTGTAAATTTATTTTAATTCTAATTTAATGGATAACTATGCACATTATAAAGTTAATTGTAGATTAAAACAGACTTACAAGGAAATTATTTTGTGAGTATGCTACTAATAGAACAATATAAAAATTATTGCAGAGAAGTCATTATAATGTAGACAAATTCAGAAACAACATTTATCTTGAAAATGAATTATAAATTAAGCAACTCAACTCAGAATTTGGAGAAGCATATTCCAGGGAAGAAAGAGACCCCAGTGTTCTACATATAATCTATTCATTGCATTGTGGAATTTAATGACGAATGGCACACTGGAAGGTCCTAGTAGGTTCATAGTTTTGAAAAATGTAATGTTAGTATGAATTATTGAACACATAACAGTAAACAATTTGTATAAAACAAGGAGAGAACTTATCTGAGGACAAAATAAATCAATAAATTCATTTTTATGAACATGAGGATAGTTATGGTACTTGAAAGTCTGTTTTGTGACTTTAGCACATAAACTGTATATTTTTAATTGTAATAGAAAAGCAATTTAAGAGCAGAGGCTGGGATCCTAATTCTTTGAAAAAAACAAGTAATTACAGCAAGCAGAACATATTTGAAGGAATAAAGAAAACATCAGTGCTAGTCACCATGTATCTTCAATAGCTTGAATAAATCATGTGAGAAGACAAGTCTTTGTCTTTAAAGAACAATATAATAAATAAGCATGAGAAAAGCTTCAGATCACATATACTATGACATTTAGAATGAAGATCATTTCCAAACAGAAAAAAATAACAATATTTTTCTTTACAAAATGAATAACACTGTAGTACTGTCACCCATTGTTCATCTATTTGTTTGAGTGGGCACCAGTAATACCTCCATTGTGAGACTTGTTCTTACTGTTTTTTGGCATATCAAATATGCCACAGGGAGCTTGCCAAGCTCTGTGGTGTGGGCACTATACTCTTGGTAGCTTTCCGGGCTCTCCAAGAGGGACGCAGGAATCAAACCTGGGTCGGCTACGTACAAGGCAAACACCCTACCCCGTGGGATATCCATGGCGCAATGGATAGCGCAATGGACTACTAGAGGCTGACGACATTCAAAAAATAATTATTACTTAAAAATGCCCTGCCACAGAGGCAGGGTGGGACGGGGGGGGGGAGGATGGGGGGTCGGAGGGATGATAGGACCCGTGGTGGGGGAGGATGGGCACTGGTGGAGGGATGGGTACTTGATCATTGTATAACTGAAACCCAAGCACAAAAATTTGTGAGTCTATAAGTATACTTCATGGTGTTTCACTAATAAAAAAAATGATAAATAAAAAAATAATAAAATAAAATAAAAATTACAGAAATTACTCTCTTACTGAAAGTCATCAATATCAAAATAAGACTTCTCAGGAACATGGGGATGGAAGTAGTAAAGCAATTAAATTGACATTCTTCTCATTAAATTCTCATGATTACATTTTCAAGATTAAACACTTTTGTGTGAAGGCATGGTGTTTTATTTGGCTAATAAAACCTGTTTTGTCATGGATTGGAAAAATATTGAATTCTTTACAAGGAGAAGTCAAAGCATAAGTTCTCATAAAGATTATTAAGGTAAACATATTACTATACACCAGTTTGGTTGCTTATTTTTCCAAGTCGACTAATTGAAAGACAGTGGTTAATATGTATATGTTCTATTCAGGTGCTATCAGTGAATAACAGTTGAAGGACTTTGACCCAATCATTCAGCCTACTCTCAACTGTTTTTAAGCCGGCAGTTTAAAGAGGGCTTGCTTTTTGGGAAAAGGAGAAGAAATTCACTAGTCAGGGGATAAGAGGGTCTTGAGGCAGTTTAAGCTGGTATCAGTGGCTAATGCATCCTGGGAAGCAATGGTCTTTTCTTTGTAAAACTTTGAGATGACTTGGTTAAACAATAACTTGTCTACCCAACTCTTGATAAATATCAAGAATCTTTCTACAAGGCCTGGAGCTTATGCTTCTATTTCCTATTCATAATTGGATCTTGTTTACCATTAAACATACAGTGTTTGAGAACATCGTTTAGGATTGACAGACAGGGCAAAAGTCAAATGAAAATGAAAGGTTTTAAGACAAATATATATATATATATCCATATATAGAGACACATATATGCCTATATATGATTTTTCTAAAGAATATATTTATATACATTACAAAATAACTGAGTAATAAATTCTTGCTTGGATGCATTTTTGGATGCATTGTTTGCAAGGAAAAGTGTCGTAGTCTTTCAAAACTGTTTTACAAAAAATTTTACATAAGATTGACAAAAGTGACATGTAGCACATTTTTCAAAGAATTCACAATAATTCTGATGGCAGTTTCCAGGAATCCATTTATTTTAGAAAGACAACAGCAGATTCTTCAGACTGACACTGACTGCTAAAGAGTAACTAAAGTAGTAAGTGAATTTTAAAGACAGAGACATTCAGAGACCGTCAAAGAGGCTATCTCTGCACATATTAGCACATAACAGGCCCAGAAATCAGGAGTTGACTGGAAGCTACACAACTGAATTTGGATCCGAAGAGTATGAAATAAAATGAAAAGGTAAAAATATTTCATTTTCATAAGAGGCTTTGTATGCATACACTCACATACATGTTTAAATCTCACACCCATGGGGCTCTAGAAATAATAGAGAGAGGAGTGTCCTCGTCTGCACACAAACTATCCATTAGATCCCTCGCTGCCCTTAGGATCCACCATGTCCAGCCTTGATGGAAGAGCCAGGAGTAAGACCTGAGTGCAGCTGAGAGTGACCCCAAAATCGAAGTTACTAAAGAAATAAGTTTACATACATAAAAATGGAACTAGTTACTGAAAAAAATTCAGTTAACTACTTAACTAACGAAACTAATTCCCATGTAGTCTAATGTTTGTATGCTTACCAATATTCATAAAAACTTCCTTTTTCTTCAGAGCATTACTATTTTTTCATTTGACACTCATTTTTAATAGCTTCCAACCGTATAGGCAATCAGTTGCCAATTAGGGTGATTATATTCCTTTGCTGTGGACAACTGACTGTTTTGCAGGAGCAGAGCAGTAGTACAGTGAGTAGGGCATTTGCTTTACATGTGACTGACCAGGGTTCTATTCCTAGCATCCCTTATCATTCTCAGGGAATGACTGTACATCATTCCCATCATGTACAGTCCTTGGACATAAAGTCAGGGTTAATCTCCACTGGGTGTGGCCCCAAAATAACAGCAACAAAAATAAATAAAAAATAGTGTCTTAGTTTTGTTTGTTACACTGTACATGGATACTAAACTGGAAGTATCTTGAGCATTCTCTAAATGCACTGTATGATGTCCCAAAAATAAAAAAAACCCAACTTCAAATTTAAATATTCTGAGGTTTTGAATTCTGCCTGCAGATGATAAAGAGTGAATAAAGTAGCAATAATTTTCCTTGAGCTCCCCATGGGATGAATTGCCTTACCAAGGAACAAATTTAAGAAGGTAAGAGTATATTTGGCACTTGAAAAAAGTTCTTAATAGTAATGATAATAACGATCCAAATCAATTCAATTGAGTTTATTTTAAGCCATGGCTTATTTTTCAGATATTGAAAATAATTCACTGGAAAAGAGCTTTTGTGACATAATGTAATTGTTGGGGGACAAAATAGTATTAAGTACAATGGTATTAATCAATAAAATACAGAAAAAATAAAATAAACACAAATAAATAAAAATAAGATTTTATTCATCTTTGTGGATCAAAAATTATCTTCCCGGTGCTGGTGTTTGCATTGTGCCAGCTGGAATTTTCAGACAAATTGCTGTGTCTTTTTCAGATTAAACTAATGCTCCTGACTGAATGAATACAGTTTATTGCCAGAGCATATGAAGTAAAATACTTAAACTTAGGAAATCAGACAGATGGCTTGGCAAATTAATCCATAAGCAGAATTCCATAAGGTTAGTCAATGACAATGATGGAAGACTATGGTTGTTGATCAGGATGATTATAGGAGACGTGAAGGTGAAAAAGATTAACATAAAAGACTAAGGAAGTCATAGCTTAATTTATAGCATAAAAATACTTTATACTTTTAATATAAATGTTTTATGTTTTAAGTGCTAAAAATAATTTTATTATTTATAAACTAGAGGGAAAGTCAAGATATTTTTAAACTTCGTGACAACTTTCTTGTCATTGCTCCAAGTACCTAACCAGGATTTAAAACATTTAAAACAAAGAATTATTGTCAGAACCAAAATTAATTACGATTCTCATTAGAATTATTAGTATAAATATATGTGGTGATCTATATGAGTTTAAA
The DNA here is from genome assembly GCF_029834395.1 of Sorex fumeus. Taxonomy (NCBI): domain Eukaryota; kingdom Metazoa; phylum Chordata; class Mammalia; order Eulipotyphla; family Soricidae; genus Sorex; species Sorex fumeus. The sequence continues at coordinate 17,322,668 of NW_026606064.1, forward strand.
TTACAGCAGGTGATTTGTGGATTTCATATTTTGGAAATTCAATAAGTGATTATATGTGTGATTATTGCTAGTAATATAGATTGGTTAATGCACTATGGAAACAGAGATTCCTTGAATAAAAATAGAAGTGTTGGGGGTCAGAGTGACTCTACAGCAAGTAAGGTGCTTGCCGTGCACATGACTGACCTGGGTTCTATCCTCAGATTCTCAGATATTAGCCCAATCCTTACCAGATATGATTTCAGATTACAGAGGTAAATTCTGAACACTATAGAATGTGTCCACAAAACAAACAAAAATAGAAATATCATATTAACATTCAAGCTCGATTAAAAGATTTAAAAAAACATAATTTATTCTTATTAAATAGCACATATAAGTGAAATGATCCTGTGTTTGTCCTCCTTCTTATAGCTTCATTTGGCATCATGTCTTCCAGTTTCATTCAATGGTCCTACAAATTGCAAGATTTCATCATTCCTTACAGCTGTGTAGTATTCCATTGTGTATATGGAGAGTATAGAGGAAGGGGAGAAGAAGCAAATTAGAATCAACAGGGGCCAAATCAGGGGAATCACGTACAAAGGTGGTGTTAGGAATGATAGAACCAAATATCCAAACTACAGAGTGAACAATACTGAAATCAAGGGAATCAAACATTAATGACCAAACTTAGAAAGGTGCCTGTCAAGAGGACAGGTGGTGGAGGAGGAGGGAGGAGAAATACAAGAGCGAACCTGGGAACACTTGAAGAGAGGTTGATACCGGCTGTGGGATCAGTCCTACAAAATAGTATGTTCTAAAACTCAACAATAAATAACTTTGTAAACCACAGCGCTTTAATAAAAAAATATTGGGGACAATAACATGATTCAAAGATATCTGTGCACCACCATATTTATTATATCATTTTTATAACTAAGAATGTAAAATAAGTCCCACTATGACATAAGTGTGTAAAGAATATGTAGTATATTTCACCAGTGGAATAATATTCAACTACAAATGTGATGAAATCTGCTTCATAGAGGTTAAATACTGGAGGTATTAAACTTAGTCATGTAAGTCTATGACTATATAAGTGTGTGATTCCACTTAGATGTGGAATCATGGACACATGATGCAATAGTGCAGAAAACCCAAACAGACCAATCACAAAGATACTGATATGATATTTTAAATTCCCCTCAAGAATAGAACTCCAGGTTTTTATGTTTTCACTGGTGAGTTCTACTATACCTAAGTTTTTCCAAAACGTTGAAGATGGGCTGGAGTGATAGCACAGCGGGTACGGCATTTGACTTGCACATGGCCAACCCAGGTTCGATTCTCAACATCCCATATGGTCCCCTGAGCACCTTCTGGAGTAATTCCTGAGTGCAGAGCCAGGAGTAACCCCTGTTCATTGTCAGGTGTGACCCAAAATAGCAAAAAAAAAAAAATTGAAGAAACAGGAATCCTTCCTAACACTTTCTCTGAAGCTAATATTAGCTAATACCCGAAGCAGATAGAGACACTACTAGAAAAAGAAAACTGGAGACAAGCAAAGTATAAATAGCAACATATTTTTCTTGAAAAAAAGTCAGTGTTAGATTTATTTGAAAATAAAGTTATGAATTTCTAATTTTACACCAATTTTTAATTTGTCAGTACTCTGATATCTAAACATTGCAGCACTCAAAATTTTTTTGTTTGATCTGATTTATGTTGTCTACTCTTGTAAATAGTTTAATGTGGATTAAATAGTTTTGTAAATAGTTTAATGTGGATTTTTCTCATCATATTTCTTCACCATGATACAAATATGAATGATATGCATATTTTCAACTAAATGGATATCACAAAAGTAACATTGTTTGAAGAAACACTTTTCTATCAGAAATATTCTTGTAATGTACAGGAAGAATTTCTTGGTGATAATGTGGATAGACCTAAGGAATGTGAATAATATAATCTGTGTTTCTCATTGAAATTTAACTTACAGCTTAGCAAATTGTTTTGGGGGTCCTAGAAAATTTTGGGGGTATTAACCAGAAAAAAAATACATTTTTAAAACAAATGCCTGAAAACTTCACTTAGCTTGGCGACAGAAATACTTAAGGATGACTCTATTTTGAATGTACTTTCTTTGTTAGCAATATCGAGATGCTGTTAGAAAACTGCACTAAATAAACTATTAAAAACAACAACAACAACAACAAATGATGGCAATGCAGATAAATTAGACCCTTGGGTTGAACGAAATTAGACATTGTTTACATCATTGCTAAAAAAAAAGACACTTAGAAACCTATTCCTTTTAAATGTTAGTTTGATGGCAATGTTTACCTCATTAAACAAATGTTTAGTGTTTTCTGATAAGTAGCTCACTCATAAACACATAAATTTTGTGTACATAATTGTCACAGAGCTATGCATTCCACTTGTGAAATGATAACATGACAGAAAATTTAAGACTTAATGAAGGTTACATTTCCTAATGTTAACTAAATTAGCTTTAACCTTGACTTTATAAAGTCTATGCAACTTTATGACAAGGATATCACTGCAGATAAAAAGAAGCCATTTTCTATGTGTCTTTCATCATACTTCAAACTACTTAACATCTTAAAGATGGCCTTGAGGGTCTTATATAAATGGAAGAAGAAATACACAGGTATACCTATAATTACTTTCCTATCTCACAAATTGTCTTCCAAAATCTAATATGATAAAGCCCTTAAGGTTTGGGAAAATATGCTGAATACATGTTCCAAAATTTAAAAGATTTTGGATTTGATTTTGTTTTCTAATTTTTTTTATGAAAATGGATATGTAACCCCAGGTAATAAATCATATACTATAAAAATGGTAATATGAGCAGAAGATGAAAATAAAAAAGCTTGAGAATTCAGGGTCAAGTCAAAAAAAAACTATCTTTAAATTTTAAAAGCTGAAATGAGAAGAAAAAAGACATGTTTTTATATTAATAAGAAATAATTTTTCAACTCTAAAATGATAAATGTCACTGTATTAGGTATTTTCAAAATAATTGTGTCCTAAACAACTAAACAACCTTAAATTGTGGTCACCTCAAGTGCTTAACCATATTTATACTATACCTGAGACTAGATTGTGAAGTATGTGCTTTGAGTTGAGTACAAACTTTTATATGCCTCTTAATGAATAAATAAGGTTGAGTGGTGAAGCTCATGACCAATGTAGTATGACAAAGTCAATAGGGTGATGGTTTTTCTATCAATATTGATTACTGACTACATAAGTAAACCAAAGGAAGCTCCTGAGAGACAGCAAAATGCCATCAACAATATTTACTCCAGTTATTTATACCTTCTTCAATATTTCTTGTCTATGTTTTATGTTTTCTATCCATCTGAAACACTTGCTTATGTTTCTGCTTAGTACTGGGAAAAGACTATAAGCTTTGTTTTAACATATATAAAGCATTTAAGCATCGATCAGTGGCTAGTGCATGTTGTCATCCAATTATCACAAAAACACTAGCAGAATAATACAGAGCAGAGCTAAATTCAAACTTGAAGCATTTTAATTTCATTGATGTTGTTTGTCTCTTGACTCTGCTATACGTACTTGAACTCAGTTCTGTCTGTGGACTGAGTACATGACTAAATGGATGGATTCCATTTAATGAATTTTTTTCTTCATTAGATAAAATCAACTTAGTTTGTAAGTGTGTTGGCAGAAATCTTATTTTGGACATTGTTCTGAAGTACGCTCTTATTCAAATTCCCTTTGGGTCAATACTTTTTTGGCTGTGAAGAGGTATGCACTTTCTGTGACCCAGTATAAGGACATGTTTCAAGGAAATTATGGTTACATTCTGGCACCTATGACTCTAACAAAGTTTCCATTTTATGTTAAAGTTGATAATGCACATATGCAATTAGGTTCCATTATCCATATAAAAGATTCTTAAAAGCTTTCAATAAAATAACCAAGTTCAACTTTATAGCTTCAAGTCAATTTAATCAGAGTTATGTGTTTGCAGTTTTGTTAAAGGAAAAATTACTTATATTCTAGAATGATAGCATCAGACAACTAAAACGGGATTATTTATAATAAAGTCAGAAACAATTATCTTCATAAAATGAAGACAGAGCATATTTTAAACTGACAGGGGAGCTGCTTTCCTCTGGTGAAGTAGCTATACTCACGGAAAAAGCACAGTGCCACTTGAATAATGATTTAAGTGAATTGGAAAGCACGATACTTGATACTATTTTGAGATATTATTCAAAAGTCCATATTAAAAAATCAATATATGTGAACATTCTCATCTTTCTAAATTTTTCTTTGTTAAAAATATCTATTGGTAAGTTTGTTGTTGACACTTGCTCTACTTCCTCTAAATGTCATTACCTGTTTTCTAAAGCAATATTTAATATTCAATACAATATTCTTATAGAGATAGTGAAGCAGGGAGATTGAAGCCTTTCTTTTTTTTTTTTATTAGTGAAACACCATGAGGTACAGTTTTAGATTTACAAATTTTTGTGCTTGGATTTCGATAATACCATGATCAAATACCCATCCCTCCACCAGTGCCCATTTTCCACCACCATAGATAATATCCCTCACCCCCCATCTCCCCCTGCCACTGTGGCAGGGCATTCCCTTTTGTTCTCTCTCTCCTTTTCGGTGCCGTGGTCAGCAAAGAAGCATTGAGTGGCAAACATGTTCAGTCCAGTCTACTTTCAACCTACATCTCCCCTCCTGAGAGGATCCTCCAAAAACCCTCCATTTGGTGCTCCCTTCTCTATCTGAACTGTCCTTTCCCCTAGGATACCCGGCTGACCTCTAAGCTATGGAGTAATCCTCCTGGTGTTGATCTCAGCTATTCTTGGGTATTAATTTCATATTTTGTTATTTTACATCCCCCAGATGAATGCAATCTTTCTATGTCTATCCCTCTCTTCCTGACTCATTTTGCTTAGCATGATACTTTCCATATTGTACCACTTGTATGTAAAATTCATGACTTCATCTTTTCTAAGAGCTACATAGTACTCCATTGTTTAGATGTACCAAAGTTTCTTTAACCAGTCATCTGTTCTTGGGCACTCAAGTTTCTTCCAGTTTCTGGCTACTGTAAAGAGTGCTGCAATGAACAAACAAGTGCAGATGTCACTTCGACTACACATTTTTGCCTCTCTGGGATGTATTCCCAAGAGTGGTATCGCTGGGTCAGATGGAAGCTCAATTTCTAATTTTTTGAGGAACGTCCATACTGTTTATCAAAAGGGCTGAACCAGTCGGCATTCCCACCAACAGTGAAGGAGTGTCCCTTTCTCGCCACATCCGCGCCAGCATCGGTTGCTTTTGTTCTTTTGAATGTGGGCCAGTCTCTGAGGTGTGAGATGGTATCTCATTGTGGTTTTGATCTGCATCTCCCTGGTGATTAATGCTGTAGAGCATTTTCTCATGTGCTTTTTTTGCCATTCGGATTTCTTTTTTGAGAAAGTTTCTGTTCATTTTATTGCCCCATTTTTTGATGGGGTTAGATGTTTTCTTCTTGTGGAGTTCAACCAGTATTTTGTATATCCTGGATATCAACCCCTTGTCAGATGTGTATTTGGCGGATATCCTTTCCCATTCTGTAGACTGTCTTTGTATTTTGGTCACTGTTTCTTTGGAGGTGCAGAAGCTTCTTAGTTTAAGACAGTCCCATTTATCTATCTCTGTTTTCACTTGTTCGGCCAGTGGCGTGGCATCTTTGAAGATACCATTAGCCTCATTGTCATGGAGGGTTTTGCCAACTTTGTCTTCATTGTACTTTATGGTTTCTGGTCTGATATTGAGGTCTTTAATCCATTTTAATCTTACCTTTGTACATAGTGTTAGGCAGAGTTCTGAGCCCATTTTTTTTGCATGTAGCCGTCCAGTGATGCCAGCACAATTTGATAAAGAGGCTTTCCTTACTCCACTTCACATTTCTTGCACCTTTATCAAAGATTAGATGATCATATGATTGAGGGGAGATGTCAGTGTATTCAACCCTGTTCCATTGGTCTGCAGTTCTGCCTTTGTTCCAGTACCATGCTGTTTTAATTATTACTGCTTTGTAGTACAGTTTGAAGTTTGGAAGGTTGATTCCTCCCATTTTCTTTTTCCCAAGAATTGCTTTAGCTATTCGTGGGGGCTTATTGTTCCATATAAATTTCAGGAGTGTTTGCTCCATTTCTTTGAAGAATGTCATGGGTATCCTTATAGGAATTGCATTGAATTTATACAATGCTTTGGGTAGTATTGCCATTTTGACAATGTTAATTCTCCCGACCTATGAGCAGGGGATATCTTTCCATTTCCTCATTCCTCTTTTATTTCCTGAAGTAGCGTTTTGTAGTTTTCTTTGTACAGGTCCTTTACTTCCTTAGTTAAGCTGATTCCTACGTACTTGATTTTCTGGGGCACAATTGTGAACGGGATTGATTTTTTCATGTAGCTTTCCTCTCTCTCACTGTTTGCGTATAGGAAAGCCATGGACTTTTGTGTATTGATTTTATAGCCTGCAACTTTACTATACGAGTCTATTGTTTCTAGGAGTTTTTGGTGGAGGTTATTGGGTTCTCTAAGTATAGTATCATATCATCTGCGAATAGTGAGAGATTGATTTCTTCCTTCCCTACCTGAATGCACTTAATATCTCTTTCTTGCCTAATTGCTATTGCAAGTACTTCCAGTACTATATTGAACAGCAGTGGAGAGAGTGGGCATCCTTGTCTCTTCCCTGATCTTAGAGGGAAGGCTCTCAGTTTTTCCCCATTGAGGATGATGCTTGCTGTAGGCTTGTGGTAAATGGCTTTAACTATGTTGAGGAAACTCCCCTCTATACCCATTTTGGCTAGGGTTTTCATCATGAATGGGTGCTGGATCTTGTCAAATGCTTTCTCTGCATCTATAGATATGATCATATGCTTTTTATCTTTCCTTTTGTTGATATGATGGATTATGCTGATTGATTTCCGATTGTTGAACCATCCTTGCATCCCTGGGATGAATCCTACTTGGTCATGATGTATGATCTTTTTGATGAGTATTTGGATTCTTTTTGCTAGTAGTTTGTTGAGGATCTTTGCATCTGTGTTCATCAGGGATATTGGCCTGTAGTTTTCTTTCTTTGTGTTATCTCTATCTGCTTTTGGTATCAGTGTGATATTTGCTTCGTAGAAACTGTTCGGAAGTGTTTTTGATATTTCAATTTCGTGGAAAAGCTTAAAGAGGATTGGGAGTAAGTCTTCTTTAAAGGTTTGGAAGAATTCACTAGTGAATCCATCCGGGACAGGGCTTTTGTGCTTGGGGAGACTTTTTATTACCATTTCAATTTCCTTGATGGTGATAGGTCTGTTCAGGTATTCCAGGTCTTCTTGGTTCAGCCTTGGGAGTCTGTAGAAGTCTAGAAATTTATCCATTTTTTCGAGGTTTTGATGTTCCATGGCATAAAGCTTCTCAAAGTATTCCCTGATGATCCTTTGAATTTCTGTAGTTTCTGTTGTAATGACCCCCTTTTCATTTCTGATTCGGTTTATTAGGGTTTTCTCTCTCCCTTTCTATGTGAGTTTTGCTAGGGGCTTATCGATCTTGTTAATTTTCTCAAAGAACCAGCTCTTGGTTTCATTGATCTTTTGGATTGTTTTTTGGGTTTCCATCTTGTTAATCTCTGCTCTGAGTTTTATTATTTCCTTCCTCCTGTTAGGGTTGTGCTCCTTTTGTTGGTCCTTCCCCAAGTTCTTAAGCTCTGAGGTTAGTTTATTTATGTGGGCTCGCTCCTCCTTTCTGAGGAATGCTTGTAGAGCTATAAACTTTCCTCTTAAGATCGCTTTTGCTGTATCCCATAAGTTTTGGTAACTCGTGTCCTCATTTTCATTAGTTTCTAGGAATCTTTTGATTTCCTCTTTAATTTCCTGTCTAAGCCACTCGTTGTTTAATAGCACACTGTTTAATTTGCAGGTGTTTGATTTAGTTTTCTGTTTGTGTGTGTGATTTACTTCTAATTGTAGCGCATTATGGTCTGAGAAGATTGTTGATATAATCTCTATCTTCTTAATTTTATGGAGGCATGTTTTGTGGCTCAGCATGTGATCTATCTTGGAGAATGTTCCATGTACACTTGAGAAGAATGTGTATTCAGCTTTTTGTGGATGAAGTATCCTGTATATATCTACTAAGTTACTTTCTTCCATTGTTTCCCTCAGATGAAGTATGTCCTTGCTAAGCTTGAGTCTGGTTGATCTATCAAGAGGTGACAAAGCGGTGTTGAAGTCTCCCACTAGTACTGTGCTGCTATTGATGTCTTTTTCCAAATCTATGAGTAGTTGTTTTAAGTACTTTGCTGGTCTCTCATTAGGTGCATATACATTTATTATTGTAAGTTCTTCCTGTTGTACAGATCCTTTGATCAATAGGAAATGGCCTTCACTGTCTCTTATGATCTTCTTCACTCTGTAATCGATGTGGTCTCATATTAGGATGGCTACCCCAGCTTTTTTCTGGGAGCTTTTTGCCTGTAGGATTGTTTTCCAGCCGTTGACTCTGAGTCTGTGTTTGCTTTGACTATTGAGATGTGTTTCTTGCAGGCAGCAGAATGTTGGGTTCAATTTTCTAATCCATCCTGCCACTCTATGTCTTTTAATTCGTGTGTTTAGCCCATTGACATTGAGAGAGATCATTGTTATGGGATTTTGTCCCATTGTTCTGTTGAAATTTGGTGTATTTGAGGGGCCTGTCTTGCCTTAAAGTAGCCCATTTAGTTGTACTTGTAACCATGGTTTTGAGTCTATGAAGTTCCTGAGCTGTTGTTTGTCTGTGAAACTGTGTGTTGTTCCTTCTATTATGAATGAGAGTCTTGCTGGGTAAAGTATTTTTGGTGAGGCATTTATTTCATTGAGTTTTTTTACTATGTCCCACCACTGTTTTCGGGCCCTGAGGGTTTCATCAGAAAAATCAGCTCTGAATTTTAAGGATGCTCCTATGTAAGAGATTTCTTTCTTCGATCTTGCTGCTTTCAGAATTTTGTCTCTGTCTAAAGTTTTGGTCATTTTGATCAGGATGTGTCTTGGGGTATTTTTATTCGAATTTCTTCTAGCTGGTACCCTTCGGGCCTCCTGGATGTGGTCACAAGTTTTCTTCAGCTCTGGAAACGTTGTAGCAATGATTTTTTTGACAGTTTCTTCTTCATCAAGGTTTTCTTCCTGTCCCTCTGGGACTCCAATAATTCTTATGTTACCCCCCTTGGCTTCGTCACGATCTTCTCTTGCCATCTCTTCTCGAACTGTGAGTCTCTTTTCCATTTTCTGCTCTTTTCTGGCAAGTCTCTGAACTTGATTTTCGAGCTCACTGATTCTGTTCTCAGCTGCTGTTACTCTGCTGCTGAGGCCTTCCACAGAGTTTTTCAATTCGGCTACCAGGTTTTTCAGGTCCGACATTTCCGATTGCATTTTCCTCATTTATGCCTTCAAATCCTCTTGTCTTCTATTGGCATTGATTTCCAATTGTTTATTTTAGTTCCCTAAGCATCCTAAGTAGCTCCCTTCTGAATTCCTTGTCAGGGAGGTTGTCTAACACTACAGTACTGTTGGTGTCATCTGAGCTAGATTCTTCAATAAGAAAGTTTGGTGGGCTTTTGCATTGCTTTACTATTGTGACCAATGTGGTTTGGTCCTTCACGGTCACTGTTACTCTTCTGGTTGAGTGAGGAGAGACTGCCAGGAGCCGTTCAGCTTTGTTGCTGCTAGATGGGCCTCTTCTACCTTTCTGAGTCTGACCTTCTTCTCAATCAGGCGTTATTTTTTGTTTCATAACTGACATTGAGTGAAACTTTTGGAGGAGGTGGTATTTAATACTGAGGTTGTATAGCTATTTTCAAACAGGACTTTTGTTGGAAATGGAGTAGGCAAGTGGGATGTTGTTGAATTGTAGTAGAAGAGGTGAGAAATTTTTCGTTGGTATTAGGTGACAAGTTGATGAAAAGGATGAAAGGATGAAAGTCCAAATTGCTTGGCGTGAGTGATATACCTGCCCGCCAGGAAGAAGGCCATGCCCACTTTTGGGAGGCCACATCCCCTTCTTAGAGGCCATGCCCCTAGACTGTCCCAGGCCACTCCCTCCCAGGATCCGGATGAGGGGGGGGTGCGATGGGCTGCTGGGCCAGTCCCACGGAGCTGGATGCACGGCGGGGCCTCCGCGCTGTCCCTTGGCGGGGATCAGTGGGCAGGCGCGCGGCTGGTGTCAGGGGCGGGACTCGGCTGGGCTCCTCCAACCCACCTGGATGTGGGGGCGGATGGGCTGCTGGGCCGGTCCCGTGGAGCTGGACCGAAGCCTTTCTTAATAGAAATTTCCTTTTTAAGTTTTGTAAGTTGATGTATTATTTTATAGGAGGCACTCTCAACAAACTCAATCCTGGGCTTGTCAGTTCTCTTTTTATTTGATGGTGATCAGGAAAAGTTTAAGTCACAGTTCTTCATAGACTACTTACAAGTATTTTCTATGAATATTTAAAGAGTTTGTCATTGGCCTAAAAGTTCTGTGTCCTTTCATGAGGAAGCTCAAAAGGCTATACCCAGCAGTACTCAGGAATAACATATGTCTAGGATAAAATTAAGAAGCTTGTGTATCCTTGACATGCACCCTACAACCGGAGGCATATCCTTAGTCCCTATTTTATTATTGTCTTTTAGCTCCATCCCTAGTGCACAGGCCAGGAGATACTCAGTTCAAGCCATGGGATCCTGGTGTGAACATTACTTCTTGGGAAGGAGGATGTTTGGTGTTGTAGATGAGACCCAACCTGTTTACCACTTGAGTCATATCCTAAGCCCTAGACTTTTATTTTTAAAATAAGCTGGGGGCCTTCTGCACACTGCTCTACCATTCCAGGTTAGATTGCCTCCAGCTGACATCAGCCAGAAAAGAAGGCAGGGCCACTCCCTTCCAGTTAGGTCCCAGTAGCCTCCTCACCTGACTTGCACCTCTTTAAGGCAAACTGCTTACAGTTCTGCTTCAGGTCATTTAGGAAGGCTTGACAGAGAAGAAAGAGAGAAATCTCCAGTCTAATCCTTCAGCATCTTCCAAAGAGATCTAACCACAAGAATTGACCTCCAGCTAGACAAGAACTTATTAGAAAACAAGTGTGGAAAACATATAGAGTCCCACCAGAGTCAAAGAACAAAACAATGTCAGTGAAGACATAAACAGCATCATTCAACTAAGTGTATACTCAGACAATGTTTTTAGTGACACCATGACAAGGGCATTAAACAAGCATAAAGAACCAATGGCACAGGTAGTCAGAGTAGCAAAAACAAGTATAAGAGTGAATACAAAAAACTAAAGTCCTATAATAAAGAGAAATAGAGTGCATAGCACTGTAGCACTGTCCTCCCGTTGTTCATCAATTTGCTTGAGCAGGCACAAGTAATGTCTCCATTGTGAGACTTGTTATTGTTTTTGGCATATTGGATATGTCACAGGTAGCTTGCCAGGCTTTGCCGTGTGGGCAAAATATTCTCTGTAGCTTGCCAGGTTCTTCGAGAAGAGCAGAGGAATCAAACCTGGGTCAGCTGTGTGCAAGGCAAATGCCCTACCCACTACGCTATAGATCTGACCCAGGAGATGCATAAGAAAGAAAATAGAAGATTTTTAATATCAGTAACACCAATTGAAAAAGAAAAAAAAACAAGGAACTCCCTGACTTCCTGTTGGGAGACAGTAGAAAGTGGGAAATTCTCTGCAAATAAATGACCAACATACCAGAGAACTATTGGATGAGTTCAAGGGGAACACCATAAGAATCATCGGAATTCATGAATAACAGAAAAGCAAGTTTGATGAAGGAAAAGTAGTTAAGAAATCATAAATAATAATTTCCCACAGTTGGAAAATATAAGCACCATTTTTCAAGGAACGACATGGTGCTTCATGAACAGGTAGCAGTTTAGGGGATGCACAGCCTTATAATCATTTTGCAAGAAGCGCACAACTAGCTCTTTTAAAGGACAGGAAAAAACTTCCCAATATGTGGCATTAAGTATGGCATTCAAAAATGGAGCATTTGTTTGCCTTCTACTAGATTTTTTGTTGTTATTTTTGTTGTTGTTTGGACCACACCTGGTGGCACTCAAGAGTTACTCTTGGCTCTGAACTCGGGAATGACTCCTAAAGACTTAGGGAAGAACCATGTGGGATGCCTGATATTGAACCTGGGTTAGTCTTGTGAAAGGCAAGCACTCTAATCATTATACTATCTCCCCAGCTGTGTCTTCTATTAGATTACAAAAAGGTTAAAACATAGAACTCAATCATCACAAATCGACTTTTATTCATTTGTTCGCTGATAATTCTATTTTTCTTTTATTTACGTTTTGTTGGTGGAAGTAATATGAAATACACTTATTATTTGACTGTCAACGAGGTAGGCTGAGGGTAGAGGTAACCTGCATATGTTCGTAAAGGGAAAGGGACATTACTGGTGGGATTGGTGTCAAAATAATGTAAGTCTGAAACGATTCTATTATGAGAAACTTTGTAAGCCACAATGTCTTAAAAAAATTAAAAATAAGCAACTAGAGCAATGAAAACAGTTCAGGATTAGGATGTGCATCTGTGTTACAGTGTGTGGCTCTGATTTAGACCCCTGGCAAAGCAATAAACAAGCAAAACTAAATTACAAACATAATTTTGCAAAAATTAGAAATATTTTGAATGGAAAAATAAGTAGTTTTCTTTTCTACTTTTTGTTAGCAATTTATAAAATTAGGTAGATTTAAAAAAATAATAAGTTGAATTGTTTTCATTGCTGGGACCAAATTCAGCTGTGCTCAGAGCTTACTCACAATCCTGAGCCAAGGGATGGTTCTTGATTAGGATTAACAGGAACTATATGCAATGCTAGGGATCAAACCCAAGTTGGACACATGCGATGCAAACACTACCCATTGTACTATGTGTCTGACCCTTGTTTTAAGTGGTGAAGGTCCTGTTCCCATTGATTTGAAAACAGTCAACTTAATTTTAAAATTAATTAAAATTAATTAAGCCTCAATTCATTTTAAAGCTCATAATGGTTAAGTTCTATCTATCTTTGGAGAGCATGCCTTTTTAAAAAACTTCTTGACAGTTTTACACTTTCTGTCTTTTGTATTTCAGAATAGTTATTATAAATTTTTCTTAATTGTGTCTTAAAACAAAGTCATATGCTAATTCAGATAATTTCACATAACCAAACATCAGTCCTCTCAACTAAAATGTAAATCTTACTCATACAATTGTTTGAACTTTAGAAAAACTTTATTTGTTCACCAGGTACATCTTCTCACTGTCTGTATGATATATATCTAGACTGGTACTATCAGCAGCTTAATTTCATTTTCAGTTCTTTTGTATTTCACAGGCAAAGCTTATGGCCAAGAATGAACTAGTTGATTCCTGTTACAGAAAAAAGCTTAAGAACCATGCAAGAAACATGTTAGAAAAACTTGGGACACAAAGTGACAATGCGTGAAATGTTCACAGTGACAAAGATGAAGGGTTTTGACATAAATGGCAGTCCATTTTTCACTTACCTCTGATGCCTCTGGCTTCAAATCAAAGGGGGCAAAAAAAATTATAGCATGGAAAATCAGTAGGAGGTTCAATACACTATGACTATCATTCAACAAAGGTACTGAAATAGAAAAAAATGAAATATTAAAAACTTAGCCCTTAATAGTGAAAAATAGTAGAAATACTAAACTTTCATGAAGTAATACATGAGTGATTTTTATTTAAACCTCTATTTTAATTTTTGTTGAATGCATGCTTTTATCATGCTTTTCTTTCTTCTAAGAATCTTCATATAATGTAAATACAGTGAGCAGTTCTGTATGCCTGGAAAAAAAAACTTACTCTTAGAGTTAATTTTTATAAATAGTACTGTAGGCAACGAAGAGAACCCTAGCAGTCTCCTTGCAATGACTATAAAATTTAGACTAGTTTCTTCCTAACTATTGATTCCTAACTCCCTTTATCTTAAATGATATATTTTTAAAGCTTATAATGGTTAAGTTTTATCTTATCCTTGGAGAATATGCATGCCTTTTTAAAAAGCTTCTTGACAGTTTTATGCTCTTTGTCTCCTTTTTCTGAACGACCTAAGAGCCATGGTTTGGTAATGTAATAATCAAGGAGGTTAAGGTGCCTATTTTTCAGTTTATTAAGAAAGTAGGAGGCTAATCTCAGTCAATACCAGTTATCAGGTACAAAAGGTACAATAATAGGGAAAAATGGAAGGAAGGATGGAAGGAAAGAAGGAATATCTTACTTTTTTTTTTTTTTTGCTTCTGAAGAGTTGAATTCAGACTGGCTTGAATATTTTGAATAAAATCTTTGTCTGTCAAACTTCATCCAGTACTATATTTTCTTTGAGACATTTATCTACATTTGCATATTCTTAAGAAACCACTCATCTTTCATACATTTTTCCTCCACAGGGAATAATAATTTATTCACTGTCACTGTCCTCCTGTTGTTCATTGATTTGCTCGAGCGGGCCCAGTAATGTCTCCATTGTGACAGTGGTTACTGTGTTTGGCATATTGAGTACATCACAGGTAGCTTGCCAGGCTTTGCCATAAATAATTTATTAGATCCATGTATATATATTTACAAGTAATAAAGAAAGATTTCTTGGGAGTGGGGGGAAGTGTATCTCATTTAGAAACCATGATCTACTCAAGTTTCGTCTTTCATTTCTCTTTGTTCGGCTTTTTGAATTTAAAGTCCAAAAATTAATCAAATTCTTTTAACAAAATATTAACTGAAATTTAAGACTAGTCAATTGTTTTACAATAGTTTTGTCAACCGTGAGAAGAAAAACTTTTTCATCACTTGATCACTTGATCACTTAACATCCTGTTACTCATCAAATTGCTCATGAGCCCACCAGTAACGTCTCCATTCATCCCTGCCATGTGCTCCACTACCTCCATTACCCAGCAGCCACCACACTCCAAGACATTTTCCGGATGCTCGGGCCAAGACTCACTCATGAGTGAAGCCCCACAGAACCAGGTAAGTAAAACTCTGTGACCTTGGACTCCAGGCTCAACAGACCTGGGAATAGAGATTCTCTGCCTGCTCCCACCAACCTCAGATGACCAAGGGATTAAAACCAGGAGCCCCACCGTACCCTGCCCTTTCTGCTTCCATCAACTGCTGGCGACCCAGGGATTCCACACAGAAGAACCACCTTGACAGTACCAGATAAATACTTCACTGGCAGACCTCCACTACCTCCACTACCCAGCTGCCGCCATGCTCCAGGATGTTTTCCATGCAACACATCATAAGACACTTAATACCCATCTTCCAGGATTGCTGCACCATATTTTATAGGATTCAAGTATGGTTTAATCCATGGAAACACCTGCAAGGGCGATTAGAGGCCGCCCTAAAAGCCTCTATCCCTCTTGGAGAGCCTGGCAAGCTACCAAGAATATCCCACCCACATGGCAGAGCCTGGTAAGCTATTCGTGGCATATGCCAAAACCAGTAAATACAATGGGTCTCATTCCCCTGACTCTGAAAGAGCCAACAATATGGCAGCGTTTTATTCACCACTTTGTAATTATTTGTTTCATTTTCATTACTCTTAAAAATGAATGTCCAAATACGAAAATTTTAATAGGACTTCATCTTTCTACTCATTGCAGTTCATATCAGAAGATCTAATGTAAGTTTTTTTTTATGTTTCCAAAAATTTAGCAGTGTGCTACCCCTAACTTATGCCATTTACATAACCTTATAAAGATACTGTATGCTTTGGGAAAAGGTAAAGTGGGTGATATTTTAAATTGCATGCAACTAAAATTGGACCTTATAGTTTAGAATTAAACCTTATCTTTGGGGTTGATAAAGAAAGCTATTACATTGTGTCAGCAATCATGAAATTACTGGTAAACTTTCTTAGTGAAGCAATGGAAGCTATATTAAAGGATGCAATACTAGAGAGGGTAAACAAGACCTGTAAACTAACACTTCCCATGTAGATACTTGATGGAGTGGTATTATCTGGAGTAAATATTTAATTTTAATGAAGCACATTTAATGTGACATTCATTCCAGAATATTAAGAAATGTGTTTATCCCAGTAAAGCCATCACAAGACAAACTTGTATAATCAACCTATTAGTCACAGGTATTTAAGCATGTTGAAAAGGAGTTGAATTGACAACATCCTGAAATAATTCTACCTTTAACATATTCCACTAATTTGTAAAAATCAAATGAAATATTTTATAGAGATCAGAGATATGAAGAGAAATTAAATATAATTTGATGTATAATTCTCGGGAAGAATGTGGAAGGGTGATTTCAGTAGAACAAATCAACATTTCTGGAACAACAGTCCAGAAGGTGCCAGTCACTAATGCCATTTACCTAGATTTAAAGAGGTCAAAATATATGAGAAACTACCTCTGTGAAGGTTCTAATCATTTGGAACTTCTAACTCAACCAGAAGAGAACCACAGAACATATAAATAAGACCAAGTGGAAAACAACTGAAACCTAGACTCTTCCTCTTATGGATTTATTTTTAAAAAATTCCATATAAGTATGGGAAGAAAACTAAGAATATGAAATAATGGCAACTATAGAATTATTTTCAATAGCTAAAAGACCTAAATTGCCTAAATGTTCAACAATTAGGGACTGATTATGTAAATAATTATTTAATTATAAAAAATACTAACCAGATCCAAAACTTATGTTTAAAAAAATAATGACACCAAAATACTAATAAATTTTAGAGATAAAACCATTATGAAAAATACAGTTAATGCTATTAGTATAAACACATAATATTATTTATAAGTACATCTAGAACTATGTTGGAATTTTTGCTAAAAGAAAAATATTATGGTATGAAGCTATGCCTCTTTTCTTGT
Organism: Sorex fumeus; assembly: GCF_029834395.1. Classification (NCBI taxonomy): domain Eukaryota; kingdom Metazoa; phylum Chordata; class Mammalia; order Eulipotyphla; family Soricidae; genus Sorex; species Sorex fumeus. Next base: position 17,339,608 of record NW_026606064.1, read on the forward strand.
ATTTCTCTTGTACTTTTAATATTCCTTGAATATATTATATCTTTATAAGTAAAAAAAAAACAAGCAACTGCTATGTTATAAGACTACAATATTGCTTTACCTGTAAACTAACCAGATAACCTGTTACAATCTTCTAGACACTGGCAGAAAATACATTACTTTGGGTCAGAGGTGAAAGACATCATTCCTCATGATGCAGAAGGCAGTATAAGTTTCACATTCACAGTGGTTCCCTTGCCACCCACAGTGGTGATGCAGAGAAAGTATGTAACAGTGTATAGATAATCTTTTTGTGTCATAGCCAAGAGAGCCAGAGCTTAATAAATCTGGATATTTTGGAACATCTAGCAAACCTGCCCAATCTCTGCCCTAAAGAGAAGCATTATCTTCATTATATCTTTCAGGGAACAAATCTGTCCTCCAGCCCAAGGGGGAGATTAGTATCTATATTTCCTGAGGTGTTTGCTATAAAAAACATCTCTGAAAAAGTAGTTTGGAACAAAATTGTCAATGCCTTTTACTAATCTCATGTGCAGAAATGAGAAGCCAATAGAAGTAATGTCTCCCATCACAAGACAAATTTCCAAACTCAGTGTCTACTATTTCTTTTCATTCTGAACTTATAGGCAAAGGGAACAGTGCCATTTAGTCATCATATTTTTGCTGTTGCTAGCATTGCTATCCCACTCATAGCCTGCAATTTAAGTTGTTCATGAGAGAATAGTAGCACTTGCTTCAAAAACTAAGAAACTATAATCTTCATTCCCTCTTGTAAGATTCCATTTCACTGCTAAACAAACATTGACATGTCTCTTAGTTCTCTTAGAAAGCTTGCTGCCTCCCTTATTCACCGTGTGATTCCCTGTGGTCAAGGATAAATTGATGCATCACAGTGCACTGACTACAAAGGGGAACCTCTCTACCCGCCATGAACTGTGATAAGAATGCTTTCAGTAGCCAGTGCATTTCAGTGAATCAGAATCCAAAGATGCAGCAACATGAAATAGACCATTAGACAAAATGAGATTCTCTGATGCTAGTTCACACATTACAACATCCCCTTCTGCTACCAATGAGAATCTCCAACCCCCAGTACAGTGTTAAATCTCAATTGTCTCTTAAATCTGGAAAGTTGGATTTTCCTTGCATGACTGGATTTGTGGTCTTAGTCTTTCATTTCCAGAAATAAATCAAAATGTAGATACCAGGAGTAAACAGACAAAAGTCATACTACCCACCAGAACCATAACTGAAAAAAAAACATGAGATCTAATGGTTTTGTCTTTAATTTTGCTTGTTTATTTACTACTGATAATAATTCTAACTTCATCAGTGAAATGAGAGGCTCTGGAACCTGAGTCCTGTGGGGCTTAAGCAGTGGATTGGCAAAAATTTCATCTCTAAGAGACATAGTTAGTCAGGAACAGTTAACATTTAGTAAAGGATATACTGGTTAGAGTGACACAGCATTTTTCAGAAAGAAATTACTCCAATACTGCTTTGGGAAGCATTTTATTGTCTTTTGGGGAAAGTCAGAATTTAGGAATAGCATATGTTAGAATATGTTAGGGATTTATCTTTGACCATTAGCTAAACAGATAACTTCTGCATGAAGATGTGCTTGGGACGTGGCATGTCCATTAACTGAATAGGGGACTTGTACTAAGTTAAGTTTAGTCCTTCTCAGAACAAGTGCTCTAAGAAGGGGCTCAGAATAACCAACAGTTTCATCTTTGTGTGAGTTGGGGATCTTTCACAGGATTTGAATCAAGCCAATTGAATAAACTAGATACTTGATCACCAAAACCAGGATTCTACTAGAAATAAGATCTGTATAAGTATCTCAGCATCTTAGAGAATTTGCTAGGGAAATGCTTTCTTAATGTTCACACAAATCAAATCATACATTGTGTGCTTTTTATTTATTTATTTCTGTTTTTAGGTCAGACCTGGTAACTAAGGAATTACTCTTGCCTCTCCACTCAGGAACTACTCCTGGCAGTGTTCCAGGGATGATGTGGGATGTTGGGGATTGCCATGAGTAAGGCAAGTGCCCTACCCTCTGTACTTGTCTCTCAGGCCCCACATTGTGCATTTTGTCCTAAGATCCTCCCCAGCTGGGGAGTTTCTTTCTCTTTTACATTTCATAAATTTTCTATCTTTCTAAACTTAAGACTTTCTAAACTAAGACTGTTTGCAATTATAATAACCTGGAAAAGGAAAAAAAAACTTTCTATACTTCCTAAAATGTTCCATAAATAAAACATAAAAATTATGAAAAAAACCACAATAAATACTCTAAAGTGCTTATTGGACTAAAGAATTCATGAAAAGCAAGTAACAATTTAATATTGTACAACTTTCAAAATTCATAAATATTGATTATCCTATGATTATGAACATTCTTCTCCATGCCTTTTATTAAATCTTCTATGAAACATATCACTCTAAATTCAGTTAATAATTGTTGATGTACAAAGTTTCCCTTTTCTCCAATCTACTGACATGTCAAAGGTTAAATAAATGAAGTAAAATATATCAACACAACACAATAGTAATTAGGAAATAGAAGTTAAAAAGTTCCCAGTCATGATATTGACATTTCTAAAACATAGGTATTACAGAGCAAGTATAAAATATTATACTTTTAAGCTTAATTATAAAAGTATCTAAGGAAAAATTTATTACCAAATTTTAAAAATAATATATATTAAATAAAATTTTAACAATAAGAAATGGTTTAATATAATATGAACAGTTTAATGACAAAAAGAAAACATATAGTTTATCCAAAATTTAATTCATTTAATTAATCAATCTTCAGATATTGACTTAGTGGCTACAATTTATATGCCATCAAACTTAAACACTAATTGCAGGCTGTTTAGGCAAATATGTGTAATTTTTAATGCTTTTAATTCTCTTGTGTAAATATGTTGTTAAATTATTATCTACTTCATATGATTGAGGTTAGAACAAATTGTCAACTCAAGTATAAATATTAGGACAGCAACTAAACCATGTATAATTCAGTACTTTAAATATGCATGTATATTTCTTTATGCACATGAGATTACACACAAAATATATATGTGTATACACACACACACACATATATATATATATATATATATATATACACACAAAACTACCTTTGCCTCTAAGAGGCTTTCTAGCTTTCCACAGACTGACAAAGGAACAATTCTTAAAGCACTAAAATCAGTCTTGTGAAACCATAAGAACATTCAGTGGAGTTAAATTAGGCTTTTGGAGAGAGATTCCTCTCTAACCTGTACTTCACGCCAGGTACTTGTACTTGATTATTTGAGAACTGCCCCTTTTTTATGAACGCTCCTGTCCCATGCCAAAGCCACAATATTTATGAATTTCCTAGGAGAAAAAAAAAACCTTTACTAACATTATTTGTTTTCACAGTCTTTTTTGCAAGACCTGTAGTGTCTTCTGATGAATTCAGAGGTAATCATATGTATGACTTAGAAGCACTTCTAAAGGAGGCAGTGGATAACCACAGGAGCCAAGTTCACCTTGGAAATGGACTCCGAAGAGTTATAACTCAGCAGCACAAAGAAAATAACCCCAGGCCATCATTGCTGGCTGGCCCCAAACTGTGTGATACACATACAAGATGCAGTGCCACACAGTGAGAACCAAGGCTTTTAGAAGTGTGAGAAATGCTGATAAAAGAGAGCTGTTGGCACTGGGGAAAGGATACACTTTCAAAGTAGGTAAAAGCAACCAGTGCAAATTATACCTTAGAGGATGTAGAGTTCAAACGCAGTCTTAACCCGAACTGCAAGTGAGGAGAAATAGAATTTTGGAGGCTATTTTTTCCTCATATATTCATTTATTTTCTTTTTGCTAATGTTAAAAACAAAAAAGAATTAAAAAAATAGCCTGTTTATTATTTCTAAAGTTCAGAAAGTCAAAATTCAACATTCTCTTCTTTTCAGGACTGAAAACTGGTTGAAAATTTATGAGAATATCATGTGGTATATTTTCTAAATTATCACTCACTTTGGAATTAAGGAACTAAGAAATTTGCAATGGGATATATGATACTATTATGGCACATTCAATGCACTAACTTTAGTAAATCTCATAGTTATGTTGACACTTTATATAAAACCTGTCATTAATATTTGCACAAGAATCCCATAAAGGGGCACCCAATAAATTGGGCTGTGGTGGATAACAACATTTACAACTGTAGACTGTATCATGTTTGTTGTAACCACTCAATAGACATTGTACTGCCAACATAACTGTAAACAATATGTAAAACAGTAGGTCAAGCTGTGCCCCAATAAAACACTTTTTTTAAACAAAGCTTAAGTAGTGTTCCATATTTGACTGAGCTGTACTTTATTAACCCTAGTCTATGTTTATAACTATGGTTACAAATGAGATTGAATTATAAATGAAGAAATGGTTAATTTTCTGAATTATAGTTACTTTCTTATATTCCATTTGTAATCCCTTGTAGGATAACATTGCTTTGTCCTTTCTCCCTTGCCACAAGGTGCTTAGGTTTATTGAGTCACACCCATCAAAGTGCTCCTGAGTCACTCTCATTCTTTTGTTTATCTGTAACCACTTTTTCATGCTTTCTTCCCCAAACTGTTAATCAGCTTGTTCCCCCAAATCAGTTTCTGTTAATTTGTAAGGTCAGATCTTTCTAGGACACTGAACTTGTAGTATAAGTTAGCATTGCCTTTCTCCTCTCCTTATGTCTTTTGAATAGTTTGTTTTAAAGCAATGTCCTTTTGCATAGACACAAGAAAACAATTCATATTATGCTTTTGTAACGTGGGATTTAATTGGCTTCGAATATTATTCATTCACGGGCATCTGCTTTCTCAATTTAAGCCTCAGTTGCCCTCACTTCCTTGTGCCCCCAAAAGCAGGGTTCCGACAAGGGACTGGATAGAACCAGGGCAAGCAGTAAGCTATGTGATACCCTGGCATCAAGATGGGCCTGGTCAAAGCGCCACAATTCTTAACTATAAGTTAAGAGCTTTATCATGACAAATGCTGTCATGATCCAAAAGTAACAACGAGACTAGGACCCTGCTAGGGATAGGAAAGACTATTCTGGCCTGAGCACTGAAGTCTGAGATCAAGATAACCCCAGGAGAGCAATTCTATAAGCTTAATGCATCTCTTACTGTGTCCACACAAAATGATTAATATTATGAATGCTTATATGTTTGTTGGACAAAGAGAGGAGAAACACCCATGGGATTCCACCCTTGGGTGGGTCACCCTTGCTGAAAGAGAATCTGTGCTAGAGGCAGCATCCCTGAGAGAAAGAACTTTATCCCTATTGATTGTGACCCCATCTATGCGTAATCCCAGCCCCTTGTGGCGTGGGGATTTAATTAGACTATTAAGAGTGGGCTGAGGAATGAAGATCCAGAGCCAGAGCCAGGAAAGAGGAGTTCCGGATTGGGGCCCAGGAGACGAATGAGAGAGAGAGAGACAGGAGCGAATGGGGATGAGAATGGAATAAACTGTATCTGATCAATCAACCAGCTTGGCTCTTGTCTCCTATGCCATCTGTCCCATGGCCCGGGCTGACCAGGCTGGGGAAATGGCCTAGGCTCCCCAGAACCTGGATGGCCAGGGGAAGAGCTGTCGACTGCCTGTCCGCCCTCAGAGATTTTATGTTTTTTTAATTTATGCTCTTTGATTACAATTCTGATAAAGATAGGGTTTCATACATATATGCAATATTTCATTACCAACCCTGAGGCAAAGCAGCCCGTCCTCAACCTAGCTGTAATGTCAGTCCTACAGACCATTTTCTTACAGCTGAATAGTATTTCTTGATATATATTTGCCACAGCTTCTTATCTGTTGTTAGGCCCTTGGATTGTTTTCAGGTTTTCATACATTCCATTTATTCTCCTACAAGTCTAGTCACAAGAAGCTCTCAGTATCATCTTTTCATTGTCTGCATTCTATGACAATATTAATTCTTTCAGAAATTCCTGAATTCTAATATCTTTTTTGGTAGTGGCTTTGTGGGAGTGCATTTTGGACCACAGCAGTCTATGCCTGGGACTTAGTCCAGGCTCTGTGCTTAGTGATCACTCTTGGTGGTGCTTTGGGGAACCATATGCACTGCTAAGAACCTAGCCTGGATCGATGGTGTACAAGGGGAGCACTTACTTTCTGTGTTTTCTCTCCCACTTGTCTCTCTCTATATATTTTTTAATCTGAGTGGAATAACACTACATGGTACAATTAGAAACTCTGGGCTGTTTCATTGCCACAACACATTATTGAATCATTTGAAGTCAATAAGAGAAAATTTATTGACATCATAAATTATCTTGTTATTATGTCTCTACAGGTATATCAAGACACACCTTTGAACATTATTTTTGCTTGTCTTTCAATATTTTTTGTCAAATAATTAGCTAGTTTACTTCAGTCTGAAGAGCTATATTATTATTCTTTTAGGTATTTTAATACTTACATTGATTGTACCTTTCTAATTTGTTCATACTTATTAATGTGTATATTGTAGAACAATGTAGTTCCCAGAATATTTTCACATTCCATGCATACCTATCATACATAAATATGCTTTATGTTTTTATGTATATAATTTTGCCTTTGCAATAAAGCCTTTGGACAATAGTAAGCATACGTAAATTATTGGATGAAACCTTTAATCCCATATTTCTTTTCACACCTTTTAAATTTATCTTTTTAAAAACTTACATCAGGAGCATTTAAAAGATTTATATATGTGTGTGTGTGTTTTAAACATTTTAAAATCTAATATGGCTGAGAGTATGTCTCACATTTAAAAGAAAATGTTTGGTTTGAAAATTATAGGCTACGATTACTGTTTAACTATATGTTAAGCAACGGATATAATGCATTTATTTATTTGAGGAGAATGGTTGGAGATTGAGGTTGGGTAGTACCTGACAATGTTTAGAGCATAGTCCTGGCTCTCTACTTAGAGAAAATTGTTGACAGTACTTGGGGAAACATATGTGATACCAGGGATTTACCAGGGTCAGTCTCATGCAAGGCAAGTGCCTTGACTCCTACACTTTGGCCCAATCTCAAATTTGTGATAAACTACTTAGAAATATCAAATGAAAGTTTATGTCTTGATAATTACAGCCTAAGTTGAATGTCCTGCATGGGCTCAGGGATTGTGAACAAGAGTGGAAAAATGTTTGTGCTTTGCTTCTGGCATATCCTTGATTTTAGAAGAGTGCCTAACACTTATTGAGTGCTTCAAAAGTACTTGTAATTTTAATTCAAGTAAAAAAGAAAAGAAAATAAAGAAAAAAATAGAAAAAATTTGTAGAGACATGAGGACTCCTGAGGGCCTTACTATATTCAGAATTTATAGGTGGTTTAATGCATCAGCATATCTGAGACAAATGACTGTGCGACTTACTATAATTTAGAATACTATTAGTTTGTGTCTTTAAGTGAGTGTGAAAAGATACCTAGGCAATAAGTATGGTACTGTTTTTCTTAAGTATGTTAGTAAACTTCCTAAAATTCTTAATGAGTAGTAATTGTAAAGGTCCTCCCGTTGTTCATCAATTTGCTCGAGCGGGCCCAGTAATATCTCCATTGGAGATTTTGTTGTTACTGTGTTTGTCATATCGAATACATCACAGGTGGCTTGCCAGGCTCTGCCGTGTGGGCGAGATACTCTCGGTAGCTTGCCGGGCTCTCCGAGAGGGGCGGAGGAATCGAACTCGGGTTGGCCATGTTGGCTGTGTGCAAGGCAAACGCCCTACCACTGTGCTATCACTCCAGCCCGGTGCTATCGCTAATGAGTACTACAAGAAAAAAATTAGAAAATACAGGCAAAATGATGAATGTTACTTATTTTCAATGTCTCTATCTCTTTTCTCTTCCTCATTATTTCTGCTAACTGTTCTCTGTCAATAGCATCTTTGGTACAATTATCTGCTAGCATTTATTTGGAGGTTAAAAACTAATGAAGTATAATTAGTTGGTCACCCATCATTGCTGAATTAAAACACTTAACTTTTGTTTATAATTAGTTCATAATTAATTATTATTCTTAGAGAGCTAATAACTATATAACTTAAATAACATTGATGACTATAAAAATTTACTATCTTACAAAAATTACTACTTGGGAACTCAAATTAGAGCTTAAAAGTACCTATATATTTCAACAAACTTTTAAAGAAATATTTCCTTTTCACATCTTATTAATAAATCAACACCCTATCAATAAATCATCACCTAAGATACAGTAAGATACTCTCTAGCAGAAACTTTCCTTTCTTACATATCTGACCTTTAATCCCCAAATTGCATCTCTTTTGCTAAGGTGAATTTTCTGACATTTCATATATCATTATATTTTCATTTTGCTTAATCTTACCACTCTTGGTAATTTCTTCAGATCTTTTTAATTCATGCACATGTGGTTGCAACTAAAGGACCTAAAACACATCAGGGATCTAATTTTTTTCTGACTATATTATGTCACCTCTTGAATCGGTATATTTTACATTTCCATGTTTTTCCCTGATTAGATTGACACCTCACATGCTAAATTGCCTTTGCTCTTGAATATATTTTCTTGATTATAGCCTCAAGTACTCCTCCCACAATAAGAGAGTATGCTTTGATTTTAGAAGCAAATATTCTCATAATTAATGAGAAATCTATGTTATCCTAACTTGGTGATGTCAAGAAATAGCCTTTAATTTAAAACTCTTTGCATTTCAGTACTACATAATTCAGTTTGATATTGTCAGTAACAAAGCTTCCCTATTCAACAGCATTTAATGTTTACTTTTTAAAAAGTTTCATTGTACTTATGTTAGTCTAGATAAATTATAACAACAAGTCATTTTAAAATGTGCCTCTAAATTAGATAAGCAGATTTTTAAAACATCAACTGTAGTACATCTGCATGAAACCTGATTACTATATTGAAATCATCTAGTATCACATCATGTTTACATCATAAATCATTGACTTAAATTAAAAAAGGTATGAAGAAGCAGTATCAATAGTGAATTATTAACTATTTCATTGAATAAACCAAAATAGGACTCTTCCCTTTACTTTGAAAAAGATGGTGTCTAAAAGGGGATGTGGACTGAAATGATAAAGTCAATTGATTAAGAAATGTTCTTGATCACCACAATTATTTTCTAGGACTTCCTTAACAAATTATCACATAATCCACTAAAAATGATCCAAAAATTTCCTTAGAGGAAAGAGAGTGAAGATTGTTGTGTTTCACCATGGAGACATTAAGCCCTTCTACAAGAGATCACTTATGAGTGAACATATTCCACACAATTCTCTTTCCTCCTGCACAGTTTTGGCGCCAAGTCATTCCTCAAGTTGAGTTCTCGACCCAGGTATGCATAGCCACTACATTCGGTGATATTTGTTCCATTGAGAGCAAATGGAACATCAGTTCATTTTTCATGAAAATTGCCTTGGTGAGATTCAGCTGCAGTCCAATCTCTTCACACTCATGATCAAAATTGGCCAGCATTTGTGCCACTTGGCTAATGCTTGGTGTTATTAGAATGATGTCATCGGCAAAGCAGAGGTGGTGTAGTTGCCAACCCTCTATCTTCACTCCCATTTTTTCCAATTCCAGTCATCGCATGACATTCTCAAGGGTGGCACTGAAGAGTTTTGATGAAATTGTATCATTGTGTATATATTATATAAATATATATACATACATGTATGTGTGTATATATCTATATCTATACCTATATCTAGATATAGGTATAGATATAGATGTAGATATAGATATAGATATAGATATAGATATAGATATAGATATAGATATACATATCAATACCTTTTATTGTCACTGTCACGGTCCTCCTGTTGTTCATCTATTTCCTGAAGCAGGCCTAGTAACATTGTGAAACATGTTGTTACTGTGTGTGGCATATTGAATATGTCACGGGCAGATGGCCAGGCTTTGCTGTGCAGGTGAGATACTCTCAGTAGCTTGCTGGGCTCTCTAAGAGGGGCTGAGGAATCGAAGGCAAAGGAATCGAACTAGGGTAGGATGGATGGGTTGCGTTCAAGTCAAATTCCCTACCAGCTGTGCTATCGCTCCAGCCCCAATACCTTTTACGCAGTCATTTATTACAGACATAAGTTGCTTTCAAACCAGTTATTATAGTTTTGTAAATGCCTTGGAGTGCATACATTATTTGAATGAGTATTTTTTGTATTCTTTGGATAAGTACTAAAAAGTAAGGTCCCCGGATTATATGTAATTTCAAACTTTCCTTGTGAAATCTTCCTATGGCTTTCTATAATGACTATATAATTTACATTCCCACAAACAAAATTCTCCCTTCACTCCATCTTTTAGCTTTGGCTAATGGCATTTCATAGGTAGCACTGCACTGTACTGTCCTCCCATTGTTCATCGATTTGCATGAGCGGGCCCAGTAACATCTCCATTGTGAGACTTGTTACTGTGTTTTGCATATCAAATAGACTTGTTATTGTGTTTTGCATATCGTATACATCACGGGTAGCTTGCCAGGCTTTCCTGTATGGTGAGATACTCTCGGTAGCTTGCCTGGCTCTCCGAGAGGGGCAGTGGAATCGAACTTGGGCCAACCAGATCAACTGTGTGCAAGGCAAACACCTTATCTGCTGTGCTATCGCTCCAGCATTTCATAGGTAGAAGACCAAAATCAAAGTTTATTTTAATTTCACTGTTAATAGGTGATGAATTTCTTTTCATATTGCCAATTGGCCATATTTGTGTCTTCTTTTGTGAAGTGTCTACTTAAATCTTCTGGCCGCTTTTAACTTTTTTTTATTGTTCTTGATTTTTATGACTATTTTACATGTTTTCCAGATGTGTGATTTGTAAATATTTCATCCTTTTTAGCAATTAATCTTTTCATCTTGATGACAGTTTTTATCAAAAAATTCTTAGTTAAACCAAAGCCCATCTGCTAAATTTTAGGTTTAGTTTCCTCTATTAGAAATGTGAACTTAAAAAATTATATTAAAGATTGATGGAGAAGAGCATGTCATCTAAGTTTTCTTACTAATCATTTTAGAAGCTGATTTCAGTCAATCATTGGATTTCCACTAATTCTAATATTACCTGACCTTTTCCCAACAAACATGCCCTTAGTATCTATAGCGGCACATAAGGTACACACCTGTTTTCTATCAAATTTTCCTAGGGGCAACACCTTGATGTTGCCTTTGCCAGCTTGATCACTGCAATTACCTAATTTCAGGACCTAGATAAAAACTATCTGTAATGAGAGATGATTATTAACTAATTTTTACGAGTATCATCACAAATCCCATTAGGTTTTCATTCTTGTTTAATTTTCTCATTTGTCTCTAGAGTAACATAATATAATTCCAAATCAAAACATCTCAAAACATGTAAGAAAGCGTCATCAAGAATTATACTGATGATTTTGAAGAGATAGTGAAGTAGGTAGGCACTTATCTCGTATAGAGCCAACCTCGGTTCAAATCCCAGCTCTGCCAGAAGTGATTCCTGAGGAAAGTAGGGTGTGCCCTTCCCCCACTATCTCCCCCGCCCTAAAGAACAAAAATTACACTGAAAAACAAATATAAATAAATGAGATATATGTTAAATTTTCCAACTATTGACCCATATCAACCAGATTTTTATTCTTTTATCTCTAATCACTAAGCACATGTGGACTCCACACATTATTCAAAACTTTTGCTAAACCATTTAGAGTGCACATGGGCTTATCAATGAAACAAATCAAAATCCCACAACTGTCTCTAAATGTTTCCTTCACTGTATTACCCTTTCAAACATGTAAGTGCAAACTCTGCAGTTAGATTGTTTCAACAGTACTTCTGTTGAGGAAACTGGGTTGAGTTAGGTGTGATTTTACATTTTTATTATACTGCCTCTGGGTTTTATAGTCTCAGACTATAAAACTCAGCTCCCGGAAGCACACGGACACATTTGCGACTGCGCAACCTCTTATTATCTAGTTCTTACTCTTGGAGAACCCAGCAGGCTACCGAGAGTATCCTGTCCGCACTGCAGAGTCTGGCAAGCTCCCTGTGGTGTAGTTGATATGCCAAACCCAAGTAACAATGATGGGTATCCTTTCCCTGACCCTGAAAGAGTCTTAAATGTGGCACTTTCTAAAATCTCAGGGCTAGGACAAAGGAGACATTACTGGTGCCTGCTCGAGGAAATTGATGAACAACGGGATGACAGTGACAGTGATTACACTGCCTAACAACATTTCGATCAAAATTTCACAGGTAGAACTTTGCACTGTGCCCATCAAAACACCTATGCTTTGGTAATTATCTGATAACTTCCACATATCCCACTACATTCTTAAATATTTATTATCCAGTTGATGATTTATCCAGAATGACTTTTGCTGTGATATCGGTGAGTCGCACTTTCATCTTTCTCATTCATCCAACACCTTGGTTCATTTGGATCACTGATTCTAATATTTAATCTCCATATTTTTTCACAAATACCATGTAAAACAGCATGGTTGCTCATAAAAATCTTGATTTTAAGCATCCACACTCAAATAACAACTTTATCTTCCTAGTTTATGGTTCAGTTATCTCCACTTTTCCTGCATCAATGCATATGTGTTTGCTAGATTATTCTTATCACTTTTTATCATATAAACAGGATAAAATATTTCTTATCATAAGGAGAAAGGCATAATCTTAATCCACACAAACTCCTCCATTGCCTTTCTTCTTATACAGTATACTTTATAGCAGAATTCACTTAAAGTGCTAGCTACTAGTCAAACTCCACTTCCTTCTATAATCAGTCACATTCAATATTTATACATCTACTGGGAGAAGAAACAGAAATATTACAAGAACTTTCATTGTGTGTGTGAAAATAAAATTTATACATACCAACATTTTTCTTGTTTTTTTGTGGTATATTCAGATAAATATCACAATAACAATACTTTATATTACCCAGAAATATTTCATTCTTTCTACAACTCTATAGTATTTCATTCAAATAATAATCTACTAATGAAGATTTTTGGCTTATTCCTATATTTTGCTTCTATAAATGTTGTTATAATGAGCAACTCTGGTTACACAAATATTTTCATGTTTTGTCAATACATTTTATATGTAAGAATTCCAGAAGCAGGGGCTGATGTTATATAGTACAGCAAGTAGGGTGTTTGCCTGGCACGTGACCAACCTGGGTTTGATCCCCGATATCCCATATGGTAAACCAAGCACCACCAGGAGTCAATCTGATAGGTAAGAAAAGGTGTAGAGGTGTAGATTTAATTGTCCCTTACTTTCTTATGATAATAACTTTGTTATTGTTGTTAATGTTTAGGAGTCTATAACTGGTATTTAGAGCCATTGAGGTTGCCAGGGATCAAAAACAATTCCACATTCAAAAAGTGTTCTGCAGCTCTTTGAACTATGACTGGAATGATGTTTTGTCCACATGTTGGGCTCCAAGAGGTATACCTTAGCTGTACCAACTAGGCTTTTATTCTTTTATCACTAAACACTAAATACATGTGGACTCTATATTCATTATTTAAACCTTTTTTATAGTACCATTTGCAAGGCAAATGCCTTACCTGCCTATCTGTCCAGCACTATCTGTAATTTTTGATATCTGATTCTTGTCAAATTAAGTTTTCCCTCCTTGAAACATTCATTTCTACCTGACATTCTAGACACTGAGTCTCCTATTTGTCACTCTAAATTTTATGATTAACCTCTTCTCTGTATACCATTTTATGTTCTCAACATTAAATTGCAATGAAACTCAAAGCTGTGCCCTTTTCAATTCATTCTATATTTACACCCATGTATATTTTTAATTCCCATGACTTTATGCTACTTATAAAGCTTTTTGTGATATTTTCCCTTTCAACCTAAATAAACTTATCCAGAGCTCCAAAATCATTTACTTTTATTTATCTTTAATATTTTCTCGATACTTACTAATGTCTCTAGTTAATCATATGTCTTGACATCGTCCTCAAACATTTTTTTATGTTTTTTTCTATTAACCCAAATTTTATCCTCATGTATTTACTCAGGCTAAATATTTAGGAATCATTACTACATTTCTCTTATTCTCCCTTTTCTTCTCATACCAGAAACAGCTTATTAGTATCACTGATTTTTGTTTCAAATTAACCTACACATCACACTATTCCATTAATCAAAATCACAGATCTTGTGAAACACAGTGTATCTCTGTGTCTTTCACTTCCATCCCACTTCTGTCTAAAATGTGTTGTCAGCATTGCACCATAAGTGATATTTCCACTGATAAAATCAAAACCATTACATGCTCCTCCCTGTCACACTCAAAATGACAACTTTAGTTATTTTGACATATATTGTGTGACCTAGACTATCTGCCATGCATCTCACTAAATCTATCTCCTACCACTTATTTATGACTCACATATCTTCAAACTGACTTTTTCTTGATGTTTACTCTAACAAATCTAGTTTTTCCTTATTTTAGAAATTTTTTACAGTTCCCCCTCTTCTTTGAATGTTCATTCCCTAAATACTCATGTAGCCAACACACATTTCCTTCAGATCTTTGCTCAGCTATATCATCAAAGAGTTGATCTCAGCCATGGGTATTCCATAACTATTTTTTATTAAAAATGCAAAACTAAAATAGCCATTCATATATTAAAGAATAAGACATCAGTGATTATACTTATTTCATTGAGGAGGGGATTTGTAAGATGTGATAACTACTTCGAAGGGGAATTCAATGTATGCAATAAAGAATTTTGAACTGAACATAGAGAAAAAACTTATCATTGTAATTAATTTACTTGCATTTTTTTGAATAACAGTTTAATTATTTCTGGTTTTCTACAATTTAAAGGTGTAAGTTAGCTCAACGGCAGTAAAAAGCAAAAGTTATTTGGAGAAGAATATAGCTATATGTTTGTGGACCATAAATTTTTATACGAAGTGAAAGAAGTGAGTGAACATGTGACAGGATTTTCTTCGTTTGTGTTCAAACTTGATAAAAGATTGAAGTGCAACCTGTAGGTGAAGGAATTCCTTCCCTTTAATTAAGTTGCTTACTAATAATTAAATTATAGTTCATAGGCAATAGCAAATTTGTAAGAGTCAACTGCTTTCTATAATATGGGCAAATTATATGGCAATAAAGAAGTTTCTATAATATAATCTTTCTTCAGCTGCTATTCTTGGTCCTATCTTGGCATTAAAATCACTGACAATGATCCGCACCAGTGCTGTTAGATGTGGCAGAAGCCAGGAAAAGCATTCGCAATGCCTCTCTGTTCTTCGCCAACTACAAGACCAAGATGACTGCCCTCCGATGTCCTGATGGATCTATCACATCTTACAGAAGGGCAATGAAGAAGATTGTCCATGACTTCTACTCAGATTTCTTTGATAGCCATGTCTACCTGCCCACATACCAAATTCCGCAGGATGGATATGTCATTCCCAACATTCTCCCTTCTGAAATCAGACAAGTCATTTCATCAGTAGAGAAACGAACAGTATTTGGCCCAGACAAGGTCAGACCTGAACACCTGAAGAACTTGCCATCTGTACTCATCAATATACTGGCTTGGCTATTCACACACTACCTTTCTGACTGCAAGATTTCATCCCAATGGAAAACCAGAATGACTGTACCATTATACAATAAGGGAGGCATCCATGACATTGGCAACTATTGCCCAATCTGCCTACTGTCTGTCACCTATGAGCTGTTCACTCGAGTCATACTGAATAGGATTGGCAGAACACTAATTGAAGGACAATCATGCGAGCAAGCTGGTTTCCACAAAGGATTCAGCATGACCGAACGTATCCACACTATAACCAAGCTCATTGAGGTTTCTTGGAGTTCAAGATGCCATTCTGTCTAATGTTTATTGATTTAAAGAAGGCTTTTGATTCTGTTGAGACAGAAGCGGTCATCGAAGCCCTAGCCAATCAGGGCATTCAAACTCAATACATCAGGATCCTCCATGAGCTGTACTGAGGATTCACTACCAGGATCTCACCATTCTACAAAGAAGTGATCATCGATGTCAAGAGAGGGGTTCGGCAGAATACCATTTCACTGAAACTCTTCAGTGCCACACTCAACATTATGCGATGACTGGAATGGCAAGGAATGGGAGTGAAGATAGATGGTTGACAACTTCACATCCGCTTTGTGATGACATTGTTCTAATAACACCAAACATTACCCAAGCGGCACAAATGCTGGCCGACTTCGACCATGAGTTGAAAAGGTCGGAATACAGCTGAATCTCACAAAGACAATGTTTATGAGAAACAGTCTCATTTCTTTTTTTTTTCCCTTTATTTTATTTTTTTTTTAAAGTTGTAGATTTACAATTTTTTGTGCTTTGGTTTCAATTATACAATGATCAGATACCCATCCCTCCACCAGTGCCCATTTTCCACCACCATGGATAATATCCCTCCCACCCCCATCCCCCCATCCCCCCATCCCCCCTGTCTCTGTGGCAGGGCAATCCCCTGTGTTCTCTCTCTCCTTTTGGGTGTTGTGGTCTGAAAAAGAGGCATTGAGTGGCAAACATGTTCAGTCCATAGTCTACTTTCGACATGCATCTCCCCTCCTGGGAGGATCCTCCAAACATCCTTTATTTGGTGCTCCCTTCTCTATCTGAACAGCCCTTTCCTCTAGGATACCCGGCTGGCCTCTAAGTTATGGAGTAATCCTCCTGGTGCTGATCTCAGCTATTCTTGGGTATTAATCTCATACTTTGAAACAGTCTCATTTCTGACATTCCATTCACTCTCAATGGAACAACCATCTCCAAATGAAACAGTTACGTGTACCTAGGTCAAGAAGTCAACATGACAAATGACCTGGCACCTGAGTTGCACAGGAGGAAGAGAGTGGCTTGGAATGCCTTCAAGAGCATTGAAGAAATAGCTAAGAGGACGAAAAACCTCCGGCTCCAGGCACATCTCTTTGATTCCAATGTTCTTCCTGCATTAACATATTCTTCAGAGACCTGGACCCTTCGAAAACGAAATGAGAATGCTATTTGAGTTTCCCATAGAGGAATCGAAAGATCTATGCTTGGAGTATCATGTTTTATTTAAATGAGAGAAAAAATCTGGAGTTTCGACCTCCGTTGTCGGTCAAGAATCAGGGACGCTGTCTCATTTGCCAAGGTGTCTAAAATCAGATGGGCTGGTCACATAATGAGATTTGGAGACGACCGCTGGACTAGAGCCATTAACGACTGGATTCCACAGGATGTCAAAAGACCATGTGGCCACCCACCTACAGGTCGATCAGATTTCTTCATCAAGACCCTGAAAAATCGGTTTGAGGCTTTTTGTGTTCCTAGAACGAGCAGACACCTTTGGGCTACACTAACATGCGACAGGGGCAGATGGAGACTTTACTGGCGCCCGCTAGAGCAAATCGATGAGTAACTAGAAGTCAAACGATCAAGTGATCAATCTTCTTTCTTAGAAACCTCACCATTTTGTCCTCTAGGTCATTATTTTATTTATATTTGTAGAGAGCATATATTTCTTATTTCAGATAGATTATCTGTTCTAAATATACATATGGATAGCAATTAGTTTCATTCCTATTAAATATTCTAAAGAATGCCTCAGTGTTGATGTAAATGCAATAGATTGTCTTTATGACATAATCTGTATAATTGCAAATGGTAATACTTAACTATCATTCATTCTAGCCTTTAATACTTATACGATTTACATTATAGGTAAAAATACAGTGTTAACCCTTGAAAATAAGAACATATTTAAAATAATGGTAATAAAAAGAATGCTTTTTTTGTTTTGTTTGACTTTTTCTGTTATTTTTATAAAATTTGCTTGGCAATGATGTGGTAAAATCAATGCCTTGTTTGACCTTAATATAAGAAATACCATTTACTATCATTTATTCTATTCCAATTTATTCTATTCCAATTTTGAATTTACGATGACCTATTTAAAAATGTTCCTTTTTCTCAAAGTGGTGCATTTGCTGGAAAAAATATTTAAAATTTTTATTGTAGTTTTGTGAGTCTTTTTGTTTTTCATGATAGGATGATTGTCCATGATGATTCTTATCAAACTGATTACTTCTCCTAATTTCCTTTAGTGGGTACTCTGTTTTCTTAAATTGGAATTAAATTCAAAATCTGCATCTGATTCTTCTCTGAAAGTTTTTAGGAGTGTTTCACTTAGAATTTTACTTTTAATTATCCTGCAAATGAGAGTTTTCTCATAATTTATTTCATTGAGTTTTTTTAGGATTTCTACATTTGTGTACTATTGCATAATAGATCTATTTATATTATACACAAAGATATAAGCAATCATTAATCTGATCTATTGACTTAATCAACAAGTATATTATAGACATTAGATATAATTAATTACAATTTGTTGTTTCATCATTATAAAGCTTATTATAAGGCAATTTTTCTATATTGGCTTAATTATTCACCAAGATTATTTCTCTGAAGAGTTCCTTATTATGTTATACAGATACCACTCCTGGTTTTGATAGAATAGTGATTCCATTATCTAAGAGGAGAGTTTCATATTGCTGCACAAGTTTTGGAACTTCACCTTAATTTCACCATTTCTTTGTGCATATGCATGCAGTTCCCATAATATTTTTCTGTTTGCCTTACTTAACCCCAAAGGAAATTAGCAACACCAGAGTTAATCTTAGAGTCAATAAGGAATCAATTGTCCTAGTATTTTTAATCATATTAGATACTCAGTTACTTTAGTATCCCTATAAAAACTGAAAATTTACTATTATTTATGTTATGCAAGATCTGGAAATGCTATTTTATACCCAAAGCAAATCATCTGTAGCTATCCTGTAACTTCTATTAAATAATCATTTACCAACGTGAACCTCGTTAGTTTTGTTAGCTAGGCTTCTTAAGCCATTCTTGGGACTAATATTCATGGTCCTTAAAATCAGGGTCCTATTTTCTAGATAATTTTCAAGATTCCTCTTCATGAAAATTTTCTCTGTCAGTTTTTCTAGTTCTGGCAAGGAAACTGAGGCAGTTGGTTGAGTGATCAGACAAACAACTATAATGTATTTTTAAAATTAAAGAGCAGTTAAAATTATTTTTTAATTAAGGCACCATGATTAACAAAGTTATTTATAGTTGAGTTTTAGATATAGTGTGTTCCAGCACCAATCCACCACCCTAGTCATTTTCCTTCCACCAGTGTCCCCATGTTCCCTGCCCATCCCTAATATTCCTCCTTGACAGTCACATTATTAAGTCTGGTCGTTGTAGTTTCTGTCCTGTGCTTTTATTACAGTTGACTATAATTTAGAGTTTATGCCAAAACAAGATAGTATGGGATGAAAGGGATATGTTTTATACTGCCAAAAACATTCTTGCTATGCTCAGTTAATGAGTTTGGAAACTAAGGGTGCTCAGGGACACAAGCGTCAGATAGGCACTGTGGTCATAGGGATTGTCTCACACATACTATGTATCTGCTCTAAGTTTCCGTATACACCTTGGTACAACATGTGTTTTGTGGGGTTTTTTTGTTTGTTTTTTCAATAAATATAGTCCTCTATGGCTAGAGTGATAGCACAGCAGGTAGGATGTTTCCCTTGCATGCGGTGAACCCAGGTTTGATTCCTCTGCCCATCTCGGAGAGCCCGGCAAGCTACTGAGAGTATCTCGCCTGCACGGCAAAGCCTGGCAAGCTTCCCGAGACGTATTCAATATGCCAAAAACAGAAACAACAAGTCTCACAATTTGTTGTGAGACATTGCTGGTGCCAGATCGAGCAAATGGATGAACAATAGGAAAGACAGTACTATGGTCCTCTACAGATTTCCATGGATCAATGGAAATTGATCCAGATTTAGAAGTAGGATTGTCTTTTATCTCTCTGTGCATTTCCCTCTCTTTGTAATTGCAAGTTCAGAAATTTTTAATTAAAAAAATGAAAGAATTGAAATGTATCTAGATTGTCACCACACTAGACTTTGTGTAAAGCTCGCAACTCATACTACACAGGTGAAGAGATGGATGTTGAAACATTATACAACTGAAACCCAATCATGAACAGCCTTGTAACTGTATCTCACTGCAATTCAAGTACAACAAAAAAAAATTTATAAAGGAAAAACCCTATTACCTCACACTCAAAGCAGTATATTCTATTCATATGTTCAGTGTCAGGGAAAGGATGACCTCTGGTCTATATGGCTCAATATTATCTAGATTGGGGACATGATTAACTTGAAATAAGATACTCCAAAGTACTATTCTTTAAAATTTACTGAGAAGATATGACCAGGATATTTGAATCATGAGATCTTCCTTCCAGAATAATCTAATTGTAATATTCAGCTCTTCTTAAATAGTGCTAACTGCCATCTTTACGTACAAGTTTCACTTTACTGACTCAAGCCAACTGCATACGATAATAACAATATATTTTATTAGGGGGGAAGTCCTTAGTGTGCAACTGTTGCAAGCTTGCAATCCAATTAGCAATGAAGTGTGGAGAGAAGAATATGAACCACTTAAGTTGGAGAATCTGGACCCTAGCTTGATGATGAAAACCACTGAAATTCTGGACTTCCCTGGAGCTCAGTGTTGTCTGTTACCAGGGAAGAATGGACTTCTACTGAGTAAAGGTTCCCTGCAGTCCTCAAGCAGAAGTCTTCAGTATACCACAACTACAATAAAATACAGCTACTTAAATGTTAATATTGAAAGTAGAATACTATTAATCACGTTTTTAAGAAATTAGTAATTCTAAAATTAATTGGCTATCAAGGTTACTAACTTTTGCCTTGACAATTCATTCACATATGAATTTCATATCTATCTTTATGAAAGATAATTATTGGCTTTACCATCAATGTTATATAACTTATGGAGCTTTAAAATGGTTCATATATAATAAAAAAGTGTAAAAAATATATGATATAAGTGCATATATATACATACATATATGTCACTGAGACTGTCACTGTCCTCCCATTGTTCATTGATTTGCTCGAGCAGGCCCAGTAACATTGTGAGACTTGTTACTGTGTTTGGCATATCAAATACACCATGGGTAGCTTGCCAGGCTTTGCAGTGCAGGAGAGATACTCTGGATAGCTTTCTGGGCTCTCCGAGAGGGGCGGAGGAATTGAACCCCAGCTCAGTCAGGTTGGTAATGTGCAAAGCAAATGCCCTATCACTAGCACCCAGGGCTTAAGGCTTTTGCTTTGCCTGCAGCCAGAATTGATTCAAATCCCGTTTCGGCTGATGGGCCCCCAGTTCTGCCAGGGGTCACTTGGGATAGCCTTTGAGCACCCTGGAATTATGGTCCGAGGTGCAGCGTGCAGTGGAAGCTGGGCTCTCCAGTCCTCAGGTGGGCCCCATCTCTGAGCTTCTGTGCCATCACCACTCACACTCTTCACAATCTCCTGTTGCAGGTCTCAGAATATATATATATATATATATATATATATATATGTATATACATATATATATATTTCTATGTTTGGGGACACGCCCAGAAATTTTTCAGGATTACTGCCTCTGAGTTCAGGGTTCATTCCTGGCTGTGCTGGGGATACCACATGCAGTGCTGGAGACTGAACTGAGGTCCAACTACACAAGGCAAGATCTTTTTTCCCAGTACTGTGGCTCCAGGCTTCTAACTAACACTTTTAATTATTGGAATAACAAACAAAAGAACTGTGATTTTTAATTATTCATTTCATATTTTATTAAGTTTGCTAATTATTTTAACTCTTAGTTTATCAAGTAACACAACCAAGTATTTTAGTTTGGAACTCAGTAGAGACTAGCTATTTTTCATTATAATTTATATCAAACTATTTAAATAGAAAATTATGTGTCCTGTATGGTGTATTTTTTTACCATAAGGGGTTCTATCAGACGTTCCCTCTGTCTATAAACCAAATATATGCTCTTTGCTTTAATTCCATTTAATGGCAGCACGTTGTACAGTTAGAATTCTGGAAGTATTTTTCCTTGCTTGGTCACATGCATCAGTACTCTAGTAAGAAAGTAGAGACATCCACTTCAAATCTTTACATAGGACACAATACAAAATACATTTTTCTAAACTTCCACAGATTTAATGGATAAATTTATTATATGCCTATTATATACCTCTGTCAGGAATAGAAAAGTACCTTTACAGAGAATTATAAATTTGGCTCATGCTCTCTCTCTCCCCCTCTCTCTCCCTCTCTTCTCTACTCTCCACCCCCTTGTATATTTTATTTATTTGTTTATTTTTTTGCTTTTTGGGTCGCACCCGGCGATGCTCAGGGGTTACTCCTGGCTCATGCACTCAGGAATTACTCCTGGTGGTGCTTGGGGGACCATATGGGATGCTGGGAATCGAACCTGGGTCGGCCATGTTGGCTGCGTGCAAGGCAAATGCCCTACCTGCTGTGCTATGGCTCCAGCCCCGCCCCTGCATATTTTAAGTACCTGTCAGTAACTCTTGTCCTCATCTATTCTGGACACTTAAGTGTTTCCACACCAGTCTTGCATCATATGACCTAACGGAGCTGTCAGCAAACAATTCAAGTCCCCCTTACTATGTCTGAGACTTGATTTCTTCATTAACTCTAAGCAGAGTCTTTGATTACTGAACCTTGACAATATTATAATGATTGCCTGATGACATGAATCCACTCTAAATGTAGACCCTGCTAAAAAAACATCTCTTCAGTGAATTCTGTTCTTAAGTTAGCTGTTTCTTAACAAATCTAATAATGATGCCATAGGGTTAAACCACTTGCTAAGATGACTTTTTTTAATCAGTGTACAAAATGAGAATAGATTTGATACATGAGCTGCATCAGAACAATGCACCATTTTATAACACCATTTTGTGTACCCCAATCAACAGAAATATCTCAAAACATTACAATTAAAATATTTTGTATTTAGTATAATGCTGGTTGTACTAGCATATATTGCAAAGCACCATTCATTCACTCAATTTCCTAAGCGCATAGGGTCTCCCTCTTACATAGAAAATATACTTGCACCATTACAACCCAAATATACCTAGAAAATGTGGCATTTGTTTCCAGAAACACATGATTTGTAAAACTTGTACTAATATTTATATATTCTTTGAGTTTAGTTTATGATTATTTTAAAAATTGGAAAAAACATCAAAAACAGATTTTTCTTGGCTGTGGGCTGACATTGACTTGATGAATAATTTAATGCAATGTTAAATAGCACAAATGACATACAGCATGGTTAAATTATTACCAAATCGTAACTAACATTGGTCAAGAAATATCAGAGGTATATAGTAGTAGGATACTATCTTCTTAAGTTAGAGAAAAAGCTTATGAATTCCCAGACTAGAAATAAAAGCATGGTAAGCACATCTGAATAAGTATGTAGATGTGCATGGATGTGTGGATGTATATATGTATACTCATACTAATCTTTGTTTTCTGTTCTTTAATTTCCATTTAAAAATTCATAGCAAGGCCAGTACCTTTACTAGGTATATGTTTATTTAGTTTTATAGTTTATAATCAGTGACATTTTGTATAAAATATATATTTATGTATGTTATGTGTGTCAGTATAAGTCAGTAAATACATATTTATGATCTATAAATATACGCATATAGATAGTAGTTCAATTTGTTTTCCGAAAAGTAGTTTTCCAACAACTTATCTCAATTTCTTATAAGTTACCTGAAAGATATTTAAAACGCAAAGTTAGATATAAGTATATTAAAATTCATCTGATTTCAATGCCATAATTCTCAGTATGTTTTTTCCCACTATCCCATTTTTTTGTAATTTACAATATGAGTAGTACCAATAATATCATCCGATAGATACAAGTTATTCTAAGTAAAACCATTGTGATGTGAAATATCAGTGATAGTCCTTGACTGGCAGATGTTCTAAGCTTTATATTGCATTTTATATATAATTGCCTCTGGGCCTATGACCCTTAGGAGAGCAAGTTGTTTGGATTATAATAATTTAACACATATGTATATATGTCCTTTATTATTAACACCCTGCCTTTACCTTAGTAGCCATTCAAACTGTAGTCTCTGGATCATCATTAAATAAATAAATAAATAAATAAAACAGAAGACAATAGCTGAAAACAATTTGTCTGAGGAATCAGCCTTATAATCAAGACAAAGTGAGAACAACTATTAAAATAAATAAAAATCTCCAAATCAATATTATCTCATAATCATTTAATCAAAAAGAAGGAAAAATACCAAGTATTGAAATTAATATAAATTGAGTAGGTTCTAAGAAACAAGGGTCTTTTGTAATTTTTTACACTCCAGAATGCAGGTTGTCAGAGTCTTCATTGGATTTATATTACTTATTCTATGCAATATGAATGTATTTTAGGATGGATAAAGAAACCTGGTAATACTTAAAGTCAAATAAAATACGATAAAGCTATAGTATAATCACACAATACTATTATACAATCAAAGTGAATGAAACATGTAATATGGGAAAGCTGATAACATGGGGAAATTTTGAATCAGTAGTAATTGTGCTGATTCTTTCTTTGAAATCAAGAAACTTTCTTTGAAATATCATCTACTGACTTGATTACAACGAAATTCTTATGTCCATGTTTTATTGTTGTTGTTGCTTTACCTCTACAGAGAAATTAATAAAGAAATCATGATAACAAATTGCAGTGTCAACACTTGAGAAAATGTATGATTGAAGAAGAAAACACAGCATATAGTTTCTTGATTTGAAAGTATATAAATCTTATTTTATAAAAAGTATAATAAATATTTGATGAAGTTAAGTTTCTGAGGTATATTAATTTTATCTAAGCTGTGATAGATTTTTATAAATTATAGCAACTGAAATGTATCTGAACCTGTCCATCTTTCTTTTATTCCCCTTGGTGTCTATTATTTGTATTTTAATATTTGTCTTTAAATTTTCGTTTTCATGAAAACATCTTTATGTGTTTATATATGTATACTTATATGTCATATTTGGCTATATATAAATGCTTATAAATTCAGTAAAATATGAAATATGCATTCGAGTCTGCACATCATATAAACACACAAAGAGAAATAAGCTTGACAGAGTTTGATATTGAGTGGGTAGAAGAGTATATGAAAACATTTTCAAGTATGCAGCAAATAACCACTGAGTTCTATATAACTATTCATGAATGTACAGTAAAAGGAGAGTTGCAAAGTATATGTTAAAGGTAGGGAAGGAAGGCTTCACAGGAGTTAAACCATATGAATGCAGTTCTAAGATGAAAGAATATACACGCATATCTAGATAGATACATAGATAGATGTGTGTATCCTATCTATCTATCTATCTATCTATCTATCTATCTATCTATCTATATATATAGAAAGATGCAATATCAGATAGAAATATAGCTGTTGCAAGGGAGGAGATGCTTAAGAACATTTGGAAAGTTACAGGGAGATCATTATTATTTACATATATATACAGATATGCAACAGATAAATGTGTACATACTGTTTTATTTCTTTATATTTGAATATTCACCATGTTCTAAGTTCTGTTCCTTCCTTTCAGTCTTCCAAGATATTACTCCCCTACCCCACTTCTGGTATAGTTAGTGAGGAAAAGAACACTTATTTTTCAGACTAATGACTTCTGGCTATTACTTTCTCAGAGCAATAAAGCAATGGAGTAAAACAACTCAGTCCCAACAGCTACAGTTTATTCTACTTCCTTCATTACTTCATAAAAACATATTTTCTATTGAGGAATAAGTTATTTCACTTTCAAACTGGGATTCAAAACCGCTCTTAAAACAATAGCACGTTATGCTCATGTTCCTCTGAATAGCACTGGTGCAGCATATTTCCAATACATAAGTTTAAAAAAATAAAATAAGCCACACATATGTAGGTTTACTATTTATCCAGTCATAGCAATCATTTCACATTTGTCTTGAGAATGGACTATTTTCTCCTTTCCCTTAAAGTTAAAGGAAAGAAATTCCAACAAATGAAAATTAAATAAAAACATAGTAAACTTGGTTTCAACTCTATTCAGAAAAGTATGTTATTTCTTTCTAAACACCTTAAAAAGCATTTACATCTTCAATGATACCCAAGGTCATGTAAATCTCTGCAGGCTATTTTTGATGAATTTTGTTTTACTAGGTATGACAGCAGAGAAGATAGCACTGATCCTCACACCTCACAAATGTAATTTGGAGTGTTAATTGGAAAGGATCTAGCTGACCCTGTGATATCTGCTTTCTAAGAACCGATGACAAGATGTCTCATCTCTCCTTCTGAAGTCTAGAAAACAGAAAAGGTGGGACCTCCAAGGATTTGACTAAGGAGAAAAAAATTGGGATATGTAATACAGGAGGAAAGAAATATAAAGTAATGTTTTGATTTCTTGGTGAAAATAAGTGATATTTTACCTCTCTTAAAAGGTTAAGCAAATGGTTTATGTATGTTTGTTACTAGTGCACTTTTGACTGGGGATATCATTTAGATAAAGACAGAGGAAACCAGGAAACTCATGACTGAAAAGGCAGACAAAATAAGAAGAAGAAGTTGTGAATTCTCAGTAGGAACTCTAAGAAAAGGATGGAGACATCTAATTTATGATTGCATAGTGCTATTCTATGTTCTGAAAACAGTAGTTAGCATTATTAAATAACCACTATAAAGAGAATATAAGTGTCAGTCACTGGTCTAATTATTTAGCAAGTATTAGCAATTTAAAACTTTCAAAATCCTATCAAGTAGGTTATAATTATCATTCTTATTTTCCAGAAAAAGAAAGAAAAAAAACTTGGCAAGCAAGTTTGATTCTCTATGGCCCCAGAGCTAGTAAGTGGAGAAGTCAGAAATTAGTGGCAGGCAGCCTGACTAGAAGGTATGTTGGGAATGCTAGGGGTTAGGAACTGTGGGGGTTAGTTATTTAGTTATTGAAGAATCACTGTAACTTCTTAGTTGTCTAAAAAATGATAAACCTCACTATCAAACCTCTTTATGAAACACACATATTTGTGCACACACACATATATCCACATATATGACATGCTATATGCTGAAGCCACAGCCATGCTTAAGATCACTTCCCACATGCTTGGATGAGCCTCATTCATAAAGGAACCGGCAGAGGAACCCAGGTGTGCGGAACTCAGTGCTGAGATCTCCAAGGCTGCTCAGATCAGGACTGGGCCTCCTCCACCCAGATCCCCCATTTTCCAGTAGATAAGGAGCTACACCCACCAACTGCCTCTGGCTCCCCAGTATAACCCTATTAACGGCCAAGACCCAGAGACTATAAATCCAAGCTCCTGGAAGCACAAATTCGACCGCACAACTTCTTATTGTCTAGTTCTCACTCTTGGAGAATCAGGCAGGTTGCCTGTAGGGCAGAGTCTGAGAAGCTTCCCGTGGTGTGTTTGATATGCCGAAACCCAGGAACAGTGATGGGTCTCATTCCCCTGATCCTGAAAGAGCCTCCAATGTGGCACTTGCTAAAATCTCAGGGCTAGGACGAAAGCAGACATTACTAGTGCCTGCTCGAGGAAATGGATGAACAACAGGATGACAGTGGTACAGTGACAGTGATGACATGCTATACACCACAAATGACATGTTTCTTTAGTAACACTATTCCTTTAATAAAACTGGTACAGAATTCAAATTAAGTGCTTTGAAAAATCAGTGTTTTGAGTATTGGCTACACATGGGTAACTGTTGAGTACAATGAAGAGTCTGGCAGTTGGTGAATTCAGAAATGCTAAGGGTTTGAGTTCAGAAGAAAAATTGTCATTGATGCCTCAGTGGAAGAGTTTAGAAAATTGGGATTTGCACAAATCCAAATCACTCAAGTAAAGGGTGTTTCAACTTATTAACAAAATCATAAAATCTCAGGATCTGTTGTCTTTGACAGTTTGAATCCTCATGAGAGGTGTTCCTACAAATAAATGATGATCCAGCCAATTTATTTAGGATATCTTTGATTTTAGAGTCATTATGGACCACAGCAATGCTTTGCATATTTGGAAAGTTTTATTGTAAATTCTTCATTTATTTAAATGAAAACAATTTCCCCTATATTTTCATTTGAAGTGGACCCAGTTTTATCTATGGTAAGTAATTTTTCCTAGAGGACCAAAGTATTTACCTTATTTTAAAGTATGGGCTGGAGTGATAGTACAGCAGGTAGGGCGTTCACCTTGCACACAGCCAACATGGCCAACTCGAGTTTGATTCCTCCGCCCCTCTCAGAGAGCCCGGCAAGCTACTGAGAGTATCTCGCCCATACAGCAAAGCCTGACAAGCTACCTGTGACAAATTCGATATGACAAACACAGTAACAAGTGTCGCAATGGAGACATTACTGTGCCCACTCGAACAAATTGATGAACAATGGGAAGACAGTGACAGTGACAGTGAGATGGCAAAGATTTTCACGGTGTAAATATTCAGTCATTCAAGAGAATGCACCAGACAGTGCTCAACACTGGTGTCAGTACTCCTTTACTGGACTTGTTTTGTCAACCTTCACACTCACTGGATAAAAATCAGTTCTTTCTCTGAATTTAAAAGAAATGCTTTCATTAAACACTGTCGGTTCCCTTGTTTACCTTGTTTGTATTCCACCATAAATAAAATAATGTGGTATCTATTTTTTTCTTCTTATTTCTTATAGCATCACAGTCTGGCAAGCTACTGAGAGTATCTTGCCCACATGGCAAAGCCTGGGAAGCTATCCAAGACATATTCGATATGCCAAACGCCAAACACAGTAACAGCAATCTCATGATGGAGACGTTACTGGGCCCATTTGAGCAAATCGATAAACAACGGAAGGACAGTGACAGTGAAAGTAATATCCTCTTAATTCCAACATGCTGCAGCAAAAGAAAAGGTTTCATCTGTTTTCATAGCTGAGAACACTACACTGTATATATCTCTCTCATTTTTAGCCACTCATCTGTTCATGGATATTTGGGTTGTTTCTGAATTTTGCCTCTTGTTAAGTAGTACTGCAATAACTATTTATACATCTCTATCTTAGCTAAGCTATTTTTGATAATATTTAAGGAATGAAATTGTCAGATTATTTGCTAGTTCTTACTTTACTATATTGAGAAATCTCCATACTGTTTTACATAAAGGCTGAACCAGTTTATTTTCTTACCAATAGTAAATGAGTATTTCTTTCGTCAATATCTCCCTCAGTCTTGATTGTTTTTGACCTTTGTAAAACAAGCTATTCACACTGTTGAGCTGATATCTCATATTGTTTTAGTTTTGTATGAGAAAATGTTTTACTGAGCCATTTAGCTTGTAACAAGAGGTGAAAGAGAGCAGTTTTTCTTAACAAATATCACATAAAAATGTAGTAAATATTTAAGACTAAGATTTATAAGGGAAGATATTTCTTAAAATCCGGGAGCTAATAAATAAGTTCTAAAGTCTTAAGTTCTCCATTTTCCTTCAAAATAATAAACAATTCTCATTAGTTACATAAGCTTCCTTAAGACTTTGTTTTATTATTGTCGATGTCTTTAGATCTGAAGCATTTCAATTTTAGTCAATATCCACTATTTCCAATTCAAAGATTAGTATGCATTTGGTGGAATTTTGTCATCGAACAAATCCTTTCTGACATAAGCTCATTCTGATTCACTTACCAATGAAATGTTTTATCCCATTCTCTGGCAACTTTTCCAATTCAAACACTCAAATTTTAGGGCTTAGCATTTTTATTCTTCTTAAAAAATTAGCATATTATTATAAAAAGAGTCCCATTTTGTAGTTTACCTATATATTTTTTTCTTTCCCTTCTTTTTCTTTCTTTTTTTTCCAGCTATGACATGTGGTGCTGAGGGCTTATTCATGGTTCTCTGCTCAGAGATCACTCTTGGGCTTTGGGGAGCATTCTGAGTGCTGGGGGTGAAACCTGGGACAGCTGTGGGCAAGGGAAGTGCCTTACCTGTTGTACCAGCTCTCTGCTTGCTATATGTGAATTTGAGGGTTCCTCTATTAAATGTCTTAAGACTTGGCTTCTTTTTATTATCATTGAATTTCACATGTTCACCTGCTTAGATACTTTACTTAAGCTTTTAATGTCCTTAAAATATTTACATTCAAAACATAATAGTTAAAGACACCACCAAATGATCTCTGTTCGCTATCTAGGTCATATTTTTTAGAGGTGCGTAGAAGGTGACACACCCAGTGTTGATCATGGCTTACTCCTGGCTCTGCTCTCAGGATCACTCCTGGCAATGCTCAGGGGACAATATGAGAAGCTGGGAATAGAACCATAGTTGACGATGTATAAGACAAGTCTCCTACCCACTGTACTATCTCAATGGCCGTGTGTGTGCGCGCGTGTGTGTGTGTGTGTGTGTGTGTGTGTGTGTGTGTGTGTTGCATTGCTAAAGAATGCACCCTGATTTGCTTAGGGCTTACTCCTGGCAATGTGCTTAGGGATCACTCGTGAAGTGTTCAGGATACCAGACGGAGTCCTGGAGATCAAACCCAGGTCCTTCTCATGCAAGGTAAGCCCTTTACCTACTAAACTATCTCTCCAACCCAGTCTCACTCATTTTAATGTTTTCTAATAAATGTTCTGTGAGAAACTACTCTGATGCATGATCCTTTAGAAACTTGATAATGTTTTTGTTGTGTGTATGCTGGCTGTGTAGCTGTTCCTTGGTCCAAGACCACTGTGACAAGGCCACTGCCATCTTCCCCTTCTTCTTCTTTACCCTCTCATATTATGATGATCTCAATAATCCCTGATAATTGGTGTGCTAAATATTTCTGAAAGAATTTTTTGAATTAAGTTTACATTTCCAGGATTGAGGGGTATAGCACAGGAGTGGAGTGATAGCACAAAAGGTAGAGAATTTGCTTTGCCTTGGGCCGGCAAGATTCTCCCCAAGGCTACCTGGAGAAAATCCTGAGTATAGAGCCAGGAGTAAGCCCTGATCTCAGTTGGATGTTGCAAAATAAATCAAAACTAAATAGATAGATAAATCACTGTCACTGTCCTCCCGTTGTTCATCAATTTGCTCGAGCGGGCCCAGTAACATCTCCATTGGAGACTTTGTTGTTACTGTGTTTGGCATATTGAATACATCACGGGTAGCTTGCCAGGCTCTGCCGTGCAGGCGAGATACTTTCAGTAGCTTGCCGGGCTCTCCGAGAGGGGAGATAGATAAATAAAATACACAATTCCTATATCTCTTGATATTTTGAAGTCCATTCATTTCATCTTCATCCTATTAATAAAGAGAATAATATTTCTAAACAGCAGGTAAAAATTACTAAATTAGACTGTTTTATTTTTTTGGGTTATGTCTTCTAAATAGATCTGTCAGCGAGGCTGATTTTCTTTTATCCTGCAACATTAGATATGCTGCACCATCTAGACTGGTCAAAGAAAACTTAATTTTTATGACATGATGTGATAGGGAGAGGTAAGCAGAGATGTTAGTACAAGAAAAGGGGGCTTCTGTTTTGTTTTTTGTGACACACTGTGCTATGTTCCAGGTTTACCTTTTGCTTTTGGGCTCAGAGGTCACTCCTGGTTGAGGTTTAGGGAAGCATATATTGTGTTGGGGATCTGATGTCAGGGGTCAATCTCAGGAAGGTTGCATGCAAAGCTAGGATCTTCTCTGATGTCCTATCTTTCTGGCCATGTGAAAGGGGGACTTTTAAGGAAACATTTGAATGCTGAGAATGGAAGTTGGAATGAATATGAGGTCCTGATTGAGAACAAAGAAAAATCAAGGAAAGGCATACCTTATACCTCAAGGAAGTGTTTTCCTTACTCATAAAAATGACCTGATTAAAGAAGGAAAATTTAATATGTGTAAAAGTCATGCATATGCAAGAAGAAATATACTTGTTTAGATCATATGCTATGCAAAATGAAGTAAGAAATTGCAAATTTTTCTTAAAAGACTTCTTTCAGTACTGACTACTAAATAGATTTAGTAGTCTTAAATTTTTATAGATGTTCCTAAATTGTTCATTTAGCTCACCTCTGGTAGTAGATTGAGTAGAATGATTTATGAACAGCACTGATTTCCATACCACTGATGGATGTGTTATTCACTTAATGATCACTGGCAAGTAGCAGCTACTATAAAACTTCAAGTGTCCCTAATAGGACTTTTTTAGCCTTGTACTGTAAAACACAATTTGTGAACTTTTAAAAAATTCATCAAACCTTGGAAAAAACGTATTTACTTTTATTTAGGGGAGAGGAGTTATTACTAAGTCATTTCTATTTAAAATCACATGTCCAAATATGTGAAGATAATTTTCAGGCAAGAGAGTTGAAACCAGATTATGTTATATATTAAGGATTATAATGTACTGATTTACAAATGTTTAAGAAAGAAAACTTTTAATAATACCAAAGAAAGGATGCACCTGCTTTTTCAAATGAATGAAAGTAATATTCAAGTAGATCCCTTTCACTATCACTATAACCCCGTTGTTCATTGATTCAATTGAGCGTGCCCAGTAATGTCTCCATTCGTCCCTGTCACATGCTAGTGTAGTCCGATGACATATTTGGGGCTCCTTCAGGATCAGGGGAATGAGGACCATTCATTGTTACTGTTCTTGACATGTCGAGTATGCCATTGTTAGCTTGTCAGGCTCTGCTGTGCAGGCGGGGTACTCTCAATAGCTTGCCGGGCTCTTCAGAGGGATGGAAGCTTTGGGGGCAGCCTCCAATCACCTTTACCAGTATTCCTAGTCAGGCATATAGGCGGGTATGATACTCTCAGTAGTCTGCTGGGTTCTCTGAGAGTGAGAACTAGAGAATAAGAGGTCACGCACTTCCGGGAGCTTGGTTTTAAAGTCTCTGGATCCTGGACGTTGATGGGGTTACACAGCAGTTGGTGGGTATAACTGTCTAGCTACTGGAAGGTGGTGGAGCTGGGTGGAGGAGACCCAGTTCCGAACCAAATAGGCTTGGAGATCTCAGCCCCAAGTCCCACACACCTGGGTTCCTCTGCCGGTTCCTTGTCCAAGCGTGTGGAGAGTGGTCTCAGCATGGCTTTGGCTGGGTCCTGGAGGTCTTCAGCTGTTGGGGCTCTGCTCAGGGCGGAGAGGGAAACTCAATCTATCCTCCTCCAAAGGAGCCCAGTGAGGACAGCCAGGTGCGGGGACAGGAGGCTCTGCCTTGTTCTCTTCTGGGAGCTTGGTTTTTCAAGAAGTTCATATTTAATAAATTATAGGAAATACTAATAAATTATAGGAAATAATATAGCACTCATTGGTATTTATTTATTTAAATGTATTGAAATTTTAGGGATTTGTGACTGGAAATAGTTTTGTTTTGTTGGGCAGGGGTTTACACCCAGCAGTGCTTTAGGATTTCTCCTGGCTCTGTGCCAAGGGACTGGTCTTGGTGGATCTCTGCACACAGTTTAAGATGCCAGGACTCAAACCTCAAGCAGCCATATGCAAAGCATCAGCCTACCTCAAGAATGAAAACATTGAGTAATAAAGTAGTAACACTAACTAAATAAAAAGTAATAAAACTAACTAAATAAAAAGTAATAAAACTCTAATAAATTTTCACACTGAGTTAAAATATTGAAAAGTTTATTGAAAGTAGAAAAGAAAGAAATTCCCTAGAGGAGAAGGAGCACTTAGTGTTGGACTGAATATGGCTCAGTAGGATATATAGGAAAACTGTGTAGGATATATAGGAAAATTGTTTCTTTGTGTTTGTTATCAAACAAAATAATCAAAGTATCCAATTTGTTTTCCAGAGTGTTGCAAAGGTAAGCATAACAGCTTATATTCATGCTTGGTTGGTACACGTTTGGGTTAAATATTTCACCATTTGTCTGCCCAGGTACTGCATCCATTAATCTCCTATGAAGTCCAGCTCTAAATTTATGATCTCTGGGGCTTGAGAGATAGTAGAGTGGGTCAGACATCTCATATCTGCCCTCAAATCCCTAGGAGTAATTCCTGAGTGTAGATCTAGGAATAACCTCTGATCATCACTGGTGTGGTCACAAACACAAAAGCAAAACAAACAAACAAAAATAATTTATAGTCCTGGGTAATCATGGACTTTCCCAGTATCACAAAGAGCCCAGGACTTTGCAAGAATGTTTACAATGTACGAGGAGAACAGCTTACATGAAGCTCTTGCAGCAACTGACAGAGACTGAAGCTTCCTCTGTCACAATGATTTCCTGCAGAAAGCTACTGTGTGTGTGTGTGTGTGTGTGTGTGTGTGTGTGTGTGTGTGCAAAACAAAAGCCTTAATTAATAGAAATTTAGAGATATGAGGGCAGACAGAGAGAGGGAGAGGGAGAGGGAGAGGGAGAGGGAGAGGGAGAGGGAGAGGGAGAGGGAGAGGGAGAGAGAGGGAGAGGGAGAGAGAGGGAGAGAGAGAGAGAGGGAGAGAGAGAGAGAGAGAAAGAGAGACAGAGAGCGAGAAAGAGACAGAGAGAGAGAGAGAGCACGTGCTTCTCCAATGCGGAAAAAGCCTCAAAGGGCTTTTAGGAGGTTATAGACAATTCCTCCAAATTGTCTTGTCCTGGAATTCTCTGTAGAAGTAAAAAATAATTTGGGCATTCTTGTAGGGAAAGTCTCATAGGGAAAGCCTCAGATGTTCTTTTAGTTTTTTTTATTGAAGCATTGTTATTTATGAAATTATTCATGACTGAGTTTCAAGCAAAGTTTCCAACACCAATCTGTTCTGCCTTCACTTTCCTCTGCTAATGTCTCAAGTTTCCTCCCCACCCAGCTTGCCAGCCTCTGAGTCACTTTTTCCTCTCCTTCTAGGCATTGCGGTTTATAATACTATTATCTATAGGGTTTCAAGCAAAACACTTTATCACCTTCCAGCTTCCCCTCCTGCTCCAGACTTTAGGAAAGCCTGGAGGTCTTGATGGTGCTTTCATATTCTTATCAGAACTTTTAGACCCTGTAACTTCTCCTTCCACTGCTTCTTCATGTGCAAAGAGATCAAGAATTGCATCTCAAAGGGCTATGTTGTCATGCCTTTAGGCTACTTCTGGCTAAGCATTTCTTAAGTATTTTTATTTTTTATTTTCCAAAATTTCTTAAGGGTCCTCCAACCCCCACCCTTCTTTGTATTCTGACTGCAGCATTTCCCAGCTGGATATATCACCATATTACATCTTAAGCCCGGAGAGCCCAGCAAGCTACCGAGAGTTTTCGATATGCCATACACAGTAACAACGAAGTCTCCAATGGCGATGTTACTGGGCCCGTTCGAGCAAATCGACGATCAACGGGAGGGCCTTTACATCTTAAGGAGTACATAGACATAGTCTCTGCCATAGGAGTACATAAACATAGGTTTGTCTGCCATAATTTCCCCCTGCTGAAAAATAACACAGACTCTGCCTATGTAAGGGGGTGAAAACATCTGCAAACTTAGTGTTTTTAAATTTGTTTATAACAAGTAATATGAGTCAATTTGCAGTCATTTGTTCCCCCCAAAGATATCTTTGGTCTAAACTTCACTACTTTGTGTCCTTTTCTGCTCCAAATCTTCCTTGGGGTACAAGACAATTGCATTTATCAAAAAAAAAAAAAGAAAGGAGGGAAAGGAGGGAGGGAGGGAGGGAGGGAGGGAGGGAGGGAGGGAGGGAGGGAGGAAGGGAGGGAGGGATGGAGGGAGGGAGGGAGGCAGGGAGGGACGGAAGGAGGGAGGGAGGGAGAAAGAAAAAAGAAAGTAGAAAGAAAGAAAGGAAGGAAGGAAGGAAGGAAGGAAGGAAGGAAGGAAGGGAGGGAGAGAGAGAGAGAGAGAGAAAGAAAGAAAGAAAGAAAGAAAGAAAGAAAGAAAGAAAGAAAGAAAGAAAGAAAGAAAGAAAGAAAAGTTTTACTAGAAGAATCTTCTTTTTTATCTGAGAGGTGGACTTCAAAGTTAGAACTCACTTAACTTTTTCTCCACCTTTGCTATATACATTCTGCCTGCTATTTCCATATTGACAGGTATCCCAAAACATGTCATTGAGAAGGTAAAGTGTTGAGAATATCTTAACCTTAAATGTTCACTGTCACTGTTATTGTCCTCCCGTTGTTCATTCATTTCCTCGAGCTGGCCCAGTAACATCTCCATTTTGAGACTTATTGTTACTGTATTTGGCATATTGAATACATCATGGGTAGCTTGCCAGGCTTTGGAGTGCGGGCACAATACTCTTGGTAGCTTGCCGGGCTCTCTAAGGGGTGGAGGAATTGAACCCATGTTCCCGGGTCGACTGCATGCAAGGCAAACACCCTACCAGCTGTGCTATTGCTCCAGCACAGCTATAAGTAATAAAACATTTTACGTACAATAACTTTAAAAAGAAGAGTTGATTTCTACCCATTCTAGATCTTATAGTGGATAAGGTCCTTGCCTTGCATGCATTACATCAGAAGCTTAGTTCGATTACTGACAGCTGCTATCATACCCTGAGACCCACCAGTAGGGATGCTTGAGCACAGAGCCAAGAAAACAAAATTCCTGAGTAACATACAATTGTGGACCTAAACAACAACAACAAAAAAAACACAAAGAATATTTTAAAAACAAACAAACAAAAAAAGCAAATAAGAGTTGATTTTAATTACATTGCAAGAGCCTAGATTGTAGCCGATAAAGATCATTAGAGTTGAAGTCACTACAGAACGTTTTTTAGTGATGAGGCACATTTCCAATTGACCATAAGATAATAATTTTCCTTCTCAGTAACACACTGATGTAGGCAGGCAGGCAGATAGGGAAAGCCCACTCCCCAGGACATGGCAGTAAATTTCCTTGGAATTAATAGCTCCAAAGTTGCAAAGGCCAACCTTGCAGAAAACAGAAACAAAGACCTCATAAGACACTCACCTGGTGGCAGCAATGGATCCTGAGGAGATTGGACTCCTCCCCATGAAGGAACTTCCTTGGAATACCCTCTGACAGCTCCCTTAACCAGATTAACTTCAATGATTCAGCACAGAGAAGACTTCAGAACATTACAGACCAAGATATTTGGAGAAGAAACTCTATAAAAGCCACCTTGAACAAAGGAGGTATGTGCATATGCTGCCTGAGCCCATGTGCTGCTTGTACCCATGTGGCCAAGCACATATGTTGCCTGCATCTCCCCTCTTGAGATATATTCTTTCATGCTTTCATGTCTAATGCTGGGATGTGTATAGAGGCTCTCTCCGCCCTTGGAGAAGCCCAGATTCTCTCTTGAGCACAGTATGCTCCACTCTCTCTTACTTTCTCTCCCTCCTCCCATTCAAAACCTCCAAATAAAATCTGTTTTTACTTCACTGTTCATATAGTACTGAAATTTCTTTCTGCAAGGCGAGAAAAGAACCTAGTAACACTGGATCCTGGGTGATAGAAGAGGATGGGGAGAAAGGGACTGACTTTCTCCTCCTCACTTCATATGACCCACTGTTGGGGCCCACTGACATCAATATGATGTTCTAAGCAAGAAAATTTAGGGATTTAATCTCCTACTATGTACTTTTATGTCCCATATATGAGTGCATCTTTCTATGTCTGTCCCTCTCCTTCTGATTCATTTCATGCAGAATGATACTCTCCACATTCATTCATTTTTTCACAAATTTCATGACTTCATTTTTTCCTAACAGATGCATAGTATTCCATTGTGTAGACATACCATGGTTTCCTTATCCAGTCATCTGTTCTAGGGCACTTGGGTTATTACCAAGTTTCTGGCTATTGTGAATAGTACTGCACTGAACATAGACGTGCAAGTAGCTTTTCTGCTCTGTAAATCACAGTATATATTCCCAGGAGAATTGGTCAGTGGTAGAAGCCTGCCTCAGGTGCTGGGGGAGAAGGCATTTGGGATAGAGAAGAAACAACTATGGTTTCAATGATAGTTGTAAATGATAACTCTGGATAAGAACTGTGT
Source organism: Sorex fumeus (assembly GCF_029834395.1). NCBI lineage: Eukaryota > Metazoa > Chordata > Mammalia > Eulipotyphla > Soricidae > Sorex > Sorex fumeus. The sequence goes on from NW_026606064.1 coordinate 17,377,644, forward strand.
GCTGAAAGTAGATAAAGGAACATATATGATAACGTCACAATATCTATATTGAAAGTCATAATACCCAAAAGAAGACAGAGAGAGAGAGAGGGAGAGAGGGAGAGAGAGAGAGAGAGAGGGAGAGAGGGAGGGAGAGAGAGAGAGAGAGAGAGAGAGAGAGAGAGAGAGAGCCTGTCATAAAGATAGGCTGAGTGGGATGGGCTATAGGAGGAGAGAAACTGGAATCATTGGTGGTGGGAAATATACACTGGTGGAGAGATGGATGTTGGCACACTGGCTGAAACCCAACTATGAACAGCTTTGTAACTGTATATCTCATGGTGATTAAATTAAAAAAGAAAGAATGTAAGAAAGTTGAAATCAAAGAACCATAATATACAATCTGTCTCATTTTCTCAGGGAATCTAGAACTTCCTCAGATGACACACACAGGACATTTCCACTTATATATCATTGTCATGATCTGGGACCTATGGAGACAGCACTATTATTGACCATGGGGAATGAAGTCATTGTGATGGATTATTTCCAATCATGATTCATCTGCTGTAGTTGGATTTCTTAAATGCACTAATGCAGTAAAGAATGATAGACCCATCATTTGAGAAGGAAAGATGAGCAGATCTTAGGCAACAGCAGATTTGAGACTGATGTTAGTTTATATTCTGTTACTTTATATTTTTCCTCCATTTTTAAGCAATAGAATTATTTTATCTTATGTATATAATAAGTAGAATTCTATATGAAAGTTTTGCAAATTGTTAATTTGAACTATTCTCAGATCCTGTTAAAAGCATAATAATCTTGGCTTTGAAATCCAAAGTCAAGTTGAGGAATCACATTGAATGCAGCACAGTAAGAGCCAGAGAATATTCTCAAAGAGGGAGATCAGGTAGAGATTTTGTTTGTTTGTAGACATTTAAGCTTCACAAAAACATATAATATTTACTGGTGCCATTCTAAATTATTGCTAACAAAATCTAACAATGGAGGGAAAGAATAAAAAATTAAAAAATCTAGAAAAGGGTGATTAAAGAAGTTATCTAAACAAAGTTATCAAACAAAATTAACAATTCAATTGCACATGATGACTTCGTAAAATATGGGGTAAGAAGCATTTAAGTCTCACTAGATATGTTTCTGCTTGAACATCTGAATTCTATTTTCCAAATTTATCTATAATAGATGCTCTTTGAATTTGCCAATTTATTGTATACAATGACTTAAACATAACCATGTGTTCTCATGTCTCATGTCTATCTGTATAATAATTATGTTGAGAATAGAATTATCATCGTATGTAGACAGTAAACCCCTAATTTTCATTCTTTTTTTATTTATCATAGAGTTGTTTTATTTTTTTTAAATTTTTTTTTCTTCTTAAATTTTTATTAGTGAAACACCATGAGGTACAGTTGTAGACTTACAAATTTTTGTGCTTGGGTTTCAGTTATACAATGATCGAATACCCATCCCTTCACCAGTGCCCATTCTCCACCTCCATCAGTCCCAGTATATCTCCCTCCCCCCAACCCCCATCCCACCCTACCTCTGTGGCAGGGCATTCCCTTTTGTTATCTTTCTCATTTTGAGTGCTGTAAACCCCTGATTTCCTATCTAAAATAACATAGATACAATTCAAAAAAAATATTTTATTTGTTTATCAAATTCAATAATTTCCAGTGTCATCGAAGTATTAAGTAGATGAAGATTTAGATTAATGCAAGTTTCATTGATACCATGAAGCTCTGAAATACTAAAGCAAATCACTACTTATATACAGCATTTCAATATTTTTAAAGAAATTTAAATACTCTAATGCAGAGTCACAGTTAATTTCACAGATCCTCAGGCAAACAAAATAGAAATAATCACAAAGCTTGCAGAAAATAAATATTAAAACTCTGAAATTATTTTTTTGTTCTTTGTCAGAGATCCTTGTAAGTGTCTAGAATAAAATAAAATGGACAGAAAGGAAAAGCAGAAATGAAATAGGATAAAAGAGAAACGAGGATGACACTGAGAAGGGCAAGCAGTAGAATAAAAATAAGAGAGAGGGATAAAAGTTAATGGAACAGAATGCTGAAAGATAAGAGATATGGAAGGTTGTGGAATGATAAAGGGAAAGTCACTATACTAGGAGTAAAATCACAGAATGAAAGAGAGTCACTATACTATGACAGTATATTTTGTGCAACTCATTCAAAAAGTTCTAGACTTTGACTGCAAATGAACAGACATCATGGAGATGTATGCTAGATGTCACACTGTCATACTAAGTGGCTGTGAATCCTCACAGCTTTCTTCTTTTATATTAACTCTAAAGTCTGTGCTTGACAAGGCAGCCAGAATAAACGCTATAGACTAAGTCCACAAATTAAATAAGCAAACACAAATTTTTAGACTCTAAGACCAATTAGCATTTACCAGAAGTGATTAGGCGAGGAAAGTGGCTAAGTTGGGTAAGTATGGTCAACTGTATGATGAAGGATAGAATTAGACTTTAGTGGTGATTCTACCAATTTTTATTGATTAATATCTGAAATGCTTAATTGCTGTAATATAATTTAAATAAAAAAATAAAATCAGTTTTAGAAACAATAGTATAATAATCTGGTAATGCTACACACCTAGTACAGTAAAGAAAAAAAACAAAAAATAGCAACTTTTCTTTTTAAATGACATTAAGTGCTGCTAACAATTTGAAATAACTCAATTCCATTAACTTTTATCCCCTTCTTTTTTTTTATTCTACCGCTCACTTGCCCTCTCTCAGTGTCATCCTCATTTCTCTTTTCACCTATTTCATTTCTGATTTTCCTTTCTATCCATTTTATTTTCTTCCAGACACTTACAAGGAGTGCTCATTTATTTTTTGAATCAGATACTAAGATGTACAGTTAAGTTAGAAGATCATAAAGCAATATTTTATATTTAAAATACTATTTTCATGTGACCTAGCAACCATGCTTCTATTTATTTATCCAAATTTTTAAAAAATGTTTGTATAAAGATTGCCTGTGATTTTTTATGTCTGTTTTACTCACTATGTTCAAATCCTGGAATAATAAAACATGTCCTTTAACAGGAGTATGGATCAACAATAATGGCACACTCATGCCTAAAATTTTATTCAAAAAGGGGGAAATTAGGGGCCAGAGAGATAATATACTTGGTAAGGCATTTACCTTTCATGAAGCTTACCTGGGTTCTATCCCCATCACCTTATTGAGACCCTTGAACCCACCAGATATGATCTCCAAACACAGGATCAGGAGAAAGCCCTGAGCATTCCCAAGTATGGTCCCAAAACATAAAAGACAAGGAGGAAGTGATCAACAAGTCATAGGAAGAATAACAACTAGTTTTCTGTTCAAAACTGTAAAAAAAAGTTATGCTTTTAATCTCTGGTCTTAAGAGTGCAACACACACACACACACACACACACACACACACACACACACACACCTCAAGATGATAAAATGAAAAAAAAATCCTTTAGAAGTTAGAAAATCTATGGAAGAAATTCTAACAAGAAAATCCAAATGTAAGCAATCATATAGTACACCCTTCCTAGCATGAAAAAAGAAATGGAAGCAGTGTAAATAACATTATAAATAAGTAGAATTTGAAATATTTTTTTTAAAAAAAAGCAAAAATATTCTTCTGTCACTGACACATTGAGTTCAGAAATATAATATAGTGGTACTATGCTTCTCTGCATGTACACAGGATTAAAAAACTAAGTAAACAAGGCTGGTAATATCCACTCTTTAAGTGGGAGTTAAGAATAAACAAGTGAGAGGTTAAAATTGTCCATGGAGTTAAGGATGAAATACAACTTTATCAACTCATTTTAGCTTAATGTAGATACAGATGGTTAAATGTAAAAATAATGTAAAAATATGTGTAGGTATCTTAATTTATAAAAGCTTAAATCCATAAAGTCCTTGCTCGTTTAGCTGAAAAACCAAAAAGAAACTATATACCAATATCAAGAAACACGCTTTGGGGGCTGGCGGTAGTACAACGGGTAGGGTGTTTGCCTTGCACGCGGCCTACCAGGGTTCAATCCCCAGCATCCCATATGGTCCCCTGAGCACCGCCATGAGTAATTCTTGAGTGCAGAGTCAGGAGTAACCCCTGAGCACTGCCAGGTCTGACCCCAAAAGCAAAATTAAAGAAATGCACTTTGTACAAGGATCTTGGTTTATTCTCCAATAAATGGCACTATACCTGGTTCTAGAATAGGGACAATTATATAAGAAAGAGATAGATAAGGGAGAGGAGGCAGGGATAAAAAAGTTGCTAAAAAAATAATCCACAAAGAATATCTGAGTCAAGTGAAAGAGCTCCTAAAGATCAACACTAGATTAATTTGAACAACAAAAAAAATAAAGTAGTAGTGCATTATGATGCAAAGTATAAAATAAATAACTGTGATTTCATATGGATAAAATAAATTATTGACCAAATTAATCAATTTCAAGGGCTGGAGAAGTACAGTATGTAGAACACTTGCCTGTGTGGCCAACCTGGGTTTGATCCAAAGGACTCATATGGTCACCGAGCTCTGTCAGGCATAAACCCTGAGTACAGAGCCAAAAGTAAGCCCTGAGCATTGTCAGATGTGCCCCCAATCCCACATAATAAATAATAACAATAATACTAACTTCGGAGAAGACATTAACACCCAATGCGAAGTAATTTTAAATAATTTAGGCAAATACCTCTCTATCAAGGAGGAGGAACATGTATATTATATTAACAGTTTGGTGGGTTGTGTACAGTAATTTACTTCAGTAGTTCAGGAGGAGAGAGAAGTAATGGTGTAAAAACTGTTGAAGTTTATCTCAGCTAGGTGATCAAGGACAACACCAACAGCCATAAATCATGTTGACACTATGTACGTCTGATATAAGATCATGAAAATAATACTTTGTATCCATAGTCTTCCTACCAGGAAGAACTCATGTACCAAGTCTTATCATGAGAAAACATCAGACAAATCCCATTTTCATGCTATTCTACAAATGATCTGTTAAGTACTCTTTAGTACTTCAAGGTCATTAAAAAGCACGTCAGAAAAACAAGTATGAGAAACTGCTACCATCAAAAGGAGACTAAAATTACATCCCTCATCTATAATAGATATAGATATTATAATTATGGTTATGACTTATGGCATCCTATAAAAGCAAAACAAATAGGTGAATATGAAATAGGCCTAACTATAGACTTTAATTTTCTGCTAAAAAATATGCAACAAGTCAAACATTTGATTGAGTACTATTTCACGCATACAATATATATTCCTATATGTATGTGCATTGTTAACATATAAAATAGGAAGCATTTTCCTTTTATCCTATAGATTAAAACAACAACAGATATTTGCTTAAAATATGCCTATGGGGCTAGAGAGATGGTTCAAAGGAATATAGTATGTGCTTTGCAGTCAGAGCATCTGATTTCATCCCATGCATTTTATGGTCACTTCACAGACTGTATTCCTCCATAAAAAATAATGAAAATAATTTGACCATGTTGATATAGTGAAACATTCTCAAATGGACATATTAGTATCTATTAATTAAAAGTCTGATTCACATAGGGAACCAAACATTTCAAATGTCAGAAAGCAAACAAATAATAAACTACTACTAATCTAAAACTTCAGGATATTTCAAAATAAAATCTCAACTCAGTCCCCATGGTGAGAGAGAAGAAACAAGGAGATGATTCCAGAGTTGAGATGATAATTTTAATCAGCAAGAGGTTTAGTATAGAATTAAATCTTAGATAACTAAAAAATGAGTGGAACACTATATCTGTCCACCAGAATCTTGAAATGTTGATAAAGAGGCCACAGTATTCAGTCAGATTGTGCACTGTAGTACTATAGCACTGTCCTCTTGTTGTTCATCGATATGCTTGAACTGGCATCAGTAATGCCTTCATTGTGAGTCTTGTTGTTACTGTGTTTGGCATCTCGAATATGCCACAGGGAGCTTGCCAGGCTCTGCCATGTGGGCGGGATACTCTCAGTAGCTTGCCGGACTCTCTGAGAGGGACAGAGGAATTGAACCCGGGTAGGCCGCGTGCAAGGCAAATGCCCTTCCTGCTGTGCTATAGCTCCAGCCCAAGTCAGATTATAATCCAGAAAATCTCATCAATACATTACTCTTTCAATACTGTGTCCTTAAAAACAGTTCTTCCATTGTAGGATGGTGAGCAGAATATAAGTTCCCTGGAGAAGAGAAGAATGAGGTTTCTAAGTGTATCTGGGTGTAGCTTCTAGGTTAAGTTCCCTGAATAACCTCATCCCAAAGTACTTCATTACATCAAAACATCTGATTTATGAAACAAAAGAGATCAAAGTGAACATCTAAATTATTTAGTATATACTTACGATAAATCTTTGCTAATGGTTATTTTATCTGCAAAATGTGTTGGATATTGTAATTGCTTCATTGAAAGAACAACTTTAAAAAATAAATGAAATCATTTTACATAAGAAATTAAGTTTGATTTACAATAATCATTAAAACTAGCAAGTATCACCCTTGGGTTGTATGCTTCCTGTATTTTAGTAATCAAGCAAGTATGATTGCTATACTACCCCATTGTGAAATCTATTGTTTTCTTTTATTACTGGATATTCATAAACTGGTAGAGTTCCTTGATCATGCACTTTGTCTTGAACTCAAGATTTTAGTAGTTTTTATCCAACTCTGAGTACTTTAAAATTAAAGCTTCTAGAACAAATTAAATTGTTTTTACATATCAATTTTTCTCAACAAGTTTCTACTTATTTATATTATCCATTTAAAAAGAATGAAAATTGCTCAGTAGTCAGTAATCCTGTCTGTTGTATCTGCAGTGGGTACTTAAGTGCATGTAAGTTCATGGATTTCTTATTCTATTTTTCAAAATTTCAGAAATACATATTTTAGAAAATATTTTGAATCTGCTTTAAGGAGTTATTTCCATAGTAATGCATAATTTTTCAATCTTCTGTTAACACCAGGTAGGGTGTTTAACTTGCATGCGGCCGACCCTGGTCCAATTCCTTCATCCTTCTAGGAGAGCCCGGCAAGCTACCGAGAGTATCCCGCCCTCATGGCAGAGCCTGGCAAGTTCCCTGTAGTGTATTCAATATGCCAAAAACAGCAACAACAAGTATCACAATGGAGATGTTACTGGTGCCCGCTGGAGCAAATAAATGAACAAATGGGAGGACAGTGCTACAGTGCCACAGACAGTGTTGTTACCAACAAAAATGTTAATCAATAACTAATTTCCAATAAGAATATTGATGTAGGCAGGTATATAGAAAAGGACCCCCATGACAATGGAATTCCTGATAAGTAATAAGATCAATAGCTCAAGGCTTCATTAAACCCATCTTTTGTACGCAGGAACGAAGACCTGATAAGACTCTCACCTGGAACCAACAGACCCAGAGAAGGCTGAACCCCCCCTTCACAAGAAGCTCCAGCAAGAACAAAGGCCTAGGAAAGGAATTTCAAGGAAGATCATCAAGCACTTCTAACAATATCCGCTTGGCAACCACTCAAACAACAAATTCTTACCTAGGTAGAAGCCCCACATGGGGTGGCTTGGGTAAAACCCCATAAAAGCCAACTTGAACAAAGGAATCATACACATATGCTTCCAGAGCCAATGTGATGTTTGTATCCTCAAACACATGCGGGTGACACATACCTGTGTCACCAGCATCTCTCATCTTGAGATGGGTACTAGAACTCTCTCCATCTTTGGAGAAGCCCGGTTCTCTTTCCTCTCTCTCTTTGACCTCCGTCTCTTCCTCAAAAAAAAAATCACCAAATAAAAATCTGTTTTTAGTTCACTTCTTGTCTACTCCTGAAATTCTTTTCTGTGAGAAGGACAGGAGCCATGAAGGTCTGGGTAAGACCTGCTTATCTTTTCCTGCAAAGAACAATTGCTCACCCCAGCCTGAGTCCATGGCTCCCCAAGAAATTTGGAGGTAGGAGGTTTAATTTCCATGCTGAGAAGGACAAGTGGTCCTGAGGTGTGGCCTGATGTTACCTAGGGCAGCTAGTGGGAATCATGGTCCGTGCTGTGCAGGGGCTCATCACATACTTTATCAGTTCTAGCTTCCCAGACAATCCAGGGGTGGTAGAAGTGGTTAAGGAGAAAGCAGTTTCCCTTCTCCTCTACGCTTCACAAAAGCCACCTGCGAGTGGTCCATCAACTTTGGTATCACATTCTTTTCACTGCAGTATCTTCTTGGATTACTGCAGAGCCTTCTCAGCTTGGGTAGTGCCTCTTCTAGGAAGTCTATCTAGATTTTTCAATGATTAACTGTCCTCTCTGATGCAGACACACCTAGTACGTCCTATAACTATGTACTGATTATGTTGCATACACTTTCCTTGATATTATTTTACTACCTCAGCCTTATTGGTATGATTCTTGTTTCCAAGCACTGACTTTAATACTTAGCTGACAGTAAGTCATATTGGCAAGCAAATACTAAATTAAGCAAAAGCGCCAGCTGGATAAACATTTCTCACACTTTATATTATCGATATGAGTTAATATTCAGAAAGAAAAAGACTTTTTAATGTGATTTTTACCTTTCACATAATAGTTTATTAGAAAAATGCTGACTACTGTTGTATGTGTTACTGTTTTCATAGAAACTATCAATTCTCCACTAATTTATGAGTTATCTCCTTTTCTTTACCATCTTTCTCTCCTTGTCAAATTGTATTTAAAGTAGAATCTCCGCTAGGCTGTCTTCACTGGGACCCCTCAGAAAGGGGTGGGTTGAGTCTCCCTCCACACCCCAAGAAGAACCCCAGAAGCTGAAAACCTCCATAACCCAGCCACAACCATGCTCAAGGCCACCCTCTGCACGCTCGGATGAGCCTCACACATAAAGGAACCGGTAGAGGAACCCAGGTATGCGAGACCCGGGGCTAAGATCTCCAAGCCTGCTGGGATCAGGACTGTGCCTCCTCCACCCAGATTCCCAGTTTTCCAGTAGCTTGGCCTTCACACCCACAAACTGCCCTGGGCGCCATGTAATCTCATCAATGGCCAAGATCCAGAGACTATAAAATAAAGTTCCCAGAGGAGAGAAATTCAGTATTTTCTGGAGCACTCAGCCCATGCAACCTCTTATACTGATGTACCTAAAGCAGCACATATGTGTTTGGTTTTACCATACTTGCTGTATTCTCTTATATGGGCTTAAATGGTTCCAGAATGAAATCAACTACCATCACACACTTTCCTCTTATTGTAGTGAAAAGATACTTGCTGGTAGGGTGAGTGTTTGAATACTATCTGTAATAAACTATTGTGAACTACTTTATGAAAATAAAATATATAAAAATCGTAAAAAAATGCATTTAAAATAAACCAAATGGTATTGATATGTGAGACAATAGAGCCCTGCACACTATTTTGAGTTAAGATTTATTCACTTTCTGAATTAAAATTTTTTGGAACTGCGATATGTCAATGGGATTCTGCCAATTGGTATTTTTTTACAGTACTGTTGAATATTCTTTGTCTCTTTCCCACCCTCGTAATTTTTTTTACCTGCACAACTCTTCACCCTCATTATTAACTTTACTTTTTACTTGAGTGTCAAAAGAAAGATGTAAGCCTTATATTTTGGAAAAAATGACAGTACAATATAATCATACAGCTGTTCAAGATCATGTATCTATAAATATATTAGATGGATGCATTATTTAGTAAAGGACATAATGGCAATTTGCCACCATTGTAACTTAGCTTAGCTTGTAAATTGAATGTCTTGCTTTTAGAAGAATTAATAATTTACATCAGTAAGTTTATGTGAAACCTTTTTGGCTTTAGGTAGTAATGTCAAGAAGAAATAAACATGAATTTCATTTTAGAAAGCTTCTTAATTTCTAAGGAGCATTTTTTTTTATTAATGCAGTTTGAGTCTCTGGAATCTCATTTTTATAAGTGAGTGCAAGGAAAACTTAAGAGATAAAAGGCATAATGGTTATGAAAATAGCAAGTTTGGATAAAACAACAAAGCATGCAAAATACTTTAGTGGGTTATTCACTGGAAGCAATAATAATAAACAATCCTTTCCATATATTATACATCCATAACTGGGAAATTAGACCTAATTTATTTAAACCCAATCAAGCCTGTGAAGCTACACAACTCTTAAGGGCTATGAAATTTTTGAATGTATGCCTGTGGCCTGTGTACATTTCCTTTGATCTTCCTGTGGCTGGTAGTATAAGGAGAAGTCTAAATATTATGGCATTCTCACTCCTCGGCTAGAGCCATAGCACAGCGGTAGGTCGTTTGCCTTACAAGCAGCCAACATGGCTGACCCAAGTTTGATTCCTCCGCCCCTCTCGGAGAGCCCGGCAAGCTACAGAGAGTATCTCGCCCGCACGGCAGAGCCTGGCAAGCTCCCTATGACGTACTCGATATGCCAAACACAGTAACAACAAGTCTCACGATGGAGAGTTACTGGGCCCGCTTGATCAAATCTATGAACAACGGGAGGACCATGACCGTGACCGTGATCTCACTCCTCATGTACTGGCTTTTACACAGAATATTTTCTGACTTAAAGTGATTTCATATGTGGAATTGCTGGGCCAACAGTAGCTCTATTCTTACTTTGAAGTCATGATACCATTTTCCACAGAGGTTGAACCAGATTTCATTTCACTAGCAGTGAATGAGTCTTCCTTTTTACCATAAGCCCTTGCAAACAGTAGTTGTTTCCTGTCTTTTCAATAGTTTTACAAAATAAAAATAATGCAGAATAATAATTGCACAAGAAAAATTCCATGGAAATATTTAGTTGTAGTAGAACTGGTTGGTTTACCTGAAGAAAAATTTAAAATAATGGTCATGTAAAATAAAAGACAGAAAAAAAAAGAAGTTCAAAAGACATTTTGGTTAAGATGCAACAGATAATTTTCTTCTAATCTACAAGTGTCCAAGAAGAACACAGATTTCAGCGTTATCACTGTCACCTATAACAATAGAAAACTGGCACAAGTGGTTAGAAGTTCTTACTTTTCTGAGATTATGATTCATCATTATAATTATTAAAAATTTATTTGTAGAAACATCACAGTTCTGGACCATCTCTGGCATTTTTTCTGAGATCATACTCCTTGTATGTACAAATGAGTCACAAAATTCACCCCTGCTTCTCCTATTGGAACATTTGTGAATATTTTTCCTTATTATTACTGCTATTCAGCACAAGATGAGGCATTCTAGTGGTAGAAAGAGAGGGTGAAAAAAAGTAATTTAGTTATACAACAGAAGTATTTTATCTACTGGGTTTGAGATAAGATTCCTAATGTTAATTCAACTGTAAACTTAAGAGAATTGTAGGCTGGAGTCATAGCAAAGCATGCAGGGCACTTACCTTGCTAGTGGCTAACCCTGGTTTGATCTCCAGCACCCCATAATGTTCCCTGAATACTCACAGAAATAATCCCTGAGCAAGATTCAGGAGTAAAGCATGAGCATAGAGGTATGCCTGAGAGTCAAAAAATAAAAAAAAACAACCAACAACAAATATAAAATAGAGAGAATAATATGACCACATACTCTTAAAATAATATAAGTATTTGTTCTCCAGTGAAAATAGTTGTGCATGAACTATCTGGACTGGTTAATTGAAGAGAATTTAATAACTTAATTGTCTAAAGAGATAGGTTGATGGTAATGTTTCCTAGATGTAAGAACTGTCTCCTGTCATAATAAATAATGATTGATACATATATATATAACCCAGCTCTCAGGTATTAGAATAGGTCTTCTAAATCTATCTATCTATCTATCTATCTATCTATCTATCTATCTATCTATCATTCTATCTATCATTCTATCTATCTATCTATCATTCTATCTATCTATCTATATATGGTCTTATTTGAAGATTTGTTAAGAGCTATAATATGAAAGTTCATAATGTCAACATGGAAATAAGGAATAACATCTAAAAACAATGAAAGTTTATGATCCATCAACTGTGACATTTGGGAAAAGATAGTGATATATCAGTACAATCAGGATTCAAGAATAACTGAAAAGAAGAGGCAGAAAAAGTAAGCAGCATATTTTTGAGTTTCATTTATGTCTGAAATTATATTCTCAGCAATGAGAATGATAAAATATTTTCAATACAGAGTGATTTATATTTTGGAAAATCAATGACAGACATGTATTGAAGATGCTAGAGATAATATGCTGAAGTTAGGATATAATCTCATGTTTTTATATTCCTAACCAACACAGTTAATAATGTATAGTACATGTTCTGCTCTAGCACTGTATACGATAATTAACTGAGATACAAGTGAAATCCTCTGGAGATGCTAAATATTATTCTCCAAGTTACATGTAAGTGGGACAGGTTTGTTTATTGCTCCCCTTGGAATCCTCACTTACCTCCTATTCATTTCCCTCCTCTCCAGTGGGCAGAAAATGGTATTGCTTTGCTGCTCTCTGAACCTTCAATAAAATTCTGAATTCAGAGCAGTCTTTGAGGGAAATAAAACCTCCTCATAATATTCATAACCTCTTGCTCATTTAGTTAGGTACCTTGGGATTGGGAATGTCAATTCTAATAATCAATTGCACTCTCAGAAGTACTGTGTGAGTGAGAACTGGCTGGGGGTTTAACTAAGCACTGAACAGTTTGATGCTGTGCAAGGCAGGAATGATTAATTCATGGAAATACTGTAAGGGAGCATTAGTTACCATTCACTTGCAAACGTTTACTGATACTTTTTAGGAATCAAGATAAAAAATGTTCAATGTACTTCTAAGAAAATCTTTTGTTCAATATTAAATATTGTATAAGGTGTTCTCTTGTTCCAACATGGTATCTTAAATAATAAGTAATTAATTAAATTCATCAGCAGTTTTAAAAGTGATGTTGATTCAGTGTCATAAATTCATAAAGCTCCAGCCTCCATTGATTCCCTGTGCCAACAATGTCATTGCTAAAATACTGACCGGAGCACAGAATCATTGGTAACTCACTAAATTGGCCTTGGAATATGTGTCCCTTGACTACATGTAAACCAAAGATCATTCAGTATAATGATCTTTGTAAAAATATTTTGCAATAACTATACATTGAAATATAGGGTATGAAAAAATTGATTAAATTAATAATTAAATTTGTTTTGATGTATTGGTTTTAAGAATATCAAATCAATACATTGTATTTCTTTAATGTAATAGAATGTCTTGAAATGAAAAACAGAGGTTGATTATTTTTTAAATGGAGAAAATAGCAAAAAGAATTGGAGTTTCTCATTTAAAAACAAAGGCAATGTCTGATGAAAAATTTCTGGACCATCAAGAAAATTTTTCTTTCACCACAGACAGAATGCAAGAAGTCCTTTTCTTAAGCATTAGGTAAGCTCTAGAGAAGTCCATTTCAAATTCTTGAAAGTGTTGTGAAAATCATGGTTATTAATATTGTAACAGTGTATCTTTGTTTTTCATTTTGGGGAGAGTCAATTTTGGGGCCACAGCAAGTGTTATTCAGGAGTTACTCCTGGCTTTGTGCTCAGGGATCACTCATAGCAGTGTTTGACAATCATAGGTGAGTGTTGCCTGGAATCAAGGCTGGGTCAGCAGATTGTAAATAATTTGATACCTGTACTGTATTTTTGGCTCCTAAAACTGTGTCTCTCTCCATCCTCTATAGATAATTTCTACTTAACAGGGTCATTCTCTAGGTACTCTGGCAACTCACCACTAAGATGCTTCCACATTAAAATTTGTTTATTTGGGTTTAGCAAGAGAACTCAATGGGTTGGAGCAAATGCTTTGCTTTCATAAAGCCCTGAGCCACTCCTTGCAGCATCAGTCCAACACTACAAGCCTGAACAGTATAGTATAGAAATACCAAAGTGCCAAAATGCTCAAGTTCAACCACCTAACTGAGAATCCGTGAGAGTGCTCCCTAGATAGAAAATACCCTAGATGGACACACATATTCCTTCCAAATATTTTTGAAGCACAAAAAAAAAGAACAAAATTGGACAATAATGTTTATTAGTGTTTCTTAAAGTTAAATGAAAACTGGTTTTGTATGCCTAGTATATACTCTCATTGTTTATTAGAACAAACTGTCATGTGATATCAGTGATGCTGATATGCGGAATTGTTGATGTTACAATTTTTGTATCAAAAAATTATCAAAATTATTTTGCAGTTATTATATAAAGACCTTGCATAAACCAAACATTTTATTTTTGTATTTCTTTCAGAATTATTAAAAACACATTCATGGAGTTGGAAGATAATTTCTGACCTATTAGTGTAAAGAAAGATGATGATAGATAACAATAACAATTGAGATAAAAATGTGTCCTTTCTTATTGAAAATTAAGTTGATTTAATATTATGAGCTATTAGTAGGCATAATAGATCAAAATAGATGATCTAATATAGCACTAAGTAATAATTTAAGTTTTGTTTAGAGCACTACCTATAAATTTATTAGGTAACATTCTCAAATGTTCCTCTGAGTTCAAGGAATGGTTTTGAGCACTTGAATACTGCTAGGTATACTCTCATCCCAGAAAAGAACAAAAGAATGGAAATACTATTGGCAGTTTTATCTGCATCCAAGAAATACATTTAAAAAATAAAGCTAGTACTCCATGATACTAGTTTTAGAGCCTTCAGTGATTGTGATTTGTCTCTATTGTCAAGGAAAACAAATTAACCTCAATAAATTTTGATAATATATATTACCAAAAGACTCATGAAAAACTACTACAGAAATTGGTTACTGGGAAAATTAAAATAATATTTGAATTTGATATTACTTTATACACAAGCGTGTGGCTTATATAAAAAAGGCCAGAAAGAAAGCCTTAGATTGCTCGATTGAGAAGAGAATGGACAAAGGAGGTCCTGGTTCCCTCCCAGGTACTCTATGGTCCCTGAACACCACCAAAACAAGGTCTAAACAGAGTGTGGAGCAGCTCCTGAGAGACAGTGACTATGTTTCAAAATGAAAAAAAAAATTTTAATGAACAGTGTTGATGGAGATATGGAAACAAAGAGATTTTCGTTCACTCATTAGCTATATATATATATATATATATATATATATCCAATATGTATATATACATATATTTTTATATATACATATATTTTCTAAAATAATTAAAAATAAAATTACCATATGATTCAGCATTTCCATTACAAGGTATATGTATATATCCCAAGAATATCAAAACACTAGTTTGAAAATATATATGCACACTTATATGCCTCCCAGTATTATTTCTAAGCACCAAGATCTGTAAATAATTCAATTGCTCAATGACAGAAATGTGGAAAAAATTAATGGGTATATAATGGAGTGTTTACACTCGGACACTAGAAAAGATGAAGGTTTACCTTTGGTAATAATATGGGTGATACTGAAGCATGCCATGCTAAGTAAAATCTAGCCAGAATGACAAAGACAAATTAAAATTATCTGTTCATACATGATGTAAAAGAAACAAAGCAAGAAAATAGGCAATTTCTAATAATAATAATAATAAAAACTCTTAGACTTTGATCAAAAGGTGTAAGTTAATAAGGAAGGAAGGGAAGAGTAGGCTGAAGGGAAGACAGGACTGTTGGAGGGATATTGGCACTTTTGTGGTGAACACATAGCAGCAACATAACTCCTCTAAAACATAATATTATTTATACTCTTGCTTTCAAAACTTAGTACTATAGTCATGGAAAATATTTTTATTTCTAGGAGCTTTCTTATCAGTATAAAGACACAAGAGAATAAATAACCGACCGAAGACAGATCCATCACCAAACAATGCTTCAATTCATTAAGTTACACATATTATAATTTCTACCAGAGAAATTAAGGGCATGTTTAGACATGTATTCTGAGATATTTTTAAATCTATAACTTTAAAGATCATGATTTTCCTTTAAGAACAGCCTTTAGTGCATTGGAATCACCTAGAGATATTAAACCACTAGAGCATAGGCATCACCCTCAGAGATTTAGATTTAATTGGTTTTTCAATATGCCTAATTATTATTTTAAGTCATTTTAATATGCTTCCTGAATTGATAACTACCACCTTCATATATTAAAATGTAAAGCTACTATGATAATAAAAGCAGTATGATGGAGACCTATTAATTATAAGCTATGTAACCTTGGAATCCTTATTTAAACTCTGACTCTTAGTGTCTTCTGTAAAATGCAGTACAATTTCTAATTTTCATTGAATTCATAGATCATTTAAGATTTACTAAGAAGACTTCTGCATACTTGATGTCAATAAAGTTATAATTACATCTAAGATGATGGTGACCATGAATGATATTTTGCTGGAATTAATATAAAAGCAGTGGATTTGGTAGGTTTTCAAATATACAGATGCATAAAGGCCTCTATAATGAAGTGTAGGATCAATTAAAAATTAAAATAAATATTTGCTTCAAAATAATTTTGAATTCTTTTATTTTTGATTCTTTCTGCAAATTAAACATACCAATGAATGGTAAATAAACACCTAAATCCCCGTATATTCAAAAGTGATATTTTATATTCATTTATGATTCTGAGGGAAATAATTTAATGGTTGGAACACATGCTTGACATGCACAAGTACCTTGTGTGATTCCTAGCACTGCATGTTTTCCCTAATACTATGCCTAGAGTAGTCTCTGGGTAGCATCTGAACATCAGAATTGGCTCAAACACCCAGCCTCTAAGAATGTAATTTATATAACATAAAATATACCCTATTATAGGAATGACCAATATTTGGTATAGTCACAAGATTCTGCATCTATAACTTATATTTTTTAATACTTCATAACAGAAGAACAATCCACAGCCATTACAAGTTACCCAATTTCCTTCACTTCTGGGTTTTAACAAACATTAATATGTTTTCTGTATCTACAGGTTTATTAGTTGGCCTAGCTTGGAAATTTTATATGAATTGGGTCTTTTAATTTATATTTTGAGCCAGGATTCCTTCATCTAGCATTATTTTTCAATTACCATCTTGCAGGTTGTAGGATATCTTATTCCTTTTAAGGAAAAAAATGCAAGGCCAAGGGGAATGAGGACCATTTGGAGATGACCACTGGACTAAAGCCATTACTGACTGGATTCCACAGGACGTCAAAAGAACACATGGTTGCCCATCTACAAGAAGGTCAGACATTTTTGTTAAGACCCTGAATGAACGGTTTGATGCTCGTGTGTTCTTGGAGCGAGCAAATGACATTGGGCTACAATAGCATACAACGGGGACAAATGGAGATGTTACAGGTGCCCGCTTGATCAAATCAATGAACAACTGAATGAATTCATCCGTGTATTAGTGTTGACCTTGTGGGATGATACCATGATGTTATGAACGTTGCTTACAAGTTTTCTGACTGGACATTTTTAATTCCCAGGAGTTTCAATAGCATAGTGTTGATCACATTTGCCTTACATTTTAATTCCCTTCAAAATATTTATATATGATTTTTTCACATTTTCACATTTTCATCTACTTTATCAATTATTGGAAAAGGCCTGTCGGCATAGAATTATAATAGTTAAATTATATGGTAACCCTATGATTAATCATTTATTGTTTCTATTTAAACACTGTGATTTGCGAAGTTGTTCATAATACAGTTGTTTCAGGTATTCAATGTTCCGACACCAATCCCACCACCAGTATGTCTTTCCCTCAACCAATGTCCACTGTTTCTCACCCACCTCCCAAGACTGCCCTCTCAGCAGGCACAAATAAATTTATGTAGTATTAGTTGTTACAGCAAAATGGAATTACCATAAAATAGATCAATAAAAGTCAATTTGTGATCATTGTTATGTTTCATAATAGTGTTACTAAAGTCATCGAAGTTTTACAAATGTCATTTATTGAGCTGGTTGGTACTGACTGGTTGAGCCTTCTCTGTTATTGTTTTATCTCATTGAATTTGCTGGGCAACTTTCCCATTAAGTTTGCTGTGCTCCTACTGGACTCTCAACAGTGTGATTTTGGAGGTGTTGTGTTGTCCCAGTGAGTGCCAAGAGCTTGAAGCTGGGCTATTTATATGTCAGACAATGTCTGCTGAGGTATGTGGGACTATTTGGAAGGGAGGGGAATCTACCAGATACCAGACCCCGTTCCAAAAAGGTCACAATGTTTTCAGTATGAAATCAATCTATCTTGGATGATTTTGTGGCTTGATGTCTATGTTAAATTTTTTTGAAGAATGACAAACTGTTTTCCAAAATAAATGCAAGATCTTAGATTATTATTAAGAGAAAGATTTTGATTTTTCTTTTCTTCCCCAACATGTGCTATTTTCATACAATAGCTTATTGTATCTTAGTATCTTAGTGTGTTGAAGATAGATTTTATTGTTATTTTGTATTGCATTTAGCTAATGGTCAATGATATTATATATCCTTCCATTATTCATTGTTTATAAATCCAAATGCAATTAAATAATTTTAATATATTTATTATTTATCGAGTATAGGGCTGGAGCAATAGCACAGCGGTAGGGCGTTTGCCTTGCACGCAGCCAACATGGCCAACTCGAGTTCGATTCCTCCGCCCCTCTCGGAGAGCCCGGCAAGCTACCGAGAGTATCTCACCCACACGGCAGAGCCTGGCAAGCTCCCCATGACGTATTCGATATGCCAAACACAGTAACAACAAAGTCTCCAATGGAGACATTACTAGGCCCGCTCGAGCAAATCGACAAACAACGGGAGGGCCTTTTATATATATTATTTATAAACCGTATATTTAACATATGCATTTGAATCCATCTTTCTAAGTACAGATAAGGAAAGTTAGTAGATTATAAGTGAAAAATGAAAATTTGTATAATTATAAATACAGTGTGATTTCTATTGATATGAAAGGAGGAATTAAATGTGCACATACACCAGCACCCCTATCACAGTCCTCTGGAATAAATCACTTTGGAGGGAACTATAGACTGAAATATAGTGACATCTCATAATCCCACATACATAGTAGAATTCTTTTTAATTTTCACTCAGTCATCAAAGTAAAGCAATTAAGGATATCCATTGCTATCCCCTTTTAACGAGACATTACGGGAGCCATAGGCTAATTTGCCATTGTTTCACTCTTCAGGCTCCTATATCTACATCTTCAGCCACTTGATCACAATAGAACTCGATTTGTTGTGTAAGAATATAATTGATACACATTTCTTGATTTAGACATAATAAAATTGATTGAAATTGGATCATTCTGTCACTTATCAAAGGGTTGTGATGAAAAACATATATTAAGTGTAATATGTTTTATTTTAACATATTTACTTTACATAATCTTTTAAACAACAAAAACCAATATTCATTCTTAAGCTCACCGTGATTTATTTATTTTATTTTATTTTTCACTGTCCATTGTAGTATTTAGCTCTCTGGGTTCTTATTCTTAGGTTTTATCTTAATTTAACGTAATTTCCTGAGAAAGTGGGGGCTGGAGCAATAGCACAGCGGTAAGAAGTTTGCCTTGCATGCAGCCAACATGGCCGACCCAAGTTCGATTCCTCCGCCCCTCTCGGAGAGCCCGGCAAGCTACCGAGAGTATCTCGCTGGCATGGCAGAGCCTGGCAAGCTCCCTGTCACGTATTCGATGTGCCAAACACAGTAACAACAAGGTCTCCAATGGAGACATTACTGGGCCCGCTCGAGCAAATCGATGATCAACGGGAGGGCCTTTACTTTACTTTACTTTCCTGAGAAAGTGGCCCCAAAAGAGAAGGCATGATTTAACAATGAACACTATGTATATGGAATATCAAATGATACTGACCTTCATATATGAACAAATATATTTGATGTTATTTCTCTTTTATGCTTTAAAGTTTAACATAATAATTTGGGAAAGATAATCTAATGAAAATATGACACTACTCATGTACTATTTTCATGATCTAAAATAGCTTAAAGATAATCT
Organism: Sorex fumeus; assembly: GCF_029834395.1. Taxonomy (NCBI): domain Eukaryota; kingdom Metazoa; phylum Chordata; class Mammalia; order Eulipotyphla; family Soricidae; genus Sorex; species Sorex fumeus. The sequence goes on from NW_026606064.1 coordinate 17,397,675, forward strand.
GGTGGTAAGTATATGGGGCATATGATCTTTATCAAAAGCTTGATAGATCAATTTATATATAATTATTTTTTTGAATTTTTCAAGGATAAAAACATAATTCTTTAATAGATTTACTGAAATCTATATCCTATATAATTGGCTTTCATTGTTATCTATTGGATCCTTTTCCATTTATAGAAAAATTTAAGAAAACAATTCAATTGTATTATATATTCCTTTTGAAAATATTTTTGACAAAAAGAAATAAGATTTAATATTGGAAATCCACAAATACAATGCATCATTGAGGTACTGAAGCAGGAAGAAAATATAAGGATAGTTCTCAAAGTTTGCTCAAGTAATTTTATTACACAGTTGTCGACCTTTTAATTAAATAGTCTTCAAAAGCATATCATCCTATAATAGACTGTGAGGAATTTATTAGAAATGCAGACAGTACTGCATCTGTTTCTCAAAGATGTTCTCTAGTAATTATTTTTAGCTTCCTATTACAGACCTAAAGTTAATATTCTGAGAATGTTTGCAGCTTATTTATAAAATAATCTAATTTTAATACATTCACTGCAAGCTTTGGATGTACCTGAAAGTTTCAGTGTAAAGTGTATTGTTTTCTTAAATCTCAATACCTAATCTGGCAATTTGATTAGCTGATATTATCATAATATAAAATATTCAATGGAATGAATTGTTTGTAAAAGTATATTTTTTAAAATATGATTCTGTTTGTCTACTATTCCATCTCTTTTTTCTCCTTGTTTTAATGTCTAGGACCTTTGCTCGAGTAACGTCTCCATTGGAGACTTTGTTTTTACTGTGTCTGGCATATGGAATACTCTCGGTAGCTTGCCGGGCTCTCCGAGAGGGGCGGAGGAATCGAACTCGGCTCGGCCATGTTGGCCGCGTGTAAGGCGAACGCCCTACCCGCTGTGCTATCGCTCCAGCCCTAGGACCTTAGTCTAGGACCTTAGCCTATTTGTTTTTACTGATAGATATTGTTAGCCCTGAGAGTTACAAAAATACAGCCATAAATAATAATAGCTTCTTCTTAGAGTGTAGCTGGATTGACTCCTGATGAGATAGTGGGCAGGTTAAGAGATTCTCTCACTGAATGACATGGTCTAGGTGATTGTCATACTAGTCACAGGAAACTCCTCAATTGCTAGAATGATATGTAAAGTAAAAGGTTTTCTCTTATTTTCCACTTTTAGAGCTAGAGTAGTATATTCCAGTGCAAACTTTCAATTTGCTTAAAAATTTTACCAAAACACATCGTGCTGATATATGTGTGTGATGTGTATGTAAGCACTTATGCATAAGTTATGAGAACATCTATGTGTTTAAATACATATATATGTTGGTAGAAAAAAAATTACCAAAACAGAAAATATATTTTACAAAATGAAAAATTAAAAACAATCATCATAGTCACATAGCTTGTCTTTTGTATGCATATTTTCTGTCTCACTGCGTGGAATTTTTGTTTAGGGTGCACAGTTTCTCCATCTTTAGAATAGCACCTAAACTATAGTTCGCATGCCAAAAAGATAGTACCCCATAGCAGTTGCCTGCCTTGCACGTGGCTCACTTTGATTTGATTACTCACCTCCAGGTGACAACTGTGAGCATCAAGCCAGACATAGGCCTTGAGCACTGTTGGGTATGGTCCCCAAACAATAACAAGAAAAATAACAAAATATATTGTTGTTGTTGTTGTTGTTTTAAGATATGGGTTTTTTGTTTGTTTGTTTTGTTCTGCTCTGTTTTCTCCTTATTACGTCAACTTAGTTTTTTCAGGTACCTGTGATAGAACTGAGCTAGGAAAGTAAGAAATTTAGTAACTGAAAAAGTGCAGTTGTTCAAGTCACGCCTTGCATGTGGGTACCACAGAGTTGCTGTGTACAGTGAGGACTACCTTTGAAGGTCCCTGCATTGCTGGATGTGGGCCCAGTGATCTGGAAACCTATGGGGCGGCCCAAGTCATCTGCACTCCAGGGACCAGGAGCTGAATAGAGTTTGGCCCTAACATTAAATAGCCAGGAGTTGCCAAACTGTTTGAAAGAAGTTGCCAGAAGTTTCTTAGGACTGGTATTTGTGAAAGACAAAGGAGAAAGCATAAAAGTTTTCAGGAAGGACTCTTCAAAACATTATATCATGAAAGGAAAAAAAGGGAAGGAATAACTAAAGCAGCATGTCTCACACTTCTGTATAGCTTAGAACAAACTTCAGGCAACGGAAAATTCTATTTCAGAATTTACCTGAAGGGTAGTTTTATAATGAAAACTAATTAGCAATAACTGAGTTTCTTGCGAATTCACTAACATTGACTTGGGTCTCTTGGAAGTCCAAAATCCTTTGCTCACACATTTCAGCAGAGACCAAAGATTCTTGAGGTGGAAACTGTTAAGTGGCATCTCTATTTTGTTACGTCTTCTCACACCTCTGTGTTGCAGTTAATCTACTCCATCTATTACCACAATGTCAAAAGTGCCCTTTTCTGAATTCCCTTCCTAGCAAACATCAATTCCGTGCAAAATTGATTCGCAGTGCCCCCTTAATTTATACCTTTTTTTCCCCTTGCTTCACAAGCACATGCACGGTAAATCATATATATATAATATATATATATTTTTTTTCTTCCATACTACTTTGCACTCAGGGTTAACTGTCTTATATGATAAGGTACTTGTATTTTAGAATGTGATGACATTGCCAAATATCACCATAGCATAGAAAAAGCTCTTAGTTAAAAAAAATAATACATAAATGTACTGTAAAAAAATTACATCCTTGACCACAGTGTTTAGAGAGGAAAAGGATAGAAAAGAAAAGAAATCAAGGAGGGATGGATAGGTGGGACAAGAGAACAGGAAATAATCGCTGAACAGGTATCAGGGTTTCCGTTATACTGGTGGAATGGGTGAATGGCATAGAAATATATCCAAAACACAGGCTCAACTAAACTGAAAATATGAGATCTAACTTGCAATCACTGAAACTCGGTAATGTGCCTAACATGGCAACAGGTGGGAATGGAATGGGGGGGTGGGGCGGGAGGAGGAAATCTGAGAACACTGGTGAATGGCTGTTGACACTGGTGGTAGGATTGGTGTTGAAATATTATATGCCTAAAACTCAACTATCAATGACTTTGTAAATCACAATTCTTTAGTTACAAAATAAAATAAAAAAATACATATGAACTTAGTTTTAGTATCCACATATAGTTTATTAAGACCTTAATAACAATAGAACCAGTGTAAAGACACAAAGAGGAAAAAATGAAACTAGCAACCTGAAAATCTCCAAGGAACAACAATGGTTTGCTTCTCATCTCTGTGTTCTTAGCCTCACCGCTGTATTCTTAGAAACATTTGCACAGCATTTTTTCAGAAAGGTACATTCAATGATCTTTGATAATATGAAAATTATTCCTTGAACAATGGATCTGGTTCCATTTTTTTGTCCTTTAAGAAGTGTGTTGTAGACTGACCACCATCCAACAGGCTGACTTCTTCAGGGTCTGGGACAGGTCTGTTTGACTTTCCTTTATCTATATCTAGAAAAGCACATTAGACAAACATCAATTTTGTTGTGATTTTGTGTCTAGTTTTTATTTGCTAATAAATAAATGTATGAAACAAAATGATGTATAAATTAAAAAATTAAAATATACCGTATTATAATGCTGTACTGAAAGCATATATGAGATAACATGTAAATTGATAGAAAAAAGTCTCATCCTGTGAAATATGCTGGTATGGAGCAATTTCATCTCTCTGAATATCAGCTTCCTTATCTATAAAACAAAAATAACTATCACATAGGCATTACTTTCCTAGCACAATTAATGTGGCCATAAAATTAAATATGTATGCAAGCAACTTGTTACTATATTAGGCCATCAAAATGACCTGAATCTTTAAAATAGACAGAGAAGTAATGCAGCACATCCTTTCAATGGTTTAACAATGGAAAGTCCAGCAAAGAACAGTCTCATATAATGTTTGTATTTCAGCTTTTTTTGATTTATGGAAGGTCAGAGACTTAGTGAGAATTTATGTATTTATTTGATTTTTTGTCAAAATATGTGAAAGATTTCAGCATAATAAACAATTTTAAATTTTCATAAACTTATTGAACATTGGCCTGCTTTATATTAAAGCCAGTGAATAATTATGTCTATACTAATTACATGAATTTACTAGCTACATATATTTTTCATTTTACACATTTATAATTGACTAAAACTTTTATATTGAATATACATTAATATATTTTTATGAATATTTATATATAATTATTGACTATATTACCATATAAAATTCAATATCTCTATATATATGTATACAGACAAAAAACACACACATACAGCTCTCATAATGTTTTGTGAAAAATTCACTATATATTGGTGTAATCTTGAAATTAGAGAGGAGTGATAGCACAGCGGGTAGGGCGTTTGCCTTGCGTGTAGCCAACATGGCCAACCCGAGTTCGATTCCTCCGCCCCTCTCGGAGAGCCCGGCAAGCTACTGAGAGTATCTCGCCCGCAAGGCAGAGCCTGGCAAGCTACCCGTGACATGTTCTATATGCCAGACACAGTAACAAGTCTCACGAAGGAGACATTATTGGGCCCGCTTGAGCAAATCGATGAACAACGGGAGGACCGTGACCGTGACTGTGCATAGAAAAGTGTGTATGTGTCCATTTTATGTATGCCTGACAGTCATACGTTTTAACCTTTTGAAAATTTATACTTTAACAATATATTGGAGACAGGTTGTTTGAACTCAAATCCCTGCTCTGTCCTTTAATAACTGGCTAAACCAGAGTAAATAACTTAAACTCAACAAATCACTTTTCACATATGTAAAAGGAAAATAATGTTTCTTGGATCACATGAATTTTTAGAATGTTATTTATTAAAGTGAACATAAACTTCTTAGAACCTAACTAAGCAAATAACAGCATTTCTCCTTCTTTGACTCCTTCTCCTTCATCTTACGTAGTTATCTAAAAAAATTTTAAATTGCTCGTGTAATTGCAATGTATGTTTACAGAATGTCTTTCTATAGATTTTATTTGTTTTTGATTTTGTTTGTTTGTTTGCTTTTCGGGCCCACACCCAGCGATGCTCAGGGGTTGCTCCTGGCTGTGCACTCAGGAACTACTCCTGGTAGTGCTCAGGGGACTATATGGAATGCTGAGAATAGAACCCGGATCTGCAGCATGCAAGGCAAACATACTACCCACTGTACTATTGCTCCAGCCCCATCTTTCTATAGATTTTAAAAACAATTGATGCACTTTATTTATTTACTAATTTTTATTATAATTTTGATAATAAAGTTACAACAGTGCTTGACTTTGTAGCATTGATATACAAAGTCACTGTACCCTAGCATCAGTAAGGTACCCAGAGTCTGTTCTAATGTCATCTCTGGTATGATCTCCTTTCCTCCATACCAGTATCTCCACTATTTGTTGACAATTACAGTTTTGTTGAAAACTCTCACCTCTCTTTACCACCACAAACATGACCTAGACCTTCCACCTTCCACTTGTGGTTACTTTCGGTACTTATTATTATTTTTTTCCTACAAAGAGTACTTATTAAGGATTACCTGTTAACAATTAAGTAGGACAATATTATTCAGTATTTCTCTTTCTTACCTGTGTACTCTGAGTTTACAAAATTATTTTCTCTATAGAGTATGGCCTTTTTTACCAATTGATATTCTTTTTGATGTTGCAGCTTCAGTCACACATGAGCATTTATATCTCAAAACATAACAAAGTTTTCATTCATGTTCTTAATTATTTCCATAACCTGCTTACTGCTTTCAAATCTTTCTCCCTAATGGCACCTAATGTTGCATAAGGCGGAGACTCTTTCTGACCCTGAGCAAGACTGAGTCATCAGGGGTACCCAAGAGGGTCATTTTCATGCTCCTGGCCAGACTCTACTGCTCAGGTTTGTCTCATCTAGAAATGAATTTATTGAAAAAAATCAGGAATGCAGATTTTTGTGACTGAACTTTCTAGGCTTTTACAGAGTTGCAGATGGGCTACCTACCCTCATCTCCCTGTACTTCTGTAAGTTTCAAAAGTCATAGTCTGGCCAAAAAGCCACCATCTAGTTAAACTCCCTCCAACTATATCACCTTAAAATCTTTGGACTTCCTGGAGTAACATCTCAAACTCTACAACACTAATAAATCAGAAATAGCACAACAGACTAAATGGGATCTAATATAGAATTCAACCAATCTAGATTAACAAAATATAAACACAGAAAGCTTAACCTGAAACAATGTCTTAATAATATCTTATACAATGGCTCAATGTCTCCATGGTGAGTTGCAATCTTGACAAACTTTCTTCTAAGAAACCATTTTTTGAATATTTTATTAAATTATTGACAACAAGCAATATAAGATAAATGACTGAGGGCCTGCTATGGGGACAGGCTTAAGCAGTGGTTGGGAAAAATGCAAATAATATATATCAACACTATTTACTAAGATTTCTTTAGAATTTTTTGGTCATCTTTTTATAAGAAAATATAGAGGTAATAAGATTAGTGGCTAGTCACAACACCATGTGTCAGGGCTCCATATGATTTCCAAATTAGTATTTTTTCAATTTTACACTTTTATTTTGATAATAGAAGTACTATTTCACTGTATCACTATCACTGTCATCCCATTGGTCGTTGAATTACTCGAGCGGTGGCCAGTAACATCTCTATTCCTCCCAGCTCTGAGATTTTAGCAGCCTCTTATTACTCATCTTTTCCCAACTATTGGAGGCTGTTTCAGGGTCAGGGGAAGGAGACCTATTGTTGTTACTGTATTTGGAATATCGAATATGCCACGGGGGGCTTGACAGGCTGTGCCCGTGCAGGTGGGATATTCTCGGTAGCTTTCTGGGCTCTCTGAGAGGCACAAATGGGTAGGAAGTGAGTTATAATATTGTTGTGTGGCTGCTTTGAGCCTGCGCCAGACGGAGAACAGCCTGGAGCATGGTGGTGCATGGGCAGTGGAGGTTGGCTGCTGGGCTGAGACCCTTGGGGTGGGGAGGACTCTCAACCACCTCATAGCCTGTTTCGGAGTCTAGTATCATGGCTCTGGGAGTCTCCTTTTATCCTCCCATCTGGGAGGCGCATCTGTGATTTCTGGAGGGTGGCCAATGAGCAGATTATCTGGTGCCAGCAGGGTATGGGTGTGATTCCTGAATCAGTGAAGACTGGGGGAATCAGACAGAGGATCTCTGTTCTGGGTCCCGTTGAGTCCAGAGTCCAAGGTCATGAAGTTCCGCATTATCTGGGTTCTGTAGGACTTTATTCAGGCATGAGGCTCTGCCTGAGTGTCTAGAAAGTGGCCTGGAGCGTGGCAGTGCTTGGACAGTGGAGGTTGGCTACCCGGGCTGGGTCCCTTGGGGTGGGGAGGACTCTCACCCACCCCACAGCCTGACTCGGAGTCAGGTAGTATTTACCACAGTAATTTTAGTAGTAGAGTAGTTGTACTACTTACAACAAAATTTTGTACTTCATTGTTCACATATTTTTTTCCACCTTAGAGTTCCTAATTTGTATGATGTGAGTGATTTATATTATCTTAATTTTACATGTGTGAGAATTAAGGAGCAGAAATTAAACTCAGTTGTTTTACATCAAAAAGCAGCAAAAGGCAGAACTAGGGTTCAAAACTCATCAAGCCACTTAACTCTAATCTCTTTGCACTTCCTATTATTCAATACTTCTCCCCATTACTAGTACAATTAATGATAAGTATATCTCAGGGAAAAAGTCTCCATGTGTGTGAATTATTAAGGTGAATTATTAAGTTTAATCATTATTGTGATACCAATAGCTATACTAATGCCAGAAAAAAACCATTCTTACAGACATCTAAAATAAATCACCTTCTTTCTCAAAAGATTACCTTTATGATTGCACGCTTTTTAAAATGTCTCTGCTTTGAAGTCAGCATAATTTGAATCTGGACTTTTTTTCAGTTCACTATTTTAAAAATATAATCTAGTTGAAGAAATATTTATGTAAATTGTATTACCACTTGATCTAACACACAGTTGGGGATTTGTTGTTGTTGTTATTCTTATTTTTTAAATGTGTGGGTGGGGCGGGCTAGGGTGGGGAGTTTCTGGTGATGTTCATAGATGACTCCTGGCTCTGCACTCTGGAATCACTCTTGGAGAAACACATGGTACGCCGGGTATTGAACCCAGGTAGGTTCCCTGTAACGCCAATACCCAATAGGTTATACTATCACTCTGGCCCTTAATACAGTATGATTAGTATGATTTCATTAAAATTTTATGGCCAATTGGCAGATTTTTAGAAATTAATGGATAGAATTAAGTGCATGGACAGCAAGTAATACTAGTGATAATGTATGACTCTATTGCTCTGGAACAGGGCTGGCAAATTATAAACAACTTCACATAATAGCCTTACAAGCTGTGAGTGCTCTAAATCTTTGTTTTCTATCACAGGATCAACATTATCTCTAAGAAAGAAGCAGTTTTTCTAACCATTTGTGAGCTTCATAGCCACAGGGATAAACAACCTAGAGTTTAAAAACGTCTGTGATATATAAGGTTGGCTTTGATATTTAAAGAGATAAATTTATTGTAATGAGTAACTTTCAGGCATAATAAGGGGTCATGGAAATGAATGCCCAAATGTTCCAAACCTGAAGGTTACTGGCACTGAAAATTAATGTTTCTCCTGATTACTAGCAGAGCCTTCTACAAAACAAAAGCATCTATACATTAACTCACATTTATACTACCGTTTACCTAAAACAATGTGTGAAAATTTTCTTAAATAAAAGTTTTGCTTGATGAAATTAAAGTTTTAATTCACAATTTCACATTACAGATGACAGTCACAGTCCTGAAGCTACTATAACATTGGTACTCTCCAAGTTTAGTTTAGTAGAGTTTATTCAATTTATTTTCTTTCAAGTGTTAGTGCATTTTAGAATATCTATCAGTTGAATGTCATATTTATAACCATACAATCTAAACTTTCTGGTAAATATAACATAAATTTTAGCCATTTCTCAATGGAGAGTAATTTATAAAAAATATTTTCTGCCTAATTAATATGATGACTTTTACTAAGATTCTTTTAGAAAGTAATCTTGTAAGTAAAGGGAATAATAATTTTATGGTTTATTATGTCTCTGTGGACAGAAACAAAACCGAGTCCCAAACCAACAAACAAGACTCAATAATTACCTTTTTTTTCAAAATTCATATTCTGAAAATCCTATTTGAAGTAAATTAAATTGGTAGTGCAGTCTTTTACAAGAAGATTCAATGTAGAACAACATTTGCTTTCAGTGTGTTGTGAAGCATTTTATTGTTGTGTTTATAAATCTTACAGTCAATGAAACTAGAAAGAGGAGAATCGATTGTCCTTGCCATTAGTCTTCATAACTACACTACTGTGTTTGCTTTACTGTGCTTGTGTAAATTTTAAAATTATTAGTTAGAAATATGCATATCTCAGGTATAATTAGAAGCAGTGTGCGTGGTCACTTCGTAAGATGGTCTTGGATGATGTGAAGATTTTGCGAGATAAAGTAAATAATATCTTTAGCCTAACTTTCAAATGACAAAAATCAGTAATTTTATGTATAAATATGAGAATAAAATTCCAAAATTGACTTTGTTGTGGGTGTCGATCTCATCTGTCCTGACTTGATCTTATAGGACTTTACAATTTGATGAGAAAGCAATATTTTATGAAATAACTAAGCTAAAATGTGAGGAGAAATGGCATACTTGTTTTCATGCTAGCATATTAAACAATAGATTAAGTCTAATAGGGTAAGTCTACTTCCTTTGTGCATGTTTAAAAAAATCATTAATTATTTCACAGTTTGCAGTATTATTGCAGTTAATGCTTTAGAGTTGCAAAGCACCTACAGAAATTCTTGTATCAATGTTTCAAAATCAGTGTGTAACAACAAAGATGAAAAATTTTGAGAACAAGCAAGAATATTTTACTTCATTGTCTACAAAATGCTTACTTCTGAAATAGATGATGAAATACGTAAAAAGGTGTACTTACAAACTTAACAGCCTGCAAATATCCAATATCCACACCAGCTTCAGGACCCACGCCTTATTGCAATCACTATGCCATAAACTCTGGCCAGATTCAATCAACCCTCCCCAAGCTCAAATTACACAGTGAAGTCTAAAATTCCATAAACAATTCCACCATAATTGTTTATAATAGGTTTTATAAACAAAGATTCTCTTCATTAGAAGAGTTTCCTAAGATTTTAAGAATCAACAGTTGACACTCATTAAGAAAAAAATTTAAGCATCTCTCCTAAATGTAGAGGGGAAATTTTTAATCTGATGGCATGTCTCAGTGACTTGTCTATATTAGCTAATAATTAGGAAATTCCTCATATAGTAAAATCATGAAATCTGTGAATTTTTTAAGAGCTAAGTGCATAATAGGTATTGTAGTAGAGGTTATGAATAATGAAAAAGGTTGATCCTATTATTCTCTTTGTGGACAATATGACTCTAGAGACCCACAGCCTGCTGATCACCCAAAAGCACACCCTTTGGCGGAGAGTATAATTCCTTTCTAAAAGATATTAACTAATTTTAGTTAAATAATTAGAAATAATTAAAAAATTAAATTAATTTTATAATAAGTATGTTCTAAAGTTTCCTCTCTTATAAAATCATTTAAAGAATATGGACATTAAAGTCATTTGTTATGTTTAAATTGCTTATTTCATGAGAATTTGATGAGGAATTTAGTCTGGAAATTTATCCTTAATACAATGTTAGCACGTTTTACTCAGTTAAAAGTTATACATTTTATATATATATATATGTATATGTATATACACATATACATTTATATATTTGATGTAAAACTGATTTTACAGATGTTTCATGCCTCCTTGAAGTGTGTATATACAGAGAGAGAGAGAGAGAGTAGCACGGTCCTCCCATTGTTCATCAATTTGTTTGAGCGGGCACCAGTAACTTCTCCTTTGTGAGACTTGTTACTGTTTTTGGCATATCAAATATGCCATGGGGAGTTTGCCAGGCTCTGTCGTGTGGGCGGGACACTTTCAGTAGCTTGCCAGGCTCTCCTAGAGGGATGGAGGAACCGAACCCAGGTGAGCCACATTTAAGGCAAATGCCCTACTTGCTGTGATATTACGTGTATACATACATATATGTATATATATATATATATATATATATATATATACATATACTGAATCACATTCACTTCCAAAGTGCCAATATTTGTTCATTGAATTTTCTGCTCTTCCCTACTGCTGCTTTTTTCAGTTCTGAGGTATGCATCTTTAGATTTGTCTTATTTTGTCTTTGTTGTTTGGCTTCTCAATATTCCATATATGAGTGATACTGTGGTGAATTTTTCTTTCACTTTCTGATTTATTTCTCTAAGCACGATCCACCCAAGATCTATCTTAATTTTTACAAAAGATAAAGTTCCTTTTTCTAGCCAGGATTGCTCCATTGTATATTCATTACACACTTTTTTGTGTTCACTCTTTTGTTAATAGGCTTTTGGGATGTTTAGTTATCTTGACTATTATAAATAGTCTGCAGTAAACACAGGAGTACCTGATGCACTAAGTAAGGTAGGTCAGTGTTTCTGTTTTCTTCAGATAGATAACCAAAAGTAGAGTTTCCAGATAGTGTGGTAGACTGATGCTTAACATTTTATGAAATGCCCATACTACTTACCATGGAGTGCTTGACCAATTTACACCGATAAAAATATTAGTTACCTTACTTATATGAAGAATTATTTTTTTTTCACATCCCATTATTTTTTTAATTAATATTTGTCAGTCCTCCTTAAATGTAAATACCCTGAAAGAAGTTATATTGCTTATCTTCTTTTGGATTATATCCTCAGCATCTAATAATATTCTTAGTAAGAAATGAATGAATAATAATAGAACCATGCAAGTAAGTGGGTAGACAGATGATGAGAATGTAGTACTGTCTGATAAAGAAAAATCTACATAGCTCGGGCCATATAGAGCTTTCATTCTACCTTAATTTGATTAAATAACCATTAACTATATAGAAACGTATCATATAATGGAGAACTAAAGTGTAAATGTCTAGTACATCCCAGTAATCTACATACTATCATGTAAAGAAAGGACCATTATTTTAGGGTTTTAAGACAAGCAAATACTATAACACATATGCTCATTGAGCTCACCCACTAGGATACGAGCAGCAATGTGTGTTTTGCCTGAAGGAAAAACTGTTCTATTCCAAACTGGTTATTAGAGAGTATTAACTTATCAGCCATGAGACAAAAAGAATAAAATGAGATGAGAGCCACCACCCTCCTAGAAATAAGGCCAATGTAGTTAATGGATAGTCAGTGTTACTTTATGTAGAAATGTTGATCATGTTTGTTATCTACAAGATATTAGAGTTTCAATTTACAGTAAAAACTATTGAAAAGAAATGGCACAAGGTATATTTTTAGTCAATAAATTATTTATTTGAAAAATTTGCATTTAGAATGTGAACTATGTTTTAGTGAATGTTTTTTTCACTTTTCTGCCTGTCATAATTAATTCAACTATTTTCTCTATTTCTGAACTTTGTCTTACTGAAGCCACAACTTTATTTCTTTATTTTAGTCATTCTTTTAATAATAAAGAAGAATTGAAAATATTTTTTTCCTAATTAAAAAGCTAAATAATATCACTTTCCTCTCTTCTGTCTCTGGTTATATTATTTATGGGTTGTTTAAACTCCAGGTACAAGATGAGCCTAATAGTTTTGTTAATGTCATGGACACTCACAAAATAAATAAGGATATAAAAAATCAAATGATATAATAAACATTGTCCTTCTACTTTTATATTTCTCACTTTGTTATAATATTCATATAAATCCACAACTTTATTATTTTGTCAATTACAGAAAAGCACACTTATAAACGTGTTTTAAATACATTTAATGTTAGTGAAAAAAATAAAAATTGATAAGCATTTATAAATATTTTTTAATATTTTACTAAACTTAACCACTTTAAATTTTAACTAGTAATCTAATGCTGATAAGAACTTTCACACGAACTTTCACATTAACAAAAAGAGAGAAATTCACAAAAAAATTAATTTTTCTTAAATTATCCAAAGATCACAGCAGGTAGGGCGTTTGCCTTGCACGCGGTCAAACCAGTTTCAATTCCTCCGTCCCTCTCGGAGAGCCTAGCAAGCTACCGAGAGTATCCCACCTGCACAGCAGAGCCTGGCAAGCTCTCTGTGGTGTATTCAATATGACAAAAACAGTCGCACAATGGAGACATTACTGGTGCCCGCTCAAGCAAATCAATGAACACCAGGAGGATATTACAATGGATTTCTGTGAAAATATTTAATAATATTTTTTCAAAATTTATTACAATCTTGAAAATTTAAATAGGTGCAGTACACAATAAACATGGATTCTGGAAGGCTGTTGTTCTGAATTCACTATTTGAAGAAATTTAGGAAAATCATTAAATTTTCTTGTAATGTTCTAAAAAGTTTGTTTAAATTACTCTCTTTTATGTTATTGTAGTTGAAAATAATTATGCTAATATAATTTACATATATAAAACATATTTTTTTAATTATAATTTTTTTCACTTAACAAATTTCATAGGGTATGTGAATTTTTGGTCTTTATAAGATTTTGCTATTTGATAATCAGTGAAACTTTGAACATTTATGCTCATCAATTATTTCTTCCCTTATGAACGTTCTTTTTTATATAATTTTTATAATTTAATCTTGTAGTACAATTGATTTGCTTTTTTGTTTTCATATTTAATATGCAAGTCTTCATTTTATTAATCTAATCTGTAGTCAAGTCTATTCATCTATACTATCCATTGTATATTGGCTATTTTACTTTATGTGCTTTATTATTAAATAGTACATTTTAATTTTCTTTATTTTTTGTTTTGTTTTATTTTGTGGCCACACCTGGTGGTGCTCAGGGCTTATTCCTGGCTCTGTGTTCAGAGATCACTTCTGTCAGGATTTAGGGGGTCATATGTGGTTCAGGGATTGTACCAGGTTGCTCAGGTACAAGACAGTAGCCATAACCACTGGCCCTGGTAAATTTTAATTTTCTAAAATAAAACTTGCTTTTACATAAATAATATCCCAGCTAGTTCCTGTAATGATACTATTTTCTATCTAGAGCATTTTATGTTCTCCCAAAGGTATAAACTTACTTTCCTCAAGAAATGCTATTTCTCTTTAAAGGAATTTTTCTCATGGTTTTGGTTTTTCTAAAATGTTTTGTCATTTTTGTTCCAAATACATTAATATTAGTGGTATTTGAATTTATGCCTCAATTTCACTAACTGAAGGATGTACAAATTAGTCATTATTTTGATATGTCTGTGAGACATTAAAAATATTAGTATTTGAAATCACATGGACTGGGTTAAAATGGATTCCACTCCCAATGTGTGTAGGCATCATCCAATCTGTTAGGCATTGAATTGAACAAAAGGTGGAAGAAGTTTGATTTCATTTTCTACATCATTCCTTTTAAGCTAGGACAATTCATTCCATCCTTTCCTTTTCTCTGGAAAGGGGTTTATACAATTAGCTCCATTATTTCTCAGATTTTCAGACAAACAGAAATACTGACTTTCCTGAGTCTTTACATAGGAAACTGTGGGTTCCATAGTTAAGAAAAAAACTTTTCACAATAGGTAAGTAAATTAAAAAATATATCCATAAAAATATGTGTATTATAGTGCATAATATCATACATATTTTACTGAAACTGTTTTTATGGTATTTGTAGCTGGGTTATATCTTAAGACCATCAGTTCACTAATATTTACTTGCTTATCACTTCCCCTTGCCCTCCTGCTTTTAGTTACTGAATTTTTCAGGGAAAAAAAAAGAAAACAATAACCCAGTACCACAAATTATTCAATGAAGTTTCCCAGATTTGGAGAAACTTGGGGTCAGCATGTATGAATGCAATAGATAGGCCTCACTTATGCACTGGGAAAACCACCTTATTATCATGTTATCTCCCCAACCAGGTAAGTATGACTGCTAATATTCTTCCTATCACTTTAGTTTCTGGTTTTAGGTGTCTGACACAGCAGTAAGGATTAGTAGTGAAATAGAAAAAGAGACAATTTTCCTGGAGCGATTGCTTATACCTCAGTATGGTTTTCTTTTTGATTCTTTTGAGTGTCACTAATTATTTTATGTAATTCAATTCCTGGCATATACTCTGAATATTTCAGGTGAACTATCCATATCTATCTGGGAAACTACTTTACCTATTTGCCCAGAGCTAATTTGGCAGAATATAGGCATCTTCTTGGCCTTAGAACAGTATTTCGCAGTATTCCTATTCCCATGTTTCCCTGTCAGAGTTTGCCAATAAGAAAAACTTACTCCCCAAAGGGGCTGGAGCGATAGCACAGTGGGTAGGGCATTTTGCCTTGTATGCAGCCAACCCGGATTTGATTCTTCAGCCCCTCTCAGAGAGTCCACCAAGCTACTGAGAGTTTCTCATCCACATGGCAAAGCCTGGCAAGCTACCAGTGAAGTATTCAATAACAGTAACAATAAGTCTCACAATTTGCTGTGAGATGTTACCGGTGCCCACTCAAGCAAATCAATGAACACCACTGGGAGGACAGTCTACAGTGCTACTCCCAACAGAGAACATGGCTGGAATGATATAGATGACATCAAACTTTTAGATGTTGGCAGCCAGAGGTACAGAGGTAAAGAAAACAGCAATAGTTTTATCCCAGTCAGTTGTGGGGAATTGCACATAATTGCTAAGTTCTGAAAGCTTGTCAGAGGTTCTTAAGAATTGCAACAAGTTTAACAAGCTTCTTAAGATTCTATGATGATGGAAACAGACCTCGGTACCAAATACTCACTGGAAGTAGATTGCATGACTCCCATGGCCCAAACTCTTCAAAAGTCATGAAAGCCTCTTTCTCTACTTAAAATTCTTTCTATATAGAATATATAGCATAATTTTTGTTTTCTTAATGGCAGTTTGGTTAATTAAATAGCATATTTACTTTGATAGTTCTTCATTAACTGCCTTTAGAACAAGAGAATGAAAAGTATCACTTCACATGTTATTTGTCATCCCATTAAACTTTGATTTGCTCGAGCGGACACCAGTAACATCTCCATTCTTCCCTGTTGCGTGCTAGTGTAGCCCAATGGCATCTGTTTGCTCCATGAACACAAAGAGCCTCAAACCATTTGTTCATGGTTTTGCTGAAGAAGTCTGATCATCTCATAGGTCGACAGCCTCACGTCCTTTTGATGTCCCATGGAATCCAGTTGGTAACAGCTCTACTCCAGGGGTCATCTCTAAATCACATTATGTGTCTGGCCCATCTGATTTTCAATACAACATCCCTGAATCTTGATCGACAAAGGAGGTCAGAACTCCAGATTCCTTCTCTAACTTGAGTGAAATGTGATATTCCAAGTATAGCACTTTTGATTCCTCTTTGAGAGACCCAAATAGAATTTTCATCTTGTTTTCTTAGGGCCCAGGTCTCTGAGGCATATGTTAGTGCAGGAAGAATGGTGGATTCAAAAAGATGTGCCCCGAGCCAGGGGTTCTTTGTTTTCTTAACAACTTTTTTGATGCTCTTGAAGGCGTTCCACGCCACTCTCTTCCTCCTGCACAGTTCTGGTGCCAAGTCATTCATCATGTTGAGTTCTTGACCCAGGTACACATACCTGCTGCATTAGGAGATGTTCGTTCTATTGAGAGCAAATGGAACGTCAGTGACTAGTTCATTTTTCATGAACATAGTCTTGGTGAGATTCAGCTGCAGTCTGACCTTTCTACACTCATGGTCGAAGTTGGCCAGCATTTGTGTTGCTTGGCTAAGTTTGGTGTTATTAGAACAATGTCATCAGAAAGGGGAGGTGGTGTAGTTTCCGACTATCATCACTCCCAGTCCTTCCAATTCCAGTCATCGCATGACATTCTTCAGGGTGGCACTGAAGAGTTTGGGTAAAATGGTCATCCTCTCTTGACATCGATAATCACTTCCTTGTAGAATGGTGAGATTCTGGTGGTGAATCTGTAATACAGCTTGCAGAAGATCCTAATGTATTGAGTTTGAACACCCTATTTGGCTAGGGCTTCGATGATCTCTTCAGTTTCAACAGAATCAGAATGAAAAGTATTGGAATATTTTTTTTCATTTGACTCCGTAATGTTAATAGGTAGTTTCCATACAAATATAAGTCCATAAACAACATATTTTTTTTGCTTTTTGGGTCACATCTGGTGATGCACAGGGGTTACTCCTGGCTCTGCATTCAGGAATTACTCCTGGCAGTGCTCAGGGGACCATATGGAATGCTGGGAATTGAACGCAGGTTGGATGCATGCAAGGCAAATGTACCCGCTGTGCTATTGCTCCAGCCCAGAACAACATGATTTTCTTGTACACGTCATAAAGATGATCTTCAAAATAGGTGAGTTATACATTTGTAAAATACATATATGTGATTTTGGGGAGCTTGTCCTCTCAGGCTAGAGCAATAGTACAGTGGGTAGGGCATTTTCCTTGCACACAGCCGACATGGCCAACCCAAGTTGGATTCTTCCGCCGCTCTCAGAGAGCCCAGCAAGCTGCTGAGAGTATCTCGCCTGCACAGCAAAGCCTGGAAGGCTACCTGTGATGTATTTGAATGGCAAAAACAGTAACAAGTCTCACAATATTACTGGGCTGGCTTGAGCAAATTGATAGACAACGGGAGGACAGTGACAGTGACAGTTCTCTCTGGAGTATGCATGAGATACACACTTTACATTTCCTTTGGAAATATTTTATTTAATATAAACATAACACACACTAGGTGGCTTATAAAATCAACTATTATTATCTCCTAATGATTATATCCTCACAAGATTTGAAGCACAGTATCTGACCTATAATCATTTTACACCTAATAGGTCATTTCAATGAGATGTAAGAGCAATAAACACATGTTTAACAAGTCATCTTGAACTGAAAACCAATATTCCAGAGACAAAGTTGATTATCTTCTTCAGATTATTTGATACTTATTATATAAAAATATGCAATTAAATATCAAAAACTGGCAAATATTTCATACTTTTCCTTTATTCTAAAACCTCTAATGTACAATATTATATTAGAATATTATAGACCAAGAAATCTTTTAGTAAAAAGTATTATAATCTATTAAAAATGTAATCTTGTGTTTATCAAATTTATTTGACTACTTTATGTACCAAAATATGACATTCTGCAATATAGTATACTTTAAAATACTCATTTTAAAAATTAGTACAATATGAATATTATTAAGAAATGGTGTTTTATATGCAGTAAGGTCACATAAAATTATGAAAGATTATTGCTGCAATAGTAATATTAGTAACAATTTGAAAGTATATTGATATAATCCTACTTAAAATTCATAGTGCATATCCATGGGAAAAAAACATAGTGGGTAGGGTGTTTGCCTTGCATGCGGTTGACCCGGGTTCTAGTCTTCTATCCCTCTCAGAGAGCCCAGCAAGCTACCGAGAGTATTCCGCCCACACGGGAAAGTCTGGCAAGCTCCCCCGTGATGTATTCAATATGTCAAAAAAAGTAACAACAAGCCTCATAATGGAGTCGTTACTGGTGCCCACTTGAGCAAATCTATGAACAACAGGAGGATAGTGCAGTGCTATCCATAGAAAATACATTATATATGTATGCATACACACACACATATATATATACATATATACATATATATCATCTAAGTACTATTTCACATAGTCTATATGTGTTTCTTTATTGTTTTTGATTTTTTGTTTTGGAGCCTACAGTCAACTGTGCTCAGGGTTTATCCCAGTTCTACACTCAGGGATCTCTCGTAATGGACTAGGGGACAACTTGGGATGCCAGGGACAGTATCTGCATTGGGAATGTGCAAGACAAGCACTATTCCAATTGTACTATCTTTCCAGCCCCTCCACTATGGGTTTCTTAAGCTGATATACTGTTTACTAATGAGAATAAAAGTAAGCATAAAATGCAAAAATTCCTAACAAATGCCTGTTGTTAAAATATTTTGCCACATGTTCTGATACAAGTAATTAGTTATTATCCTTTACTGTTCTGAGTGTTTTTAATTGCATATTTAGTTTTAACAATCCCATGGCACCAGAGCAGTTAAATATGACTAAATTATTTAGAACAAACATATGCAGCAGTTAATAAAATATAAGAAGAGAACAATATTGAATTAGCTATAATATCTCAATAATATAATAATCTTTTTTAAGATTCTAAAAATCTTAAAAGAATAATAATTTTCTAATATAACAATCATGTTAGTTTTAGATTAATGCATTAAAAAATGCTAGCCCATTGTTTGTAAATTCTCTGTTAATTACAATCCTATATTTCATGCTAAAATTACAATATTTGCTTAGAATAAAACTCAAGTGAAATAATAGATTTTTTATTATTTTTTATTAGTGAAACACCATGAGGTATGGTTTTAGACTTACAAATTTTTGTGCTTGGGTTTCAATTATACAATGATCAAATACCCATCCCTCCACCAGTGCCCATTTTCCACCACCATGGATCTCAGTATCCCTCCCACCCCCATTCCCCCAGCCCATCCTGCATCTGTGGCAGGGCATTCCATTTTGTTCTCTCTCTCATTTTGGGTGTTGTGGTCTGCAAAATAGGCATTGAGTGGCAATCATGTTCAGTCCATAGTCTACTTTCAACATGCATCTCCCATCCTGGGAGGATCCTCCAAACACCCTTTATTTGGTGCTCTCTTCTCTATCTGAGCTGCCCTTTCCCCTAGAATGTTCGGCTGGCCTCTAAGTCATGGAGTAATCCTCCTATTCTTGGGTATTAATCTCCTATTTTGTTACTTTATGTCCCCCAGATGAATGCAATCTATTGATGTCTATTCTTCTCTTTCTGACTCATTTCACTTAGCATGATACTTTCCATGCAGTACCTCTTGTATGTAATTTTTATGACTGCATCTTTTCTAACAGCTACATAGTACTCAATTGTGTAGATGTACTAAAGTTTCTTTAACCAGTCATCTGTTCTCGGGCACTCAGGGTTTTTTCCAGATTCTGGCTATTGTAAAGAGTGCTGCAATGAACAAACAAGTGCAGATGTCATTACAACTATACATTTTTGCCTCTCTGGGATATAGTCCCAGGAGTGGTATTGCTGGATCAAATGGGAGCTCAATTTCTAATTTTTTTAGAATCATCCATACTGTTTTCCAAAAGGGCTGAACCACTTGGCATTCCCACCAACAGTGAAGGATTGTCCCTTTCTCGCCACATCCGCACCAGCACCGGTTGCTTTTGTTCTTTTGGATGTGGACCAATCCCTGAGGTGTGAGATGGTATCTCATTGTGGTTTTGATCTGCATCTCCCTGATGATTAATGATGTAGAGCATTTTCTCATGTGCCTTTAACCATTCGGATTTCTTCTTCTAGAAAGTTTCTGTTCATTTTGCCGCCCCATTTTTGATGGCGTTGGTTGTTTTCTTCTTGTGGAGTTCACCCAGTACTTTGTATATCCTTGATATCAACCCCTTGTTGGATGTGTATTGGGCGAATATCCTTTCCCATTCTGTAGACTGTCTTTGTATTTTGGTCACTGTTTCTTTGGAGGTGCACAAGCTTCTTAGTTTAAGATAGTTCCATTTGTCTATCTCTGTTTTCACTTGCTTGGCCAGTGGTGTGACATCTTTGAAGATACCATTAGCTTCAATGTCATGGAAGGTTTTGCCAGCTTTGTCTTCAATCTACCTTATGGATTCTGGTCTGATGTTGAGGTCTTTTTTTTTTTCCCTTTATTTTATTTTAAAAGATGCCACGCCACTGGCTGAGCAAGTGAAAACAGAGATAGATAAATGGGACTATCTTAAACTAAGAAGCTTCTGCACCTCCAAAGAAACAGTGACCAAAATACAAAGACAGTCTACAGAATGGGAAAGCATATTCACCGAATACACATCTGACAAGGGGTTGATATCCAGGATATACAAAATACTGGTTAAACTCCACAAGAAGAAAACATCCAACCCCATCCAAAAATGGGGCAATGAAATGAACAGAAACTTTCTCAAAGAAGAAATCCGAATGGCAAAAAAGCACATGAGAAAATGCTCTACATCATTAATCATCAGGGAGATGCAGATCAAAACCACAATGAGATACCATCTCACACCTCAGAGACTGGCCCACATTCAAAAGAACAAAAGCAACCGATGCTGGCGTGGATGTGGCGAGAAAGGGACACTCCTTCACTGTTGGTGGGAATGTCCACTGGTTCAGCCCTTCTGGAAAACAGTATGGACGATTCTCAAAAAATTAGAAATTGAGCTCCCATTTGACCCAGCAATACCACTCCTGGGAATATATCCCAGAGAGGCAAAAATGTATAGTCGAAGTGACATCTGCACTTGTTTGTTCATTGCAGCACTCTTTACAATAGCCAGAAACTGGAAGAAACCTGAATGCCCAAGAACAGATGACTGGTTAAAGAAACTTTGGTACATCTACACATTGGAGTACTATGTAGCTCTTAGAAAAGATGAAGTCATGAAATTTACATACAAGTGGTACAATATGGAAAGTATCATGCTAAGCGAAATGAGTCAGAAAGAGAGGGATAGACATAGAAAGATTGCATTCATCTGGGGGATATAAAGTAACAAAGTATGAGATTAATACCCAAGAATAGCTGAGATCAGCACCAGGAGGATTACTCCATAACTTAGAGGCCAGCCGGGTATCCTAGAGGAAAGGGCTGTTCAGATAGAGAAGGGAGCACCAAATAAAGGATGTTTGGAGGATCCTCCCAGGAGGGGAGATGCATGTAGAAAGTAGACTATGGACTGAACATGTTTGCCACTCAATGCCTCTTTTGCAGACCACAACACCCAAAAGGAGAGAGAGAACACAGGGGATTGCCCTGCCGCAGAGACAGGGGGGATGGGGGGATGGGGGTGGGAGGGATATTATCCATGGTGGTGGAAAATGGGCACTGGTGGAGGGATGGGTATCTGATCATTGTATAATTGAAACCAAAGCACAAAAGATGTTGAGGTCTTTAATCCATTTTGATCTTACTTTTGTACATGGTGTTAGGAAGAGTTCTGAGTCCATTTTTTTGCATGTAGCCATCCAGTTTTTCCAGCACAATTTGTTAAAGAGGCTTTCCTTACTCTACTTTACATTTCTTGCTACTTTATCAAAGATTAGATGATCATATGATTGAGGGGAGATGTCAGTATATTCAACCCTGTTCCATTGGTCTGCAGCTCTGCCTTTGTTCCAGTACCATGCCGTTTTAATTATTACTGCTTTGTAGTAGAGTTTGAAATTAGGGAGGTTGATTCCTCCCATTTTCTTTTTCCCAAGAATTGCTTTAGCTATTTGTGGGGGCT
The DNA here is from genome assembly GCF_029834395.1 of Sorex fumeus. NCBI lineage: Eukaryota > Metazoa > Chordata > Mammalia > Eulipotyphla > Soricidae > Sorex > Sorex fumeus. Next base: position 17,420,226 of record NW_026606064.1, read on the forward strand.
TATTGTTCCATATGAATTTCAGGTGTGTTTGCTCCATTTCTTTGAAGAATGTCATGGGTATCCTCATAAGAATTTCATTGAATTTGTACAATGCTTTAGGAAGTATTGCCATTTTGACAATTTTAATTCACCCAACCCATGAGCAGGGAATATCTTTCCATTTTCTCATGTCCTCTTTTAGTGAAATAATAGTCTCATTTCATAACCAGCAGTATCTTGTCAACTACTAAAACTTGAGAATTATTTCATTTGTTCTTTTATTTTACAAAATTCTTAACTTTAATATTTCTAGCCCATGAAGCTACCATAAGAAGCAATTGCTAACAATTCATCTCTTCTCATTTGTTTTATTTTACCCTTCATTTTCCTGAAACAAAATCCTGTAATGGCTTTCATATATGCCTATACTACCATGTGTTTTCTTGACTACTTTGAAGTACCACTTTCTGTCACCTGCATCTGTAAATTATTCTGCTTATGTTATTTCCTGCAAGTATTCTCTTACTAGATGTGAGTGCTTTGTATAGCTAAAAGTATTACTTTTTAATCACAAAATAAAAGTCTGGATTAAGTCCTGAGCATTGCCCGGCATGGTCCAATTTTTTAAAACTTGGCATAAAATCTGTGATGTTTATGCTTTTAAATTCCGTGTTGTCTTTTTTTTTAAAGGAACCATCCCAGGTTCTTAGTGTGTAACCTATGTGCCCCTCCCATTGTATTATCTCTCAGACCCCGATCTGTTTTGACTTTATATCACTGTATCACTGTCATCCCATTGTTCATCAATTTCCTCGAGCAGGAACCAGTAATGTCTCCATTTGTCCTAGCACTGAAATTTTAGCTAGTGCCATATTGGAGGATCTTTCAGGGTCAGGGGAAAGAGAGCTATCATTGTTATTGGGTTTTGGCACATCGAATACACCACAGGGAGTTGCTAGACTCTGCCATGTGGGCAGGATACTCTCAGTAGCCTGCCAGGTTCTCTGAGAATGAGAACTAGACAATAACAATGCTTCCAGGAGCTTGGTTTTATAGTCTCTGGATCTTGGCTTTTGATGGAATTACATGTGTGTGGGGGGGCGGGGGGGCAGTTGGTGGGTGTAACGCCTAGCTACTGGGAGATGGGGGATGAGGGTGGAGGAAGCCCAGTCCCTATCCGAGCAGGCTTAGAGATCTCAGCCCCACGTCCCGCACATCAGGGTTCCTCTGCTGGTTCCTTCATGTGTGAGGCTCTTCTCAGCATGTGGAGAGTAGTCTTGAGCATGGCTGTGGCTGGGTTCCAGAGGTCTTCAACTGCCGTGGCTCTGCTTGGTGTGGGGAGGAAAATTCAAGCCTTTTTTTGCCTTTATAAGAAAAGTTTTGTTTGTTTTTTTTTATACCAAGAAAGGTATTTTGGGCCACACCTGTCAGGGTTCACGGCTAGCTCCTGTATCTGTGCTCAGGAATCTCTTTCTCCTGCCAGACTCAGCACCTGTAATTGAAATTATAAATTTTTTTAAATCTGTACCTGTAACTGTTTCATTTCATCTTGAAACACTGTATTTTGATTCACAAACATCAACTGATTCTATGCCTTATTTTAAATTGGGTCACACCTGGCTGTGCACAGGGCTTACTCCTGACTTGACCTCAGGGATCACTCCTGATAATTCTCAGGTTACCATATGGGTAGGGTGCTAGTTATTGAACCTGGATCACCACGTGCAGGGCAAGTGCTCTACATGCTGTACATTTTTTCTAGTGCCTCCCCCCCACACACACACATACGCACCCATTCTGCCAGTATTACTAAAAAAATAAAAACCAAAAAAAACAATTTTTTTTTACCTAAATCATCTTTGTTGCACGTTTAGGATGCATGAGCTGCTTGCGAATATCTGTTAACACTGGAAAAGTTTAAATTGACACACATTTCTTTTCAACAGTTTAGTAAACATCTTCAGTCTGAAAAACTAGAGTTAACACTTTAGTAGTTATTGATTTGCACATTACAGTCGAAATATTACACTTGAGAAAATTATTATAGTGTTACAAAAACTTACAAAATTTAATCATGTGTTTCCTAAGATTCTGTGCCACTATCATTGATTTTGCTATCTGATCCACAGCCCTCAGCACCACTCACATGCAATTTGTTTACTACACCACTCTCTTGCAATGTGACACCTGCAGATCCATTATTGCATTCAGATTTCTACCTTTTTGAAGCTTTTGATTGCTGTTTTGTGTGGTATAAAACTCCACCTGCTAGGCTGATAGAAATGGTGCAAGTGGTTTTTAAAGGATCTGTTTCCACATACACCCAGGGGCTGCAAGATGCATGCGAAGCAGTTGGATAGGAATGACCTTTACATCTTACTTTCATGAAGAAATTGCCTAATTGTATTTATGATGTGACCTCACAAGATGAGCCAGCTCTGTCAGTGCATCACTGGCACACGGACAGTATGATTTAGCTGATGTTGGGAAGATGTGATTCTTTTTTGCATCACAACTTCCCTTGCCTGTCACCTCGCCTTGCACTCATGACTCTGAAGTTTGAGTGACAACACCACTGATAGTTCCATTAAAAACTGCAGTTCTCAGCTCGAGTACCAGCGGATGAACTGACCTGGGTTTGGGAGAAGAGCAGCACAGCTTGGGGGACAAAGAGAAAGAGGCAGAGGCTCAGAGCTGCTTCTCTCCCAGTGTCCAACAGGACGCCTGGGGGGCTTGCAGGAAGAAATCCAAGTCCCGGGTTCGAATACCGGTGAATGGTGATTCAATAAAAAAAAGTAAAAAAAACCAAAGGGGAAAAAAAACCTGCAGTCCTTTAACAAATCATAAAGACCATTTTGTGGAAATACACTGATCATGTACATACTCTGAAAATTCTGAACTTATGACTCATGATAAAAAAAGAAAACAAATGAATACCCACATGCAACTGGTGAAGATAGGGCTGCTCATTTGCTTTTGAAGCGAAAAGTATACCATACGTAAACAGAATTATACCATGGGCCAATTCCATGATAAAAAGGTATAATAAATTTTTGGAGTGAAAAATGTCATAAAATATTATCTGGTAAAATATGGTACAGTGCTATGAGACAGTATGTTTAATGTGTAATTCCCTCTACTGCATCTCTGAATATAAATACATGATTTTTATCTATCATTTTACTGAAATTTATTATACTAATTAATTTGCATATACTGAATCCCTCTGTCCCTGGAATAAATCCCACCTGATCAGGCATGTAATTTGCTTGATGAAGTTTTGGATTTAGTTTGCTAAGTTTTTTTTCAGGATTTTAGCATTAAAGTTAATGAGGGATATTGATTGACTTAGAGTTTTTAAGGTTTGAAGTTTAAGAACAGTGTTGGATTCATAGAGAATGTTAGGATGGAATTCTGATTTTTTTTTTGTTTTTAAAGTATTTTAGAAGAGGTGAAGGAGTATAGTTAGCAAGTTTTCATTCAGGTCTTGGTAGACCTTGTGAATGTATACGTCTGTTCCTAGGCATTTGCTTTTGGGGACATTTGTACATCCTCTCTCAATTCTTTCATTGGTTTTTCAAGGGATTTTCAATCTTGAGAAGCTTTTAAAAAACCAGCTTCTGGCTTTATTTGCCTTATGATGATTGCCTTGATTCCTATATTATTAATTTACATATCATTAACTTCTCTATTTTTTTAAATTATTCTCTTTCTTCTACTTTGCAATTCATTTTTGTTCTCATTCTTTATGCTGTGAGGGTAGGTTATTTATTTGAGCTTTTTCTTATTTCCCAGCTTTAGCCTGGACTGCTATGAATACCCACTGATAGTGCTTTCACTGAATCCCATAGATTCTGAACATTTATATCTTAATTCTCATTTGCTTTAAAGAGTTTCCTATTTTTTTTCTTTCAGATGAAGAAATAAAGATCTATTCTGCAAGCTGAACTTTGTAGCTGCAGTGATATTTTTACATTTGTCAGTACCAGCTTGAGGAGGGATGTATGAAGGCATGCCGAAAGGGTGGGGCTCATCTCCAGTATGTCGAATTTCCTCCAAACATTGGGATAGTAGCTCCCAATAATGCCCTCAGGAAACTGCTGCTCCAACCGCTGCCCATGGGGAATAGTCTCGCCCTATCTGGTTCTGCCAACCAATCTCTTTCTGACCCTGAAGTATGAAGCGCTCTCTCTCTGTCTCTCTCTGTCTCTCTGTTTCTCTGCCCCTCTCCCTCTCTCTCTCTTCCTCTCTGTTTTCCTCTCTCTCTGTGTCTGTCTCTCTGTCTCTCTTTCTGTCTCTCTCTCTCTCCTCTCTATCTCCCTTCTTTTTTGATGACACCTTGAGACACTCAGGGCTTTCTTTTGGACCTGTACTGTGGAGTTATTCCTGGTGGTGCTCGGAGGATCATATGGGTTGCTGGACATCAAATCTGGGCCAGGCATTCCAAAGCGATCACCCAACTCACTGTACTATCACTTCGGCCCCCCACACTAAATCTCTGTGGAGTGCTTTTGCTCAGTGTCTTCTGTCTAGTTGTAGATAAATCATTTTATCTCTTAATTATTGTAGCACTGTAGCACTGTCCTTCCATTGTTTATCGATTTTCTCAAGCGGGCACCAGTAACATCTCCATTGTGAGACTTGTTATTACTGTTTTTGGCATATCGAATACACCACGGGGAGCTTGCCAGTCTCTACCATGTGGGTGGGATACTCTCCATAGCTTGCCAGGCACATAAATAATTGGCACATAAATATTTTTGTCCCCATACAAATATATATAAATATATATTTATAAATATATTCCATTCACATACTGAACAATTTTACCAACTATTATCTCCACCCAACTTCATTAGCTTCAATAATTGATAGTGGCATGATTATATTTAATATCTAATATTAAATTATTAATTTATTAATCAAATATGAATATCTATCAATACTAATAAACATTAGTTTTATTTCTAAATAAATATATTTATTAGATAATTATTTAAACATCTATGTTTGTTCTCTTGTTTCATCTGTATTTTAATGCATTTATATATTACAGTGGATGTATGTGTAAACAAATCCTTTATATATATTTAATGTTTATAGCACTGTATCACTGTCCTCCCATTGCTCATCGATTTGCTCGCGTGGGTCTTGTAACATCTCTATTGTGACACTTGTTGTTACTGTGTTTGGCATATCGAATACATCACGGGTAGCTTGCCAGGCTTTGCTGTGCAGGCGAGATACTCTCAGTAGTTTGCTGGGCTCTCTGAGAAGGGGCAGAGGAATTGAACTCGGATTGACCAGGTCTGCCCCATGCAAGGCAAGAGCCCTACCCGCTATGCTATCACTCCATTTATTTAATACATAACACATATTAATGTTTTTATCATGCACACGCAGGGGAACCTTCATTTCTGAGCCAGCTGCACCCTCAGTTTTGTCTGATTGTCCAGTCACTGTGAATCTGTAATTCGCAGGATCTTGACTGCGTTGAGGTAGAGTCAAGGCTTGTCCCATCAGTTAAAGCTTAGAACCCTCCAGGCAGGGCTCACCTGGAATGGCCGTTCCCAGTCTGGGTGAAGAGTGGCCTCACCAAGATCTCAGACTCTTCTTGTAATCCACTGAGTTCTCTTCATATGAAACTGAATTTTGTGAATGACCTTAGTGCTCAGCACCTGGCAGGAACCTCTCTGAGGGGACAATACCATATCAGCTTAAACCATGAGCCCTTGGGGACAGAGCCAAAGCTGCAGCCTGGGTTTGAGTCTTCTCATTAAAGGCTGCTACCAACTCATGCCAGGAGTGGCAGCCCACTGTTGGGAGCTTAGCAAGATCCGAGACTGTTTGAAACATAACAGGTCATTTATAAAGCTGAAAGAATAAATAAATAAACAAATAAATAAACAAACAAATAAATGACGCTCACAGAATGCTGTGCCCAGTGTAGTTTTTATGCTTTCTTGGTCTTGGTGCCACCAGAACACTGATAGAAGTGTTCCTTTTCCACATCTTGGTTCTATTCTCTCTGCCTAGTTGAGCTACCATTTTTGTTCTCCAGGAACCAAGGAGAATGGATGACAAACACTTCAGAAATGGTGTGAGGGCATGCACCTATATTAGCTCTCTTTTCTATCAGCCCAAACCATTCCAGGTATGGAAGGGCTTCATATTTTTTATTTTTCTTCCTTCTTTTGTGCGTTTTTCTTTCTTTTCTCTTCTCTAGTGGTCTCTTTCCCTCCTGTTGTTATACGTTTTGCAAGGAAAGATAAAAAGACATTTATGTTAGCGCCATGACAAAAATATTCCCTCAGAAATATAACAACGCATAATTTGGGGTTTATAAAAATTTGAGGTATAAAGACAAGCTTGGGCAGATTGTCTTTGACCTTTGGATCATATATTCTAGCTTTGAATAATTTTTTTTGAAGGTTAAAATAATTGCCCTGCCTAATTCGTTTTTAAGTGCAATTGACGGTGGAAAATAATGAAGCTTATAAGAAGGTTTATAATACTAAGACCTTTTGCACTCTTAAGATTGAGTCCTTTTGTTGGTCAGGAAAATCACTGTAAAGGTTTCACTAGATAGAACATGTTACCAAGAATATTTTCAACAAAGGGCCATTTGTGGCTGGTTTTACCACACAGAAAAGGGAAAGCAATGGAATTTTTAATATAAAATCTTATTATACACTAAATAAAATGCCTTGAAAGAACATAAGTGGGATTAAATGAAAAGAGAAAAAACTGTAAAACCTCATATGTTTTGAAAACTCTTACAGACTTGAGAAGTTGGAAAATATTTATTTTGTTATAAAATAATGCAAGGTCCTTCTATGTTATTTTAAAATGAAGTCATTTTTGCTTTCTTCCTTTTCTTAAATTCTCAATTTTTGGCAGAAGTAAAAGCCAGAGTCAATAAAAAGTAACTATTCTATCTGCTCAATGTTATACATGTGGGAGCAATATTTGCATTCTAAATGAATTACTAATAACCTCATTACTGACCAGTGCTCTTTTTTATTTCAGCATATCCCTTTAGTTCTTATAAAATCATAAATATTTTTAATAAAATTCCATAATTATTATGAAAGTTATACACTTTTCAAGATAATTTTAGATTTCTTAACGAGGAAGTCTAAGAAAAGCAAACAGAAGGAATCATAGAAAATTAAATTTATTTGGCAAATCCAGTGTGTTTGCTTAAATTTTGTAGTTTATCAGTTTGGAGAAGAAATAATGTTAACCTTTTACTTGATTATATCTACAATATTTCCATGTTATGCACAAACAGTGCATACTACCCATATTTTCTCTGGCCTAGTACCAGGGAAGATGACATCCCAGGATTTGGGATGAATATAAAAAGTATTTTCAGCAAAAACTTGAAAGCAGACATACCCTGTTAAATTAACTGTGTTTAAAAATAATTGATTTAGAACACACATAGCTCAAAAGATAGCTCAAAGAGGTGGTAGCATGCTTGGCATGAAAGAGGCTTCAATTTTAAACCCCCGAACCACAGGTGCACCTCTGGTGAGCTCCAATAATATATAATTTTTCCGGGTCTGACCTGAGTACTAAAACTCTTAACTGTCAGGTACACCCTTCCAGGTCAATTTTTAGGAATGACCCCTTGTAGAACACCTGAGAGTTCCTGAACACAAAAATATTGACTTTTTGTCATTAAAATTATATAAGATAATGAAGTGAAATAGAGATAATAGTGGCTAAAATGTCTCAGTATGTTTATGGAAAGAAACGTTTTAAATAATTCATTGCATCAGACTATTAAAATGCAAAGCAATAGCCAGCTAGGTAAGAAAAAAATTAAACTAAAATTAATAAAATAGGTATTGCTGAAAGCAATGAAAAGAGGTGAAAAATGAACTAAGAAACCCAATGAACAGACAATAAGAGACTAGGGTATAGTTATAGACTGTTCCTATTTTCCTGGGGCTATTTTGTTTGGTTCTTTGTGTCTAGTTATTTTGAGGGAAAAGTGGGAGGTAGGGTTTAAACTATACCAAATGGTGCTTAGGGGCTGATCCTGGTACTGTTCTCTTGGGTCACTCCTGGTGATTTCCTGGGAATTGTATGTGGTACAGGAAATTGAACCAGGGTTGGCCTTATGCAAGACCAACACATTTCCTTCTATACTATTCCTCTGCTCCCATTTATTTATTTTGTACTTTCATTCCTTTTATTATTCTTTTTTTCTTTAAATAAAGGATTCAGAGTAAATTGCTTTTACTTAGAGTTTTGGCTCCTCTATAACACAGCTTTCCTGTTGCTTTGAATTTATTTCAATTCTAAAATGCAAAAGCGTGAATGGAGGTATTGAATTCTCCAGTTGCCAAATGGCCAATTAGTTCATATATTTAATGTTGTAATTTTCCTCTAGAAAATAAGAAATAAGATTATCACACCAATATGACTGTCCAGGGCACAGACCAAACACCAAAACATGTCTAATACAGAAATATCAAAACTTAAGACTCTTTTTACTGTTATGGACAAAGGTAAAATACATTTATCTCCTAAGACTTTCAGCAAGATGATTTTTTATTGGTGAGGAAAAATAGGTCATGCAAAGTTAACTACCTTACCAATGGTTTAATGGCTAACAGATAATAGGATCAAGGTTGACTTTCAATTCTACAGGGTGTCAAGTTCATAATTTCTCTTACATTTTAATTTATAGCTAAAAAAGAAATGAATCATTTTAGCCAGAAAGTACATTAAATTGATTCTGATAACTTATATTTCTATTCTACTATTTTCTGTACATCTTAATATATATATTTTTTTTCCTTAAGTCAAATATCTTTGGAAGGTTTTAATAGATGATAGATGTTTCCATATTGGATGTAAGATTGAGTCTACTGGTACCTTTGCTTGTTATATACTGTTCTCCTAAGATACACTCACAAGATTGATTTAACACATGCATTGTGGTTGATTCCTTAGAAAGTTCATAGACTTCCTCAAGCCTTTATTCAATTAATTCTGTCCCAGAATTCAACTCAGAAATCTTATTTGCAGAATTTTTTTAATGTATTTCTCTTTCTTCATTATCACTTGAGTTGGATAATTATTTCTTCCCTATACCTGACTAAAGTGTTTCACAGAGGGTGTCCATTGGTTGTACTTGCTATGTCAGAATCAGAAGACAGGGACACAATTTAAGTGTTTAGTAAGTATGTATCCACCCTAAAACATAAATTTTATTTAAATTTTATTTAAATTGTTTCTTTTGAAAATTTGCTCCAGTGGGCCCAGTAACGTCTCCATTGGAGACTTTGTTGTTACTGTGTCTGGCATATCTTGGTAGCTTGCCGGGCTCTCCGAGAGGGGCGGAGGAATTGAACTCGGGTCAGCCTTCTTGGCCGCTTGTAAGGCGAACGCCCTACTGCTGTGCTATCGCTCTAGCCCAGCGGGTAGGGCGTTCACCTTACAAGCAGCCAACATGGCCGACCCGAGTTCGATTCCTCTGCCCCTCTCGGAGAGCCCGGCAAGCTACCGAGAGTATTCGATATGCCAGACACAGTAACAACAAAGTCTCCAATGGAGACGTTACTGGGCCCGCTCGAGCAAATCGACGATCAATGGGAGGGCCTTTACCTTTACCTTTACCTTTTGAAAATGACTCACTTAGGTGATTGCGGTGATAGGAAGGTGTACAGAGTAGTTGTCTTGCATGCAGCCAACTCAGATTCAATACCCAGCACTCCAAATGGTCAGCCGAGCACTACCAGGAATGATCCCCAATTAGAGAGCTAGAAAGTTATACTTAGCACTGCCAGATGTGACCCCATCCACCCCATTTTTTAATTGGTTAATTTATTTTCTATTGTCAATTGGTACAGATCAAAACTGGGCTGGAGCAGTAGCACAGTGGGTAGGGCATTTGCCTTGCATGTGGCCCATGTGGCCGACCCGAGTTCAATTCCTTCACCCCCTCTGAGAGCCCAGCAAGCTACTGAGAGTATCTTGCCCACACGGCAAAGCCTGAAAATCTACTAGTGGTGTATATGATATGCCAAACACAGTAACAACAAGTCTCACAATGGAGACGTTACTGGGCCCACTCTAGCAAATTGATGAGCAATAGGAGGACAGTGCTACAGTGCTACAGATCAAAACTAAGAAGAATATATTGTTTTGTTTTTTAATCCTTTAAGAATGAAGTGTAAGGTGATCAATCTCGTAAACTTTAAAACAAAAAGTGTAAACAGTGCTCACTTCGGCAGCACATATACTAAAATTGGAATAATGCAGAGAAGATTAGCATGGCCCCTGCGCAAGGATGACATGCAAATTCATGAAGCATTCCATATTATTTTTAGAAAAAAAATTTTTAAAAGAGTGTAAAAAATCTTATTTATGTTTAAATGTCTTCATACTGTTGTTTAATAACTTCAAACAGAACTTCTTTTAAGAAGGAAATTGGCTCTAGGATTTTGAGTCATACACAAATTAATTCTCACATGGAAAGAGTTGTGCACATAATAACACAGAAACAAAAGATGTAAGTATATTTTAAAAAAATGCGAAAGAACTTTGGCACATTTTAGACCCTGGAGGTGGGATTATCCTCTACCAAATAAACACTATGATTTGAATAAATCTGAATTTACCATCACCAAAGAGTAGGTATGCGTTAAAGAAGCTTTATAAAGGGTCAGAATAATAGTACAGGGGAACAGAGGGGTAAAGCGCTTGCCTTGTAAGTCCTGGCATGATCTCCAACATAATCTGTGTATAATGAAATGAAATAGTGAGATAAGATGACAGTTAGTTAAAATAAATACCATCCATGACATTAGAAGAAAGATGATGTGTGCTTTAGATTGAACAAACACATTCATGTATAGTTCTGGAAAATACCAGAAGAGAGCGGAGAATATTGCAGACAGATTTGGAGGCCTTGGTAATGAGTTTTTAGGTAAAAAGGAAATTCAGAAGAAATTTCCTAACCTTAAAGATTCTATAAAACATAAGGTACACATCCCTTTTATAGGAAAATACTGAATTATTTGGAGATGGAGAAACTGATGTTCCACAGGAAGGCATAGAGTGAGACACTGTCCCTCTGAATGAGCTCCTCTACAAAGAAAAAGCTACATTTTAAGGTTGTAATAAGAATGTGTCGCAAAGACCACTGGGTGTCTTGTTTTTTCCCAGGTTAACTCTTGTGTATGCAGAGAACTCCAGGTTGAGACAATTTGGAGAAATTTTTTACACCTTTCCCCAAAAGTTGCTCTCTACTTTTTTTCCACTCTAAAGAGTCCAATATTCTTTCATGAACTTCTATCTCATTCTCTTTTTTCCTTCACAAATTTCCTAAGTATATTTTTAAACTATTTTAAGACTGATTTTAAAATCTAGAAATGTACCATATTTTATATCCATTTGGATATAAATGAATATATCCATTATTCATAAATTGTAACAATAAGTTACGAATATTATTTTTGTTATTTAGTATTCTTTGCTGCATAAATTAATTTTATTTTATTTATGATCATCTTTGTCCCTTTTACTATGATAGCAGTTTTCCTAATATGAGTACATATCTTGATAAATAATAGGAATAGAACTACCATAAAATCCAGCAATACCTCTTCTCATCATCTACTCCCCAAACATAAAACCATCAACTAAAAAGGAAATATGCACATTTACACTCATCACTGCACTTAGTGTAGTAGCCAAGATATAGAAACAGCCCAATGTTCAAGTACAGATGAATGGATCAAGAGGTTATGATATATATACACAAAGGAATACCATGCAGTTGTATGAAAGAAAAAAAATCATTCAATTTGCAGCAAAAATTAGAGGATGTCATGCTGAATAAAGCCAGTCAAAAGAATAGGGATAAATGCAGAATGAACTCTCTCGTAGATAGGACTTGAAGATAGATAGCAAGATAGAAAAATAGGTTCAAAGACAACATAATGGGAGAACTGATGTACCCAACTGAGTCTGCTGGGGAAAGGGATTGAGAGGGATAGGGTTTAGGGTCATTGGGAGCTGGAGATGGTAGAGTATAGGTTAACAATGGGTTTGTCCTTTCAGTCTTGCCACAGGGAACTTAGTTTACCTTAAAGCAATGTCCTTTCTGTATGGACACAGGAAGACATTTAATATTATGCTTTCTAACTTGGGAGTTGATTGGCTCCAATAATACTTACTCCTGGGCATCTGCTCTCCACTCCATTGCCCTTAGGTTCCTAGCACCCCAAAAGTAGATTCCCAATGAGGGACTGAATGGACCAGGGCAAGCCGTGAGCTACCCTGGCATCAAAATAGGCCAGGCCAAAGCACCACAATACTCAACAATAAGTTGAGAGCATGATCATAGACAAACGCTGTCATGATCCAAAAGTAATGATGAGACTAGGACCCTGCTGGGGTTAGGAAGACTATCCTGGCCTGACGACTGTAGTAAGATGTCCCCAGGAAGAACCAAACTTTAAGTTGACATATCTCTCACTGCGCTCATACAGAATGACATTGATAGAAATATTAGAAGTAGTTTTACTACAACTATTTAAGTGGATTGCTAGCTGAGGAAAGAAGAAAGCAACACACCCTGAATGGGATCCTGCCATTAAGCGAATCTTCTAGTAATTCAGACTAATCTCTTTAGATGAGATTTTACCCTTAAATTAAACTCCTAGAGGAGTAGTCTTACCTCTCTTTGTTGATTTTATTAATGTTCAACCCACCTTTGTGTCAACACCCTATGTGACTGCTATATAAACTAAGATTGTAAGAGTGGAGAAGAAGCAGATTAAGAATCAAGGGACCAGAGAAAGAATCCAGGGGCAGAGTCAGAATCCGGGGGAGAGAGTTAGAATCCAGAGCAAAGGGCTCCAGAGAGAAAAGCAGAAGAGCTCCAGAGAGAGAGAGAGCTCCAGAGAGAGAGAGAGATCAGAAGAGACCAGAGGAGAGACTACAGAGACAGAGTCAGAAATAGAGAGAAAGACAGAAGAGAGCATAGCAGTACACACATAAGCAAAGCACAAAGGAAGAGCCATCCCAATCCGATCCATACACAGCAGCTCGAGAGCACCAAATGTGGGCAGTGAGAAAGAGCTGCTGTGAGAGCCCACCAACAACACATCATCATCTTCACATCCCTCCCCTGTGCGCACGTGTAAGGTAGAGTTTTTACAGTAGAGTAAACTGGTTATCACTGTCATTTTTTCATTTCATTTCATCATCCTGTTATTCGTCGATTGCCTCGAGCAGGCCCCAGTAACGTCTCTTTCATCCTAGCCCTGAGATTATATTCAAGGCTCTTTAGGAGAATGAGACCCATCATTGTTACTGGTATTTGGCATATTTGGTACGCCACGGGGAGTTTGCCAGACTCTGCCCTGTGGTCAGGCTACATTCGATAGCCTGCAAGTTTGTCCAAAGTAGGAGTGAGATAATAAGATGTCATAAAAAAGATGTCCTGATAAGATGTCGCACGGCCGCGAATGTGGCCGCGCGGTTCCGGGAGCTGGATTTTATAGTCTCTGAGTCTTGGCTGTTGATGGGATTACACGGCGCCAGGGGGCCAAGTGGTGGGTGTGACCCCCACCTACTGGAATTTGGAGGATCTGGGTGGAAGATGCTTGACTCCAATCCGAGTAGGCTCGGAGATCTCAGCCCCGGAACCCGCATGGATTTGTCCCTCTGCCAGTACCTTCATGTGTGCAGAGAGTGGTCTCAGCATGGTGGTGGCTGGTCCTGGAGGTCTTCGGCTGCCGGAGCCCTGGTTGGGGCAGGGAGGAAAGCTCAACCTGCTCCCCTCCAAGGGGCCCTGGCGAGGAACAGGCAGGCGCGGGGGCAGGAGACTGCACTGTTCTCGTCCGGGAGCTGGATTTTATAGTCTCTGAGTCTTGGCTGTTGATGGGATTACATGGCGCCAGGGGGCCAGGTGGTGGGTGTGACCCCCACCTACTGGAATTTGGAGGATCTGGGTGGAGGATGCTCAACTCCAATCCGAGTAGGCTTGGAGATCTCGGCCCCGGAACCCGCGTGGATTTATCCCCCTGCCAGTACCTTCATGTGTGCGGAGAGTGGTCTCAGCATGGTTGTGGCTGGTCCTGGAGGTCTTCGGCTGCCGGAGCCCTGGTTGGGGCGGGGAGGAAAGCTCAACCTGCTCCCCTCCAAGGGGCCCTGGCAAGGAACAGGCAGGCGCGGGGGCAAGAGATTGCACTGTTCTCGTCGGGGAGCTGGATGTTATAGTCTCTGAGTCTTGGCCGTTGATGGGATTACACGGCGCCAGGGGGCCAGGTGGTGGGTGTGACCCCCGCCTACTGGAATTTGGAGGATCTGGGTGGAGGATGCTCGACTTCAATCCGAGTAGGCTTGGAGATCTCGGCCCTGGAACCTGCGTGGATTTGTCCCTCTGCCAGTACCTTCATGTGTGCGGAGAGTGGTCACTGTCATGTTGGAATTATGATGCTGGGATTATAAACCATTACTCATAGCATTACAAACCACGAAATCACAATAAAAATTCCTTTTAAAATCATGATTTGATTTTTCCCTATTTCAACAATTACTGCAAATTTAAAATTAGTCTATAATAATTGTGTAATAATATAACTCATATCTTTTAAATTTCTACCTAATATAAAATTCCATACCAACCTAATTCTATTTTTGTGCTTATTTTTAGATATGGAAAGAACCCAATTATTATCTGTGTCATTTTTGATATCTAGTAAAATGAAAAACTCAGAATATTTTATCTGTATCCTACTTTATTGCTCCTCTCTTAAATGCTTTAGCTGGTGTTTTTCTCAAATATCATGAAAATAATAGTCACATTTCATTTTTATCATATTTAATGATAATTGGTTTAGCTTTTTCATAATTTCATGTTGTTTAACATCTAGATTTTTTTTCTAAGATGGATTATACTTACTGATTATTGGTTGGTAAAATATATAACTTTATTTTACCTGTATCATATAATATTTAATACTTTTGAAACATTTTTATATTTTTTGGTTTTGGGGCCCAATGTGGTGGTGTTCAGCACTTACTCTCTTACTCCTGTACCTGTGCTCAGGAGTGACTCCTGGAAGTGCTCAGGAACTACATGGACTTCCAGAGGTCAAAGCCAGGTCACAATTTTCAAGGCAAACACCTTGCTCTGTGTACTGTTCTTCCAAATTTAATACATTTCTAAGAAAATATCCATGTGATCAATTTTGCTCAAGTTCTTGAATATCCAGTTTTTGTTCTTTTATGTATTCTATTTGTCCCCTGTAAAGGTTACATGTATTATTCAAATGCCTTCATTATAAAGCAATCCTATGCAAGTCTGGATCTGAAGATTTTCACCCTATTAACTATTTTTGAAATTTGAGGACACATCTCACAATAGTTCATTATGGATCAATATTTCCTCAGATGAACTAAAAACTTTTCAATTCATGTTTTGAAGTCTTCTTTTGTTTTATATTTTCTTTCCTTGTGATATTTCTTAAAATACCAGTTGTAGAAGTCTTTTTTCCCCCAGAACTCTCGTTTATATAAGACACTACCTTTTCTAGTATTTATTCTGCCTTGTGTTCATTCTATTTCAACTTTGCAGTAACTTTATTTTAGTTTTTATTTTTTAACCTCATAGGTATTTCCTAAGCTTTGACAGCTCATGTTTCATCTCTTTATATTGACTTCATCTTTTCCTCGAGTGCCTTTCAATCCTCTTTGATTTTGTTCATTTTGTGTAGTTAATTTATTATGTTTCTTTGCTTGTACATTGACTACCTGCTTAACAGTTTGATCACAATTTTCTTCAATTTCACAAAAGTATCTTTCTAATTTATATTCTGCATTTCCATGGTGTTTTTCTTCCTTTTTGTAGTTCTATGTCTATTAATTGTATTGTAAATAAAACTTTCTCAATTATATGCTTAGATTTACACCACCATTGCACATCCATATTAATTAAATTTCACTGCTTAAATTACAACTGATCTATTGTGTTGAACAATTCTATGGGTTTTAACAAATGTGTAATGTCATATGCCTGCATATATAGCATCAAAACATAGTAATTTCAAAACCCCACAAATTTCATACTAAGCAAACCCTGCCCTTTAACTCCTAAAGATCATAATATTTGTACTGTCCTTATAATATTATTCTTCTAGAATGCATTCTAATACAAATCATTTAGTATATAGCCTTTCTGACTGTTTTCTTTCATTTAGCATATACACTAAAGCTTCTTCAGTGCCTTTAATGTAAATGTGTGGATTTACAGCTACTATTTTAATGTTTGAATAGTATTCTCAATCTGAGAACACACATATATCAGTTGATATACAGTAAAATATAAATATACATATAATGCATATATATTACTCCATGTTTATTTTTGAAGAAAGTACAATACTAAACTACCAAAAAAATTCATTTAACTTATATAATCTATTAAGTAGAAGTGTATAAATGAAGTAGATGTATATTTTTTTGCTAATTCTGTCCTTAAATAATTGAACATAATTACTTGCCTATCAATACTTTCATAGCTTTATGCACAACAGCTCACTCTCATATGCATTATATTTTCTCTTGTGAATAATCTAGAAATCTATTAAGAGCCTTACCCTTTCTTGGATTTTTTTGCATCTGTTCTACTACTATACAAAGACCTTTCTTATCTATTCAAACTATAAAATCAAAAAAAAGTATGGGTTTTATTCCTCTTCTCTCTCTTATATGGACATCATGACATTAGAAAAGCCTAAAGATTATAATTCCATATCGGTATCATTATAAAATTCAAAAATAACAGCAGCAAAATCTAACTTATATATATATACATATATATGCATATATATACATATATATATATATATGCATATATTACAAAATGAGGTGGGGAGTTGGCCGAATTTTCCTTTGAAGAACATATTCAGACATTCAATAGGCAAATAAAAAGATTTTATTATCACTTATTATTAGGCAAATGTAAATCAAAAGCACAATGAGATACAATTCACATATATGAGAGTGGCGTATATTAAAATAGACTATAGACAATATGATTGGCAGGGATGTCATGAGAAAGAAACACTCATTTGATTGTTTTCCCAATGAGTATATAGCACAACCACAAATTTTAATACATACTAAAGGTAAGCTCTCTTGATTTTTATAGTGGTACCTGTGACATATTCGATATGCCAAAAACAATAGCAGTAAGTCTCACAATTTGTTGTGAGATGTTACTGGTGTCTGCTCAAGCAAATAGATGAACAAGGGGAGGACAGTGCTACAGTGTGCTACCTTTTCTAAGAAAACTGAATTAGAGAGTATACCAAATACTTTCTGGTGACATGCATAAAGAATATGTTTGGACATAGACAGAGTTAACCAAAAACACTGGGTGAGCCTAGGTCTTTGTGCTTTTGTTTGTTGTTATGTTTGTTTTTGACCACCCAAGCATTTCCCCCCCCCCCCCCCCCCCCAGCAAATACAGGTTAAGATGAAACATTCTGAGGGCCAGAGCAAGGTACATTGAGTAGAACATTTGTCTTGCCAGCAGTAGACCTGGGTTTGAACCCTGGTCATTCAGGTTTGATCTCTGGGGCCCCATAAATTTCCCTGAGCCTGCCAAGAGTAACCTCTAAGCATTGCCCAAAACAAAGAAAACAACGAACAGATTTTGAGTAGCCTTGAAGAGAGAGACAATACACAGGTCGGTACACATTTTAATGATCCTTCAAGAATCTGGTTATTTGGTTACTATGAGATATCAAGTTCTTTTATTTTGCTTTCGTTTAAGATACAGTGAACAAGTCCATTTCCTATGAGTGTATGTTCATTATGTATTCATTTTGAACACAGTGTTATAACGTATTGTCCACTTTATTATAACAATTTGATTTTTCTTTCTTCTTCTTTTCCTTTTCTGTAGAAAATTATCCTTCCCTTATAATGCCAGAGTAAAATATAGTGCAGAGCACATTATATAGAACTTAACTGCAATCACACACAATACTACTCACCAAAGTTCTCATTTCAAATCAATTGCACTCTTATCCCTATTGGATTTAAATTTCATTTACTTATTAGGCTCCACTCTTTTGTATGAATTCGAACTCTATTAAGTGTTTAGTAGTAATAGTTTTGAATAAAAGTGAAAAGAATTAGACATTTATTGAGGTCTAAAATTGAACAGGAATGGCATGTGAAGTCATGCACACTTAATATTTATTTAGTTATAAATTTTCAGATTTCTATGGTTTAATTAACCTTCTCTCACTCTGAGCTTATATATCTATCAAGTCCTTGTTGACATTTATCCAACTGTATATGATATATGAAACAAGAGAAGACACAGTCTCAGTTTCTGTGTGCCAATCAAAGTGCTGATTGAAAAAAAAATATGATCTCACTTTTCTCACTCAGTTCCAGAAGTAACACTTTAGGGTTGATTATAATCATCTCTAGGTTATGCTAAATCTCAGAGAATTTGGGTAGTACTCTAAATCAAACCCCAGTAAATAGTCAGGTTTACAGTCAAATCATATCTGTCCAAATTCTGAATTCACTACTAAAGATCTCTGATTATCAAACCAATGCTTTTTCAGTTGCTTATGAACTACTTACAACTTAAATATAGTCTTCTAATTTTTGCTGAATATTTTCTTAGAATATTGTAACCTGTTGTAACTTTTAAAATAAATCAAATTGAGTATTAACTCTGTTAATATATGAAGGACACATAGTTTTAGTATATTCCACTTTGACATTTAAAACTATGATGCTCAAAATTATTTTAAAGAAATAGAAAAATCATTTTGTTTTCAGAGCTAAACTGTACAATAAATAATGAAAATATGAAATTTGAAAGTGCCAAATAGATAAACTAAAAACACTATCAATATCCCCAGGTAGAAATTTGACCCACAACAAAGGACATGATCTCTTAGCATAAATTTTTATCATAAGTAAAATGACAACATATATCAGCAAAAAGATCAATTGAAACAAACGCAGGTTTATTTGTTTCTTTAGCATGTGCTATATGGAAAAAGACAGGCAAACCTCAGTGCATGTTCTGAGCTATTTACTGAGACAAAGTCCATTTTACTATGTTGTTGTAATTAGTTTAATTTCCATAAAGTTAAAAAATTTGAGTATAGTGCTTATACTTTTATAAGTCTTTCAAAATATAAGGGTATATAGACATTTCACTGTAAATTTCAAAATTTTTTATGGCAGAAAGAAGTCAAAACAAAGTAAATGTTAAAGTCAAGTGTATTTTTCTCTACGTTCTCATAGCTTTTAACTATGTTGTAAAGTTTTTTTTTAAAAGCTAGATTGCATATTAGTTAGCTTAATATTAAAAAAAGAAAATTCACTTTATGTCTGCTCACTGATATACTACTCAACAAATCAAGAGACATCTTCTAAATCCAAATACTCATTTAGTATTGTTCATTAATTTACATATTTTAGATAGACACATCGAATTGATAAAAGAGAAAAGTAACTGAATCTCAAATTATCCATTTAAATGTAAACTTTTTCTTCTAGCAATCTGATGTTAAATCTTAGAATAAAACTCTAGCTGATGTTAATTTAATAACCTAGTGACAGTAGAAAAAATGGGCATGGATGTGCTTTTGACTGCAACAAATTTAAAAGTTAAGTTTTTCTCTCTACTTAGCTTTGCAGTTGCCCTCGAGGCATTAATCTATTGAAAGGGATAAGATATCATCTTTCAGAGGAAACATGTCATAAATATTTTGATAAAGTATTTGTAATCCTCAAAACCAGATGGCTGTTCCATCCAGATTGTCAGCTGAGAAGGTTTTGCTGACAGAATCGTATTAAACAACTGCAACTGGGTTTTGCACTGTACAATCAGATGCATTCTTCTATTAATCAATCACAGAAGGCTGATTTTTATGACAGCTGGAATTTACAAGGCCTAATTTGCACCCTTTACTCTATTCCTGACTAATAAACCCTAAATAAAGCAAAATGGGCTTTTGAAGGGTGTGGGGTATAATAATGGATTAACATGCCAACAGGAGAAACATGAAGGATGTAGATGGAACCTTATCTCTGTAAGGGAAAAGGAAAGATTACTAAGAACTGTAAACAGAAATGCCTTTCACAAAATGAATTTATTAGGCACGGGGAAAGCCTTATTCATAATGGCAATGCAATACGAGGAATGTACATTTTCTCTTGTTGCTTCCACCTGGCAAAATTCACTTAATTACATAATTGATTCTTAGATCTACTTCTGTTTATTTTTATTATGATGCGTTTTGGGTGCACTATATTTTAGGGTTGAAATTCAAAGAGTGTTTTTGTAATTTCAGTAGAATATTCCTATGACATTAATATGTTATGTATTAATTGTAACCTTTTTTAACTGCAAAAATGAAGAAATATATTTTTTCAATCAATTTCCCTGAAAATCCAATGACTGAGTGTTCTGAAAAAAATGCATGTTACTCAATGTATTAAGCCTTGAGCTTTGTCACAATCTATCTCATTATTTCCCAATGTGAATGTGTGCTATTGCATCCCTCTTGCCTGAACCCCGACACACACACACACACACACACACATATACATACACACACACACACACACACACACACACACAAAAACACAGAATGATAAAATGATCCTTGGGATCAGTAGTATAATCAAATACAACTGTGGAATATTTTCTATTTGTCCACTTAGGTAATTTTCTAAGAGACAATCAGTGATTTTTTTAAAAAATCTGGTAATAGGCAATAGAATTTAGGAACTCTGCTGCAATCAACTACTCTGTCAAATTCCTTTCCTTGTTTTCATTGTATAGAATCATCTTTATATAGATTTTTAACTCTAATTTTATCTTCCTTGCAATATAACATAAAATTAGTGAAAATAAGAACCAGACTCTTTGCTAATAAATGCTCTATTTTATCCTTAGTGTTAAAAATATTGCCAAATAACCAGTATGTCCTTAATAACTATATTATTAAATTTCAAAACTGCCAGTCACTGTTCTCATGAAGTCGTATTCACATGTATTCTGTGTGATACACTAATTTTTATTTAAAATTACGTAATTTTAAAATATATATATATATGCCACATTCAAGGCTTTAGGTCTCATCCATCCAAATGAACTCTGAACACTATTTCAGAGCTTACAGTTTGAAAAGAAAATTAAGAAACAAAACATTATAACATTCTCATCCTTTGCTTTCTTAGCTTTAAAAAGAAGAATGGAAAGTTTATGCAAAAAATATAATCATAGAACCAAGTCTTTTCACATGCAATTGAAACCTTTTATTGGACTAAATTATTTTTAATAAGTTAATAGGCAATTTACAGAGAAAGAATAAAGGCTAAAATAATAGCATAGGAATTGTTAGTATAAGAGATCTAATTTACACATAACAATCCTTATAGTGCTGATTCAATTATTTCTTCACGCATTTTTTAGCAAATAAACAATGAAAGATAGTGAAGACAATGGGTGGGAATTATAAGTAAATATTAACATATTGATATAAGCAACAAATGTTATTACTGAAAAATCAAAGAATTTTTCTTTTGAAATTTTCAAATATTATGTTTCGATTCTCCCATTATCTTAGGTACTCAAAATTACATTTTTGTGTATGTTTTGGCATAATTAGTAGTTATCAGATTGCTCCTGGCTCATTGCTTGGGGTTATTATTGATGGTACTCAGGGACCATATCCATTTTCTCCAGTGCCAGGGATAAAACAGGGAGAAGCCACATATAAGGCAACCTACTTAATCCCCGTGATATTTCTTTGGGCCAGAATATACAAATTAATTATTAGTTTATTCTTTCAAATTAATTATTATTTTTCGTTGCAGAAATTCTAAATTATATATATAAAATATAGAGGAGTAATTTTGTCATTCATAAAAAGATCTATATATTCAAATGTTGTCCATCTTTACCACTGAATCTAACCTAAAGCTATTCAAATTAATTTCAAATAATGACTTTTAGGAAATAAAATTTAAAACCCTACTGTGAAGCAGGCATAGGGTCCAGGTCTCTGAGGCATATGTTAATGCAGGAAGAACAGTGGAATCAAAGAAATGTGCACGGAGCCGGAGGTTCTTCGTCCTCTTAGCTATTTCTTCGACATTCTTGAAGGTGTTCCAAGCTGCTCTCTTCCTCCTGCGCAGCTCAGGTGCCAGGTCATTGGTCATGTTGACTTCTCGACCTAGGTACACATAGCTGTTGCATTCGGAGATGGTCGTTCCATGGAGAGCGAATGGGGCATCAGGAACAAGGCTGTTTCTCATAAACATTGTCTTTGTAAGATTCAGCTGTAATCCTAACTTTCCATACTCACAGTCAAAGTCGGCCAGCATTTGTGCTGCTTGGCTGATGTTTGGTGATATTAAAACAATGTCATCAGCAAAGCGGAGGTGGTGTAGTTGCCGACCATCAATCTTCAAACCCATTCCTTCCCATTCCAGTCGTCGCATGATGTTCTCGAGGGTGGCACTGAAGAGTTTCGGTGAAATGGTATCACCCTGCCGGTGAAATGGTATCACCCCTCTCTTCACATCAATGATCACTTCTTTGTAGAATGGTGAGATCCTGGTAGTGAATCCGCAATACAGCTCACGGAGGATCTTGATGTATTGGGCTTGAATGCCCTGATTGGCTAGGGCTTCAATGACCGCTTCTGTCTCAACAGAATCAAAGGCCTTCTTTAAATCAATGCACGTTAAACAGAGTGGCATCTTGAACTCCCGAGAAACCTCAATGAGCTTGGTTATCATGTGGATATGGTCGATGGTGCTGAATCCTTTGTGAAACCCGGCTTGCTCGCATTGTTGTCCTTCATCCAGTGTTCTGCCAATCCAATTTAGGATGACTCGAGTGAACAACTTGTAGATGACAGACAATAGGCAGATCGGGCGATAGTTGCCAATGTCATGGATGTCTCCCTTCTTGAACAGTAGTACGGTCCTGCTGGTTTTCCATTGGGACGGAACATTGCATTCAGACAGGTAGCGAGTGAAGAGCTGAGCCAGTGTATTGATGAGTACTGACGGCAGGTTCTTCAGGTGTTCAGGTCGGACCTTGTCTGAGCCAGGTGGTGTTTTTCTTCTTTACCAATGAAATGGCATGTCGGATTACGGAAGGGAGAACATTGGGAACGACATATCCATCCTGTGGAATTTGGTATGTCGGCAAGTGGACATGGCTATCGAAGAGATTTGAGTAGAAGTCATGGATAATCTTCTCCATTGCCGTTCTGGAAGATGTGATGGACGTCGGAGGGCAGTCATCTTGATCTTGTAGTTGGCGAAGGACAGGCGGGCGTTACGAATACTTTTCCCAGCTTCTGCCGCATCTACCAGTACTTCTACTCTTCTCTCTTTGAGGTCTTCCTTGATCGCATCTCTGCACTGTTTTGCGGGCTCGGAAGTTAGCTTGCGGTTGCCGGAGGCATGCACCAAACCAGGCTGGTGAATTAGCTCAAGAGTTTTCAAAGACAGGCATTTTTTTGTGCCTATCTCTCTCTTGGCGTTCCTCGCACATTCATGGAGGTGCTGAACCAGTCGATCGTATTCCTCCTCAATGTTGTCAACAATGGCATCTTCCCATGTTGCCACAATAGTGCCAAAGAGTTCCCAGTTGGTGGTCTTTCTAGGAGTTCTCTTTTTGAACTTTGCAGCCCTTTCTCCCCACTCTGTGAAGTAGAATTTTGCACGAAGGAGACGGTGGTCTGATCCCATTCGAAATTTTGGGACAACAGCGACATCGGTCAGGCAAAACCGTCGATTGAATATGATGTGGTCTATTTCATTGTGGAATCGTCCACCGGGAGACTCCCATGTCCAACGTTAAGATTCTGCCTTCTGGAACTGTGAGTTACCATGGATGGTCTTGGTCGACATGATGAACTCAGACAGTTTCTCACCCTGTTCGTTCCATTCTAGGCCATGGGTCCCGATGTGAAGTTCTTCAGCTGATCTTCTCGGTCCTATCTTGGCATTAAAATCACCCACAATGATCTTGTAGAAGGTGTGGTCTTCTTTATAGAACTTCTCCAGCTCCATGTAGAACTTCTCGATTTCTCTTTCATCATAATGAGATGTTGGTGCGTAGACAACGAAGATAGAAACTACAGGCAGTGAGCCACATCTATTCAAATGTAAACGTCCGATTCGGATTGTTAGGCATTCGAATGAATCAATGCTCTTGGCCAAGTTTGTGTTGACAAGGACACCGATGCCTCGGACACCTCTTTTATTGCATGTTCCGAGGAACAATTCTTCTCCAGTGTCGAAAACAGCATGGTGAGATTCATGCCTTCTTGTCTCGTTCAGAAAAATGATGTCATACTTGATCATTCGCACTTGTACCATCAGGTCCTCAATGGATGTATCTGATGCTAGCATACGTGCATTGAAAGTACAGACGATCATTTTTGTCTTCCTTCGTTGTGGCAGCCTAGTTCGGCCTTGAGATTTTATAGGCCTCTCCTTTCTCATCCTTTTCAGTGCTGCCATGTCGGTGAAGCCTTCAGGGTCAGGTGAATGAGACCAGTTGTAGTTACTGTTTTGGGCATATCGAATACACAGCAGATAGTTTGCCAGGCTCTTCCATGCGGGCGGAATACTCTCAGTAGCTTGCCAGTCTTTCCGAGAGGGATAGAGGCTTTTGGGGTGACCTCTAATCTCCCTTTTAGGTGTTACCATATTTGAACCCTATCAAATATGGTATGACAATTCTGGAAGATGGGTATTTAGTGTCTTATGATGTGTCGTGCGGCCGCTTTGCGTCCGCATGGGTCCAGAAAGCATCCTGGATTGTGGCGGGGGCTGAGTAGTGGAGGTAGTGTCCTACGCAAACATTATGAGAACGCTATTCAGGTCTCCCAAAGAAGAATAGAAAGAGCTATGCTTGGAATATCAGGTTTCACTCAAATAAGAGAAAGAATCCGGAGTTCCGACATCCGTTGATGATCAAGAATCAGGGACGCTGTCTCATTTGCCAAGGTGTCAAAAATCAGATGGGCTGGTTACATAATGAGATTTAAAGATGACCATTGGACTAGAGCTGTTACTGACTGGATTCCACAGGATGTCAAAAGACCACGTGGCCGCCCACCTACCAGATGGTCAGACTTCTTCATCAAGATCATGAATGATCGGTTTGAGGCACTTCATGTTCCCAGAGCGAACAGATGCCATTGGGCTACACTAGCACGGGACAGGGACAAATGGAGACGTTACTGGCGCCCGCTCGAGCAAATCAACGACTAACGGGAAGTTAAGTGATTAAGTGATTAAGTGATTAAGTGAAGCAGTCATGATAAATTATATATATGCATATGTATTATTTTATGATTTATGCATATATGCATATTTTATTTAAAAATTGCAGTTTATTATATATAAATCAGAAAGATTTATCAGTTGAGTCTTTTCTTTATGATATCCATGTATCCACCTCTCTAGAACATACTGGAACTTTGGTTTACCATAAATATTTAAATAAAGATTGGGAAAAATTCATCTCGTTATTCCCTTAAAAATATGTGATATTTCTTTCATCAATCTCTATTGATAGTAAAATTACCAAGCCCAATGTCCAAATTTTCAACATTGTCCATATGCAATTATGCTCCATTGAATATAGATGTTTTTGGTTTTTTTGTTTGTTTCTTTGCTGGCTATTCTATTATTCACTTAGTTGTGTTCACAATCATCTATCACTAAATTAGAAATAATCTCCAAATTTTGTTCTTGACCCAGGTTTTACAGGACATTTCAAGAATAACAATAGTGTTATGTAATTGTAAGGACTTTCTGTTAGGAAATTATGATATATTAGATGTCACCAGTACTTGAGAGGGCAGTCACTGAAATGTGCAAATGACTTAGAGAATGTTGGTGGGAAAATTTCATAAATTTTCTAGGTACTGAGTGATTTATTTTTTCATTGTATAAGACATTAGCTCAAAATAGAGAAAGAAAAATGAATTTGTAAGTACAAATTTGCCATTTATCTTGTTCTTAATCTTACTCGGGCTGGAGCGATAGCACAGTGGGTAGGGCATTTGCCTTGCACGCGATCAACCCAGGTTGGATTCCTCTGTCCCTCTCGGGAGTAGAGTCCAGCAAGCTACCAAGGGTATCCTGCCCACAGAGTCTGGCAAGCTCCCCATCACATATTCAATATGCCAAAAACAGTAACAAGTCTCACAACGGGGACGTTATTGGTGTCTGCTCGAGCAAATCAATGAACAATGAGAGGACAATGTTACAGGGCTAAATTCTTATTCAACCTAACGTTTTCTTACTCAATATTTCATCTATTTTAAGTGATATTTACTTTTTTCATCTCTGTTGTCTTAATTTTTTCAGCTTTTATATTAATTTCTAAGCCAACTTAGTATATTTATATGATCAAAGCAACATACTAAGATATTTTTCAAAACTTTTTTTTTAATTTCAGTAAATTTTATAGTTAAAAAGAGAAAAGTTAGCTTGATTTACTTTCAGTGATTATATATCTTTTATATAAAAATTTACAGTAAAAATAATACCTATTATTTATATTCAAGTTAGCTCTCTAGACTTTGATGACATGATACCAAAAGAATAATTTAAAATATAATTAACTTACTTCCTACATTAAAATGTAAAATAATAAACAGATTAAGATCATAATAATACGGATTCTATGTCACCACAAACAATAGCAAGAATCAGACGCAGTTTAAATATCAGTGTATACTCTTGATTTTATAATAATGATTGGAACCAATATCAAGTAGAAAACAAAATATTAATTTTCCTCCATTGTACTAATATTTGTATTAGTAAAAGATTCTTTTCATATGAAAAAGCTAAAGTGACTCAAATTAGATAATTAAAACTAGCATCATCAATACATGGGTAGATATTTTGTTAATTAAACTTTAAGTATTATTGAAAAAGTAAAAATTAGAGTGGAATGTGCCTACTTTTAGGTGGTATCAATATCCATATACTCTATCCATCAAATGAGTTGCTACACTGTTAAATAAAAGGCGTTATTTGTCATTTCTCCTTTCAATTACTATTTATAACTTTGGTATCAAATCTTCCCCTTAGGTTACTTGACAAAACTCCCATTTGCCTCAGTATTGAATACTTATGCGACTGACTATTAGCAAAGTTACTCATTCCCTAGTGTTTCCATTCCATTTTGGTGCTCAGGTTTCCCTGTAGTTAATCAGTTACTTTAGATGATTCCAACAGAGATGCCCTGGGGTTGAATAATTATACAAAATGATTAGCTTTTCAGCCTTGGGGTCTGTTGCTAGAGACACGAAAACTATAACATGATCTATAGTATGATGCCATATTACTAAATCATTGTACCTAAATGTCCCCAGTGAACACAATTCTCTTAAGGAACAAGAAATGTAATTTGTTTTGTAATGTGCAAAGCATTAAAAAAATGTAGTAAGTCATATATACAAGGAAACAAAGTGTTTGAGCTTCTCACCTTGTAATGAATCAGGAGACTTGTTTTTACTAGCTCTTTTTAACCAGTTATTTGGGAATTTGTATAAATAACTGGATCAGAATAATTAGTCATTAAACAGACTTTCTTTGTCCCCAAATTTTAGGAAGTATAAAAATTGACAGAAAAATATATTGAATATAACTTAGTTCTTTCCCTTGGTTCAAGCAACACAATCTTTGTTAGTTATGATGGGAATCCTTACAACTTACAAGTAGGAAAATATGCTCTTGTTGAAGTTTGGGTATTATTATTTTCTGTTTACTAATTATTTCTACTTGATCTTGCTGTTTATTTGAGAGAACCGTAGCATATTTGACATAAATCAGTTTAGACATATTCTATTCTTTGTTTTATTTGGTTTCTAAACTAATTTTGCTCTAATGAATTCCCTGAGGTACCCAAAGAAGTAATCTATGATCACTAAATTTGATATTTCTAGCATCATATCTATATCTAGAGTTTGTTTATGTGTGGAATATCTGTATCTGTATTTATATGCACACATACACTATCAAATCTAGATTCTCCTATTAGTGTTTGAACATGTTCATGACCAAACTGATGACATTCTAGTAGCATTATGGGAATGGAGAGCAGAATTTAAATTCTTGTGATGTATGCACTCAAGCTCATTTCTAGAATAATGTGCAAAATTCACAGAGCCACCGTAAACTCAGAAATGTTTTTACTCTTCATGTCTATTCACTAATAAGAAAAGTTCATGACTTCATCTCTCCTGACAGCTGCACAGTATTCCATTGTGTAGATTTAACAAAGTTTCTTTAACCAATCATTTGTTCTAGGGCACTTGGGTTGTTGCCAGATTTTGGCTATTGTGAACAGTGCTGCAATGAACATATAGGTACAGATGTCATTTCTACCGTGCTTTTTTGCATCCTTGGGATATATTCCCAGAAGCAGAATATAAATGGATATCCTAGGGATATTATTCCCAGAAGTGGAATATAAATGGATAGACATGGATAGTAGAGTGCTAAGTGAAATAAGTCAGAAAGAGAGGGACAGACATAGAAGGATTTCACTCATTTGTGCGTATAAAACAACATAACATGAGGTTGACACCTAAGGATAGTATATACACGGGACAGATAGATTGCTCCCTAGCCGGAAGTGTGCCTCATGAGCAAAGGGGAGAAGGCAGCTGGAATAGAGAAGGGATCACTAAGAAAAAGATGGCTGGAGGAATCTGTCGGGATGGGAGATGTGTGCAGAAAGTAGATAAGGGACCAAACATGATAACCTCTCAGGGTCTATATTGCAAACCATAATGCCCCAAAGTAGAGAGAGATTATGGGGAATCATGTCCGCCGTGGAGGTGGGGGGAGGGTGGGAAAGGTGGGGGTATTCCGGGGATACTGGTGGTGGAGAATGTGCACTGGTGGAGGGATGGGTATTTGAATATTGTGTGATTGTAACCCAAACATGAAAGCTTGTAACTATCTCACAGCGATTCAATAAAATTTAAAAAAAAAGTTTTTCACTTCATTCTCACTGGGGGTCTTTGTGTCTTTGGTTTAATTTAAAGATTTGTCATTTTGCAGGTTAATGATGAATGAAAAAATTGTCTGTTAAAATTTATGAAATGTAAAAATAAAAGTTAAGAGTAAAATTATGCACCACACTATACTGTTATTTTGCTTTGTTTTGTTTTATCTTTTTTTGGAGAAACTCTTTTCAGTGCTCTGTGCTTACTCCTGTCTCTTTGCCTCTATACCACGAAGTACCAGCTATCTAATCAAGGGCTGCCAAATGCAAGAAAAGTGTCCTCTCTACTGAATTATCTCTCTAGCCAACACTACACAATTCTTCAGTTTATTACTGATAAGTAAGAGGATATTTCAAAATATCTTAACAGATTGTAAAAATAAAAGTTGATTAATCATAAGGGATCAGGATAACAGTTATTATATAATAAACCACATAACGGGGGGGGCAAGTATTAAATATTTCAACTAGTTGTCATGTAATTGGAAAGACTCTTTTATTTGATATGTATATATATGTATAAACATGCAAATATTACATTTTTAATGAAAGCTAAATTTGGGGGCAGAAAGATAGTACAGTAGGTAAGGTGCTTTCTTGAGTATGGTTTATTTGAGTTTGATACTCTGAACACTACCAAGAGAAATCTCTGATCACAGTGCTAGGAGGAAACCCAGGGCTTTCTCTATGTCTGACTACAGAAAGAAAGAAGGACGGAAGGAAAGAAACTGAAGAAAGAAATGTTGATTTAGAAAATTATTTTTAATTTGTTAGTTATACCACTGGAAAACAGATAATCTACTCTCTGATGCCTATGTTATCAAAGACCATTTCTCATTACTTGAACTTGAAATGCTAGTTGAATTTCTTCCTGACTTTTAAAATTATATAAAGAATTTTTTGCGTGCATAACGATTTTTTGTATTTTTCTGCCTTTGTATGTCTTGACGGCTACAACAAAAAAACATAGACTAAGTGGTTTATAAACAACAGAAATTTCTTTTTCAGAGTTGTGAATGCCGAGAAATCCAAAACAAAGAGTTGATTGGTTTATGACAGTCTGTTTTCTGATTTAGTTACAGTAATACATTTTTACATTATGCTTGCATGTCAGAAGGAGTAAGTAACTCTCCATGTTCTCCATGTACTAAACAATTAATTAATAAAAGTTTCACTACCTGTGACTTCAGTACCAGTCTATCACACTGGGCATTTAACATTTGAAGTTGGAGAGGTAAACATATATTTTGTTTATGACATGTCCTTGGATCCATAAAAAACATTTATTTCGCTATATTTGTACTTTTATACAAGCCTTATTCAACTACTGATGACTTTTGATTCAGTTTTTGCTTTTCTTTTAAAGGTAGCTCTGTTTCTGCTCTGGTATACTCTGCACTTAATTTTCAGAAAGTGACATGGCTTCTAAGCTGCTTGAAGAATCAGGAATCTTTAAACAACCCTGAAGTGGAAAAAATACTTTTATTTCAGAGACTTTGGAGTAGGGAAATTGAAGTTTCATTGATAACATATCTGAAAAGTGGATATAAAAACAATGACCTCTCTGAAGTCAGCCACACATGCTAAGGTAAAAGGGAGCTCAGATAGAATAGGGAGCACCAAATAAAGGATGTTGGAAGGATCCTCCCAGGATGGGAGAAGCATACTGAAAGTAGACTGTAGACCAAACATGATTGGCACTCAATGCCTCTTTTGCAAACCACAGCTCCCCAAAGGAGAGAGAGAACAAAAGGGAATGCCCTGCCACAGAGGCAGGGTGAGATGGGGGATGGGGGGTGGGAGGGATTTAAAATGTTTTGCTATTGTCAAATCCCCACAGTCTAGAATAATTCTTTCTGTAAACTATTTGGTTCATAAAAATTAGCTTAAAAAGTCAATAAATAACTGCTGATTTAAAAATGTATCAAATAGAATGCAAATTGTGGTACAAAAGTTTTAAAGACTTAAAATATGCAAATGAAATAGTTGCTTAAAATATTCTTTTATACTAATCATTTTAAGATTTTCTATTGTCCTTCACAATTAAATAAATGTCTATACTCCAAGAAAAAAACAAGATTAATTTGAATCAGTATTATAAATTATATAAATTTGTCTCATTATTTAGAAATAAAAATTGCAAGAATGCCTTTATGGAGAAAAACCTTAAAAATCCAGAACATTCTGAGTGGTTCTGGTTTAACAGGTTTGATTGGTATGCAATTAACCTGAAGCACATCTTGGAAGGGGCTGGAGTGATAGCACCATGGGTAGGACGTTTGCCTTGCACGGTTCAATTCTTCCGCCCATCTCAGAGATGTTCATTAGCTTCACAGTAGCTGGTACAGCTACTAACAAGTGACATCAGCAAGTTACTGTAATCTTTGGGGTTCTAGTTACTGAAGCAAATAAAATCTAGCTTCCAACTTCCCTCTGCCCACACACCTGTGTAACCCTCTGCCTTTGAATAATATTATACCTTGTGACTTGCTCCTAAGGTTGATTTTAAAAAGAAAGATAGAAATGGGGTGTCACTACTAATATTATGTTGTAGAAGATCTGCTTTCCAAACCAGCAATTTACAGGAACTCGCCAAGATCAGAAACCCACAGGGCAAGGTGAAGCAGGTGACTTTTGAAAGATAGACAATGCTAAGGTCTAAGAACAGCCAACTTAGGAGGAAATGAATTCCCCTTGGATTCCCTAATGAATAGGCTAAGAATTTAAGGATGCTTAATACTGAACACTGTCCCAGATGATTTTCTGGGTGAAAAATGTTGTCATGACAAGATACATCTGTGACCCCTAAACCTAGGATTTAAAGGGAAATTTTCAGAATTTCCAACCTATAGAGATGGTATTTTTTTAATAAAATGCATATTTATTTAAGATATGTGAAATGATTTATTATAAGGCAATAAGAAACTAGAACAATTGCCATAGATAGCATCTATCAATACTGTAGTCATAATCTAACATTCCACCTTCTTCAGTTGATCCCTCAAAATAATTTCTCTATATTACTTTGGTAGATTAATTCCCTGCTATTTAAATATGACACTTAACACTTTTTACTCTAGAAATCTATTTGCGGGGGTATGTTGGGATACACTAGTAGTGCTCAGTTATTTCTGGTTCTGAACTCGGGAATCATTCCCGGTGGGTTCAGAGGACCATGTTGGATGCAGAGGATCATACTTGGGTGGGCCAAAAAAACAAGTGATATGCCCCCTGTACTATCACTCCAGCCCCAAAGTGATACATTTTTACATGCTGTATTTCTCTGAAGTTTGTGCTACCTGGAATACTGTTTTTTTTAATTTTATTGTCCACAATTCCAAAAATTGCATTGAAATAAATTTGTTCAAATTATATAATTTAAGTAAATCTAAAAATCTAACAAATATTTGGACAGTCATAAATTTTGCAACAGTCATTAATGTGAACAGCACTTTAAAAAAGAAAAATTCAGTTATTTATTTTCATTATCTTCACATATCTCTCTCTAGACTGAATTTTTAGGTTTCTTGTAAATATGAGAGTCCCTAAAGATCTTATTGCAATTGAAGAAATGATTAATTGTGTAGACTCCTTTAGGTTATTATATATTGATCTGGGAGTCTCTTCCACTTTGTTGTAGTTTCTCATTACACTTACAGAACTTGTTACGGTACTTTTGCACATCATAAAAAATATTATTGAACAAGCTGTGTTCAATATTCTAATTGAACATAACTATGGACTAATACAAAATGGTATAAAAATATGATGATGGACAATCTATAGGCACCAGCAAAAATAATTTATTATAGAATTTCTGTAGCACACAACATCTGATAATAGATATTTTTAGGTCATGGAAGTTATTATGAGGAGGCTAACTGAAACCATAGTTATAATCTTGCATAAATTCAGGAATTACATTAAAGAATTGCTAGAAGCATGGCAAGGTATTTACAAATATTTTGTGAATCTAGATAGAATAATACCGTTTATTAGCTTATCTTTCAACCTTCCTTACTAGAAAATAATTCTAGAGGATGAAGATTTCATACAACTTATTCTTAGATATATGTTACTGGAAAGAACATAGAATAACATATTGTTTTAATAGTCACCAAGGTTAAACTGAGGAGTCAGAGTGATAGTACACAGTGTTTAAGGTTCATGCTTTACATGAGGCTAACCCAGGTTTGATTGCTGGTACACCATTTGTTTCCTTGAGCTCTGTCAGAAAGACACCTGAGTACAGAGTAAGCTTTGATCAACGCTATTATGGCCCAAACATGTCCCCTCAAAACATGTATTAGGTGAGTAAATGAATAACTTTGCATTATAATAAAATAAGTCCATTCAATGTTGCTGTCACTGTCCTCCCGTTCTTCATCAATTTGCTCAAGTGGACCCAGTAGTGTCTCCATTGTGACAATTGTTACTGTGTTTGGCATATCAAATACGTCATGGGTAGCTTGCCAGGTTTTGCCGTGCAGGAAAGATAATCTCAGTAGCTTGCCGGGCTCTCCGAGAGGGGCAGAGGAATTGAACTCGGGTCGGCCATGTTGGCCACTTGGCAAGGCAAACGCCCCACCCGCTGTGCGATTGCTCCAGCCCATATAAAAATGAATTACAACAGATATATTTTAGTGGAATTTTGATCCTCCATTTCACCATAGCATTATTAATACACAGAAATTTTTTTCAGCCACAGGTAGAAAAAATGTCCAATTTTATATAAATGTAATGATCTTCTAAATAAAAACACAAAATGAAACAGACTGATTTTATTTTTACAAACAGCCTGGGCTTGATTTTAGGAGTTTATGCTGTTGTTCAGTTCTCAGAATATATATTTTTTTGCCATGACAACCAAAAGATTAAAGGGACCCTTGTCTCTGAAAAATACAAATTAACTTTCTTGTTTTCTTTTCATATGTCCTCTGATGCCATGTCAAAAATAAGGTATTCTTCCACAGTAAAGTAGAGAGTGGATTCACTAGCATTAGACAAACCTGCCATCATCACTCTTCTGGGAGGATCTTAGTAGAAATGAAAGAAAATGAATGTTATACTTACTCATTAAATTCTCTAAAAATTAAAGGACAATTATGTGAGAACTGTGCTTGTTATCACAGTCTCTTACATTAACAGTGTCTAAGTTCAAGTGCTTTGGTATAAAATCTTAAAATTCACTATCTCTAATTATATTTAATGTCCTATATATAGGGGCCTTCAGAGTTGAAAAAGTTAAATGACAGAAATTTGTGACTAATAATCAGTAGAATTTCATTGTAGTTTTTGTCATGTATAATCATGATAAAAAAGAGATTATTTTACCATAGCTTTGTAAATGCAAAGTAGACCATTGTATACATGTAAATAATATCCAGATATCTATTTTCTTCTTAGTAATAAGTGCAAAATGACTCCAGGAGGATGAATTATGACCATTTATTTTTTTTTTGCTTTCTCATATGCTGTAAAGATTTCTTGAAGTAAAACATACGATCTATAACTATTGAAGTAATTACAGTTGATGTCTTTGTTACAATAAATGATAATTCATTTTCCTCTACTTGACAAAAAGTGCTACCAAGAAAAATGGAAGTACATAGAAATCCTCAGAAAAATAGCAAGAAGAATTAAAATGCTGAATACTGATTGCAGATTTATGACTAAATTTAGAGTTAAACTCACATATAAAATACTTGTTTGTGGATATAATCTGCTTTTCATTCCAGTAGAGATAAAGATTGAAAAATTAAAAACCTTCCTAAGCTAAGCAATTTCAGCCCAGGATACCCTGTTACAATATTTATTGATAATAAATTAACTAGAGTGCCACAACTGACATATAAGGAACATGTGAAAATATGACTATGTTTGTAGCTGGACCCTGACGCTATTTATCTCTCCTCAACTTGTAAAAATGAAGGATTAACAAGAAAATAAAATGAACTCAACAAAGCTTGAGAAGTTACACTGTTGATCTCCAACAGATGGTGTTAGATAATAACTGGAGTATATTTTACCATGTGAATTCGGATCAGATACTGATAGATTACTGCACAGACTTTCCTTACCTACAGAGCTGATCACAACTTTGTGAACGGAAACTAGGAAATTTTTATACATAAAATATCAGTAAATATTAGAGAAGGCTACATGTTTTTGTTTTGTTTTGTTTTCTGGACCACACCCACACCTAGTGATGCTCAGAGTTCAGTCCTGGGTCCCTCTCAGGGTTCACTCTTTTCTTTTTTTTTGCTTTTTGGGTCACACCCGGCGATGCACAGGGGTTACTCCTGGCTCATGCACTCAGAAATTACTCCTGGCGGTGATTAAGGGACCATATGGGATGCTGGGAATTAAACTTGGGTCCGCCGCGTGCAAGGCAAACACCCTACCCGCTGTGCTGTTGCTCCAGCCACTCAGGGTTCACTCTTCACTGGGCTCAGGGGACCATATAGGGTACCAAGGACTGATCCCTGGTAAGGTGCATGCAAAGCAAGCTCCCTACTCATTGTGTTATCTTTCTGGTTCCACTAGTTAAGGTTACCTGCCAGGCAAAAACCCTGGTAGGTATGTAATAGAATAGATTAAGAAAAAAATGCTTATTTTTGTTGGACCAATTCTACCTTTTATTGAGGCATTTAAAAAGTGACCAAAATCTTTGTGGTGTGTGTGTGTGTGTGTGTGTGTGTGTGTGTGTGTGTGTGTGTGTGTAACTGAGTGCACATGCCTGGGAGAGAGGTGAAATTTATTCCTGATAGTGGAGGTACTTTGAAGAATTACTATCTTATATTTTTCATTATTATACAGAAAGAAAAGGTAAAGGCCCTCCCGTTGATCATCGATTTGCTCGAGCGGGCCCAGTAACGTCTCCATTGGAGACTTTGTTGTTACTGTGTCTGGCATATCGAATACTCTCGGTAGCTTGCCGGGCTCTCCGAGAGGGGCGGAGGAATCGAACTCGGGTCGGCCATGTTGGCCGCTTGTAAGGCGAACGCCCTACCCGCTGTGCTATCGCTCCAGCCCAGAAAGAGGAATCATGGCACCCAAAGACAACGAGGGAGCCAAGGCTGAGTGCTGACTCCTGTAGGAACCTGAATGAAATGAGGAAAACCTCATAAGTTTATTTGATCTGCTGAATGAAGAAAAGCATGAAATATTCAATATATGAAGAATAATTTATTGCAGAACTACTACTGAGTGGTTCAAGAAGGGTAGCACTAAGGTGTTTACTTTGTACCTGACTGACCCTTGTTTGATCTTAACACTACATATGTCTCCCTGAGCAACTCCAGGAGTGACCCGCGAGCACAGAGGGTAAGCACTAAGAGGGTAAGCACTAAGTACCCACGGTATCTGGTCTAAATTTCTGTCTCATGAAAAAAGAATTATTTGACTGAATAGTGAGTCTATCTAAAATACAAGTGTCCTCAGTTAACTATTTCTATAATATATGCTGCAGTTGCATATAGAGAAAATAATATGTAAGCTGGACAGAGAGTACAGCAGATAGGGTGCTTGTCTGCATGCAGTAGACTTAAGTTTGATCCTAGCACTAATTATGGTTCCCTAAGCCTCACCACAAGTGATCCCTGAGCACTAACTCAGAAGTAAGCCATGAGTACAGGTGGGTGTGTACCCAAAACAACAAGAACAATAAAGAAAAAATAGAGAAAGGGAACAATGTGTATATTGTTAAATTGCAAACCCCAAAACAAAAGAATATAGAACATTAGAGCTGGAAGAAATCTTAGAAATAATTTCCTTGACCTCAATTTCCTGAATTGTTTAGAACCCAAAGTTTGTAATGAGGATTCTAAATATTTTTAATATTTTTTGATGAAAATAATGAGCTGCCACAATCATATAGGCTAATACAATCATAGCAGAGTCTCCTTATACAAAGTTATGAATGTCTATAATTTATAGTGTGGTCTTTTAATTATAATAGAGAAACAAAATAACTGCTAATAACTGCCTGCTAATCTATATTTTTAAAAGTGTACTATCATTTAAATCATAAGCAAATAGGAAAGTTGTAATTAAAACCTTTAGGGAGTCATTAACCTTGTTGAACCATACCTTCTTCTGTCAACCTTTGTCACCCCACCATGTAAGAGAGGAGAAATTTAAGATGAGAAATAGTCAACATAATCAAATAGAATTTTATATTGGGGTGAGATTGTATATTGGATTCCCTGCATTCAACTAGTTTCAACAATTATTTTAAAACAATATACTATATATATATATATATATATATACATATACGTATATATATTGTTGCACTATCCTCCCATTGTTTATCTATTTGCTCAAGCAGGTCCAGTAACGTCTCCACTGTGAGACTCATTGTTACTGTGTTTAGCATATCAAATACGTCACAGGTAGCTTGCCAGGCTTTGCCGTACGAGTGAGATACTCTCGGCTGCTTGCCAGGCTCTCCGAGAGGGGTGGAGGAATCAAACCGGGGTTGGCCAGATCAGCCTCATGCAAGGCAAATGTCCTACCTGCTGTGCTATTGCTCCAGCCCATATATATATATATATATATATATATATATATATATATATATATTTTGTGAAAACTAGACAGCTAGGTTCCCATAATAATACAAATTTTACATTTGTATTATTCAAGGGTTCAGTCCTTGGTACCCTATATGGTTCCCCGAGCCCAGTTAAGAGTGAATCCTGAGGGGCTGGAGTGATAGTACGGTGGATAGGGCGTTTGCCTTGCAAGCAGTCAACCCGGGTTCAATTACCAACATCCCATATGGTCCCCCAAGCACCGCCAGAATTAATTTCTGAGTGCATGAGCCAAGAGTAACCCCTGTTCATCACCAGATGTGACCCAAAAAGCCAAAAAAAAAAGAAAAAATGAGTGAACCCTGAGAGGGAACCAGTCATAAGCTCTGAACTTCCCTGTGCAGAAGTCTATCAGTATCACTGTATCACTGTCGTCCTGTTCATCGATTTCCTTGAGCAGGCACCAGTAACATCTCCTTCAACCTAGCCCTGAGATTTTAGAAAGTGTCACATTCGAGGCTCTTTCTGGGTCAGGAGAATGAGACCCATCATTGTTACTGGTTTTTGGCATATTGAATACGCCACAGGGAGTTTGCCAGACTCTGCCGTGTGGACAGGATACTTTTGGTAGCCTGCCAGTATCTCCAGAGTAAGAACTAGATAATAAGATGTCTTCCGGGAGCTGGGTTTAATAGTCTCTGGATCTTGTCATTTGATGGGATTACATGGCGCCGAGGGCAGTTGATGGGTATAATGCCTACATACTGGAAGATGAGGGATCCGGGTGGAGGAGGCCCAGTCCCAATCTGAGCAGACTTGAAGATCTACTCCCCGCTTCCCACACACCTGAATTCCTCTGCCAGTTCCTTCATGTGTGAGGCTCGTCTGAACATGTGGAGAGTGGTCTTAAGCATGGCTGTGGCTGGAAGACCTCCGGTTCCAGTCTATCAGTATATGATCCAAATTAGCACTGAACTGCCCTCCCATTGTTCATCATCGATTTGCTTGAGTGGGCCCAGTAACGTCTCCATTGTGAGCTTATTGTTACTGTGTTTGGCATATCGAATACAATCACAGGTAGCTTGACAGGCTTTGCCGTGTGGGCGAGATACTATTGGTAGCTTGCTGGGCTCTCTGAGAGGGGCGGCGGAATTGAACCTGGGTCGGCCGGATCAACTGTGTGCAAGGCAAATGTGCTACCACTGTGCTATCTATCTCTCCAGCCTACGATCCAAATTATACATGGTAAAATATACTTCAGCTATTAAATTACACCATCTGTTGGAGATCAACAGTGTAACTTCTCAAGCTTTGTCAAGTTCATTTTACTTTCTTGTTAATTCCTTCATTTTTACAAGTTGAGAAGTGTGCGAAAGTTGGACTGCAGCTGAATCTCACAAAGAAATTGTTCATGAGAAATGGACTATTTCCTGACGTTCCATTTGCTCTCAACGAAACGAACATCTCCGAATGCAGCAGCTATGTGTACTTGGGTCTAGAACTCAACATGACGAAAGACTTGGTGCCAGAACTGCGCAGGAGGAAGAGAGCAGCCTGGAACACTTTCAAGATTGTCAAAGATGTTGTTAAGGGAACGAAGAACCTCTGGCTCCAGGCACTAGAGCCTTTACCGATTGGATTCTGCAGGACATCAAAAGAACGCCTGGCTGCCCACCTATGAGATGGTTGGACTTCTTCATTAAGACCCTGATTGGATGGTTTGATGCTATTAGTGTTCCTGGAGCGATCAGATGCCATTGGGCTACACTAGCACACATCACAGATGATTGGAGACATTAATGGCATTTGCTCAAGCAAATCGATGAGCAAAGGGATGACAAGTGATACAAATAATAGTTATATTTGTTCTCTTCCTATTAATTAAAAATTAAGTTCTATGTTAAACACATTTTTCTATTTAAAAATATAAAATCTCTTTAAAGAAAAGAAAGTGTCCTGGCAGCCTTCATTGTCCCCAATACTGCTAATAAAGTCAATGAGATGGATAAATAAGAAATTGGTGAGAAATATACAAGTATAGGTAAGATGCTGTCCTCTAAATATTCATGTACATTGTATATGTACATACACAGATATATATGCATTTCTTTTTCAGAATGCCTATTGCTTATTGAAGTATATTAATTTATGCTGGGTTTATGACTGCAGAAAATTCAGATCATGCTATTCCAGAGAGATATTACACAGATTTCCCTCTTTAACTTACTCAAAGACCTTTTATTTCCCTCTCCTTTCTCTTATAATTCTCTAGAATTAAACTTAAATTTAATTCTATATATTAATACATGTCTGAATAATAATTTACCTCTTAAAGAGTAAGAATGTGACTTTGCAGTTAAATTTCCACAATAAAACTTTCAAAAAGCAAAGCTGTACACTATTCAACATCAGGATCAAGTTAACAAAACATAAAAGAAAGTGAAAGGACCAGTTATAAGAACAGAATATAAAAATATAAGAAATGCTTTAATTTGTAATAATTGCAAAGCAAAATTCTAAAGCAAGGCAATATAAAATCCAAACTTGGTATTATTATTTTCCTATTATTAAATTTAATTCTCAGAACAAAAGAGACTTTTGAAGGTGATCCTCATTTAAACATCATTTTCCTTAGGAGGAAGATGAATATGACTTTCAAAGACAACACTATTACCATGTATGTTCACTAAAGATTTCATAAAGTCTAAAGGGAAATGGCAATTTTTAGTTTTATAATTCAAAGTGGATGCCATTCCCTTAACGCTATGCCACCAAGAATTAAGTAATCTAACTTAATCTACCAGCCAAGTAGTACATTGTTCTTGCTTTCACATATCCCTTGTTTTGCAAATAAGCCATTAACTTGGTGTACTTTTTTTTAAAGTTACAATTATTCATGGTTGAGTTTCAGGAATATTATATTTTACAACCAGTGCCTGCACTCTTCTTTATACCAATGTTTTCAGCTACCCTTCCATCCCTCCAACCTGTCTTTATGGCAGACATTTTCTTTCTTTTTTGTTGTCTAATTAGGCACTGTGGTTTACAATTCTGCTGTTCATAGGGTATCCCAAGGCCCTCAAAACACAATGTAGAAAAAAACCCACATTCCTGTGCTCATGGCAGCACTATTTACAAAAACTAAAATCTGGAAGCAACTAACAAGGGGCTTTGTATCTTTTTTGCAAAATGTATCTATAGAATAAAATGCGAAATATGTAAAATTTGTGTTCAACAAATGAATCAGGAGTATAATTATTCCTGTTAGAATTTAAATGTTATGCTTTGTAACTTTTTGTATTTTTGAAATAAACTATTCTGTAGTAAAATGATTTTTTATTTCTTTGAGCAATTTTAGCAAAATTAGGTTGAGATGAGAGATTTACTATATACCTCTTCCCTCACACAGTTTCCCTCACTATCAACACCATACAACAAAGTGGATACTTGTTACCATCTATAAACCCACACTGATACATGCTTATTACTCAAAGTCAGCATTCTACATTAGAAATAAATCTTGGTATTATGTATTCTTTGGATTTTAAGAAGTGTATAATGACAAAAATCCATCACTTCAATATTGTATAGACAACTCACTGTCCAAATAATCTTCCATACGTTGCTGGTTTATCTCTTTGCCAACTCTTACAATCACTCATCTTTGCAATGTCCTCATGGTTTTACATTTTCCAGAATTTTACAAAGCTGATATCGTATGGTAGTCTTTTCATGAATTGATTGCCCTTTTTTTCAGAGCTGAGTAACAATTCATTGTCTTTAGGTAACATAATTCATCACCTATTGAAGGACATCTTAATTGCTTGCAGGTTTTTGCAATTATGAACAAGTATGCTATAAATACTCAGCGCAAGGTTAGGGGTGAGCATGTTTTCATCTCATTATGGTAAACACCAAGCAGCATGACTGCTGGAAGGAGAATGATTTCTAGTGTGCAGGGGTCATACATGCTTGATTTATTTTGAATTTTAATCAAGATGCCGTTCATTCATTTTCAAGTAACTATTTACAATGTGGTTGCAATCTGCTAAATAATAAGGATAAGGCATGATAAAACATAGTATATTAGTGCCTCAGCGCAGAAATTGTTAGAATTCAATAAGACCAATATTTTCCCAAAATTAAAGTGGGTAATATTTGCTATCAAAGCACAGAAAGAAAAATAGAATCCGAAAGTTAAGTTGGAGATAACACAAACAATATGGAAAATGTCTAAGAAATCATAGTCATTTAAACTAAGTTCTTATAAAATTTACCTAGATGATTAGAGAGGAATTTTCTGGAGAGATATACAAGGAATTGAAATGTGAACTTACATTTAGAGAATATTACATCTAGAGGTGCGATCATCATTCCATTCAGCTCTTAAAATTATGATTATGGGATGTGATTGGAGAAAAAGGCAGTGCAATGAGAGAAAGTGTCTAATCAAAAATCTGTAAGATTTATTAGTATTTGAAGGACAAGTAGGAAATCAGGTACCCAGTATTAAGAATGAAGGAGACAGGGGGAAAAACAAAACAAAACAACAGCAACAACAACAAAAATAGTGAAGAGAGAGGAGAGAAGCTTGGTAATTCCATATTTAGCTAAATTTAAGGCTAGTCGCCATTTGTTTCTTAAAAAATAAACCTACATTCAGATTACCAAGTAGTTTATATTAAAGTAAATAATGATTAATGAGCATATTACTAGAGATGAAGTAAGTTTGAATTCTGACTTTGAGTTTACCTGTGTATTTAATCTAGTAATTTTTCTCTACAAAATTATATTGTTCTTGTACTTTTTGTGTATGGTCAGGTTTTATATATTTAGATGCATTATGTGTACCTTTTAGTTTGTAGGACACATCTCTTTTAAGAAGAGTAAAATATCATAAACAAGCTAAATAAAGAAAAGGAAATTTACTGTCCTAGGTTACTTGAATGTCTGGGAACACAGATGGATCTAAGTTAAAACTCTAGCAGGGTCTCCTATGAAGCTGTTGGGTGATCAGTAGTCACTGTCTTCCTTACCAACAGAAGATTCTCTATCAAGTAAACCAGATGGTCTTAAATGACCCCATTGAAATCCAGATCTATGTTCTATAGGTTAATCAATGTCAAGAGAACTACATTCCTTAGGGAAAGTTAATGTTGAAAATTGGCCAAAAACATTTAGAGCTTATAAAAAGTTCAAGCAGAAAATTTACAAGGCACTCTGTTTTTAGCCCAGTTTGAGTCACATAACAACCCATGGGGAAATGAAGGAGTCATTAACTGCTGCCCCCAAACTATAGAGATGAATTTCTAAAAGTAGAAAGAGGAGTTATGTCATTTAAAGTTCAATGCTAAGGACCAGATAAAGACCAAAATGATCCTTGTTAAAGCAATCAACACAGCCCGAGGCACAATTTTGTATCTCATGAAATTATATGGCTGTTAAAAAGATCTGTTTTTGAGCTTAAATATTATTTAGCATTTAGTTAACTGTGCATTATGTGTACCTTTTAGCTTAGTTAACCTAAGCTCTGAAAGCACTTTTTTTAATAAGAACTTGATGCATTGATCTTGTTTTCAAATAAAAACAAATATTTTCAAATATTTCAAATAAAATTTTTCAAATATATATTAATAAACTATTTTAAAATCTTGTTCTTATTTTTAAGTGGAAATAAATATGTACTTTAGTGAAAAAACATGAATTTTCCAAATTTTATATCCAATCAATATAAGAATAATTAATTTGTAGACATAAAATACTTTAAGATTTAAACAAGTACAACTATATTTAAAAAATAATCAATTATTGTGTTTAAAGGAATGTTTGTTCTTGTAAAATTATGACTTTTGAACAAGGTTTACTTTCACTTTGGAAATTATCTTCATAACATAGAAAGATTTTGTTCATCCTTTGGATAAGTTTTTGTTCATGTATCAGCCTAAATTGTGATTCTAGTATCTTTTGTTTCTATTATCAGCTTGTATTCATGGTAAGTTGAATTATTATGTGACTTAGAACTGGTTACTTAGTAATATCTAGTTAAGAGAAATACAGTCTGTCCTTGAAATATTTAATACTTTCAAAATGTAAGGTAAAGGTAAAGGTAAAGGCCCTCCCGTTGATCGTCGATTTGCTCGAGCGGGCCCAGTAACGTCTCCATTGGAGACTTTGTTGTTACTGTGTCTGGCATATCAAATACTCTCGGTAGCTTGCCAGGCTCTCCGAGAGGGGCGGAGGAATTGAACTGGGGTCGGCCATGTTGGCCGCTTGTAAGGCGAACGCCCTACCCGCTGTGCTATCGCTCCAGCCCACTTTCAAAATGTAAGAACTGTATATATATAGTGGCAGCAGGTGACTAATAAGTTAATATATATGTTGTGATTCTGTTTGTCAGAAATAAAATATGTAACCTTATAATGAAAATGCTGGCATTTATATCTAAGAAAATTTAATAAATACAAATTTTATCTATCTAGGTAAAGTAGATGTTTGAAGAAGTTTGTTAAAATTTTGTTCAGTACCTGTAAAATGGGCTGGAGTGATGGCACAGCAGGTAGGGCATTTGCTTTGCACCCAGCAGACCTGGGTTTGATTCCTCCGCCCCTCTCAGAGAGCCTGGAAAGCGACCGAGAGTATCTCGCCCGCTCAGCAAAGCCTGGCAATCTACCTGTGACATATTCAATATGCCAAACACAGTAACAACAATTCTCACAAAGGAGATGTTACTGGGCCCGCTCGAGCAAATCAGTGAACAACAGGGAGGACAGTGCTACAGACAGTGCTACTTGTAAAACATGAGCTGGAAAAAGTAATAGGATGCGGTAAATATTTTCAACAATTGTGGTGTCATGGTCAAGGATTTTCCATACAAAAAACAATGTGTTATTGTATATTAAAAAACAGGTTAATAAGTTAAACATACCTTTATAACCACTAGTGAGAGACAAAAATGTTTATAAAATTGATAATTGAAATAACTTAAAAATATAGTCTTTTTCAATGTTTTATTGTTGAGTATGATCTTTACAAGGGAACTCAGTTATCTTATGTACGTTAATCATTTTGAGGTTTTATTTTATGTCAATTTATCAAACGTTTGTAACTGGGATGCTGCAAT
Source organism: Sorex fumeus (assembly GCF_029834395.1). Lineage (NCBI taxonomy): Eukaryota > Metazoa > Chordata > Mammalia > Eulipotyphla > Soricidae > Sorex > Sorex fumeus. The sequence continues at coordinate 17,464,942 of NW_026606064.1, forward strand.
ATCAAGTTAAAAATTCCTAAAATTATTTTCTTGTCCCAAGTTTTAATCAAATATAAACAGAAATATTTATATCAATTAAGCAACTTCTGGATCACAAATAAATATTCACTAGACTAAAAAGACACATTATGTAATGGAGAGAAAAATAGTTGCTTATTATATATCTGGTAAAGTACATCAAAGATATATAAATAATTTAAAAAAACTAAATAGCAAAAAAAATCAAATAATGGAAAATGTGTTGGATAAACACCATCTCAAAGAAGACATACATATGGCCTTTAGGTATATGAGAAAACAGTTCTTTTCTTCATTTATCATCATAGAAAATGAAATCAAAAGAACAATGAGAAATCACCTGTGAAGTTGACATACAACAAAAAAATGTAGAAATAGCCAATGCTGGAAAGGATATGGGTCTGGGGGGTTGGGGGAAGGAACCCTTATTCCATTGTTGCTGTGAATGGCTACCAGCTCAAGCTTTGCAACACAGTGTGGCTATTTCTCAAAAATTTAAGAATTGAGGTATCATATAACCCGGAAAAATATATTCCAAGGGCCCCAAATCCTATTTTGAGAAGACATTTATACTCCTATGTTCATTACAGCACTATTCACAATAGACAAATATAAGAAACAACCCAAGTACCTAAGAAAAAGTGGATAAAAATATTGTTGTATCTTGATGGAAAACTACTCAGCTCTAAGAAAAGATAAAATCATGCAATTCGTTGAAATCTGAATGGAACTAGAGTGAATTCTGCTAAGTGAAGTCAGAGGAGAGAGACAAATACAGAATTATCTATCTCATAAGAGAAAGGTAAGAGAAAAGTAATGTATTAATAAATATTCAATGACAGCAGACCCTTAGTGTAGGTCGATAGAACTGAACTCAACCAGAGAATGTTGTATGAAGTGGATTTTGGGGCCTTGAGACATTGGTTGAGAAATGCTGAACCTCTAAAAATGGATTTAGTATTGGGTATTATATGTCTGAAAATTCATATTATATTATAATTTCATATATTAGTATGCAATAGTATATATTATAATATAGCATTATAAATCTTGGCATTAAAACAGTTTTGTCAATCTGAAAATAGAAAAAATATTTTCTTTTTTTGGTATTCTATGAAATAAGGTAAAGGTAAAGGTAAAGGCCCTCCCATTGATCGTCGATTTGCTCGAGCGGGCCCAGCAACGTCTCCACTGGAGACTCTGTTGTTACTGTGTTTGGCATATCGAATACGTCATGGGGAGCTTGCAAGGCTCTGCCGTGCGGGCAAGATACTCTCGGTAGCTTGCCGGGCTCTCCGAGAGGGGCGGAGGAATTGAACTCAGGTCAGCCATGTTGGCCGCTTGTAAGGCGAACGCCCTACCTCTGTGTATTTCTTAGCTGAGCAGAAGATACTTCTCAACAGTTTATGAATGAGTGTTTTTCTCTACTAACCAGACTGAAAAAGTCAAAGCTATGGAGGATAAGCAACTTCAACAGAATAGCTCTTAATCACATAGTCATCCTTTATTCACAATTAATTTATTTTTCCAAATGTCCCTGATAACAAACTTGATCATTTTGTTTTCTGAAGTTTTAAGAAATGTTCACACCCCTAGGACTTCCAACATGCTAGCTAAAGAGGTGGAGTTTTCTCTCAGTCCTTTGCTTAAATCCATTGCATAGCAAAATCTCTGCTGACTCTGGTGATAAATCACCATATTACAGCCATCAGGGCATTTAATTTGTGCTTAAAATCAATTGGGACTTGCTGAGGCCAAAAGTAAAATATTGTCAGCTTAAAAAAAAAGAAAGAAAAACCTCTGAATATTACACTTCAGTATAAGATGGACCATCAGTCACCTTGATGACCAAACAAAAATTTATGGTTTTAAAAAACAAGACAAATTATAAGAAAACTGCTCTTTGACTTTAACACTGACTTGTGAGATTTAGCGTAGCAAAAATATCAAATGGCTTTGCAGAAAATAGAGATATGGAGTGATGTTAAAAGTTTTTTTACAGAAGTACACAAAATGGGGAGGAGTGGGGATATAAATAAATTAAGGGCTATCTTTATAAAGTTACCTAGAAAAGTACATTTTGCTACATATCATTATAATGCTAGAGCGATAGCACAGCGGTAGGGCGTTCGCCTTACAAGTGGCCAACATGGCCGAGCCGAGTTCGATTCCTCCGCCCCTCTTGGAGAGCCCGGCAAGCTACCGAGAGTATTCGATATGCCAGACACAGTAACAACAAAGTCTCCAATGGAGACGTTACTGGGCCCTCTCGAGCAAATCGACGATCAACGGGAGGGCCTTTACTTTTACTTACTTTTATCATTATAATATGTAGTAATCAAATTATACTTCTACAAGTATAGAACCATTACAAGTTACAGATTATTAACTAATTCCCTTCTCCATCAGTATTTCAAGCACAATGTGGAGAATGTTTTAACTTTTCCAAAAGCTGAGCAATAGGAGATGAATTAACACCAACTCCTGCTACTGCTGGTGCCTGTGGTAACCGAGCATATACTGGAGATAGAGCTGTGAGCTACTGGCTAGAGAGGCACATGTTGAAAAACGAGGGAAATGTTTAGGTTTTAATTTCATCCAAGACTTATAGATGAATAAGAGAGATTGGTGGTGATATCAGTAAGCTTGGACACTAAGTAAAAAGGTCAGATACTCATGTTTGAATTAAATGAGCAAAATGTAGGAAATGAATGTTCTATATGCCTTATAGTATACAGCATATTACCTCTGAAATCAGTGACATAGGATGATTATTTAGAATACTCATAGAACCTGTGAATCTGAAATTCAGAAAAAGATCAGCTGGGCAACTTTTATAAATATCTCATATATGATGAGTGATTGAACTCAATATTCACTAAGGCTGCAATCATTCCAAGCCAAATGAGGTTTAGTTTCAATTAGATCCACCACTATTACTTGGGATTTTACCCTTACACTCACATCTGCTGAAAAGATAACAGCAGACAATTTGTTTTCTATTGCTGGTTAAGAATAACATATGATGTTGTGTGGCTGCAGTAGTGGCTACGCGATTTTGAAATTCCGAAATTTTAACACTTAAATCTGGAGGGATTTCTGCCAAAACCTGCTGGGTTCCCAGATTTGTTCCTGACTGTCTTGGATCATGGTCATTAAGCAGCTTAATCAGGATCCAGAAAGGCCATCCGTGGGTGGTGACTCGGGGTCTCATTGGGAAGGAGAGGAAAGGGCCGGCTCCACCCACATCCCATGAGGCCCTATGTGTCTCGTCACTAAGGAACTACCTAAATCTGACTGTCCAGTGGCCTCTGGAGGATGGCAGTCACCGAGCCACCTAGGGGGAGCAGGCAGAGGGACAACACTCTTTCCCCCTTGGGGTGGCCTGGAGACAGTAACCTACTGCGGGGTCTGGATGCATTTCTGCCAAAAGCTGATGGGTTTTGAGATGTGTTTCTGAGTCTCTGGGATTATGGCCTTCCAAGCAGCCTGATCAGGAGCCATAGAAGCTGTTCGTAGGTGGCGACTCAGGATCTTGTTAGGTGGGGAGGAAAGGGCCGGCTCCCCCGCATCCCATGAGGTCCCACGTGTCTCATCACTGCGGGCCCAGACTGTCCAATGGTCTCTGGAGAATGGCAGCCACTGGGCCGCTAGCAGGAACAGGCCAAGGCACAAAACCTATTCCCACCTGGGTTGGCCCAGAGCTGGTAACCTACTGCATCTCTGCCAAAAGCCATTGGGTATCAAGATTTGTTTCTAAGTCTCTGGGATCATGGCCGTTAAACAGTCTGATCAGGAACTAGAGAGGCCATGCCTCCAATTATATAGCTGAGCCCTAAGTGGTTTGTGGGTGTGTCTCCCACATACCTAACTTTTGGCGGTTTACTTTCTTAGTAAACTTTGCTGCAAGTTTTTGGGGTCTGGGCAAAGGTACCGTGGCAATTTTGGGATATCTGGAAGTCTGAAGGTGCCATCAGGCTGCTGATGCACTAGCCTCACAGGTACAGATTGACTTGCTGGCGGCACCATACCTCCATGTCTTTGATTTTACTGCATCAATAATCATTAAGTCTTAAGATTAACAGTTTTCTACAATTAGGAAGCCAGAAAATAAGTAGGAAATGATTAGCATTTTTTGAGGTCGAAGTTTTAATTAATATGACTGTCACATAACTAAATGAAATTCACAGTTTTATAAGGAGAAAATGCACATTACATGATATTAGAACCAGTGTGTCCTATGAAAGTAGGACTTTAAGATTAATATATAAATATAATATGCATGTATTATATATATGACTCGTGAAACAAAGGAGTCAGAACACTGAGAAATTGTTCATGGTTTAACACATTTCTAGCCTAATTCTATAATTCTACTCTTGTCAGGTGAATGTTAAATTCATCCAGCTAGTATAATACCTATGCTTTCATTTGAGGTAATTGTCCTATGGCCAGGATTTTATTTCCAGAAGATATTAATCTAATTTGTTTTCTAAGAATCAATTATTGGCATGGCAGATCTGTTGTATACATATATATTTCTAAAGAAAGGGATAAATTCAGAATGATCTCTCTTAATGTATGGAACTTAATGATCTACATCATGTTAGCAACAAAGATCCAAAGGTATACCGACAGAGAACTGATCCATACTATTGAGTTGGAAATGTGGTAGATTCAAAGGAGAGGGAAGGTACACTGGTGATGAGTGTGATGGATGTGTTGTTGGAATTATCTGCATGAAGATCAATTACTATTAATATCATTAATATTAATTCTTGTAAACCACATATCTCCAGATGAGTTATAGAAAAATCACAATTCCTATTTGCCATCTTTTATGGCAATGGGCTGAAGCGATAGCACAGAGGGTAGGGCGTTTGCCTTGCATGCGGCGAATCCAGGTTTGATTCCTCCATCCCTCTTGGAGAGCCCGGCAAGCTACCAGGAGTATCCCACCCACATGGCAGAGCCTAGCAAGCTTCCCATGGCTTATTCCATATGCCAAAAACAGTAATAACAAGTCTCACGATGGAGACGTTACTGGTGCATGCTTGAGCAAATCGATGAACAATGGGAGGACAGTGCTACTGTGCATGGCAATTGTCAGATGAGGGTTTGAATTTTTAAAGGTAAGTGAGGCAAGAAACATGGAGAAGCTAGAAATAAGGCAATATGATTGGAATATCTATTCCTATTGCTTTGTGATTTTAACGCAGATATGTAACTTTTAAAAACCTCCCAATCTGAAATATATCATTTAAGTCATACATTCAGAGAACTTTTTTTTGACTGCCACTCTATTCTTGTGAAACAACAAGCAATTCTCTGAAAAAAATGGGTAGTTTAAATAGAAATTATAAGGTTTTCAGGCAAATATTATTATTAGTTTTGTTTAGTGACTAGACTACTGGTCCCTGATACAGAAGTAAAGGGCAGAAGCTTTTGGCATCTGAAAGGAGTACCTCAAAATGTAGACTAACAGGAGGGAACTATGGTCAAAGTACAGTAAAATCAGATATGAGATGCTACTGTTTAATGTTTCTAAACCAAAATAGAGATGATACCCCTCTTGGACCTAAACACAGTGTGGATCTTCAATTTGCTTTCATAAAAGTTACTTAAATGGGTTTTGAATGAATATTTTCTCATAGTTTTAAATACCCATAATTATCCCACCCTGAAAAAAACCCTAGATGGATAAGTGGATGAAGTTTATTATCACATGCACATGGCCAACAATAATTCATATAATTAATACTAGGATAAGAATAATGGAGAATCCCAGAAATTTATTTCATTTACCAATATATGTGTAAGTTTCACCACCTTCACAATGGAAAAGAAAGAGTTCTATCTCAAATATAAAATATGAGGTTCAGAAAAAACACAGTAAGGAAATAGCAAATGGTCAGTCATTAGAACATAGCTTTTGTTTATGAAGTTTGTCTTACCTGGCAGTGAGGTCTTTGGTACATTGGTGGAGATAAGCAGGCATCAAAGAAAAGTATAAATAGCAATATTTTAAATCTAGGTGCCTTAATAAAGATGGATTTAAAAATAATAATGAAAAGCAAGGAACAAAGAAAATAGGATAATGGCTGATTTTCAGACTTTATGTACATACATATATCCATATGTTCAAATATACTTTTCTCTAATTCCTATCCTTTCTACAACCGTGTCTTGAAAAAACAGGTGAAACTGGTTCTTCTTTTCTAGCTACAATATTTTTTTTTGTTTTGTGTTTTAGCACTCAGGATCTCTGTGCTTGGGCGTCACTCTGAAGGTATTCTGGGGGCCATGCCGTTCCAGAGATTAGAATTGGGCCTCCTCCATACATGGCAGACATGCTCAGCCCTTTGAGCCATCTCTCTTGCTCCACATATAATCTTCACATTGATCATCGTATTCTTTTTATTCTTTTAAAAATTTCCCCCTTATCTTTTTAAGTTAGATATCTGTTCTCTAAGAGCCTATGAGGAGCACTATTACTTAGGGTATTCAGTCTGACATATATAACTTAGATAAGCAAGGTTACATATTCTTGAATGTTTCTATAAATACATTGGAGGCATGGGAAGACATCAAGTATATATAAGGTGTTGCAAAACCTCACAAGAGAGACAAAATGCTCCAGAGAGAATAATATAATGAAAAAAGTAATGAAGTTCATTGATTTGCTTGAGTGGGCCCAATAACATCTTCGTTGTGAGATTTGTTGTTACTGTTACTGTTTCTGACATAACAAATACTTGACGGGTAGCTTGCCAGGCTTTGACGTGGTGGCGAGATAATCTCAGTAGCTTGCCCGGCTTTCCAAGAGAGGCAGAGGAATTGAACTCAGGTCGGTCAAGTTGACCAAGTGCAAGGCAAACGCCCTATCCGCTGTGCTATCACTACAGCCCAATGGAGATTAGATATATTTATCTTGATATTGGCAGAATATACCTTCCTTTGTATTCACAGCTCTCTTTTTTTTGTCTTAATATTTCATGATATTTAATTACACTAAATAGAAACATAATTAGTACTTTTACTGCCATTAGGGAAGGTAATCTATTTCCTAGAACTATACAATTGGGCATATGCAACTTTATACATATAAAGTTATATAAAAATATAGCACTTTTACAGTGTCCTCCTGTTGTTCATCGATTTGCTCAATCTGGCACCAGTAATGTCTCCATTGTGAGACTTGTTGTTACTGTTTTTGGCATATCAAAGACACCACGGGGAGATTGCCAGGCTCTGCTCTGCAGGCAGGATATTCTCAGAAGTTTGCTGGGCTCTCTGAGAGGGACGAAGAAATTGAACCCTGGTCAGCTGCATGCAAGGCAAATGCCGTACCCAGTGTGCTATTGCTCCAACCCATATAAAAGTATAAGTAGTGATATAGGTAGTGATATTTTAAATCTAGTTACCTAAATTAAGGGCTGGAGCAATAGCATAGTGGGTAGTTTGTTTGCCTTGCATGTTGCCGACCGAGGTTCGATTCCTTCAATCCTCTCTGAGAGCCTGGCAAGCTACCGAGAGTATCCTGCCTGCATGGCAGATGCAAAAAGCAGTAACAAGTCTCACATTGGAGACGTTACTAGTGCCTGCTGGAGCAAATCGGCGAACAACGGGAGGACAGTGCTACAGTGCTATCTAAATTAAAATGGTTTTAAAAGAATAATGGAGAGCAAGGAATTTTGAAAATAGGACAATGACTGACATTCAGACTTTATGTATATATAAATATATATACATACATTTGTATATATACGTATGTTCAAATATATTTCCCTCCTATTTCTATCCTTCCTACAACCAAGGAAGGATAAAAATTATGAAAAATTTTTCATAATTTGAAAAATTATATTATCTCTATAATACCCAAATTAAGTGCTCACTTTTGATAATGTGGATTTGGAAATCTCACCACACATGGCTCTCATCTATGCCTAAAAGATTCTTTCCCTAGCAATGTTTCCTATTAGAATTTGTAATTTTACCCCCACAAGGGGAAAAATTCAATCACACCCCAATACCTAATTCCCTCTAATTTGTAAACACTAAATATATCTTTTAAAATTAAATATTTCTTCTATTTGTATTTTGTTTTTGTTGTAATATTTACTTCTTTTATAGCCAATGAACAGGAGCAGACATTTTAGAATCATCTATTAGTCAAATAGCAAAGGTTGCTTGTTTTCAGTTACATAAACTATGTATGATATGAATTGTGAAAATAATATCTACCATGGTTAATAAAGGTAAAAGGTAAAGGCCCTCCCGTTGATCATCGATTTGCTCGAGCAGGCCCAGTAACGTCTCCATTGGAGATTTTGTTGTTACTGTGTTTGGCATATTGAATACGTCACGGGGAGCTTGCCAGGCTCTGTCGTGCGGGCGAGATACTCTCGGTAGCTTGCCGGGCTCTCCGAGAGGGGCAGAGGAATCGAACTCGGGTCGGCCATGTTGGCTGCGTGCAAGGCAAATGCCTAGGAGAGACTTTACCTGACATCATTAATATTAATTACAAAAAACATGTAAAAGTAAATGAATCTTTTCTTCAAATAAAAAAATCATGCCATTTTGCAAAAAAATTCATTTTAGAAAATATGAACAGAAATGAAATTATATTCTCAAGTATAGAAGTACAGCAATATATTACTATTTTTTTTTAATTTTTAAGAACTGTAGTTCTCAGAATTCATCTGCTCACCTCTCACTTTCTAAAGAGAATAGGCTCCTAAATTATAGGTCATTTTTTATTTCTCTTGATTTTGAAGTATTTCACAAGTTTTTATCAGTTACCTAGAAATATTTTTTGACTTTAAATGTAAATGTCATTCACTATAAGTAACAATAATGATATCTTGCTAGAAGTTCCACTGAAATTAGAAGTATATGTTCATCCATCCATAAGAATTCTTCATGTATATAAAGGTTTTCACATCCACATGAAGCACAGCAAGCTCTACTCAACTTTCTTATACCTTCCACTCCCCTCTTTGTACTGATTTTCATGCCTTTTCCCTGAATCATCTTCAGTTTCTTCAGAAGTCTCTGTAGAAAACAATCTCAGACTGATCAATGAAATCTAATAAGATAATTAATCATATTAAAAGTAACTGACTTAAATGGTAAATCCATCCCTGTAACACAGTTGGACATTATATTAACACTCTGTCTTAATTCCTTTGTTTTCTTACTATACAATCATTAAAAATAATTGAAAGAACATACAATTTTAAACAAGTAAGACTATGAAAATATTTTCTATAAACGTTCATTCCAATAGCATGTTAAAAATATGTCAAAACAATTAAATGTGAGATTACTTTTTACTCTTCACAGTGAGTAGGGGTTAGCAGAAATGTATAGCGGTTGCTAAAAATAAATTTATATTTTCTGCATATTAAAATGTACTATGAATGCAATATTTTGACCTCATTACACTAAAACTTATAAAATTTATATTAAAGGAAAATCTGCAAATTTAGAAAATATATTGGTGTTTTCGCAGGAATGGGAATGCACAGAGAGATTGTAAATAAGCAGGATAATTTTATTGTTTGATAAAATATTAAAGATTATAATGGTGATGCACATAAAAAACAAATTATATGCTAAATCATTTTTTAGATTGTACACTAAATTTTTTAACTGTTTTTAGGAACCGAGTAAGCTTTGCATGTGAGAGAGCTGGGTTTGATTTTTGACCTCATGTATGGTCTCCAAAACCCTCAGAAAATGATCCTTGAGCGCAAGTGAGGAATAAGCCTTGAGCACAAATGGTGTGACCTCAAAACAAAAGCAAACAAAAAACGTTTTAAATTAATATATTGCAAGAAAATGAAATAAAATTCACATTTTAAAAAATAACTGAATATTAAAAAATGAATATAAAAATTACTTAAAATGACCTACTTGATATTCATACATTATGTTTCATTTTAGGTCTGTAATCATAGCTTGTTCAAAATAAGCATTTTGAATATTCTTTAACAAATGTAAAATAGGTAAAAAGAATATTACAGTAAAAAATAAGAAAGCAGAGGAAAAAATGATAAAGATCAATATTTGCCATACATTCTTCCAATTCTTCTATCATTTATCTATAGAGAGACAATTCACTTAATCACTTAACTTCCCGTTAGTCGTCGATTTGCTCGAGCGGGCGCCCGTAACGTCTCCATTTGTCCCTGTCGGGTGCTAGTGTAGCCCAATGGCATCTGTTCGCTCCGGGAACATGAAGGGCCTCAAACCGATCGTTCATGATCTTCAGGAAGAAGTCTGACCTTCTGGTAGGTGGGCGGCCACGCGGTCTCTTGACATCCCGTGGAATCCAATCAGTAACAGCTCTAGTCCAACGGTTGTCTTTAAATCTCATTACGTGACCAACCCATCTGATTTTCGACACCTTGGCAAATGAGACAGCGTCCCTGATCCTTGATCGTCAACGGATGTCAGAACCGACATAGATGTGGGTTCTAGTTATAACTATTACGTATGTTAAGATTTTTGCCTATAGAAATTAGAACAAACATTAAATATTTAAAAACTAATTTGTTGATAAGTGTCAGAGTGGTAATACAGTAAGTAGGGCATTTGCCTTGCGCATGGCCAACCCGGTTTCAATCCCCAGCATCCCATATGATCCCGTGAGCACTGCCAATAATAACTCTTGGATATAGAGCCAGGAGTGACTTCTGAGCACCATGTATGCAGCCTGACAACAGAAGCAGAACAAAAAGAGTCATTGATGATGGTCATTGGTAATAGTCATTGATAATAGACTAAGATATCTAACAAAATGCTTTTACAAGTATGATTTTACCATTTTTACAAGAAAATATTTTATTATATACCTAGAGAATATAGTACTCTAGGAGATAGGGTCTTTATACCTACAGTATAGGGTACTTTAGGAGATCGGGTCTTTAAAGAAGTCACTGTCACCATCCTCCCGTTGTTCATCGATTTGCTCGAGCAGGCCCAGTAATGTCTCCATTGTGACAATTGTTACTGGGTTTGGCATATCCAATACACCACGGGTAGCTTGCCAAGTTTTGCTGTGTGGGTTAGATACTCTCAGTAGCTTGCCAGGCTCTCTGAGACGGGTGTAGGAATCGAACTCGGGTTGGCCATGTTTACCACTTGCAAGGCAAATGCCCTGCCCACTGTGCTCCCTGTGGTGTAATTTGATACGCCAAAAACAGTAACAACAATTCTCACAATGGAGACGTTTACTGGTGGTGCCCGCTCAAGCAAATCGATGAACAATGGGAGGACAGTGCTACAGTGCTATAGTGCATTAGATTGGTACTCAATCCAAGAACCCTTTGTCTGCTTCAAGGTAATTATTTGGAGTTGAAAACAAAGCAACTGCCTCTAGAAGCAAGGAAGGAAACAGAACACATTGTTTAACAAATTTCTAAACATAGACCTTTCTCTACTATTGGGGTACTTTTTACTATTTTTTCTATTGCTATACTTTCTTTTTAACATTTTTTTGACGATGATGTGGGAAGGGAAAGGATTCGGGCACACCTGACTATTCTTAAGACTTACTCCTGATATTATGTTCCAGGATTCCCCTGTAAGTTTTTATTTTGGGGTACCATATGCAGTTTTAGGAATCAAACCAGGATGGCCATAAGCAAGGTAAGAGTTTTACACTCTGTATAATCGTCCAGCACCTCATTTTACTTTTTTTTGTACTTGATGGAAGATGCCCCTACAGTGAGACTATAGATTCCTTCAATTTGCTTCATCTACCAAGATTCTTATATTTACTAAGCATTATTTATTGCCATTTTGTATATTTTACCGTTTCCAATCTGTTTTACTTTTTAAACATTACTTATGAAAGAGACCGAAAAGGAATATATGCCATCTTGTCCTTTCATAGATTTTATCAGAAAAAATAAAGCATAATTTTAAATGGATGCATAACATTCTATTTACTGATGCATAATTTTAATTGTTTAATAAATGTTTTATAGAATTTAGAGTTAAAAATTTCCCCCAATTTTATTATCGTACACTATTAAACAATGAATAATATTTGAATAAAATTGGTGCAAAAATTTTGTAGATGAAGTCATATAAAATAATTGTAGGTTAACTTATTTCAAAAATTTCCTTTGTGTGCATAACTTCTCAGTCTAGATTGCTTCAATTTATGATTAAAGCATTCTCAAGGACTCTCTTCAACATTGGAAATAGATGAGTGAGTTTTTCAATATTTCTCAGTTGTTGAAAGATTTTACATCATTTATTTTTTTCTCTTTGAGAAGACTAACTACTCTCAGTAAATAGTGTTTCCCTGCATAAACCAGTTGCTCCTGATCATTTTACTTATCATGGTACCTTCCTAACGTTTTCCTGTTCTGCATCATTTGTCTCTCCTACTTCTTCCAAAGATCCGAGGGATTGTCTTTATACGTTTCTGATTTTAGGAAACTTTTCCTGTAACTTCACATGGTCTTTACATCTTCACTTTTGTGATCTGTCTTCTAATTTCCTCACTTTTTATTATTTTTATTTATTTAAAAATATAAATAGAAAAGAAGAGGGATAGTACAATGGGCAGAGTGCTAGCTTTGGGTGCAGCTGACCAAGGGTTGAATCCATGGCACCCCACATGGTTCTTCGTGCCCCACCAGCTGTGATCCCTGAGCACAGAACCAGATGTAAGCCCTAGAAACTATACTGAGTGTGGTTCATTGTAATTTTTTTAAAATTTTTGCTTTTGTGGCCACATCTGGCAATTCGCAGGATTTACTCCTGGAGGTGCTCTGGGGACCATATGGGACACCAGAATGGAACTCTGGTGTAAGGCAAAAACCCTGCCTGTGTCTTATCTCTCAGCCCCATTGTGACTCTTACAGGCTTTCTTTTGAATGCACATTCCTCTTTTCTTTCTTGCTTTCTTTCTTGCTTGAGTTCTTATCTTGTTGCTTTCAGTAGTCCATCTTCCTCTTTAGCTTTGTCAATCACAGAAAAATGTGTCTTAGAGTTTTTCTTTTCTTTTTTTTTTTCCAGGAAGAATCAGGTAGTTAGAGTTCTCCTTTTTGAGTCTAGTTTCATTGAGACCTTTAGGAGCTGTTGAAGCTGTTATCTTCAACTCTGAGCAATTCTTCGACTAGTGGTTCTTCATTAAATTCAACTGTGTTAAAATAATTTGAATCACAAAAAGCATAATATCTTGCCCTGAAGTTCTGATTACTTTGTTTTAAGGATTTCTTTTACTCAGAAGCAAGAACCAAAAGTAAATCTAGAGATGAGGCATGAAACTTCCATGTCTTACTCATGACTTCATTTCTCAATCACTTCTATACCCCCAGCATTCTTACAACACATGTCTTACTTGACTTTAGCACAGTAGCACTGTCCTCCCTTTGTTCATTGATTTGCTTCAGCGGGCCCAGTAATGTCTCCATTGTGAGACTTCTTGTTACTGTGTTTGGCATATTGAATATGTCACGGGTAGCTTGCCAAGCTTTGCTGTGTGGGCGAGATACTCTCGGTAGCTTGCCGGGGTCTCCAAGAGTGGCAGAAGAATCGCACCTGGCTCAGTCAGGCAGCCATGCACAAGGCAAACGTCCTACCGCTGTGCTATAGCTTACTTACTTGACTATTACTTATTAAACAAGGATGACAAACAGTAATTCAAAAGAATTATTTTTGTTATTTTACAGTTCATATGTTCATAAATGATTAAATGATTTTCATTTGCTTAAAATCAGTATATCATTCATTTCCGAAAACTCTATTTTCTTATTTTTTGAGCCCCTGTCCATATTCCTATTTCAGAGTCTAATTTTATCTTTAAAATGAGTATGAAGTCTTTTTTACAGTATCTTCCCTCACACTGACTGTCTTGGCTCCCTCTTCCATGTTTATGGACTATTGCCACTACACTGGTACATCTAAATACTCTTCCTATTTTAAGGGCAACTCCTAGGTTACCTACATAATTCCATTAATTTCTCTCTTTTTCAGAAAATAGGACATGGATCTTTGGAAAATCATCCTCCATACTACAATGAATAATCAGTAAAATTAGTCTAATTAGACCTTTTCTAGCACTGCTGGGAGAAAGTCATTAATCTTTATTTTCAGACAGAAAAGGGAAATCTTATATCCCACTATTTGCTGAGATCCCTTTTGGTGGTAAAAGAGGTCATAATGTTCATGAAGATGATATTATGGGATTCAAAAGATAGAGAAGTATACAAAAACAATTTGTTAGATAATATCACACCAATCCCACTAGATTAAACTTTATCTGTAGTTCATCTTAACGCTAGTGTTTTCAATTACTTTAAATAATAGTTTTTACTTTGCAAATAAGGAAGCTTGAGCCAGGTTTTTATGATATGCAGCAACATTATTCTATGTAATACATTTTTTTAGTTCTTATTTTTATGGCTACCTTGATACTTTTGTTCTCATATTTTTCACTTTATTGCTTATTGTAATAGAAGATACTATTCTACTTAATTATTCTTTTCACTTTATTTCTTTGAATTTAGAAGCATAGATATGTATAATCCTTGAACGATAACTATGTCTCTTTATTTCTATGTATTCACTAAAACACAAAAAATCATGAGTTTATTTAACTTTAAAGTTATTTTTATAATTACATGTCTCAGCATCCAATTAGAACAACTAATATGTTGAATGTTATGTAAGATAGTCGGAAAATGTAGACTTTTTATGAATCAACTGGTGCTTTTGACAATAAGCCATTACTCTCAAAGTGCCCACTATTAATGAGTATTTTATTGTGGAAAGAAAGCAATTAATGAGAGCTTGATAATCATGTTATGATAATTAAGAGTAGTAGGTACATAAAGTTAAGTCATTATCTTATAGTATTACTCTCTTTAATTTTAGAGCATGACTCTGGATCTCCGACTACAAGCAAGGACCACACAGGAATGCAATCAGCAAGCAGGTAGTTTATTGAGTTGGCTAGCCAGGGTCAAGCCGTCAGGGAAGACCCCAAGCTTCTTCAAAGGAGATCTTGTATAGGCCTTCACTGGCTGTTACAGCAGAGCCCGCACATTTCATGGCCAATAGATTCGTAATAACGTATACTTTTTTTTTTTAACCAATCCATTTAAAAGCACATCACTCCTTAGCCTATAGACTCAAAGATCAGCATTTACATACATGGACATTGTGGCTAGTGGGTATCTCCTAACTCAGACATCTTGTTATCTTCTATGTCTACCCCTGGTTCCCTGTGATTTACAGCTCAGGACACCTGCATTCTGGTTGAGAGGGATGAGGGGAGAGTTACTAGCAAAGGGGCAGATAAGGAAGAGTCAATAGTGGAGGCAGAATTTACATCTCAATTAAGAAGAGTCAACAGTGGAGGCAGAATTTACAGCTCAGGGCTCTACTAGGGAGGGAGGCAGGATTTACATCTTGGAGGCTTTACTAGGGAGAGGGCAGGTAATTAGCAGAGTTTAGCTCTGGAATTTCCCTCAGGGTCCCAAGGGACCTTACATTAGATATTTGTGTTGGGGGAGGTCTTCCAAATAGGAGTCTAGGAAAAGTCAGGAATTCTCTGGTCAAAGAGTTCAAAGCTGGGACCCAACTATGTGGAGCTTCTTGGGCCCTGTGATAACAGGAACTATGAGGGTGAACCCAGGAGTGCTTGCAGTTATCCTGGGCTACACCTGGCCAGCTTGGGAGGAGCTGTGCTGTCAGGAATCTTACCAGGATTCCCCACGTGCAAAGGGATATACCCTAAATCCTGTACTATCATTCTTTACAAGTCAGACATTATTTTTGGTGTAACCTGATTTTAAATTACAGATATTTGCATGGTATTTTCACTAATTTGTATCTAAAAGCTTTTAATAAGTTACCATCCCATGATACACCGAACAGTTCATTTTTTTTTTCACTAACAAAACACAGATGCTAAATGCAAGCTTTGGTTATTTATCGTTTTCCCCAGAGAGGTCAAATTAACAAAGAAAAGAAAATTTCCCTAGGATATTTTAAAACTTGGTTGAGTTTCTCTCAAAATCCAGATTTTTCTCATTTTAGCATTTCAGACAGACTTAGATGCAGAATCCTACTTACTGTCTTATTCTGATTCCTCCTATAAGCTCTAGTAGAACTCTGAAGACTAGAAGACATTTTCCCTGTGAACAGCCAATCATGCCCTTCTGACTTTTGGTCTCCTCTTTGATTTCTGAGACAAATATTTCATTTCAGTACTGCTTCATATTCCATAAACCCGACCTAAACCATATTTGGGATTTTCCTCTGCTCTCCAAAAGGGCAAGACAGAAATCTTTCAAAATTATTCTGTTGAGTTCAGAAGCACCAATATTTCACAGACAAATTCCCTTTTTCCTTTTTAACTCTGAGAATCAGTGACACTTCTTAGGAAGCTTCAATTGTCAGAGCTACTAAAGAACATGTTGTCCAAGTGGTAAAGTCAAGGGATTTACATAAACCTCATAAATTATTAAAAAATATTTAAGTCCCCAAATATTAATTTCTCCATTGGGGTTGATAGGAGTTCTAAAAAGGATTCAGAGCCAGTCCCCCAAATTTCAACCAGGCTGAATGATTCAATGTGAAGATTCAAAGACGAAGTACTGCTCTCTTCCCCAGTACAAAATACCACCAGAATCCTCTGGAAGTAGTTGGGCGGGGCTAAAGGAACTGCCAGTGATGATGCCTTAGGGACCACTTGTGAACAGGGACCTAATCTGATTCAGCAACATTCCTAACTTGTGTACTATATCCTTGTCCTTATATTTTCTCTATTATTAAATACATATCTCTGTAAACATGTTCGTTGATTCATATAAATTTCATTTTATATTGGAATCAAACATTAGGCAGTTTTCATAATCTATTTACATTTTCAAAAATATTTGTGGAACTGTTTTTGGTAAAAGTAAGGTAAAGGCCCTCCCGTTGATCGTCGATTTGCTCGAGCGGGCCCAGTAAACGTCTCCATTAGAGACTTTGTTGTTACTGTGTCTGGCATATCGAATACTCTCGGTAGCTTGCCGGGCTCTCTGAGAGGGGCGGAGGAATCGAACTCGGGTCGGCCATGTTGGCCGCGTGTAAGGCGAATGCCCTACCAGCTGTGGAACTGTTTTTAAATGCATATAATCCTTGGCTGATCTTTGAACTCCTCACCGAATGAGTTTGCTGAATTGCTTAAGAAGTTAAAACAAAATCTTGCTGCATGGACCAACTCCTTCTTCTCCACATAGTATGGCAATGTGTTGTCAGGTCAACGGTCCTGAGGGGAGCATGTGGTTAATGAAATAATAGAATCATTGATGAATAATAAAATTATTTTCACATGGCTATAGAGACAGCATGTAGGGTAGGGTGCTTGCTCTGTACATCATTCACTCAGTTTCTATTCCTGGAACCCCATAGTGTTCTTGAGTCCTGCCTGGACTGATCCCTGATCATAGGACACACACACACACGAAAAATTAAAAATAAATAATTTTTGACATGCAGATTCTGATTTGAATATATTATATTTTGAAAGAAAAAATAGAGTATTTTAACTATATTTAACAAATGAACAGAGTATATATAAATATATATGTATAGACACACTGGTATATATGTACATATTGTGTGTGTATACATACATATTATACAGGTGCACACACATATCTCACCTTGAGGCACATGAATTAGGGTCTGGATTAATTCCTCTTAGTGGAGCTTGAACTTAAAATTTGTAGGTGCTTGGCATGTGCTCTTCCACTTTTTACATACCCTCAACCAGAAGTAAGATCTTTTAATAAATAAAAAAATGAGTTGTTCTTTCCTGGGGTTACTTAGGTGTTTTATATGTCTGTGCAATACTTAGTGGTTCAACAGAATATAATATGCAAATTGATGAGAGGAAAATTAACTTCTACATTTCTAATGTTTTACACAGCATGATATATTAAAGAGCTCTCATTGAAATTGTATTCCCATCTTTTCCTCACAGTTTCTTCAAATTCCAAGGAGCTGATTCAAATGAAGGAGAAGCAGATGGAAGAGCAAGCTTATTATACAAGGAATGGATAGTCCTGACTGTGCAGCAAAATCAGCTCTACCTCAAGCTTTTGCTCTTAAAATTTTCATTTTCACTCCAAAGACAGCAAATTTGAAAAGTTGACTTTAGTCTAGGACAAATTCAGCCAAGATGCAGAAGACTGTATTAGCATTTTTATAGCTGCCCACTAAAAGTCTGCAAAAATATAAAATTAAAGGATGTTGAAATTAAATTTCTCCCAAGAAATCAGACACATACTCCAATCAGTAACTGCTTAGCCAGGCTCATTTAAGTTTGCAAAACAGGCATATGTACTACTCGCTAACTATCAGTTACATTATTATTTTATTTGATCTTGGTTTTGAAAGAAATTACTTGATACAGGTATGGCACATTTTGCCTTTCTTAATAAAAACAGAGTCCCCATCCATTTGATAATTCCAGAGATTAACAGGCTCTGATGTCTGTTGTATATTTGTTTTTTAACCAAAAACTCGATATAAAATGTCTGTCCAATGGCACATGCCTTGCCACTATGCTGACACAGTTTGAAATACCTCTACACATTGACATTTTACCACTCATTATAATCATTGTTTTCATCATTCCACTGACGGTCCCTTAGAAGTGACTGATGGAGAAAAGCAAAGGGCTCAAAATGTCTCAAGTACTACTGGTAAAATGTTGAGTGGAATCCGTGGTGGTGGGAAATGGGCACCAGTGGATGGGTATTTGATCATTGTATAATTGAAGCCCAAGCACAAAAATGTGTAAGTCTGCAACTGTACCTCATGATATATCACTATTAAAAATTTTTTAATAAAAAAAAAGAAAAGAAAAAAATGTTGAGTGGACAAGTATCTGCGTCTTTTGGACTCCCTGCCTCGTGTCTATCCAGATCCATGAACTAATTCAACTGACACAACCCCCAAGGCTACCTCAGATCATTCAACAAAATGAAAAATGAGATCAGTTCTAGAAAACAGAAAGAAATGCCATTTATTGCATGATAGAATGTCCTAGAGTGCCACTTAAGGTCCCGAGTGGGCAAGCTTTCCTTTGAGAAAGTCATATCTTTGATTACCACCTATAGCCTGGAATTTGTCCTAGTTCCTCCTTCCAGTTAGCATACAACACCCTCAGGAGTTTCCTTCTTTCTTGGAGACAGCCTAATTCGGTTTTCTAAAGCAGACTGTATGCACGCTCCTGCGGCAAAGGCTAAGGCACTTGCATAGAGATACCGATTTTCTCTTATGCGTTTGTCCCCTCATGGAAGGTTTCATACCACAGTACACCACAAATCTTCACTGCATCTGCGTTGCTGTGTGACCACAGCTAATCATTTCTTAACTTATGGACGGCGATAGGTGTTAATAGTTGGGAATTCAAATGGTGTTTTCCTTTGTGCACCTTTGCAGTTTTCCTCTCTCACACATCTCTCTTCTGTTTGTTAAAGATTGTAGCTACAGCAGATGAAGATAGTAGAGGTAGTGACCTATTTCTGTTGCTCTCACAGATCAACCTTAGAGCAGGTACCACCAGAAGTGAACCAAGTACTAGCCCTGAGAAAACTGTGTAAGCTCCCTTCCCCCAGCCCCCACCCCCCCACCCCCCAAAAATATTGATAGTTACAAGACTGCCTTGATCAGAGTCTGAAGGGTCATTTAAACAAATGAGCTAAAACCTCCAAGATGGTGAAAGTGCCAAAGCAAGTTGAGCTGTAGGTGAACCCCAAGATGGGGTTTGCAATAAGACTAAACACCCCAAGGAGAAATGCATTCACAGTCACAAGACAGAAAATTCACCTACTTGTCTCTACAAATTTTAATTAATTAATTAATTTATTTATTGAATCACTGTCGGAAAAGTTACAAAGTATTTAGGTTTAAGTCTCGGTCATGCAACGATCAAACACCTTTACCTTCACCAGTACTTATTATTCACCACCAGGAACCCCAATATACCCCCCTCCCACCCTTCCTAATGCCTGTGAGGAAGATGAATTCTACTTAATTCTATGTCTCCTTTGATTACATTCATTATTTCGACAAAAGGTGCACCATTATTGTTTAGAGTTTACACCCAACAATCAGAACTGCTGAAAAGGCATTGTGAAACAATTTGTTTTCTACAGCTGGTTATGAGAATCATATGATGTTGTGCGGCCACGATCCCGTCTGCACAACTTTGGATTTATGATATTTTACTAATTAAGTCTGGAGAGATTTCTGCCAAGAGCCAGATAATTATGAGATTGGTTTCTGTGGCTCCAGAGCCATGGCCATGCCAGAGAGCCACTCATGGGAGGCAACTTGTGACCTTGGTAGGGTATAAAGGATGTGCCGGGAACGCCCCCCTTCCCATGAGGTGGTAGTTGCCCTGTCACCGCCTGGCTTCCCAAAAAGTGCAGAGGTGGCTGCCATCTTGTTGCCCAGGGGGAAAGAGGAGGAAGGGCGCGACACCCCTTCCCTCCCGGAAAGGCATGGTATCGTGGATTAACGCATAGTCCATTCACTTTTCTGCTGCAAGCTGCAGGGCTCTGCACTAAGTCCTTGTGCCTCTGGAGCCATGGCCGTGCCAGAGAGCCGCTCCTGGGGGGCAACTCGTGACCTCAGTAGGGCGTGAAGGATGAGCCGGGAATGCCCCAGGCTCTACAAAGTTTTATAGTGTTTTTCTAAACTGTCCCTAATGCCTATTCTTATAGTTCTGTCAAGGTGGGAAGTCTGAAATTGCTGATGGTCTTTCATATTCTTTATCTCAATTTTTGTTCAGGCAAGAGCCTCTCTTTTCTCAAGGTCCAGCCAGCTGCTGCATCTTAATAGATTTCAGATCCTCAGGACAGAATTACTCTGAAGATTGTAGCTTTTTCTAATCCACATTGCTGTAACTACTCCTGTCCACTGCTTTCCTGCAGACAACATTTCTTTTGAACAACCCAGTCTACATAAAATTCTCCGTGTGTAAGAGTAAGATATTTTCTTGATATTTTTTTTTAAAAAATGAGTCATTGTAATGTAATAGAATATGTACATTTTTCCTGAAAATTGTAGGTTAAAAACATGCATACAAAATTCAACAGAAAACAGATTTTAGGAAGCATCTAATATCATTCTTTAAAAAAAAAAAGTAATGCAATGTGGAAACTACATTAATTGCTGATCATGAATGAGTTGAAATAAAAGAATATGAAAGATGAAAATATAATACTTTTCTTCAAAAAAGGTAAGTCAATAGAAAATTCTGGTATAAAAAGAATTTTTTGACCTGAAAAGAACTGAAAATAATGCAATATACACAGGCACTAATTAATTAAAATCTGTTAGGTATTTGAATTAAAGAAAATGGGAGTCTACAATCTTCTTATCTAAAACTGTACAAAACCCCAAATAATAACTTTATTTAATAAGATTGGTGGTTTTGACAGATCAGTTTGATTGTAAAAATTAGAACTTTTAGTGCTAGAGTATACAGACTTAGTTAATAAGGGGGAAAGAAAGAGAAGAAAATAATTTAAGAAATAAAGGCTTACATTTTTTTTTATTAGTGAAACACCATGAGGTAC
Source organism: Sorex fumeus (assembly GCF_029834395.1). Classification (NCBI taxonomy): domain Eukaryota; kingdom Metazoa; phylum Chordata; class Mammalia; order Eulipotyphla; family Soricidae; genus Sorex; species Sorex fumeus. Next base: position 17,486,571 of record NW_026606064.1, read on the forward strand.
AGTTATAGACTTACAAATTTTTGTGATTGGGTTTCAGTTATACAATGATCAAGTACCCATCTCTCCACCAGCGCCCATCCTCCACCACCACGGGTCCCAGCATCCCTCCCACCCCCCGTAAAGGCTTAAATATTTTTGAATTTGATAAATAATTATAATCTAAGTTACAAATGTACAATGAATGCAGAAAAGGGATGCCTACCTCTATGTATCAAAATCAAAATATTGAAAGAATAAATAAAATTCTGATAGTAGTAAAATTAATACAGAAAAATAACAACATGATTAAACTGAACATCTCAACAAAACTAATGTGCCAATAGGCATCACAATGGCATATCCAACGCACTGAAGGAAAAAAAAGTCACTTGACAAAAAAGTATCCTGCATCAAAAATACCCTTCAAAAATAAATTCAAAATGAAATATTTCTGGAAAAACAAAACTGAGAGAATCCACTGTTTATGTGTGTGTACTCTATCATACTAAATAAAGCACATTGGTATAGAGAGACAGTACAGTAGGTATAGCACTTGCCCTGCATGCAGCTAATCTGGGTTGAATTCCCCAGCATCATATACTCCCTGAGATATCCACCAGGAGTATTCCCTAAGTGAAAAACTAGGGATATGCCCTAAGCACACCTAGGTGTGACCCAACTCGCCTACATCCCCCTCATCATCAAATAAATCCTAAATAATGTCCACTTTAAAAATTTGATACCTGACAGCAATGCATACTGAAGTAATGAAAACTGGGGACAAATGTATATATCTTGGCTTTAAGATCTATATTAATGAATATTTTGTTTACTTTCTAAAATAGGCAATTAAATACACCATAGAGAATAAAAAATATATATATTTAATATTTTGTTTTGACGTAAGTGTATATGATATATGATGATCGTGACATATGGATGGGGAAAATGGACCTATATTGACTTTTTTTGGTGGGTAATTTTAGGGTCACATATGTGAAACTTAAGGGTTACTCCTGGCTAAGCACTCAGGAATTACTCCTGGTGGTGCTCAGGGGATCATAAAGGATTGCAGGGATCAAATCTAGCTTGGCTACTTGAAAAGCAAGTGCCCTGTCCATTGTTCTATCTCTCCAGTCCCAGACTGGATTAATATTGGAGCAAAAAACCCTGTAGTTTACAGGGCTTGAGTAATAAATGACTTAAAATATATTATAAATTTTAATATTTTTAATTAAAGTATCAATATAAAATAATCCAAATTAATTTATTATATAAAATTATAGGTGGCAGATATAAATGGAACAATGTAAATAAGAATGAAATAAACAGATGTTTCAATAAAATTGTAGAGATCAGCTGAATAAAAGAAGATTAAACTCTATGCTAAATAGAAAGAACACACCACAGATTAAAAGGTACAAATAGTTGAAATTAACAGTATGGAAAAATAAACAATACCATGAAAATAATAATTTATACAGTATAGGTGGTATTATGAAGTCAAATTTGCAGTTGAAGGTGTTTAGCTAATTTTAATTTTCATAATCAATATATGAATATCCATCAATACATCCTGATGGATCTACCACATCTTCCAGAAGGGCAATGGAGAAGATTATTCATGACTTATACTCAGATCTCTTTAATAGCCACGTCCACTTGCCCACATACCACATTCCGCATGATGGATATGTCGTTCCCAATGTTCTCCTTTCCGAAATCCAACATGCCATCTCATCGGTAAAGAAACAAAGACCACCTCGCCCAGAAAGATCAGACCTGAACACCTGAAGAACTTACCATCAGTATTCATCAATACACTGACTCGGCTCTTCACACCTACCTGTCTGAATGCAGTGTTCCATCCCAATGGAAAACCAGCAGGACTGTACTACTATACAAGAAGAAAGACATCCACGACATTGGCAACTATAGTCCAATCTGCCTATTGTCTGTCATCTACAAACTGTTCACTCCAGTCATCCTGAATAGGATTAGCAGAGCACTAGATGAAGGACAACCATGTAAACAAGCTGGATTCTGAAAAGGATTCAGTACCATCGACCATATTCACACGATTACTAAGCTCATTGAGGTTTCTCAGGAGTTCAAGATGCAGCTCTGTCTAACGTTCATTGATTTAAAGAAAGCCTTTGATTCTGTTGAGGCAGAAGCGGTCATAGAAGTCCTAGTCAATCAGGGCATGCAAACTCAATAAATTAGGATCCTTCGTGAGCTCTATTAAGGATTCACTACCAGGATCTCACCATTCTACAAAGAAGTAATCATCCATGTCAACAGAGGGGTTCGGCAGAGTGATACCATTTCACCAAAACTCTTCAGTGCCGCCCTCAAGAACATCATATGACGACTGGAATGGGAAAGAATGGGAGTGAAGATAGATGGTCGGCAACTACACCACGTCTGCTTTGCTGATGACATCGTTCTAATAACACCAAACATCAGCCAAGCGGCACAAATGCTGACCTACTTCGACCGTGAGTGTGGAAAGGTCAGACTACAGCTGAATCATACGAAGACAATGTTTATGAGAAATAGATTCGTTCCTGATGCTCCATTCGCTCTCAACGGAACCACCATCTCCGAATGCAACAGTTACATATACCTAGGTCGAGAAATCAACATGATGAATGACCTGGCACCTGAGTTGTGCAGGAGGAAGAGAGCGGCTTGGAATGCCTTTAAGAGCATTGAAGAAATAACTAAGAGGACAAAGAACCTCCAGCTATGAGCACATCTCTTCGATTCCACTGTTCTTCCTGCATTAACATATGCCTCAGAGACCTGGGCCCTATGAAAACGGGATGAGAACGCTATTCGGTTCTCTCAAAGAGGAAAAGAAATAGCTATGCTTGGAATATCATGATTCACTCAAATGAGAGATAGAATCCGGAGTTCTGATCTTTGTCAACGCTCAAGAATCAGGGACACTGTCTCATTTGCCAAGGCATCAAAAATCAGATGGGCTGGACACGTAATGAGGTTTACAGACAACCGCTTGGACTAGAGCCATTACTGACTGGATTCCACGGGACGTCAAAAGATCGCATGGACGCCCACCTACAAGATGGTCTGACTTCTTCGTCAACACCCTGAATGATCAGTTTGAGGCTCTGCATGTTCCTAGAATGAACAGATGCCATTGGGCTATGCTAGCATGCAACAGGGATGGATGGAGACATTACTGGCACCCACTCGAGTAAATCGATGAATAACGGGGGATCAAGTGATCAATCAATATAAAAATGTCTCTTTTAGCAATATTTAACTATGTTTCCTGATTTGTTGCCATTTAAAAATTAATATATATATATAATTTTAGTTGCTAAACATCTGATTTTTAAGATCTTTTCCAAGTCATATTTTATGCTTGCTCAATGTTGTTCAATGTGTAGATTTAATAAATGTCAGTATTCTTCACTGTAAAATGAAAATAAAACAGACCTTCTCTTACAGTTTCCAGAGAATTAAATAAGTTAGTGGAAATAAAATTTTTGGCATATGGTATTCTAAATAAAATATTAACTGTTAGTTGTTATTTTTCGTCACTAATAATGACAAGCCAACATGAGTATTTGTCAATGATATTTAATGACATTCCCAAGAGTTTTTAAAATTGTCAGCAAAAGTTTTAAGATGGATGAAATAAAAGGTAGTTCTGCTTCTTCTCACATAACTTTCAGCATATGCATTTGCTGTGCTCTACTTACTGAAAAAGGCACATTGGAAAAATTACTACTCAAAAACCTTTTATATTAAGCATTCAAGAACAAAATTACTGAGTGGGAAGCCTGTTATTATCTCTACTAAGAAAGCCACTTGAAATTTCTCTAACTGAAATTTTATTTCCCAGTGTCAGCTTCAAAAATGTAGATGAAGAATTTTCATTTATTGGCAATATAAGCCAATTAAGATATAACACTAATAATTAAGAAAAATTGTCTTAATTCCATGAATTACAAAGAATGCCCTGAGATCTGTCATTTCATTTCCATTATATAATAATATAGAGGAAAATGAATGCTTTTAAACTTTCTGTGCTCTACTCAAATAATAAGCATTTAAAAATGGGAGCAATCTAGAAATCCAGTGAGCTCTCAAAAAGCAACATTTTGAGAAAGATGACAGAGCTTTCTAAGTTTAATCTATTTCTCTTTCCATCATTCTTTAAAAGAAAGAGTCTAAGATTGTGGAAGTCTTTCATTGCAAGCCTTATGAGCAGGACAATTTCATTCTCCAAATAAATGTCACATTTTTATGTCTGTCCATACAAATCAAAATTTAAAAGTCTGTGCCATAATGGAAAGAGAAATAATCATCTTGCACTTCATTTCTAATATCACTGATATAAAATGATCACAGAATCACTTATTTATCTATAAAATATACAGAGAATGCTTCATGCTTTTTGTACTTAATAATTTTAATTAATACAAAAATAAAAGTACAATCATAATATTCACATAGTAAAATAGATAATGTTAAATACCGTGGTAAGAGAGGAGAGGGAATAAAAAGGAAGAACACGGCACAAGATTGGGACAGTGAAATTATTTTCTGTAAATAATTTTTGTCTCATATGCTATAAGATGCCACTTTGTCTACATTCATTGATTTAAAGAAGGCTTTTGATTCTGTTGAGACTTAAGCAGTCATCGAAGCCCTAGCCAAACTGGACATTCAAACTCAGCACATCAGCATCCTCGAGAGCTGTGTTATGAATTCATCACCAGGATCTCACCATTCTACAAGGAAGTGATTATTAATGTAAAGAAAGGGGTTCCATAGGGCAACACCATTTCACCAAAACTTCAGTGCCACCCTCGAGAAAGTCATGCGACTAGTGGAATGGGAAGGAATGGGAGTGAAGATAAACGGTTGGCAATTATACCACCTCTGCTTTGCTGATGACATTGTTCTAATAACACCAAAATTAGACAAGCGGCTCAAATGCTAGCTGACTTCGACTGTGAGTGTGGAAAGGTCAGACTGCAGCTGAATCTCATGAAGACAATGTTCATGAGAAACAGACTTGTTCCTGACAGTTACACTCAATGGAACAAACATCTCTGAAAGCAGCAGTTATGTGTACCTAAATCAAAAACTCAACATGACAAATGACATGGCACCTGAACTGCACAGGAGAGAGAGGCGTGGAATGCCTTCAGGACCATCAAAGAAATGGTTAAGAGCACCAAGAACCTTCGGTTCTGGGTACATCTTTTCGACTCCACCGTTCTTCCTGAACTAACATAGCCTCAGAGACCTGAGCTCTACGAAAACAGGTCAAGAACACTATTCGGGTCTCCCAAAGAGGAATTGAAAGTGCTATGCTTGGAATATCACATTTCACTCAAGTGAGAGAAGAAATTCAGAGTTCCAACCTCCATCGACAATCAAGAATCAGGGACACTGTCTTGTTTGCCAAAGCATCAAAAATCAGGTGGGCCGCAAATGTAGTGCAATTTAGAGACAACCACTGGACTAGAGCTGTTACCAACTGGACTCCATGGGACATCAAAAGAATGCGTGGCCGCCCACCTATGAGATGGTCAGATTTCTTCATCAGAACCCTGAATAAACAGTTTGAGGCTCTTTGTGTTACTGGAGCAAGCATATGGCATTGGGCTACACTAGCATGAAACAGGGACAAATGGAGACATTACTGGTGCCCACTCAATCAAATAGATGATCAATGGGACATGTGATCAAGTGAACAAGTGATCAAAGGGATCAACGGGACAAGTGATAAAAGTGATACAAGTGATGGTATAAAAAATAATAATGGTTACCTGGAATCATTCACAAGTTTTAACAAATGTGAATCTCTATGGCAGAGTGTTGGTAGGGGAAAAGGTTTTGCCCATATAGGGGAAGGGACAATCTGAAAACTAAATTTTTGTTCAATTTTAATTCAAAACTAAAAATATTTTTTGAAAACAATGTCTATTTCATGGCAAAAGTACTAAAGTTTCAAAAGGAATGAGATTTCAACAAACACTGGTACAATTAGGAATCTAGAAGATTTTTACTGAATGAATTTACAGACCAGTAAATGCACCCAAATTTTAGAATAACAAATATCAAATAAAATTGCTATCAGTTTAGTAATGAAGAAAACTTAGTAAATCATTAGAATTTTGTTGATTTACAGGAACAATTATAGAAACTATTGTCTGTAACTATGTCCTAGAACACAACTCAAGAACATTTGTAGAAATATAAAATATCTAAAACCTAGCAAGATAAAAATCAAAGTCTTTAGTTAATCAAAACTGACCAGACAAAGATGAATGAAATATTAATCCCTATCTAGAAAAAATACTTTCAATCAAAACAGATGCACAAAAGACACAGATGATAGAATTAGGAGATAAACATTTTGAAAGAATTAAAACTGTAGTTTGTAGGCCAAGGGAGTAGTCATGGGTGTGTTAAGTAAAATTTATAATATATAAATATTCATTTTATTTCATCATTTCATCATCCTGTTATTCGTCGATTGCCTCGAGCAGGCCCCAGTAACGTCTCTTTCATCCTAGCCCTGAGATTATATTCAAGGCTCTTTAGGAGAATGAGACCCATCATTGTTACTGGTATTTGGCATATTGGGTATGCCACGGGGAGTTTGCCAGACTCTGCCGTGTGGGCAGGCTACATTTGATAGCCTGCAAGTTTGTCAAAAGTAGGAATGAGATAATGAGATGTCATAAAAAGATGTCCTGATAAGACATCGCGCGGCCGCAAATGCGGCCGCGCGGTTCCAGGAGCTGGATTTTATAGTCTCTGAGTCTTGGCTGTTGATGGGATTACACGGCGCCAGGGGCCCAGGTGGTGGGTGTGACCCCCGCCTACTGGGATTTGGAGGATCTGGGTGGAAGATGCTCGACTCCAGTCCGAGTAGGCTTGGAGATTTCGGCCCCGGAACCCGCGTGGCTTTGTCCCTCTGCCAGTACCTTCATGTGTACGGAGAGTGGTCTCAGCATGGTGGTGGCTGGTCCTGGAGGTCTTCGGCTGCCGGAGCCCTGGTCGGGGCGGGGAGGAAAGCTCAACCCGCTCCCCTCCAAGGGGCCTCGGCGAGGAACAGCCAGGCGCGGGGGCAGAAGACTGCACTGTTCTCGTCCGGGAGCTGGATTTTATAGTCTCTGACTCTTGGCTGTTGATGGGATATAAATATTAGTAATTTTATTTAAAATAAAAATATTTATTGACTAATGAAATACAATGGATGATTTTAAACACTATATTGGACATTGTACTATAGAAAGACATGACCAAGATGGAGATAGAAGTTTCCTGATGCTCTGCCAAGTGCAGTAACTGAGAATTAACCAGTAGAGCAGAGAAGTTGATGCCACAGAGGTTAGAGGTAGAGAGAGTCACCCTCACACCTGTGACATCAACACAGGAATAAGGTTCATTGAGCAATTGAACAGTCTGTGGACACTACGGTATTGGGGAAACAAGTTGCAGAACAGCTTAGTTCACCTATCTCGGGACTCTGGCAAGTAAAGAGTAAGTATTCTGGACTCAAGAGAATACTATATGATTATCACTTCTGGGAATATAGCCTGGGGACCCAAAACCACACAGCAGAAACATCATCTGCACTCCTATATTCATTGAAGCATTATTCACAATAGCCAAATCTGGAAACAACCTGAATACCCACAAACAGATGACTGGATAGAGAAACTCTGGTACAGCTACACAATGGAATACTATGCAGCTGTTAGGTATAATGAAGTCAAGCAATTTGCTTACAAATGGAATGACACGGAGAGTATCATTAGGAGTGAAATGAATCAGAAAAAGAGGGACAGGTATCAAAAAACTGCATTAATTTGTGGGATTTAAAATTTATATTAATATATATTATGAGACTTATGTCCAAGTAAGGTAAACAGGGACCAGGAGGATAGGTCAATGATTGGAAGTTTGCCACAAGAGTTTGTGAGAGGTGAAAAGCACAAGTAAAAGAATATATCTGATAATAATAGAGATAACTATCTTTATTGCAAACCATAAGGCCCCAAAAGGAAGGAGTGTGTGGGGGGGGGGGTGGGGAGAGAGAAAGAGAGAGAGAGAGAGAGAGAGAGAGAGAGAGAGAGAGAGAGAGAGAGAAGAGAAGAAGAGAGAGAGAAAGAGAGAAAGAGGTGCCTGCTACAGTGGCAGGTGGTGGGACAGGGAAGGGGAAGAGAAAATGGCACCATTGGTGGTAGAAAAGTACAGTGGTGAAGATACAAGTATCAGAACATTATATAACTGCAATCCAATCATGAACAACTTTGTAAATGTGTATATCGCAGTGATTCAATTTTAAAAAAATAAATGAAAAATAAAGTAAAATTAAAGAGAGAGAGAGAGAAAGAGAGGGTAAGGGAAACAGAGAGAAAGAGAAAGAGGGAGATAGAGAGAAGCCTATAAAGCAGGTTGAGATGCAAACGTAGTAGGAAAAAAAAAGAAAAAAAAAGAAAAGAGCAACTTAGCTTGTACTCCCCTCCATGCCCTGTGGGGGTAAAATATTGATCTTGTGAAAACCAATCTCTCTCCCATCTCAAACTTTACATGAGGCACCTCAGAACTGAAACTAAAATGCAGTAGCACCCATCTCCCCATATACACACTGTTCTAGAATTCTCTAAATACTGCTCAATTTTCTATTGCAGCTAGAAGAGGTGTATATCTCTGTTATGTAAATACTGTAGAGTAGATCTTGTATTTACCAGACTCACCAAAAATTGGCTGCCATATGTAAGAATCAAAGTAACAAAGAAATGAAAATGTATTGAAAGCAAAGTTAGTTAGAAAGGGATGATTGTTGGCTAGGGGTTTTCTAAGTTTCTCTCACAATAGCACTACATTGTGCCACTGCTGTAAGACTAATAAATCTTTCTATTTATCTCTTAGTTCCTAGACTGGGTCAGGGTATCCTGATATCTCTAGATAGAGTTTTGAGGGAACAGTCTGACATTTTGTTTGCCTGCTGTGTAATTCTGGGAATATTTTATGTTAGTTAAGCCCCTTTGGAGGTTGTAGGCTCTGTGAGTGACTCAATGGCCTTGGAGCTGTGGATATATTCTTGGTACACACAGATCCTTTATGCTTTCTGACTGGGGAAGTGCTAACTTTCTACCTGTACAGTCCAGGGAAGACTTGTAAATAATACCACTGACTCTCTCTGAGGAGTCATTTTCAGAGGGCTCTAAATTTAAAGGTAGCAGAGGGAAGGAGTTTGTCATGTGATTTAAGATGGAATGTCTCCTGTCAATGGAAACTGAGAAATCCTCGTTTACTTTACACAATACTATTATTGAACTAATAACAGCAAGTTTAAACCCCTACTTACAGGAAGCAGCAAAGAAATAAAGGCATAAAGGCATAAAGAAAGCAAATAAGGCCACAGAGCTGCCTGCTTGAAAAGTTGACATAGTTCCACATTTCTAAAATTAAAAACAAAACAAAGTAACCCTAAAAGAGGTAGAAGACTAGAGAGAAGTGAAATGGAAATCAATGAAAAAACATTTTTGGAAATTTTCTGACTCTATGAGGAAATTTAATAAAAGGATAATTGGAATTCTGGTGTTAAGGTGAGAAAGAAAGAAACAGGAACAGAAACCTTATTAAAAGAAGTAAATTCTCCGAGGATCCAGAGCTAATAATAGTATAGTGGGTAGGACATTTACTTTGCATGCAGCCAAACTAAGTTTGATTCTGGCACCAACTATGGTACCTGAGCCCACCAGGACTGATCCCTAGGTACATAGCCATGATTGAGCCCTGAACAGTGCCAAGAGTGGCCTGAAAACAAACAAAAAAGAAATAAGCACTCCAAACATGTAATATATATATATATATATATATATATATATATATATAGAGTGGCCTGAAAACAAACAAAAAAGAAATAAGCACTCGAAACATGTAATATATATATATATATATATATATATATATATATATATATCAATGTCACTGTCCTCCCGTTGTTCATCGATTTGCTTGAGCGGGCCCAGTAACGTCTCTATCTTGAGACTTGTTGTTACTGTGTTTTGCATATTGAATACTTCACGGGGAGCTTGGTAGGCTTTGCTGTTCGTTCCGGGTGAGATACTCTCGGTAGCTTGCTGGGTTCTCCGAGAGGGGTGGAGGAATGGAACTCGGGTCAGCCATGTTGGCTGCGTGCAAGGCAAACGTCCTACCGCTGTGCTATGGCTCTAACCCACTCCAGCTCCAGCTCATATATATATATATATATATATATATATATATATATATATATAACACCAAACATCAGCCAAGGGGCATATAACACCAAACATCAGCCAAGGGGCACAAATGCTGGCCGACTTTGACCATGAGTGTGGAAAGGTAGGACTACAGCTGAATCTTACGAAGACAATGTTTATGAGAAACAGCCTCGTTCCTGATGCCCCATTTGCTCTCAACGGAACGACCATCTCTGAATGCAACAGCTATGTGTACCTAGGTCGAGAAGTCAACATGACAAATGACCTGGCACCCGAGTTGCGCAGGAGGAAGAGAGCAGCTTGGAACGCCTTCAAGAACGTCAAAGAAATAGCTAAGAGGATGAAGAACCTCTGGCTCTGGGCACATCTCTTTGATTCCACTGTTCTTCCTGCATTAAACATATGCCTCAGAAACCTGGGCCCTATGCAAACAGGATGAGAATGCTATTTGGGTCTCCCAAAGAGGAATTGAAAGAGCTATGCTTGGAATATCACGTTTCACTCAAATGAGAGAAAGAATCTGGAGTTCTGACATCCGTCGACGATCAAGAAACAGGGACGCTGTCTCATTTGCCAAGGTGTCAAAAATCAGATGGGCTGGTCACGTAATGAGACCACCTACCAGATGGTCAGACTTCTTCATCAAGATTATGAACGATCGGTTTGAGGCTCTTCATGTTCCCAGAGCGAACAGATGCCATTGGGCTACACTAGCACGTGACAGGGACAAATGGAGATGTTACTGGTGCCCGCTCAAGCAAATCGATGACTAACGGGAAGTTAAGTGATTAAGTGATATATATATGTTAATGAAATAAATAGAAATAAAAATGATGATATAAATGTGAGAGACCTAGGGAATATGAAACACTATTTTTTGGGGGCAAGAATAGATATTTCCCAATTTGAATTAAATTTTACAATGGTATGAGCCCTTTAAAATAATGGGCTGGAAAGATAGCACTGTGGGTAGGGCTTTTGCCTTGCACGTGGCCTACCTGGCTGACCTAGCCAACCCAGGTTGGACTCCTTCGCCCCTCTCAGAGAGCCCGGAAAGCTACCAAGAGTATCTCACCCACACGGCAAAGCCTGGAAAGCTGCCCGTGGTGTATTTGATATGCCAAACACAGTAACAAATGTCACAATGGAGATGTTACTGGGCCCGCTCAAGCAAATCGATGAACAACAGGAGGGCAGTGACAGTGACAGTTTTTAAATAACTTGAATAGAAACTGTTCACATTCATAATAGTTTTAATTTTGTTTCTTTTCACAAAATAGCATGTAAGGTACATGTAAGCACTTAATAGAAAACTATTTGTGATTACTATGTAAAGAGCTTAATATTTTCTTCAGCCAAAGGTTTATTTTTGTGCTGAAGTTTATAAAGTCTCTTCTTGAAGATTAACTTTGGACATTATTTTTTTAATAATAAATACTTCATCATTAATTCTTATCAGTAAAATTTACATATGCATATATATACACACTACTATGAGGATAGTTTTGCAGATAACATTTTAAGGCTTAAGTCAGAGTCTTGTGACGATGGGTATCTGTTTTGTTGTTGTCAATGCTATTGTTTTTACACCTCCCTCTGCTGTACATAGAACAGAAAATATATTCACATGCCAGTGTTCTCTGGAACAGATTTATTGGTATCCATTTATCATTGCATTGCAACTATGTGCTGGTAGTAGAAGACAAATGGAGCTATTCAGTGTTTTTCTGTTCTGTACCAACTTGTCATGTCCTCTCAGTAGAAGGAATAGTAGTGGTAAAATTAAGTGGTACTCGATACAGAAAGACTATCCAGGTAGATTTCAAGTTGTAATAACTTCATGATCACAAAATTCTCTTTGTATACTATTTGCTGAAACCTTAAATGTGAGTTAAATAGTAAACTGTATATCCAGACAGTGTTACCGAGAGAACACTGGAGTACATGTCCCTAGGCTGAGGTGATGGAAATAAGTATATTCTAAAAAAAAAATTCTGTACAAGGATTTCTAACCTGAAAAAATAACTGCCTAAAACTATACTGAAATTGAAATTAGGTTATAATAAGATGCCCAAAATTTGTCTTAAATATGTTGATACCTAGGAAAAGGAAGTACTTTGGAAACTAAACTCTGATGAGTAGAGTGTAATTACTTGCAGATACAGAAATTTAAACGGCGTTTATCTTCATTCATTTTGATCAAGAAAAAAATTAGAAGTGCAAGAACACTAAATTCCCTTTGGAGTTTTAATAGAAACTAGACTATTATAGAATTATGCTTTATCATAAACAAATTGGTTTTATTGAATTAATTTATCATTGACACATTATAAGAAAATTCCTACCTATTTATGCCTCTCAGACAGCCTGACAAGCTACCGAGAGTCTCCTACCCACACAGGCGAAGCCTGGCAAGCTCCCCGTGGTGTATATGATATGCCAAACACAGTAACAACAACAGTTCTCATTCCCCTGACCCTGAAAGAGCCTCCAATCATTGAAAAAAGATGATTAAGGAGAAGCTGCTAAAATCTCAGGGCTGGGACGAATAGAGATGTTACTGGTACCCGCTCGAGTAATTTGATGACCAACAGGATGCCAGTGATACAGTGAATTTATCATTAACAAATTTAATTAAAAATGAAGTTTTTTTATATCTTTAAAAAAATTGCCTAAAATTTCCCAGAATCTTACCTATCTACTTCCACATTCCAAATAAAATTTACATAAAAAGCCACAGAAATAGAAAGAAAGGAAATTAATATATTTACACAAAATATATTAATATAATTAATATGTATTAATTATATTACTATTAGTTATATTAACATATAACTGGGAACTCTCATTCACTGCTGTTGATAATGTCAACTATTTCATCCTTTCTGGAAAACATTATGGGAGTATTTAAAAAGATTAGGAATTTATGTATAATTCTTTATTTCCTGCTCTGTCACACTGTCATCCCATTGTTCATTGACATGCTAGGGCAGGCATCAGTAACGTCTTCAATGTGAGACTTGTTGTTACTGTTTTGGGCATATCAAATACGCCACAGGGAGCTTGTCAGGCTCTGTGATGCAGGAGGGATACTCTCGGTAGTTTGTGGGGTTCTCCAAGATGGACGGAGGATTCGAACCTGGGGCGGCCACATGCAAGCCAATGCCCTACCTGCTGTGGTATCACTCCAGCCCTTTATTGTCTAAGATATTAAAATAGAGCACTCAAGTATGGGTTTCTGTATATTGAGAAATTTTTGGATTTTTGTCCCCGAAAAACAAGATTGAATGGTGGTGGGAAAATCTGAGCAAAATATAATGCATAACCAAAATGCATCTGGACTGTGCACTTAACTATGGTGTTATGCCGTCCTGCCCTCCACCTGTCCCCTCTTGTGACAGCGGCACAGTGTCCTGCATCTTTTAGAGGATAATGAACAGCCAGGTATGAGACTGCATTGACGAGGCAAGTGAGGCCTTGTGGGATGGGGACTGGACATGCTCCCTGCCATGACAATGCTCTGGGTTGCCACCCTAAAATGCCTCCCCCGGCTTCTAAACAACCATGATTCCAGAGGCACACAAATCAATCTTGGAACCCAGGGACCTTCGGCAGTAATTGCTCTAGGTTTATTACTAAAATATTAGAAATTCATATTTGTGTGGCCGCTATTGTGGCCACATGACATTATATGCTCTTCATAATCAGCAATAGAAAATAAATTATCTAATGATGTCTTTTTGGCAGGTCTGAATGTTGGAGAAAATTCCAAATAATAATGTTGGGTCTTTTGTCGTAATATTGAATGTGACCAACTTAGAGAGAGAGAGTAAAGTGGAAATCTGCCACACAGGTGGGGGATGGGTGGGAGGGGGTTATACTGGGGTTATACTGGGGTTTTGGTGGTGGAAAATGTGCACTGGTGAAGGGACAGGTGTTTGATCATTGTATGACCGACCGAGACTTGAACTGAAAGACTTTGTGACTGTTCTCATTGTGATTAAATAAATAAATTAAAAACAAACAAAATAAACAAAAACACAAGATGCCTCAAGTAGAATTTATAGAACTAGACAGATCAGGTAGTTTAATGACATTTACAAAGTTTTCCAAAAAAAAAAAAACTCGTGAAAAAAAAAAGAAAAGGAAAACACCTAAGAATTGAGCTTCCATTTGAGCCAGCAATCCTATTTCTTGGAATATATACTAAGGGCCCAGAAACAAATTGGAGAAAAGACATTTGAACCACTACATTCCTTGCAGCACAATCTAGAGTAATCCAAATCTGGAAAGAAGCCAAGTGTCAAGGTTGGGTTGTTTCCAGTAAAAAAAGTAAATGACTGGATAAAGAAACTGTGGTACATATGCACAATGGAATATCACTCAGTCATAAGAAAAATTAAAGGCATGCAATTTTCTGCTACATGGATGGATCTGGAGAGAATCATACTGAGTTAAGTTAGTCAGAGGGAGAGAGACCTACCCAGAATGATGTCTCCTATGTGAGACAAAGATAGTAACAATGATGGAATAACAGATGCACAAAGACAGTGGAATCAGTTAGCATAAGAACTGGTGATGTTTCACTAGGAAACATGCCACTTGGGAGGGGCCAGATGAGAAGACAGGAATAGGGCAACAATTCTAGCAGAGAAAAATGTTCAACTGGGAGGAGAAAGTGGTGCAGAAAGGTGGTAAAGTGCTATGCACGGAACCCTATCAATAACAGTACTGTAAACTATGTTTAAAATATGGAAAAGCAGCTGGTGGGAGACAAAATGGGCCTAAGAACTCGGGTGGAGGAAAGTGGACTCTGGTAAAGAGATTGGTGTTTAAATGTTCTATGCCTGAAACCTAATCAAGAGTCACTGATCATTTCACTAAAGAAAATGTTAAAGATAAAGTTAAATGGAAGTTTAAAAATTAAAATGCATAAATACTTCCCATCCCATGTTTGTCTCACATACTTTTAATTATCACATAGGCTTACTGATATTTTCCTGATAAAATTTACATAAAGATTATCTTGTCACCATTGAAAATAGGTCTTTAATCTCTGATACCAATATCAGCTTCTCAAGTGCTTCTTAACATTTGAAGAGGGAGTTTTCTGTTTTGTTTCGATTTTGAAAGTTTTAACATTAGCGTTGTAGATAATGAGAAGCATTGCCTCTCTCCCCCCATATACACAAAATAAACACATCTGTGTTTAGATCATGATATGAATGAGCATCAAAAAAAATAATTTTTGGAAATAATGTTAATGTGTTTTTAAATAAACCAAGTATTCTCTCAAAAATTTTATTAATCTCCTACTACATCCCAGGCAAACTTCCCAGGATTAGGTTTATAACTCTAAGCATTAAAAGACAAAAGTTCTGGTTTTGGAGTTTATGTTCCAAGATTTGCAAAGTACACATAAATAAGTCTCATAGAATAGGTAATCTGCAAATTCATAATAGAAATACGTTTAAATGTTTTTGACAATATCTGATGCAATATAGTATGATACCATACCATTGGTTAATAAACTGCTTAGTTTGTCAAATATTTCCTTGTGGTTACAGGTGGCATTCACAATACTAGAGAAAGTGGGTGTGAAAATAAAAATGCCTGACACAATGTTCAGCCTCTGACAGCTAGTTAACATATATATATATATGTATATGTATATACACACATATATATATATAGTTAAAATATGGAAGGAAAGGAAATATCAAGTGCGTACCTGGAGTCCTATGGGAAGTCTTCAAATGAAAGTTCAGAATATCTTCATCAGTTAAATTATGTTAATAGAAGCTATCTTGAATAACTTAGAAATACCCTAAGTAAACAAAGAAGTAAACAAACAAAAGGCACTAAAGTAGGGTATATTTTTCATTTTTGTCTGGAATATCATAAAGAAATAAAAAATATTTTATTATTAAGGTATATAATCATTATAGTTATCTATCATCCTAAACCTTAAAAAGACAATTTAACCAGTTTTTAAAAAAGAGAGAGAGAACAATAAAGATCATATATACCAAAGGAAAATAAAATAATAAGAAAACAATTCCTAAGGAGTAAAACTACATGTTTTTAAACTTTAAATAGAGTAATTCAAAATATACAAAGATACAGTAGCAATGTCCTACCATTTTGCTCGAGCGGGCGGGCAAGAGTAACGTCTTACAACAAATCGTGAGACTTCATGTTACTGTTTTGGGCATATTGAATATGCCACTTCAGTAGGCAGTGGTCACACCCACCAACTGGCCCCCTGGTGCTGTGTAATCCCATCAACGGCCAAGACTCAGAGACTATAAAACCCAGCTCCCCGAAGCGGACATCTTATTATCTCATTCCTACTTTGGACAAACTGGCAGGCTACCGAATGTAACCTGCCCACAAGGCAGAGTCTGGCAAACTCCCCGTGGCGTACCTAATATGCCAAATACCAGTAGCAATGATGGGTCTCATTCTCTTAACCCTGAAAGAGCCTTGAATATGGCACTTTTTAAAAAAAAATCTCAGGGGCTGGAGCGATAGCACAGCGGGTAGGGCATTTGCTTTGCATACGGCCGACCCGGGTTCGATTCCCAGCATCCCATATGGTCCCCTGAGCACTGCCAGGGGTAATTCCTGAGCGCAGAGCCAGGAGTGACCCCTGTGCATTGCTGGGTGTGACCCAAAAAGCAAAAATAAATAAATAAATAAAAATAAAAAATAAAATCTCAGGGCTAGGACGAAGGAGACATTACTGGGGCCTGCTTGAGGCAATCAACGAACAACAGAATGGTCATGATTGTGATCGTGATCATGAATATGCCACGTGCAAGGCAAAAACTCTAATCGCTGTGCTATTGCTCCAGCCCATAAAGATACAGTACACAGTTTAATACCATTTTTCTTAATTTTTTAAAATTTTTAAAAATTTTAAAAATAGCACAGCAGGTAGGGCGTTCGCCTTACAAGCGGCCAACATGGCCGACCCGCGTTCGATTCCTCCGCCCCTCTCGGAGAGCCCGGCAAGCTACTGAGAGTATTCGATATGCCAGACACAGTAACAACAAAGTCTCCAATGGAGACGTTACTGGGCCCGCTCGAGCAAATCGACGATCAACGGGAGGGCCTTTACCTTTACCTTTACCTTTTAAAAATTTTAAATCTTTAAATTATAGCATATAATATAGACAGACCCCTAAATTTTATTCTTGATAATATTTGTTATGGGAAAAATAATAAAATTACTTCAAATATCAGTAGGTTGGTATTAAACTGTGTACTGTATCTTTATGTGCTGGAGCAATAGCATAGCAGTTAGGGCTTTTGCCTTGCACGTGACTGACCTGAGTTTGATTCCTCTGCCCCTCTCGGAGAGCCTGGCAAGCTACCAAGAGTATCTTGTTCGCACGGCAAAACCTGGCCACCTCCCCGTGGTGGTGGAAAATGGGCACTGGTGGAGGGATGGGTACTCAAACACTGTATAATTGAAACCAAAGCACAAAAATCTGTAAGTATACAACTGTACCTCATGGTGTTTCACTAATAAAAAAAAATAATAAAAATTTTTAAAAAAAGAGAAATGAACATAATGGACATAAAATGGACATAAAAAAGGCTCCTGGGCGATGCAGATCAAAACTACAATGAGATATCATTTCACAACACAGAGACTGGCCCACATCCACAAGAATAAAAGCAACAGGTTCTGGTGTGGATGTGGCGAGAAAGGAACCCTCCTTTGCTGCTGGTGGGAATGCCGACTGGTTCAGCCATTTTGGAAAACAGTATGGACAATTCTCAAAAAATTAGAAATTGAGCTACCATTTTACCACTCCTGGGAATATATCCCAGAGAGGCCAAAAAGTATAGTCGAAGTGACATCTGCACTTTTTGTTCATTGCAGCATTCTTTACAATAGCCAGAATCTGGAAAAAACCTGACTGCCGGAGAACAGATGACTAGTTAAAGAAACTTCGTTACATCTACACAATGGGGTACTATGTAGCTGTTAGAAAAGACAAAGTCATGAAATTTACATACAAGTGGTACTACATGGAAAGTATCATGTTAAGTGAAATGAGTCAGAAAGAGAGGGATAGACACAGAAAGATTGCATTCATCTGGGGAAAATAAAGTAACAACATAGGAGACTAACACCCAAGAATGGCCAAGATTAGTACCAGGAATTTTGCTCCATGGCTTGGAGGCCAGCCATACATGCTAGGGGAAAAGGCAGCTCAGATAGAGAAGGGAGCACCAAATAAAGGGTGTTGGGAGGATCCTCCTAGAATGGGAGAAGCATGCTGAAAGTAGACTATAGACCAAATATAATTTCCACTCAATTCCTCTTTTGCAAACCACAATACCCAAAAGGTGAGTGAACAAAAGGGAATGCCCTGCCACAGAGGCAGGGTGGGATGGAGGGGATGGGGCCAGGAGGGATACTGGTATCTGTGGTGGTGGGAAATGGGCACTGTTGAAGGGATGGGTATTTGATCATTGTATAATTGAAACCCAAGCACAAAATTTCTAAGTCTACAACTGTACCTCATGGTGTCTCACTAATAAAAAATTTTTTAAAAATTAAGGAAAATGTTATCAAAAGTATATCTACTACACAGAAAAAACTTTCCAAGTAAAGATTTAATATTGAATATAAGCAATAAATTCTAAGAACATGAATGAAAAATAAATCCATGTCATTAACTAGAATTTAGACACCAAATAAAATGCAAAAAAAAATCATATACAGCTAAAAAAGTGAAAGGATTCATTCATAGGAGTAAACAGAAAACAGGGACATAATATGTTACTTTAAATTCATTTTTTCTATTATATGTAAATTAAAGGTGACCCAGAGTCACAAAGTTTCTAAATGTCCTATTAGAAAGATATTAGCAGTACCTTTGTATATAGCATAGCTAACTACACCTTTAGGGATATATCAGAACATCAATAGTACTGATGGCACCAAAAAACTAATTTAATTCATAAATGGATGTGGCAAATAAATGCTAAAGACTCAGAACTAAGTTTTCAAATTTGTAATGACTTTAAAATTCTTACCATTAAGTACATTCATACAAAATGTCTGACTTATTTAAAACAATTAAGTCTGTAGTTACATAGTTTATTTCTAATGCATACAATTAAAACATACCTTCATTTCCATTTGTTTGAAAAGTTACCTTACTTTCAATTATGCTACTCAGAGAATAGATGATCATGTAAAGTGAACTGATGTTAATTCTAAGATAGCACAGACATGGCTAATACAAAATTAATTATTATTCCTTTAGAATAAAGTCATGTCTTACCTTAGAGAGCAAATTATATTTAACTATAATAAGTTAATATAATATTACCATTGACTACATATTATGTTCTTTAATGTGATCTTTGATTTTGTTTTGGGATAATAATAGCACAAAGTCACACTGTAGCACTGTTCTCCCGTTGTTCATCAATTTTCTCGAGCAGGCACCAGTGACGTCTCACAACAAATTGTGAGATTTCTTGTTACTGTTTTTGGCATATCAAATACATCACAGGTAGCTTTCCAGGCTTTGCCATGCAGGCTAGATACTCTCAGTAGCTTGCCAGGCTCTCTGAGAGAGACGGAGGAATCGAACTCAGATTGCCTGCATACAAGGCAAACGTCCTACCCTCTGTGCTACTGCTCCAGCCCAGCACAATGTAAAGAAACTTAAAATATATTTTAAGTACATGGAAAAGATTTTGCACAGTCAATAATCACAAAGGTTTTACAAGAGCAGATACTAGAATTTCCTCTTTTTTTAATTTAAGGAAACCGGTTCCAAGGTTAACAAATTTGATCGAAGAATGCTTTTTTTTTTTTATAAAACACACATTTTGACTAACACTGTAGCACTGTCCTCCCATTGTTCATCAATTTGCTCGAGCCAGCCCAGTAATGTCTCCATTGTGAGACTTGTTGTTACTGTTTTTGGCATATTGAATATGCATCACAGGTAACTTGCCAGGTTTTACTGTGCAGGTGAGATACTCTCAGTAGCTTACTGGGCTCTCCAAGAGGGGCAGAGGAAAGGAACCCAGTGGCCAAGCCACCCGCTTGCCAGGCAAACACCCTATCGCTGTGCTGTCTCTCCAGCCGTAACATTTTGGGTATTGTTAACAATTTTAACATTTAAAATTTTTCTTGATGAGGAATCCTGAATATATCAATTTATATAACACCTAAAAGAACGTGGGATAATGCAATTTTAAATAAAATATTTCTTTGTAAAATATGATAAAATGAATGAAACTAAAGAGGGTTGTAATAAAAATACTGTCTCATTAGAATTTTATTAATACTTTCAATTAACAGACATATATAGGGTACCATACCTACCTAGAAAAATAACAAAATGAGATGCAAAGACAAATTATCTGGAATGTATTCTTCCTTTTCTTCTTTTTTATGTTAATTTAGATAAACCATACTTGTTCCTTCATTTCTGAATCTACATAATGAAGAGCAAATACTAGCTACCAATAAATTATTTAAAAAATAAAAAAATCAATTATAAAAGCAATATGATAGTTCTTTACATTTAACATACGTGAAGCAAGTGTAAAAACCCATCATGGGTAGGTCCTGGAGGAGAACAATCAAACACATTAAGGATTTGGTAAAACTTCAGGTGGAGCAATTGGCTATCAGTGTAGTTAATATGTGCATTGCCCAAGGATAATTTAAAAACATCACTAGAGGTACAGCCTGCCCCCAGGGGCCTGGGACCCTCTCTGGGCATGCGCAGCTAGGTCCATCTCTTAGAAAGCCAGTTTTCTCCCCTGGTCTTTGCGGGACGGGCGCGGAGGCCCAGCTCTGGGCAACAAAGCTGAACGGCTCCAATTCCAACCAGGTACAGCCCGCCCCCAGAGGCCTGGGACCCTCTCTGGGCATGCGCAGCTAGGTCCATCTCCTGGAGGGCCGGTTTTCTCCCCTGATCTGGGCGGGACAGGCACGGAGGCCCAGCTCTGGGCAACAAAGCTGAACGGCTCCTCATTCCAACCAGGAGACGTTCCCAAGCCCTCGCCCCTTGCCAGGGACTCTTTCTGGAGCTGTAGCCGCTAACATGGCCGCAAAATATATTCCCACTACATGTGCCATAAGAACCATAAGCTATCTTCTTAAATGGAAACTTCTCCAGTTTAGCTCAGCCACTAGAAACACAGTAGCCAATAACTCATAAGCCTATCTTAACTCACACTACATATCAAGCAGAATAGTAACAGTGAACGTGAAGGACTAAACCATACTTGTCACAATGGTAAAGCAACGCAAAAGCCCACCAAATTTTCTTATTGAAGAGTCTAGCCCAGATGACACCAACAGTACTGAGGTGTTAGGCAACCTCTCTGACAAGGAATTCAGAAGGGAGCTACTTAGGATGCTTAGGGAACTAAAAGAAACAATGGAAACCAATGCCAATAGAAGACAAGAGGATTTGAAGGCAGAAATGAGGAAAATTCAATCGGAAATGTCAGACCTTAAAAATCTCGTAGGTGAATTAAGAAACTCAGTGGAAGGCCTCAGCAGCATAGTAAGAGTTGCTGAGAAAAGAATCAGTGAGCTCGAAGATCAAGTTCAGAGATTCTCCAGAAAAGAGCAGAAAATGGAAAAGAGACTCACAATTCGGGAACAGAGGGCAAGAGAAGATCGTGACGAAGCCAAGAGGGGTAACATAAGAATTATTGGAGTCCAAGAGGGACAGGAAGAAAACCTTGATGAAGAAGAAACTGTCAAAAAAATCATTGCTACAACGTTTCCAGCGCTGAAGAAAACATGTGACCACATTCAGGAGGCCTGAAGGGTACCAGCTAGAAGCAATCCGAATAAAAATACCCCAAGACACATTCTGATCAAAATGACCAAAACCTTAGACAGAGACAAAATTCTGAAAGCAGCAAGATTGAAGAAAGAAATCTCTTACAAAGGAGCATCCTTAAAATTCACAACTGATTTTTCTGATGAAACCCTCATGGCCCGAAAACAGTGGTGGGACATAGTGAAAAAACCCAATAAAATAAATGCCTCCCCAAAATACTTTACCCAGCGAGATTCTCATTCATAATAGAAGGAACAACACAAAGTTTCACAGACAAACAACAGCTCAGGAACTTCACAGACTCAAAACCATGGTTACAAGAACATCTAAATGGGCTACTTTAAGGCAAGAAAGGCCCCTCAAATACACCAAATTTCAACAGAGCAATGGGACAAAATCCCATAACAATAATCTCTCTCAATGTAAATGGGCTAAACGCACCAATTAAAAGACATAGAGTAGCAGGATGGAGTCGAAAATTGAACCCAACATTCTACTGCCTGCAAGAAACACATCTCAATAGTCAAAGCAAACACAGACTCAGAGTCAAAGACTGGAAAACAGTCTTACAGGCAAACAGCTCCCATAAAAAAGGTGGGGTAGCCATCCTAATATTAGACCACATCGATTTCAGAGTGAAGAAGGTCATAAGAGACAGTGAAGGCCATTTCTTATTGATCAAAGGATCTATACAACAGGAAGAACTTACAATAATAAATGTATAAGCAACTAATGAGAGACCAGCAAAGGACTTAAAACAACTACTCATAGTTTTGGAAAAAGACATCAGTAACAACACAATACTAGTGGGAGACTTCAACACCGCTTTGTCACCTCTTGATAGATCAACCAGACTCAAGCTTAGCAAGACATACTTCATCTGAGGGAAACAATGGAAGAAAGGGACTTAGTAGATATATACAGGACACTTCACCAACAAAAACCTGAATGCACATTCTTCTCAAGCGTACATGGAACATTCTCCAAGATAGACCACATGCTGAGCCACAAAACATGCCTCCATAAAATTAAGAAGATAGAGATTGTATCAACAATCTTCTCAGACCATAATGCGCTGAAAGTAGAAGTAAATTACACACAAAAACAGAAAACTAAATCAAACACCTGGATATTAAACAGTGCTCTATTAAACAACGAGTGGTTAGAAAGGAAATCAAAGAGGAAATCAAAAGATTCCTAGAAACGAATGGAAATGAGAACACGAGTTACCAAAACTTATGGGACACAGCAAATGCTGAGTTAAGAGGAAAGTTTATAGCTCTACAAGCAATCCTCAGGAGGAGGAGCGAGCACACATAAGTAACCTAACCTCACAGTTTAAGATCTTGGAGAAGGACCAAAAAAAGGAGCACAACCCGAACAGGAGAAAGGAAATAATAAATCTCAGAGCACAGATTAACAAGATGGAAACCCAAAACACAATCCTAAAGATCAATCAAAGCAAGAGCTGGTTCTTCGGGAAAATTAACAAGATCGATAAGCCTCTAGCAAAACTCACAAAGAAAGGGAGAGAGAATACCCTAATAAACCAAATCAAAAATGAAAAGGGGGTCATTACAACAGAAACTACAGAAATTCAAAGGATTCTCAGGGAGTACTTTGAGAAGCTTTATGCCACAGAACATCAAAACCTCTAGGAGATGGATAAATTCCTAGACTCCTACAGACTCCCTAGGCTGAATCAAGAAGACGTGGAATACCTGAACAGACCTATCACCATCAAGGAAATTGAAATGGTAATAAAAAGTTTCCCCAAGCACAAAAGTCCTGTCCCGGATTGATTCACTAGAGAATTTTTCCAAATTTTTAAAGAGGACTTACTCCCAATTCTCTTTAAGCGTTTCCACGAAATTGAAAACACTTCCGAACAGTATCTACGAAAAAAATATCACACTGATACCAAAAGCAGACAGAGATACCACAAAGAAAGAGAATTACAGACAGATATCCCTGATGAACACAGATGCAAAGATCCTCAACAAACTACTAGCAAATAGAATCCAACTACTCATCAAAAAGATCATACACCATGACCAAGTAGGATTCATCCCAGGGATGCAAGGATGGTTTAACATTCGGAAATCAAAAAATAAAATCCATCATGTCAACGAAAGAAAAGATAAAAAGCATATGATTATATCAATAGATGCAGAGAAAGCATTTGACAATATCCAGCACCCATTTATGATGAAAACCCTAGCCAAAATGGGTATAGAGGGGACCTTCCTCAATATAATTAAAGCCATCTACCACAAGCCTACAGCAAGCATCATCCTAAATGGGGAAAAACTGAGAGCCTTCCCTCTAAGATCAGGGACGAGACAAGGAGGCCCACTCTCTCCACTGCTGTTCAATATAGTACTGGAAGTACTTGCAATAGCAATTAGGCAAGAAAAAGATATTAAGGGCATTCAGGTAAGAAAGGAAGAAATCAAGCTCTCACTATTCGTAGATGATATGATACTATACTTAGAGAACCCAATAACCTCCACCAGAAAACTCCTAGAAACAATAGACTCGTATAGTAAAGTTGCAGGCTATAAAATCAATACCCAAAAGTCCACGGCTTTCCTATATGCTAACAGTGAGAGAGAAGAAAGCAACATGAAAAAACCAATCCCATTCACAATTGTGCCCCAGAAAATCAAGTACCTAGGAATCAACTTAACTAAGGAAGTAAAGGACCTGTACAAAGAAAACTACAAAACGCTACTTCAGGAAATAAAAGAGGACATGAGGAAATGGAAAGATAACCCCTGCTCATGGGTCGGGATAATTAACTTTGTCAAAATGGCAATACTACCGAAAGCATTGTATAAATTCAATGCAATCCCTATAAGGATACCCATGACATTCTTCAAAGAAATGGAGCAAACACTCCTGAAATTTATATGGAGCAATAAGCCCCCACGAATAGCTAAAGCAATTCTTGGGAAAAAGAAAATGGGAGGAATCAACCTCCCAAACTTCAAACTGTAATACAAAGCAGTAATAATTAAAACAGCATGGTACTGGAACAAAGGCAGAAATGCAGATCAATGGAACAGGGTTGAATACACTGACATCTCCCCTCAATCATATGATCATCTAATCTTTGATAAAGGTGCAAGCAATGTGAAGTGGAGTAAGGAAAGCCTCTTTAACAAATTGTGCTGGCATCACTGGATGGCCACATCCAAAAAAATGGGCTCAGAAGTCTGCCTAACACCATGTACAAAGGTAATATCAAAATGGATTAAAGACCTCAACATCAGACCAGAAGCCATAAGGTACATTGAAGACAAAGTTGGCAAAACCCTCCATGACATTGAAGCTAATGGTATCTTCAAAGATGCCACACCACTGGCCGAGCAAGTGAAAACAGAGATAGATAAATGGGACTATCTTAAACTAAGAAGCTTCTGCACCTCCAAAGAAACAGTGACCAAAATACAAAGACAGCCTACAGAATGGGAAAGGATATTCGCCGTATCCACATCTGACAAGGGGTTGATATCCAGGATATACAAAATACTGGTTAAACTCCACAAGAAGAAAACATCCAACCCCATCCAAAAATGGGGCAATGAAATGAAGAGAAACTTTCTCAAAGAAGAAATCTGAACGGCAACAAAGCACATGAGAAAATGCTCTACATCATTAATCATCAGGGAGATGCAGATCAAAACCACAAGGAGATACCATCTCACACCTCAGAGACTGGCGCACATTCAAAAGAACAAAAGCAACCGATGCTGGAGCGGATGTGGCGAGAAAGGCACACTCCTTCACTGTTGGTGGGAATGTCGACTGGTTCAGCCCTTCTGAAAAACAGTATGGACGATTCTCAAAAAATTAGAAATTGAGCTCCCATTTGACCCAGCAATACCACTCCTGGGAATATATCCCAGAGAGGCAAAAATGTATAGTCGAAGTGACATCTGCACTTGTTTGTTCATTGCACACTCTTTACAATAGCCAGAAACTGGAAGAAACCTGAATGCCCAAGAACAGATGACTGGTTAAAGAAACTTTGGTACATCTACACAATGGAGTACTATGTAGCTGTTAGAAAAGATGAAGTCATGAAATTTACATACAAGTGGTACAACATGGAAAGTATCATGCTAAGCGAATGAGTCAGAAAGAGAGGGATAGACATAGAAAGATTGCATTCATCTGGGGGACATAAAGTAACAAAATATGAGATTAATACCCAAGAATAGCTGAGATCAGCACCAGGAGGATTACTCCATAGCTTAGTGACCAGTCGGGCATTCTAGAGGAAAGGGCAGCTCAGATAGAGAAGGGAACACCAAATAAAGGGTGTTTGGAGGATCCTCCCTGGAGGGGAGATGCATGTCGAAAGCGGACTATTGACTGAACATGTTTGCCACTCAATGCCTCTTTTGCAGACCACAACACCCAAAACGAGAGAGAGAATACAGGGCATTGCCCTGCCACAGAGGCAGGGGGGATGGGGGGATGGAGGTGGGGGGAATATTATCCATGGTGGTGGAAAATGGGCACTGGTGGAGGGATTGGTATCTGATAATTGTATAATCGAAACCCAAGCACAAAAATTAGTAAATCTACAACTGTACCTCATGGTGTTTCACTAATAAAAAAAATAATAAAAAAAATAAATTACAGAGATTATAAAAATAAAAAAAAATAAAAATAAATTAAAAAAATCACTAAACCAGCTTAAAGTCAGCCTGCCTATGTTCCTGCATCTAATATTCCTGGCACTCTGTTAACTACTTCTTCAGATTAATTTCAAGTATGACTTTGTTATAATTTGATATCAGAGGACAAACTTTCTTATATTCTACCTCTACCCCAAACACACCTTTAAATAAACTTTAAATAATCTAAAAGTAACTTCCTATTAGGGAATTTTACATATTGTCTTGAATTGATCACTTGATCACTTGACTTCCCTCTTGATCGTCGATTTGCTCGAGTGGGCACCATTTGTCCCTGTCACGTGCTAGTGTATCCCAATGGCGTCTGTTCGCTCTAGGAACGCGAAGAGCCTCAAACCAATCATTCATGATCTTGATGAAGAATTCTGACCATCTGGTAGTTGGGCGGCCACACAGTCTTTTGACATCCCGTGGAATCCAGTCAGTAACAGCTC
This sequence comes from Sorex fumeus, assembly GCF_029834395.1. Taxonomy (NCBI): domain Eukaryota; kingdom Metazoa; phylum Chordata; class Mammalia; order Eulipotyphla; family Soricidae; genus Sorex; species Sorex fumeus. The sequence goes on from NW_026606064.1 coordinate 17,513,813, forward strand.
TAGTCCAGCCGTCGTCTCTAAATCTCATTACATGACCAGCCCATCTTATTTTTGACACCTTGGCAAATGAGACAGTGTCCCTGATTCTTGATCGTCGATGGAGGTCGGAACTCCGGATTCTTTCTCTCTTTTGAGTGAAATGTGATATTCCAAGCATAGCTCTTTCAATTCCTCTTTGGGAGACCTGAATAGAGTTCTCATCCTGTTTGCATAGGGCCCAGGTCTCTGAGGCGTATGTTAATGCAGGATGGAGAGTGAAATCAAAGAGATGTGCCCAGAGCCAGAGGTTCTTTTTCCTCTTAGCTAATTCTTCAATGCTCTTGAATGTGTTCCAAAACGCTCTCTTCCTTCTGCGCAGTTCGGGTGTCAGGTTATTTGTAATGTTGTCTTCTCGACCTAGGTACACATAGCTGTTGCATTCAGAGATGGTCGTTCTGTTGAGAGCGAATGGGGTGTCAGGAATGAGGCTGTTTCTCATAAACATCGTCTTCGTAAGATTCAGCTGTAGTCCGACCTTTCCACACTCCCGGTCAAAGTCGGCCAGCATTTGTGCCGCTTGGCTGATGTTTGGTGTTGTTAAAACAATGTCATCAGCAAAGCGGAGGTGGTGTAGTTGCCGACCATCAATCTTCACTCCCATTCCTTCCCATTCCAGTCGTCGCATGATGTTCTTGAGGGTGGCACTGAAGAGTTTCGGTGAAATGGTATCACCCTGCCGAACCCCTCTTTGGACATCAATGATTACTTCTTTGTAGAATGGTGAGATCCTGGTAGCGAATCCGTAATACAGCTCACAAATGATCTTGATGTATTGAGTTTGAATGCCCTGATTGGCTAGGGCTTCAATGACCGCTTCCTTCTCAACAGAATCAAAGGTCTTCTTTAAATCAATGAATGTTAGCAGAGCAGCATCTTATAGTGTTTGAAATTCTGGAACTTGAACCAAGGGTAAACACAGGGCTACACTCCAGTATCCAATTGCTCAGGTTTTCGTTGTTTAAATGGCATATCGAATATGTCACAGGTAGCTTGCCAGGCTCTGCCTTGTGGGCGAAATACTCTCGGTAGCTTGTCAGGCTCTCCGAGAGGGGAAGAATCGAACTCGGGTCGGCCATGTTGGCTGTGTGCAAGGCAAACGCCCTACCACTGTGCTATTGCTCCAGCCCCTATTATCATGGTTGATAAAAATATCTTGCTTATATTTAAAATCTTACAATGAATTGTGGTTTTATTGACACTTTGCTTTAAGAAAAGATGTAATTAATAATTTTGCTATCAAGAATATTTAATATGTAATATGTAATTGATATAATATTTTCCTAAAAAGGAAAATAATAGAAATATACTCTGTGAAGTCTAAATGAGTTTATATGTATGTAGATATATATGTATCACTAAAACATTCCACTTTTCTTATATTATTAAGAGCTCATGTACATGAGAATATATGCTGCTTTCAATAACATAAAATATCACCATTTAAAATTATTGAATGAGGTTTATTAGAGAGATTTTCATCAAATGGAACAAGGAAGAGTGAAATAATCTTTTAGTTTAATTAGCTCTACTATTTTCTATCATGATTCTAATATATATTGGTTGTCTTCTGTTGAGATACTCAAATGGTTTCAAAAAATACAAAAATAAATTTGTTATTGCAAAGTTTTGCTCTCTTTCTTTGTTCATGTATTTATTTAAACTTTAACTCTTGGATAAATCTAATATTAGGAAAACAAAAAAGAAAGTTGCAGGCTTGTCAATGATATGTTATGCCTGTATCTTCTGATACTTTCAAAAGACAATGGTTTTATGTTTCATGTTTAATTAACAGACCAAATCTATTTATTCCTGCATGTAGTACTCAGTTTTTATCATCTGGGGAATATGAAGAGACTCTTTTTTTTCCTATCCTAAATCAAAATAATATAGCTGTCATTTTCTTTTGAAAAGTTCTTTAGTGTTTAATAATTGTTTAGAAGAACCATACAGAAACACAGAAAAGAAGGCTGATGCAGACTTTGTTGTTCAATGAAAAAGGAACTGCCTCAATACCTGTCTCTGATTCCCTAAAAAGAAATGAATATTCTTCAACTTAAATGAAGTTACTTCTTAAAGCATTAATTAAATTAATATAACATCTATTATTAATATAAAAATAGCAAAATAAAATTTCTTCCTGAGGATAATTCAAAATATCTAGATTAATCATACACCTCTTCATGAAAATTATTATTACATAGGAAAAAATTCACTGTATCCTTATCTTGTCTACATCAACTTGGCTGCTGAGTATGATCAAAGACAGGAGCATTCATAAATTATTAAAGACCAAAGGGATGGAGGCACATCCACACACCAAAAGCTTAATTCTTGGGGCTGAAACGATAGTACTACAGAAAGAGATTTTGCCTTGATAATGGCTAACCCAGGTTAAATCCCTGGCACCTCATATGGTCACCCAAACTCCTTCAGGAGTGATCCTTGAAAATAGAGTCAAGAAAAAAACCCTGAGTACATCAGGTATGACTTCAAAATAAACAAACAAACCAAAAAATACCAGTTCTATTGGGGCAGAAGGATAGTATAATGAGTAGAACCTTTCCCTTGCATGTGGGTGAAACAGATTCATTCACTGGAATCACATATGGTCTGCAGAGACCTGCCTCTAGTGACCTCTCAGAGTAGAGGCAAGAATGAGCCCTGATCACTGACAGGTGTGCCCCCATCTCCGCAAACAAACAAAAAAAACCCCTTAATTATATTGAAAAATTAGCAATTATTTATCATCAAAATGAGATAAACTGATAGAAGATCTACACAGAGCTGATAGTACAGTAGGTAAGGTGCTTATCTTGCACATAACTGACCAAGGTTTGATTTCTTAGCACTGCATCTGATCCTTGGAGCCCTGTCAGAAGAACTTTTTGAGCACATAGCCAGGAGTAAGCCCTGAGCACTTCTGTTTGTGACCTTAATGCCCTCTTCAAACAGCTACACATATGAAGAGAAAGTGAAAAGAAAGATTTACATGTCTTACCAACAACTAGTATCATCACTTGCTACCAACTACATATTAATGTGTTAGATAGATTTCTTAGCAGCGTGACTAACATATATTATTAAATTTACAGCTGGACGTTTCAGATGAAAAGCAGTACAAACATATTTTTTTAAAATTTCCTTTATGCAAGGTCTCCTAAGTAGTGCTCAGGGTGGTGGAGAGGAGACTCCTAGGGATATGCTGCACGTGGGTGGCTAATGCTTCGGCAGGCAGTACCTTACAGCAGAGGACCAGAGATACGGAGGATCCCCAGAACATACCTGGTGAGGTTTGGGAGGGTCATGCTGTACTGGGTATTAAACTTAGGGCCTCATTCATGTCATGCTCCAGCCCTTTGACCTACATACCTGACCTCAAATTAAAATTTGTTTTAATCTCTGTACACCTAAACATTATTGCAGAAAAGAGAGAAATTTACAGTTTCTCAAAAATTTTAAGATCCGCTTTCTAGAGTGAAATTTATCTAGTTCTATAAAAATATGCTTTTTAAAAAAATATATCTAGTTCTATAAAAATATTCTCTTAGAATATCTCAGAATATTTTTATCACTTCTCTTCATTAGGGCATTGTGGTTTACCAGGCAATGTTATGGTGCAATTATTAGCATTTTATACTTGCAGTGTTATTAAACCCTCTCTAGCACAGAGTATCAATAACTTTCCATCATTGAACCTTTTCTGCCCTGCTTTGCACTTTCTGTTTATAGTTCTATTTACAGTCTCGGGGTTTGGGGTTTGTTAAAATTTATACACATACCTGTGTGTATTAAATAATGGATAGAAAGATAAAAATTAAAGTGTAAAATTGAAATAAAATGTTCTATTAACTTAGCAAACACATTTTCCTTTGGATTTTATATAATTTAAGGAAAAGTTTCATTTTCTAAAAAAATTGAGTATTTGACAAAAGTAAGCTTAGAAATATAAGCATAATTAGCAATAGAAAATAGATAAGGTATATTCATTATAAATTTGGAGAAACATTTGTATCAGGGTGATTTTAATATTTAGCATTTTTTAACTTTGCGTATTATAATCTTCTTGTATGTTTGTGTATGTATGAGTGTGTGTTTCAGACAGGTGGAATGAATTTCAAACCAAGACATACACCTAGGTAAATTCATAAAAGATATGATAATGTTCAAAACTAGGAAAAAAAGTATACAATCTGTGTGATTTCAAATAGAATGGACAACAAGAAACACCTGCAATATTTCTACTTTGAACTCACACTTATAAATTGAGATAGTCTGGACAGAGGATGAAAGGAAGAATGGAAGACGGAGGAAAGGAAGGAGAGAGGAAAGGAGCGAGGTCGAGAAAAAAGGAGGGGAGGAAGGAAGGAAGGAAGGAAGGAAGGAAGGAAGGAAGGAAGGAAGGAGGGAGGGAGGGAGGAATAGTACTTGAATTAGAAATCAAAGAGAATGGACTATTCTTGTTCCGTTGATGAATATACATTATCTGTAAAAAAGATCTTGAAAGTTTTCTCTTAAAGAGATAATAGACAATATGTTAACGAAAAATGGTTAAAGAGGAAGCATGTTATATTCTTCAATGATAATAATTACTATTTGTGTTTCTCTGATTTTCTCCTAGAAGAGTAACAGTGGAATCAGAGGAATATACAAACTCAGAGAATGTTGATCTATCAAACCATCCATCTCCACCCACTTACCTCACTAATTTTTTCTTTTTCTTTTTTTGGGTCACACCTGGCCATGCACAGGGGTTACTCCTGGCTCTGCACTCAGGAGTTACTCCTGGCAGTGCTCAGGGAGACATATGGGATGCTGGGAATCGAACCTGGGTTGGCCGCGTGCAAGGCAAATGTCCTAACCTCTGTGCTATCTCTCCAGCCCCAATACCTAACTAATTTGGCATTCATTTTTACTTTCTAAAGTAATGGTTCCAAATATCACTTTTTTTGCCATTAATCTTAGGCTTCATTTTTTATGAGTACTGTTTATTACCCCCAAATCTCACCTGGGCTATTGCAAATCAAATAGCCAGACAAATCTGGCAACAAGTTTCTATTTGGTGAGAAGCTGGTTTTTTTTTTTTGTTTTTTTTTTTTTGTTGTTTGTTTGTTTTTTAGTGAAACACCATGAGGTACAGTTGTAGATTTACAAATTTTTGTGCTTGGATCTCAGTCACACCATGCTCAAACACCCATCCCAGCACCAGTGCCCATCTTCCACCACCAGGATAATATCCCTCCCCCCCATCCCCCCCATTCCCCACTGCCACTGTGGCAGGGCATTCCCCTTAGTTCTCTCTCTCCTTTTGGGTGTTGTGATCAGCAAAAGAGGCATTGAGTGGCAAACATGTTCAGTCCAGTCTACTTTCAACCTGCATCTCCCCTTCTGGGAGGATCCTCCAAACACCCTCCATTTGGTGCTCCCTTCTCTATCTGAACTGTCCCCACCCCTAGAATACCCGGCTGGCCTCTAGGCTATGGAGTAATCCTCCTGGTGTTGATCTCAGCTATTCTTGGGTATTAATCTCATATTTTGTTATTTTATATCCCGCAGATGAATGCAATCTATGTCTATCCCTCTCTTTCTGACTCATTTCGCTTAGCATGATACTTTCCATATTGTACCACTTGTATGTAAATTTCATGACTTCATCTTTTCTAAGAGCTACATAGAACTCCATTGTGTAGATGTACCAAAGTTTCTTTAACCAGTCATCTGTTCTTGGGCATTCAGGTTTCTTCCAGTTTCTGGCTATTGTAAAGAGTGCTGCAATGAGCAAACAAGTGCAGATGTCACTTTGGCTACACATTTTTGCCTCTCTGGGATATATTCCCAGGAGTGGTATCACTGGGTCAAATGGGAGCTCAATTTCTAATTTTTTGAGGAACGTCCATACTGTTTTCCAAAAGGGCTGGACCAGTCGGCATTCCCACCAACAGTGAAGGAGTGTCCCTTTCTCGCCACATCCACGCCAGCATTGGTTGCTTTTGTTCTTTTGAATGTGGGCCAGTCTCTGAGGTGTGAGATGGTATCTCATTGTGGTTTTGATCTGCATCTCCCTGATGATTAATGATGTAGAGCATTTTCTCATGTGCTTTTTTGCCATTCAGATTTCTTCATTGAGAAAGTTTCTGTTCATTTCATTGCCCCATTTTTGGATGGGGTTGGATGTTTTCTTCTTGTGGAGTTCAACCAGTATTTTGTATATCCTGGATATCAACCCCTTGTCAGATGTGGATTCGGCGAATATCCTTTCCCATTCTGTAGACTGTCTTTGTATTTTGGTTACTGTTTCTTTGGAGGTGCAGAAGCTTCTTAGTTTAAGATAGTCCCATTTATCTATCTCTGTTTTCACTTGCTCAGACAGTGGCGTGGCATCTTTGAAAATACCATTAGCCTCAATGTCATGGAGGGTTTTGCCAACTTTGTCTTCAATGTACCTTATGGTTTCTGGTCTTATGTTGAGGTCTTTAAACCATTTTGATCTTACCTTTGTACATGGTGTTAGGCAGAGTTCTGAGCCCATTTTTTTGCATGTAGCCATCCAGTGTTGCCAGCACAATTTGTTAAAGAGGCTTTCCTTACTCCACTTCACATTTCTTGCACCTTTGTCAAAGATTAGATGATCATATGATTGAGGGGAGATGTCAGTGTATTCAACTCTGTTCCATTGGTCTGCAGTACTGTCTTTGTTCCAGTACCATGCTATTTTGATTATTACTGCTTTGTAGTAAAGTTTGAAGTTAGGGAGGTTGATTCATCCCATTTTCTTTTTCCCAAGAATTGCTTTATCTATTCGTGGGGGCTTATTGTTCCATATAAATTTCAGGAGAGTTTGCCCCATTTCTTTGAAGAATGCCATGGGTATCCTTATAGGGATTGCATTGAATTTATACAATGCTTTCGGTAGTTTTGCCATTTTGACAATGTTAAGTCTCCCGACCCATGAGCACGGGATATCTTTCCAATTCCTCATGTCCTCTTTTATTTCCTGAAGTGGCTTTTTGTAGTTTTCTTTGTACAGATCCTTTACTTCCTTAGTTAGGCTGATTCCTAGGTACTTGATTTACTGGGGCACAATTGTGAACGGGATTGATATTTTCATGTAGCTTTCCTCTCTCTCACTATTTGCGTATAGGAAAGCCATGGACTTTTGGGTATTGATTTTATAGTCTGCAACTTTACTATACAAGTCTATTGTTTCTAGGAGTTTTTTGGTGGAGGTTATTGGGTTCTCTATGTATAGTATCATATCATCTGTGAATAGTGAGAGCTTGATTTCTTCCTTTCCTACCGGAATGCCCTTAATATCTTTTTCTTGGCTAATCGCTATTGCAACAGCAGTGGCGATATAGCAATCGCTATATTGAACAGCAGTGGAGAGAGTGGGCATCCTTGTCTCATCCCTGAACTTAGAGGGAAGGCTCTCAGTTTTTCCCCATTGAGGATGATTCTTGCTGTAGGCTTGTGGTAGATGGCTTTAATTATGTTGAGGAAAGTCTCCTCTATACCCATTTTGGCTAGGGTTTTCATCATAAAGGGGTGCTGGATCTTGTCAAATGCTTTCTCTGCATCTATTGATATGATCATATGCTTTTTAATCTTTTCTTTTGTTGATATGATGGATTATGTTGATTGATTTCCGAATGTTAAACCATCCTTGCATCCCTGGGATGAATCCTACTTGGTCATGGTGTATGATCTTTTTGATGAGTAGTTGGATTCTATTTGCTAGTAGTTTGTTGAGGATCTTTGCATCTGTGTTCATCAGGGATATCGGCCTGTAGTTCTCTTTCTTTGTGTTATCTCTGTCTGCTTTTGGTATCAGTGTGATATTTGCGTCGTAGAAACTGTTTGGAAGTGTATTTGATATTTTAATTTCGTGCAAAAGCTTAAAGAGGATTGTGAGTAAGTCTTCTTTAAAGGTTTGGAAGAATTCACTGGTGAATCCATCCGGGCCCAGGATTTTGTGCTTGGGGAGACTTTTTATTACCATTTCAATATCTTGATGGTGATAGGTCTGTTCAGGTATTCTAGGTCTTCTTGGTTCAGCCTTGGGAGTCTGTAGGAGTCTAGGAATTTATCCATTTCCTCGAGGTTTTGATGTTTTGTGTCATAAAGCTTTTCAAAGTATTCCCTGAGGATCCTTTGAATTTCTGTAGTTTCTGTTGTAATGACCCCCTTTTCATTTCTGATTAGGTTTATTAGGGTTTTCTCTCTCCCTTTCTTTGTGAGTTTTGCTAGGGGCTTATCGATCTTGTTAATTTTCTCAAAGAACCAGCTCTTGGTTTCATTGATCTTTTGGATTGTTTTTTGGGTTTCCATCTCGTTAATCTCTGCTGTGAGTTTTATTATTTCCTTCCTCCTGTTGGGGTTGTGCTCCTTTTGTTTGTCCTTCTCCAAGTTCTTAAGCTGTGAGGTTAGTTTATTTATGTGGGCTTGCTCCTCCTTTCTGAGGAATGCTTGTAGAGCTATAAACTTTCCTCTTAAGACTGCTTTTGCTGTGTCCCATAAGTTTTGGTAACTCGTGTCCTCATTTTCATTCGTTTCTAGGAATCTTTTGATTTCCTCTTTAATTTCCTGTCTAAGCTACTCGTTGTTTAATAGTGCACTGTTTAATTTCCAGGTGTTTGATTTAGTTTTCTGTTTTTCTGTGTGATTTACATCTAATTTCAGTGTATTGTGGTCTGAGAAGATTGTTGATATAATCTCTATCTTCTTAATTTTATGGAGGCATGTTTTGTGGCTCAGCATGTGGTCTATCTTGGAGAATGTTCTATGTACGCTTGAGAAGAATGTGTATTTAGCTTTTTGTGGATGAAGTGTCCTGTATATATCTACTAAGTCCCTTTCTTGCATTGTTTCCCTCAGATGAAGTATGTCCTTGCTAAGCTTGAGTCTGGTTATTCTCTATCAAGAGGTGACAAAGTGGTGTTGAAGTCTCCCACTAGTATTGTGTTGCTATGGATGTCTTTTTCCAAATCTATGAGTAGTTGTTTTAAGTACTTTGCTGGTCTCTCATTAGGTGCATATACATTTATTATTGTAAGTTCTTCCTGTTGTACAGATCCTTTGATCAATAGGAAATGGCCTTCACTGTCTCTTATGACCTTCTTCACTCTGAAATCGATGTGTTCTAATATTAGGACGGCTACCCCAGCTGTTTTCTGGGAGCTGTTTGCCTGTAGGATTGTTTTCCCGCCTTTGACTCTGAGTCTGTGTTTGCTTTGACTTTTGAGATGTGTTTCTTGCAGGCATCAGAATGTAGGGTTCAATTTTCGACCCCATCCTGCTACTCTATGTCTTTTAATTGGTGCGTTTAGCCCATTGACATTGAGAGAGATTATTGTTATGGGATTTTGTCCCATTGTTCTGTTGAAATTTGGTGTATTTGAGGGGCCTGTCTTGCCTTAAAGTAGCCCATTTAATTGTTCTTGTAATCATAGTTTTGAGTCTATGAAGTTCCTGAGCTGTTGTTTGTCTGTGAAACTGTGTGTTGTTCCTTCTATTATGAATAAGAGTCTTGCTGGGTAAAGTGTTTTTGGTGAGGCATTTATTTCATTGAGTTTTTTCACTATGTCCCACCACTGTTTTTGGGCCCTGAGGGTTTCATCAGAAAAATCAGCTGTGAATTTTAAGGATGCTCCTTTGTAAGAGATTTCTTTCTTCGATCTTGCTGCTTTCAGAATTTTGTCTCTGTCTAATGTTTTGGTCATTTTGATCAGGATGTGTCTTGGGGTATTTTTATTCGGATTTCCTCTAGCTGGTACCCTTCGGGCCTCCTGGATGTGGTCATAAGTTTTCTTCAGCTCTGGAAACGTTGTAGCAATGATTTTTTTGACAGTTTCTTCTTCATCAAGGTTTTCTTCCTGTCCCTCATGGACTCCAATAATTCTTATGTTACCCCTCTTGGCTTCGTCACGATCTTCTCTTGCCATCTGTTCCCAAATTGTGAGTCTCTTTTCCATTTTCTGCTCTTTTCTGGAGAGTCTCTGAACTTGATCTTCGAGCTCACTGATTCTGTTCTCAGCCGCTGTTACTCTGCTGCTGAGGCCTTCCAGTGAGGTTTTCAATTCCGCTACCATGCTTTTCAGGTCCGACATTTCCGATTGCATTTTCCTCATTTCTGCCTTTAAATCCTCTTGTCTTTTATTGGCATTGCTTTCCATTGTTTCTTTTAGTTCCCTAAGCATCCTAAGTAGCTCCATTCTGAATTCCTTGTCAGAAAGTTTGTCTAAGCTATAGTACTGTTGCTGTCTTCTGGGCTAGCCTCGTGAGTAAGAAAGTTTGGTGGGCTTTTGCGTTGCTTTACCATTGTGACCAGTGTGGTTTGGTCCTTCACAGTCACTGTTACTATTCTGGTTGAGTGAGGAGAGACTGCCAGGAGCCGTTCAGCTTTGTTGCTGCTAGTTGGGCCTCTTCTACCTTTCTGAGTCTGACCTTCTTCTCGATCAGGCGTTATTCTTTGTTTTATAACTGACATTGATTGAAACTTTTGGAGGAGGTGCTATTTACTACTGAGCTTGTACAGCTATTTTCGAACAGGACTTTTGTTGGAAATGGCGTAGGTGAGTGGGATGTTGTTGACTTGTAGTAGAAGAGGTGAGAAATTTTTGGTTGGTATTAGGTGACAAGTTGATGAAAAGGATGAAAAGATGAAGGTCCAAATTGCTTGGAGTGAGTGATGTACCTGCAGCCGCGTAAGCATCTGTCCGCCAGGAAGAAGGCCACGGCCACTTTTAGGAGGCCAAGCCCTGTTCTTAGAGGCCACGCCCCTAGCCAGTCCCAGGCCACTCCCTCCCAGGATCCTGGATGGGGTGGGGTGGCCGATGGACTGCTGGGTGGCCGCTCCCTGAGCTGGACGCTCAGCGGGTCCGCGCTGTCCTCCGGCGGGGATCGGTGGGTGGGCGGCGCATCTGGGGTCAGGGGTGGGCCTCGGCTCGGCTCCTCCAACCCACCTGGATGGGGGGGCCGGTGAACTGCTGGGCGGCCGGTCCCAGAGCTGGACACGCGGTGGGTCCGTGCTGTCCTCCCAGGCTTCATTTTTTTATTGATTGATTTATTGGTGTTATTTGTCAGTCTTGTACAAAGCATATGTCTTAGTTAAATCTGTATATTTGCCTTTGCTTTCATGATGTATTTGTTTTCTAAAAAGAAATCTTTTTCAATCATATCAGTGATTATATGTCCTATTTAACATAAATTTAATATCACAAAATTAGGAACTAGCATATCATTAGAAATTATGTAATCTATTTGTTTTTATACAGATTTTGTTTTGTTTTGTTTTTGTTTAAACATCCCATGGTGATATTTGAAGGTAGGGTCCTGATGCTCATTAATAAAAGTTCAACTTATTTTTTTTTCACTCACATTAATCATAGGTCTACTGTATTAGTTTTAATTTCTGACTTTTGTTGTGTATGCCTATATGCATTCCCTACTTACTTTCACATGGATTTCAAATTGTGAGTTTAGTTTTCAACCCACATATATAATTACTGAAAGTCAAAATGTAGTCAGAATATAAGGTCGTCAAAACTTTCCATTTGAAATTGACTTCAATTCTAACCACAACCTGAAATTTCAAAACAGAGTCAAGCAGTGATTCTGCCACTCACATTTGAGATCCAAATGGCCCTGCAGATGTGAAATTGTCTGTTGCCATGAAAGAGCAGCTTGAATCAGTTAATGAGTCAAGTCAGCAGGAGCTCAAACACTAGAGACCAGAAAGTTTCATCTCTGCGGAGAACTAGAGGTAGAAAACTCTAGGAAAAGTAACTGAGAGCCAGATTGTGTCACGAGTGACCCCATGGGTGGGCACAGCTGTGAGCATAATTAGGCTCATCTCCTACTGAAAAATGGAACTGTTGTTTACCCTTTTGCATGTGAAACTTAGCCATCAGCAGACCAGTCCTTAATCCCTCCCCCACTGTGCTAGAGAGCCAATCCATTCAGGCCAGAGACCCTTGATGGGATGAAAAATAGCCTTTGTCTAGAGACTGCAAGGAGGGGGCTTGTCAATTATTCTGGGCCTTGAGAGAAACAGGAGTTTTCATAGTGATCTTTTCTTTTGTCTTATATGGTCAGCTATTGCTTATACTTAACAGATGGGGAATGGGAGGCATTTATTAATTTATTCTTGCTTAAGACCAAAATATCAATAGGCTAAACTGGGGAGTATGAGGTCATGGTTAAGTAGTGGAAGACAGATGAGACAAAATGTTAGATTAAATTACACAAATTTAATCTAACAAAGTTTGTTACAAAAATTTAATCTTACGCATAGAGTTTACCCTAAACATTTGTTGGGATTAAAATATAAAGTTCCTATATGGGAATTAAAAAAATAAATTTATTCTTAGAATTATTTTCAAATCTCATAAATTAAACAGACTAGTAATCATCATGCAAGCTTCAAATTTATATTATTCAGAATCTTTGATTTAGGGGGCTGGAGCGATAGTACAGCTGGTAGGGCGTTTGCCTTGCATGTGGCCGACCTGGGTTCAATCCCTGGCATCCCATATGGTACCCACAGCACTGCCAGGAGTAATTCCTGAGTGCAGAGCCAGGAGTAACCCCTGAGCATTGCTAGGTGTGACCCAAAAAGCAAATAAAGAAAGAAAGAAAGAAAGAAAGAATCTTTGATTTAGCCAAGTTGTCTCAAATACTATGAGATAAGAAAAAGTGTCGACTGGTGATGAAATAGAAAACAATGTTTTTTACTTCTATGTGGGAACACAAAACAGTGAGAAATGCAATGCAAACTTAAACACAAGATCATAAACATATAAAGGAAATTATAGATAATAATATAAATGGTCATAAGAAAACATTAATTAGAGTATGACAAAATAATCTTTGTATTTATGCACAGAAAGTGACTCAGAAATACTGCTACTGATGTCGGTGGGCCCCACGGGTGACTTATGTGAAGTGGGGAGGAGAAAGACGGCCACTTTCTCCCCACCCGCCTCTGCCACCCGGAACCCTGGGTAGGCTAGGACCGGTAAAGTCTGCAGTGAGCACCTGCTCGGCACGGGCCTAAGCCCTGCTAGCCCCACAAGGTGGCCATCAAGCCACACCTGAAGTCTGCTTGATCTTCTCGGCACGGGAGTTAATCCCCGCCACCGGATTGCTCGGAGAGCCATGGACTCAAGCTGGGGCGAGAATTTGCTCTTTGCAGGAAAGGAGAGACCAGTCCCAAGCCTTACCCGAGGTTTCTGGGGTTCTTGTCTCGCTCGCAGAAAAGAATTTCAGGAGTAGACAAGCAGTGAAGTAACAGGTTTTATTTGGAGGCTTTTGGAGAGGGAGAGAAAGAGATAAGCAGATAGTGAGAGAGAGAGAGAGAGAGAGAGAGAGAGAGAGAGAGAGAGAGAGAGAGAGAAAGAGAGAGAGAGTAACGCATCCAGAGGGAACGCGGGCTTCTCCGAGGGTGGAGAGAGCACCAAGTGGACTCTCGAGCTGGTTCTTATAGATCCTTCTGACTCAGAATGTTCTGGAATCTCCTTGGGGCTTGGTCGCTGGAGTTAACTGGATTAAAAGGGGGTTCGAGAATCTTCTAACTTGGAATGTCCTGAAATCTCCTTGGGGCTGGGTCGCTGGAGTCAACTGGATTGAAAGGAGGGTTTTCAGAAAGGAGGAATTTCATGGGGAGGAGGCCCATATCTTCAGGGACTGGGGATGGTCTTATCAAGTCCTTATTCTCTGTCTCCACAGGGTGGGTCAGTCCTAGAATTCTTCTTCTATGAGACTTTGTTTCATTGCATAAAGCCTGTCCCTATCTATCTGCCTACATCACTACTATCGTCACCCTTTGGTTATTTTTCTTGCTACAAACATCCTGCTATAATGTATGCCAGATATTATGTCCTGCAATTAATGTAGACTGAATCCAAACTGCACCGCAACCAGAAAATAATTACTATAAATATAATTACTCTAAATATAATAATCTTGGGCTGGACCAACAGCATAGCAGGTAGGGTGTTTGCCTTGCACGCAGCCAACCTGGGTTCAATCAGCTGACCCAAGTTTGATTCCTCCGCCCCTCTCGCAGAGCCCGGCAAGCTACTGAGTATCTCACTCATAGGACAAAGCCTGGCAAGCTGCCCGTGACGTATTCGATATGCCAAACACAGTAACAAGTGTCACAATGGAGACGTTACTGGGCCTGCTTGAGCAAATCAATGGGAGGACAGTGACAGTGACGGTGATCATAATCTTATACTCGGAAGACTAATGCACTAAGAAATTATTTATTCAAAAATCACATATATCTAATGGGGTAGAGTTGCAAATGAAATCCAGATTGTATAGACAGTTCAATTCTAGTGTCTATCTTCTTGCTCAGGACCCTTACTTGGTCAACAAATATGTGTCAATATACTTGAACAAAAGAAGGACAGAAAGAATAGAAGAATAGGAAACAAATATGTCTCATCTAATTTCAGTTCTCTAAGTGTAAATTGAATTGTAAATTGAATGTTCTTTTCATAAGTTAGAAAATAAACACTTACAATCTCTAAATTAAAAAATCTTAATTTGAAACCATCATTTGATCAGACTCAAGAGCATTCAAGCCCTTGAGGATGGATTTTAATTCCGGAATCAAACTAAAAACAAATGGGATCAACATTTGCTTCTAAGTAGCTGCCAAAGATACTTCTCCATAGAGACTCTTCAACATATGTAAGAATGCTCTCACTATGTCTCATTTCTTGTGGGTGTGAAAAAAATTATAGACCTACACTCTTGTCACAAGAAAACAAAGAAGTATTATAGCAGAGTAAAATGTTGGATAAATAAACTAACAATTAAATGGTGGAACTGACTTTTTTCCTCTAAAATAAAGATTCATTTGCTCAACAAATACAAATATCTTCCGTCATCTTCAGTGAAAAAATAAAGTAAGATTTGAATGGGTATGGGACAACAGATCCAGACTATCTTTCAACCACATTCATACTGAGAAAGAAAAGAGACAATCGTGTTTAAATATGTACATTTCTGATGTATGGCACTGATAAAACAAAAAAATTAAAAAAGGAACAAGAAATTTTCCACTCACCACGTTATTCCAAGAAAGGCTTATTACTGGGGCCCAAGTAATGAATGGGTAGGACACAGTGAGTAGGGCACTTGCCTTGCATGCTGTGGACCCAAGTTCAATCCCCAGCATCCCTTATGGTCCCTGAGTAACTCCAGGATTGATTTCTGAATGCAGAGTCAGGTGTAATCCCTGAGCGTCACCAGGTAAGGCCCCTCCCAAAAAAACTAAAGAGCTAGAGCAAAAGCAAGAGAGGGAGAGGGAGAAGGAGAGGGAGAGGGAGAAGGAGAGGGAGCGGGAGAAGGAGAGGGAGAGGGAGAAGGAGAGGGAGAGGGAGAGGGAGAGGGAGAGGGAGAGGGAGAGAGAGAGAGAGAGATGGCTCATTTATAATGAACTAATTTAGTCTTCTTGCATCTGTTCCATTCAGAATGTGCTGCCTCTTCACAAAAAGAATAAATTTCTTTTATCAGTATATTAACTTTCCCTTTACTGACTCTGGCCCCTTTCACTTCCTAGAATTACATGGTTACTTTCCATAATGACTGAAAGCTTTTGACAGAGAATAAAATATTAGAGCTGAGGCCTTCTAAAAATCAAAAGTTTCTATCATGAAATGTACAATCATCTTCACCCATAATTACACGTGCTATGAAAGTGTTATGAGAAGATTGGAGTTACTGTCTTTTCTCACTTTTTAAAAATTTTTGTGCATAAAGATACCATGTTTTAATCAGGGCTTGGTTTTCCACATTCATATGGAAATTTTGTTTTATGTAACAGTGCATAAATATAGAACATTATCCTTAAAATTAATACCTATTTGGGAGACTGGAATAAGTATAATTAAAAATTACATTGCGCATACAATACTGATCAAAAAATTATAGAATACTTTGTTTCAAAATGAAGAAATCCCATGAATATTTTTAGTCGTTGTAATCTAGAATTTCTAGTGCTTATGCAGCTGCTAATTGTTTTCATTTTGTTTCTAATTCACAGTGTAAATTTTTCAACAAAAATAATTTATATGCCTCAAACTTATATAATTCATAACTTTTTCAGATCTTAAACATCATTCCATTACTTGTAGACACAAAATAATCAAGTTTTTTTTTCTTCTTTTATTTATTTATTGAATCACTGTGGGGAAAGTTACAAAGCTTTCAGGTTTAAGTCTCAGTCATACAATGATCAAACACCTTTCCCTTCACCAGTACTCATTTTTCACCACGAAGAAGCCCAATATAGCCCCCTCCTACCCCTCCCAATGCCTGTGAGGCAGATGATTTCTACTTAACTCTTCTCTACATTGATTACATTCATTATTTCGACAAAATTTGCAACATTATTGTTTAGAATTTTCCCCCCAACAATCAGAATTGCTGAAAAGGCATTGTGAAATACTTTGTTTTCTATAGCTGGTTATGAGAATCATATAATGTCGAGCTGGCCACTATCACGGCCGCACAATTTGGGATTTCTGCAAAGAGCCAGATAATTATGAGATTGGTTTCTGTGCATCTGGTGTTATGGCTGTCGTGGGGGGCAACTCGTGACTTTGGTTGGGCATGAAGGGCGAGCCGGTACCAGCCCCCTTCCCATGAGACTGCAGTTGTCCCGCCACCGCCTGCTAATACCTGACTTTCCTATAATATCTGAGGCAGCGGCCACCTTGCTGCCAGGGAGAGGGGGGAGGCGGAAGGGAGCAACACTTATTCCCTCCCAGGGAGGCATAGTGCCGTAGTTTAACACATGGTCAATTCACTTTTCTGCCACAAGCTGCTGGGTTCTGGATTAAGTCCTTTTGCCTCTGGAACCATAGCCGTGCCAGACAGCCGCTCATGGAGGGGCAACTTGTGACCTTGGTAGGGTGTGAAGGACAAGCCCATTCAGCCCCACTTTCCCTGAGACTGCAGTTGCCCCATCACCGCTGGCTCATACCTGGTTTTTCTATAAGCTCTGAGGCGGTGGACACCTGGTATGCAGTCCAGATACATTTCTGCCAAAAGCCTTTGGGTTTCGAGATTTGTTTCTGAGTCTCTGGGATCATAGCCATTAAGCAGTTCAATCAGGAACCAGAGAGGTCATGACTCCAATTATATAGCTGAGCCCGGGGTGGTTAGTGGGTGTGTTTCCCACATACCTAACTTTTGGCCATTTACTTTCTTGATAAACTTTGCCCCAAGTTTTTGGGGTCTGTCCAAAGACACAGCAGCAATTTTGGGGTATCTGAAAGTCTGATGATGTCATTGGACTGCTGATGCACTCGCTTCACAGGTACAGATTGACCTGCTGGTTGTACCATACCCCCCAAAATAATCAAGTTTTATCCTGGCAAGTGTTCTTATTCTGGTAAACTGACAACAAAATCTAATATATAGATAAGATTATTTTAGGAGAAAAAAAAAAGATTATGCATGTGAATCCAAATTGTTACTAACATACCAACACATTTAACATCTTAAAGATGAAATATTAGGAGCGAGTATTTTTGAATTGGTAACTGAATGTCAGTATTATTTATTTGGCAACAAATATGTATTAAAAGCAGAAGATGTGCTTTTCAAATTTAACTGCACAGTAAAACTGAAATATATTTGTTACATTTTATTTCTTAAATATCTCCTTAAATTGGCATAAATTATATTTTTTTCAAAACAGTTTTACATGCCTGAGTGTGATGCCAAGAGCAGGATTTTTAAAATGACCTAAAAAATCACTATTCTCATATTAACTGTAAGCAAAATATTCAAATTATTGATGAATGCTGTTACTTGCCAAAGGTGACTCAGGTAGTGATGCAGTTAAAGTTTGAATACAGAGTCTTGATCCATGTCCTCTACACTTCCGGTTTTGTCGCAACTGCCAGTTCTGATGGATTGATATAATGCTTAGAATGCCTTGTGCAAAAGATTTTGAGTCCTCACATATTTCAGTGGAAAGGGGTCCTGTGATTAATACACGTGCTGCTATGGACACAGATTTTAAATGGCCGCATTTGCATTTTTAATTTTCTGTATGGCTTTTCCATACAGTTCATTTCTCCAATTCTACTTGAAGTCACAATGAAATCTCTCTGTGCCAATATTGCCTACCAACCTGCATGTAATCTTCCAGCTCCACTTCTATATTTGCATTGACACTAACAGTACTCATCATCTCAATTTGCCTTCTCTGTGCCTCAGTTTTGTTTTCGTTTTACATAATTCCTTTTAATTTCCTTATCATTTCTGACTGTAACACACTGCTCATTGCTTAAAATTTAATTTGAATCCTATCACTCTACTCACCTCTCCCTCCCCCGTATTTAACACATGAAGTTCTCTTCCTCTCTCTCTTCATAAAAAATATTCTTTTAAATTTCTATCATCATTCTAATAAAATAGTCACTGACGTCACATAAACACTTAATCAAAAATCATTAAAAAGAGAAACATTTTTAAAAGATTACAAAGTGGAATACAGTTGACTTGTAAAATCTGGATAATAATAATAAGAAAATGTACTATATTCTTAGAATATTGAAAAATATATATATTTTTATGTAACAGAATTAAGAGTAGAAGAAATGTTGTGAGAATCAAAAGGATAAATGGAGTGTCAACCATAGAGAAAAATGAAATCATGAAAATTGTAAATGAAGAAACTTCACACATTTGGTCTTGTTATTAAGTCACTGGGGCCCCTGTGGGCGACTTATGTGAGTATGTGAGGTGGAGTGGAGAGAGAGATAGCTATTTTCTCCCAATCTACGTTTGACACCCTAAGAACAACTGGGAAGAGCTCAGCTATACAAGCTCATTTATTGGTCTTGCTTCAGAGACCCATAAATAAATCTTGAAAGAGATCAAAAGTCATAGTTAATCTCAGACCCATGTAAGGCTGAACATACCAGGGTAAATTGGAGGGGGCAGGGTGGGGGACGGGGGACGGGTCAGCCTGGTGCCCACCCCTGGCAGTTGCTTGCTTCAGCAATCCAAAATTGCCATCATGCTCCCGGCCGGACTCCACCATCTTCAAACAGACCTCACTGAGGTATAACTGCTGAAAATTCTGGTATGTGGGTTTTGTGACCGAAATCTCCAAGATTTCTCTGCATCAGGATGGGCTACCTCCTGCACCCCTCCCCCGACTTCCCTGTACTTCCAAACCCTTTAGTAGTCACATCCACACCTCAAAGCTGCCACTCACTTAAAAAGCTACTCCAGCCTTACTGTTCAAAATAAAAATATTGAACACCCTGAACAACAACAACAACAACAACAACAAAACAAACAGCTGGGAAGGCTAGTACTGATAAAGTACGCGGTAAGTCCCTTCACAACACAGACCTGAGTCCTGCCAGTCACTATCGGTAGTTATCAAGCCACACCTTAGGTCCCCTTGTCTCTCTTGGCACAGGAGTTAATTCCCACCAACCTATTTCTCAGGGAGCTCTGGACTCAGACTGGAGAGAGGAATTGCTCTTTGCAGGAAAAAAAATTGCCAGTCAGTCCTAAGACTTACCCAGACTTCCGGATCCTTGTCCGTCTCATAGAAAATAATTTCAGGAATAAACTAGCAGTGAAATTGCACTGTTGCACTGTCCTCCCGGGGTTCATTGATTTGCTTGAGCGGGCACTAGTAACGTCTCCATTGTGAGACTTGTTGTTACTGTTTTTGGCATATTGAATATGCCACAGGGAGCTTGCCAGTCTCTCCCTTGCGGGCAGGATACTCATAGTAGCTTGCCAGGCACTCCAAGAGGGACAGAGGAATTGAACCTGGGTCGGCCGCATACAAGGCACATGCCCTGCCCGCTGGAGCGACAGCACAGCAGTGAAATAAAAACAAATTTTATTTGGAGTCTTTTGAGGAAAGGGAAAGTGGGAGAGAGAGAGACAGAGACATAGAGAGATAGAGAGACAGAGACAGAGAGAGAATGTGAGAATGTGGGCTTCTCCAAAGGCAAAGAGAGCCGCAGTACATCTCAAGAGGGGAGATGAAGGTACCACGTGTGCTCGTGCACTATATGTAGTTGGCCCATGGACACAAGTAGCACATGGACTCCGGCAGTGTATTTTGTGCTTTCTTTGTACATTTTTGCTTTTATAGGGTTTTTCCCAAGTGGCCCCACATGGAGATTTTTACCTAGGTAAGAAACTATTGCTAGGTTAGTTGCCAAGGTCGTAGAGTTGGGATTGGTTGGTCGTCTTCTTTGAAATTTCTATCTTTGGACTTTGTTCTTTCTGGAGCTTCTCATGGAATGGGGTTCAGTCTTCTCTGGGCCAGTTAAGTTTCTTAGCAGGCCTGAGTTCCTGTGTCAAGAAGGGGGATTCAGAAAGCCTTAGGGCTATTGGTTTTACTTTGCTGTAATGAGGTATTTACATATTATTTTTATTCCAAGTTTATTTTTTATTACTACTTTTCAGATGTGGTAAAACAATGAGCAACAAACAGTATCTTGTTATTGATAGTGAACATTATCTATTTCAACATATGGTCATTTTTAAGATTTCCAAAGTAGCTAATAAACAGCAGAATTTTTGACATGAAAACCACATTTTCCATTAAAAAATAAAAAGACCTATTTTCTTTCAAAATTCTCTGACCAATTGAACTTGTTCAGAAACATAGTTAAACATTGTGATGCATTTGTTTTCATAAAAGAAGAAATTGTACCTTGATCAGAGGAAACCAAAGACTATACTTAATGAGGTCTTGATGCAAATAAATTTTCAAAGTGAATATAGCAGAAATAGTCTATATTGTACATTATGGCTAGAAGCCTGTAGTAAAGAGGGTAGATAGAGTATTTTCCTTGCATGTGGCAGACCTGGTTTGATCTATTGAGTATCTCAGCATATGGCCCCCAAGACAAATATAAGGCCATACAACACAGAATTAAAAAAGGACTGATAAATTGGGTCACTTGATTTGAAAACTAAAAAAATGAAGCCTAGAAGTAAGAATAAATTCCTTGTTTTTGTCTTCTTTTTCTTTTCTTAACCTTTTTTTAAAAAAAATATTTCATCTGCAATAACAGGAACTATGTAATATACATCAAAATTAAATCAAGGTAATTTCAGAATTTTAACATTAAAACTACAGTTTTGAGGAAATGCAAACACAAAGTAACAGGTCTTAAGATCTGATATATAGAATGTAGAATTGAGTCCTGGGTAATTGCAGTCCTGGTAAATCAACATTTATATGGGAAGTGAATTGAGTATTTCCTCAATGTACACAGAGAATAATACTGAGGAACTTCTGCATCAAATTCATATCAGTTCTTATAGTTAAGGTGGAAAATACCTTAGTAAGATAAAATAGCACAACATAAAGGAGTATTATATATTTAAAATATGGCATTTTAATTAGGACATCATAAACAAAGTTAAAAGACAAACATCCAGGGATAAAATATTTGCAATATAATGCAATAGTCAGGGTAGCTTACCTTTCCCTATGATTTTTGTATTTCAGTGTTTCAATAATAGAGTCTATTTGCTCACAGAATTATCCAATTATGTCTGATGAGAAAAGTGTTACCCTATGCAATCTTTACAAACATAGATTTTTACCAAGAGGCTTCAACATCTTTGAATATCCTCAGGTCAGACAGTGGTTTTTCGGCATAAATTTTGCTAATTTTCTAGTATGTCATCTATCCCTCATTTTTTTTCTAGAATTGACACTTATGCTCAGAGCACCAACTCAGCCATGAAATTCCATGAAATTCCAACAGCATTTTGATCATAGAAGTGGGAATGTTGTCCAAGTCCTCCACACCCTGCTCCGCCTGGAGCTGAAGTGAAGTCAACAAAGAGATTTTTTAGGCCTTTGTATCACACTTCCAGATCAATTAGCTTGAAGCAAGCTGAATGATGAATTCAAACTAAACAAAGGAGAAGCTTGAAAGAGTGGCAATACTGCCTGACCTTCCAAATGAGGTCACATTCGCATTCAACTTCTTACCAAAATAAGCTAGTCGATTTGCTTTATTTTTCTCCCCTTAAATTATTTTAAATTCTTCTTGTAGAGTTCAATGAGTACCTTATATATCCTTGATTTTAACCCCTTACCAGAAAGGTACTGGGGGAATATCCTTTTGCATCCTGTACTCTTTCTTTATATTTGTTCATGGTGTTAGGTAGAGGTCTGAGGAAACATCCAATTCCATCAGAAAATGGAGTGATGAAATGAACAGAAAACTTCTCATAGAAGAAGTCCAAATGGCCAAAGGGCACATGAAAAAATGCTCTTCATTACTAATTAGCCGGGAGATGCACATCAAAACAACATGATATCATCTCACATCACAGAGGCTGGCACACATGCAAAAGAAGAAAAGCAACAGTGTTGGTGTGGATGTGGGGAGAAGGGGACTCTCCTTCACTGCTGGTGGGAATGCTGACTGGTTCAGTCTTTTTGGAAAACAATATGGATGTTTCTCAAAAAACTAGAAATTGAGCTCCCATTTGACCCAGTAATACCACTTCTGGGAATATATCTGGGAGATGCAAAAAAAATGCAGTAGAAATGAACTTCTGCACTTTTATGTTAATTGCGACTATTTACAATATCCAGAATCTGGAAAAAACTCAACTGTCTGAAAACAGATGACTGGTTAAAGAAACTTTGGTACATTTACACAATGGAATACTATGCAGCTGTTAGAAAAGATGAAGTCATGAAATTTGCATATAGGTGGATTGATATGGAGAGTATCATGCTGAGTAAAATGAGTCAGACAGAGAGGGACCGGCATAGAATGACTGCAGTCATTTGTGGAATATAAAGTAACGTAATGGGAGACTAACAGCCAAGGAGTTATTTGGGTAAGAGATAAGGGCCAGAAGGATCACTCCATGGCTTGGAAGCTGGCCTCACATGCTGGAGGAAAAGGCAGCTGGGATAGAGAAGGGACCACTGAATGAATGATACTTGGAGGGTTTGCTTGGAATGGGAGATGTGTGCTGAAAGTAGACTATGGACCAAGCATGATGGCCACTTGTACCTGTACTACAAACCAAACACCCCAAAGGAGAGAGAGAGTAAAAGGGAATGTGTCTGTGACAGAGGTGGGACAGAGGGATGAGGTAGCAATGATGGGAGGGGTATTGGGAGCATTGGTGGTGGAGAATGGGTACTAGTGGAGGGATGGGTACTTGATCATTGTAAGACTGAAATATAATCACGAAAGCTTATAAGTCTATAACTGAATCTCACAGTGATTCATTTTTTAAAAAACAGAAAAAAAGAAAAAAATTGTTTTGAATTAAATCTCAACAACTGTACAGGACCTTACCCATTTAAAAATGTCTCTTTTTTTGCTGGAGCAACAGCAAAGCGGATAGGGCATTTGCCTTACATGCAGCCAATTACATGGGTTTGATTCCCAGCATCCCTGTATGGTACCCCAAGCATCACCAGGAGTAATTCCTGAGTGCAGAACCAGGAGTAATCCCTATGTATTTCTGGGTGTGACCCAAAAAGCAAATATATATATATATATATATATATATATATATATATATATATCGTTTCCTTTGTAGTTCTGTGACTGTTCCTAACTTGGAACAACCTCGTTCCAGGAGCTATATCCCAAACCTGACAGTGAGACCCAGTTTGAATATATATCGGTAGTTCAAAGTCATTTATTAAAGAATTCACAAGCTGTAAAGGGCATTACAGGTAATTTAAAAACAGATGTTAAGGGAAAATGATTCGTTAAAAGACCAATTAATTAATGTCCTCATTAGCCACATGTTTCAATCTATTCTGATATATAAAAATTGGGTGTGTAGCAAATTTTGTCTCACCTAATTATTCAGAGTGGCTTATGGATATATGGAAATTTGAAAATACTGCCTCTTTTGACTTTGATTTAGGAAAAACATGAAGAGAGAGAGAGAAATACTGAAAGAAATAACTGGTTGGAGGGCAAAATTTGTAGATCAAACAAATGCCACATTGTGTTCAAACACAACATGAGTAATAGGTAAGCAAATTAGTTGTCTAGTTTAACAGATTCATAGCTGAAAAGATAGAGATCTAAGTGAATTATACCTTAATCTTCACTTATGCCTGATTTACATGATAGAGAAAAAGGATTTGGGGCTTACATTTAATGCTAGAATAGATAGGAAATAGGAACTTTGGGGGCTATTGAAATCAGGTGGATATATTTTATGGCCCCAAGTACTATTCAGGGGACTCAGGACAGTTAAAAAATTTGATTATCTATCTGGAGGTTATTGATATTATAGAACAATATAAATGAGAGTGATACTAAAGAAAGAAGATAAATATAATGTTTTAGAGTTTTGAGAATAAATCAAAGAAGAAAAGAAGTCAGAGTACAAACAATAGTGATGAAAATAATTTGTTCGATCTATAAATTTTGCCCTCCAACCAGTTAATTCTTTCAGTATTTCTCTCTCTTCATGTTTTTCCTAAATCAAAGAAAGGATTCTATGAGGGAGAAAAGATCTGAGCAGTCATAGGGCACTGGTGGTAGGGCAAAGTAATTTTGTATATTGATATAAACTTTAACAATATTGCAACTACCAAAGTATAAAAATATTATATTAAAGTTTATTATTATTATCAAAGAAATCTGTAACTGGCTGTGATCAATTAATTGTAAACACCACTGCACTCATATCAAATCCTATAAATATATAAGTAGGAGAAAAAGTAAATTTTAAAAAAAAGCCTGCTTTATAAACATCTTCAGTTCTCTTGATCACTATCAACTTCTGTCATGCTAATGGTTACCAATATGTTTTCTAAGTTACCTTATGTCTGGTTTTATGTTCTCTAATCTGTGTTCAGTACCAAGTCATAAAATTTTTTATTAAATCATCAAAGTTGTCAATAGTTTCTTAGTGTACCAAGGGTAAGATTTAAATATATACATCTTTTTAAGACCTCTACCATCTGGATTCCCATTCAGCTTTATTTCAATCATTATTCTCTTTATACTTTGTAATAAAACTTTTTTTCCTCAAAAAGATTAAATATTATTCCTTTTTACACTCATTCCACTAAACACAACCATTTTATTTATTTATTCATTTGTTAATGGACATTTAGATTGTTTTTATACCTCTGCTATTGAGATTAATGCTGCATTAAACTTGGAAGTTAAAGGAACTATTCAGTACTTTGTACCCAGTTCCTCTGAGTACATATCTCAAATTGGAACTTTATAAAATAATAATTTCCATAACACTATGAACTATGCTCCCTCAGTAAAAATTAAGATGATTCAGAAAATTATATAGATAGATTTAAAAGGCCCTCCCGTTGATCGTCGATTTGCTCGAGCGGGCCCAGTAACGTCTCCATTGGAGACTTTGTTGTTACTGTGTCTGGCATATCGAGTCCTCTCGGTAGCTTGCCAGGCTCTCCGAGAGGGGCAGAGGAATCGAACTCTGGTCGGCCATGTTGGCTGCGTGTTAAGGCGAACGCCCTACCCGCTGTGCTATCGCTCCAGCCCTATATAGATAGATATTATCTATTAATAATTTAACATATATCATTAAATTTCATTTTTGTAGTACTTTTTCACACAGTGTGGGAAAGCCAGGCTACATTTTGACTTCTAAAGGTCATTTTCTCTGTCAGACAAAATGTTTCTTATCCTCTTTCATACAATATGCTTCTTTCAGGAAAGTGAAAAGCTATTGGGTAATTTTCTCAAGAGCTAACTTTAGGTATACATGATTCTATCCAGTAGATTTTGTTACAGTGTCTTAAAATTTATATCAAGAAAAGTTGAACAATATTGAATTTTTTCTAACAAATAGATGTAGAATTTTTAAAAATTTAAATCAAAACAGATAAAATGACAAAAGGACAATCACTATTCTAAAGAAACAATGATAATCTCTGTAAAAATTCTGGATAGGTAACCTTGAAAATTTTGTGTATGTTTGTTTCATTTTCCTCTGAAGCTGTTTCATTACATTTTAGTTCAATTATTAATAACATTTTATCATTTCTATATAAAGTTCTTTTGACATTAACTGAAATGATACATATGAATGCTTTAAAATGTATGGTATAATAAAAATTATATTTGAAAAATAATTATGGTGCCAATAGTATAAAATGTTATTGTAAATAACTGGTAGATATAGCATAAATTGATTAATGATATGAGTTTAAGCAATGCTGCCAAAAAATTATCATAGAGAGTAGAAAAACATGTATTAATCCCATTATAAAGAATAACTTTCAAATTCATGTAAGGATATAACTTTAAAGATGAATACAAAATTTGGTCTCAGGGGCTCTGTTTCCAAGGGTCTATTCCCAGAATTGCTAGTAAGTTTGTAACATTGTGTATGTCTTATCATTGTGATTACGAGTCAACTTCCTTTTCAATAAAATTATTATTTACACTTTGGCAGGCTCTGCACTAATATTTTATATAGACAATTAATTCATTCATTAGTAAATTTTCAGGGGCATATATTTTCACTGGAAAGTGAGAAATTTTTTTTCTATTAAAAAAACTGATTTTTTTTTAGACCTAACATTTTTGTAAACCTGGTCAACTTTGAATTTCATAGAAAAACTATACCAGTCATCCTAGTTTACATTCAGGAGAGAGAGAAAATATTTAATGAATGTATGATTCAAGGTAACTGAGGTGTTATCCACTGACTGCATTAGACCATCATTCTAGTTTGGTTTAGATGTTACTTGATGTAGAGCCTAAGTGATAAAGGAACTGTACAAAAAATATGCAGATTATCCAGTAATTTTTGAGGGGTACCCCAGTTATTTTGAAATCTATTATGATAGGAATTAAGAATAAAAATGGTTTACTTCTTCTACAATAGTTCTCAAATAGGAAAATATAAAATCTATATAAAGTTCCAGACTTCTCTACATCAAAAATAAAATTATGGCACTGGAAGGACAGTGCAGATGGCAGAGAGCTTTCCTTGCACATGTGCTACCCAAGTTTGAACCCCAGCTTCCAATATTGTTCCCCCTACCCCCTCCGGAAGTCACCTCTGAGCACAGAGCCAGGCATAAGCCCTTAGCACTGTCATGTGTTGTTCAAAAACAAAGAAACAAATAATACAAAAGAAATTGAATGATATCAAAAAAGGAGACTTTAGTATTAGCATCATGGTCACAGTCCTTCTGTTACTCATCGATTTGCTTGAGTGGTCCCAGTAACGTCTCCATAGTGAGACTTGTTGTTACTGTGTTTGGCATATCGAATACGTCACAGGGAGCTTGCCAGAATTTACCCTGCGGGCGAGATACTCTGGGTAGCTTACTGGACTCTCCAAGAAGGATGGAGGAATAAAACTCGGATAGGTCATATTGGCCGCTTGCAAGGCAAACGCCCTACCCACTGTGCTATCACTCCAGACTAAGTATTAGCATAAGATAACTAATTGTTTATCACTATAAGCTTTACCAGTTTTCTGTTTACATTTGTATATAATATACTCTTGAATTTTTCATTGATTTCATAACTTGTATGTCTAACATTTTGCTGTCATTTTATTGCTCTCTATTCTATTTCTCTAAAAGTATAAAGAGCAGTAGTCAGAAGTATTTCATTCCACTACAATTGGTCTCAGTCTTCTTAAACTTCACTACCATGATCCTTTAGTAGATTTTATGCCTCATTCCCTTTTTTCAGGATTACAGGTCTTTCAAAATGTCACCGGGAGGAGAGTGTTTTTCTTAAACTCCATGGGGTTCTTTCCTGAATTATGCTCATTGTTTAGTTGCAGTTCACCACATTACTTGAATTCCTTGGGTTGGTAATGATTTTATTGCTACTATATAAAAAAATGTCCTGAGTTCACCTGAGTTTGTTTTTTTTTTATGACCATTTAGCCGTGTTCAGAGATTCTATGGATTCAGTCTTCAAAATGTGTGTGGCAGAGAGCATCTCTCTCTCTCTCTCTCTCTCTCTCTCTCTCTCTCTCTCTCTCTCTCTCTATCTATCTATCTTTCTCTTTATATTTGCTCAGTATCAAGCGAGAACACCTTACAGGTGAGAGGGAGAACTTCTGGGGTCAAAGAAGTCATCTGAAGCTGATTTATTAAATAGCACTAGATTCCATTACCTCTAGACATTATTTTTCTCCAATTTTAGTTAGTGATGCATATGTTTGCTTCAAATTGTATATTTTTTGTAAATGAATAAACAAGTATGCATATATATGTCAATCTTAAAAAATGGAACAATTTGACAAGCGTTTTATTTTATATATAGCCATACAATAGGTTGGCATAAAGGTTTTTTTCTTTTTTTGTGTGAATATTTTATGTGAGAAACTGAAGTTAAATTCTTTTTAAGAGTTCTGATATAAAATAAAAGCTCAAAAACATGTTTTGCATAAAAAAAATCCCAGGTTTCAATTACAAAGACAAATAGTTTTGAGCACTGGCACTGAAAAGAAACTAAGTTTTAGTGTCAGCTCTACTAATTAATTGTAAGCAATTATCTTGAACTCATTTCCCTTTTTTTAATATAGTCATCACGTTAAAAAAATAGATTTCCTATCTTATGGGTCTGTTGTGGGGTTTAAATGTTTTCTGCAAATTGCTAGGTCAAATATGGAATCATGCTATCTCTCTATTTGTGCTCTTAAAGATCAGGGATTAAGAAATGGAATTCTATGTGAAAAGGACTAATTCCTGGGTGTTCCAGAGAGCAATTAAGACTAGGGATATATCAGTACTTAATACATTATCAGTTGAATGTTTAAAATATTTATCTTCTGTACATATATTGCATTTTTATTGATCCCTATGTAGCTAATAAAGGGAAAAAATTGAAGAAATTTCTCCTTATCTCTTTCCTCAGAAATGAAGAAATATTTTTCTTCAGTTTATTCAATGAAGAAACTGCCACACGTGTCCCTTTTATTCCTTTTACATTAAATATATAATAAGGAGGAGAAAACCCCAGGATCTGAAAACTAGAAGGAAACAGACGTATAAGTAAATAGATCAGCTACCTCTTTCCATTTAAAAATTCTTCCTTAGTATTTACCTTGAAAATGTTAAGCTCAATTCTTTTAATCTAGATGAAACTTCTACATTGAAAAACTATCTATCTGTCACCTTCTTAACATCCCTATAAAGCTTTGTTTTCCAACATGTAGTCAACTTTGGAGGTTGAATTTGGATAGAGATATAAAGCGATCTAATTAAACTAATTGAAAATAAGAAATAAAATTCTTAACCTTCCCAGAGACATTTTACTTTCAAATGAGGTGTTTTATTAATAGCAATGAATCTCTAGTTGATGAAATGTCAGGCTCTAAGGAAAAAGAGAGATAGAAAAACTAACACTGATTGAGATTTCACTGTACAGCAACACTTCCTATATCTTTAAAATAAGACTTAGACCAGAGAGATATTAGAGAGGGCTTAAGGGACACATTTTGCATGTGGCTGATTCCCATTTGATACCTGGCAATGCATATGGTTCCCCCATACACCATAAGTGATCCCTGAGCACAGTGCCAGGGAGAAGCCATGAGCACAACTGATAAGCCCCAACAGTTACAACTATGCTTTCTGTCTGAAATATTTTGTAAATGTTTCTAGGTACTAAAGTATTAACCCAAGTTACCTAGCTTCCAGAATAAAAATCTTGCAATTAAATCCTCATTTGCATTAATAATTAATCCATTGAATTGTGGCAAGTCACAGTACTAGCCACTGTCTCTTTGCTTTGCATTCCATGATAATAGATTGGTATCAGTATAGTGAAATTTCATAGGGTAATGCGATTTCTCAAAAATATTGTAAAATCCCAACTCATTTTCAAATATGATAGTTTCCACCAATTTATAGGAAACAGGCAAAACAGATTTTGTTCTTTTGAGAAGTTTCTCTTCTCATTGTTTAACATTATACCCTAATTCAATTAGCAATTTATTGTATCAAGTAAAACAGTTCAAGTTAAAATGATTATTTATAAATTTATTTATAAAAGCATATTTTAATTTGTAAATATATAAAGACATAGTAGCAGATTCCCAAGTAAAGTGAAATTGTAGCGCTGTAGCACTGTCTTCCCGTTGTTCATCTATTTACTCGAGTGGGCACCCGTAATGTCTCCAATGTGAGACTTGTTGTTACTGTTTTTGGTATATCGAATACACCATGGGGAACTTGCCAGGCTCTGCCATGCGGGTGGGATACTCTTGGTAGCTTGCTGTGCTCTCCAAGAGGGATGGAGAAATTAAACCCGGGTCAGTCACGTGCAAGGCAAACAACCTACCTGCTGTGCTATGGCTCCAGCTCACATGCAGTATAGCCACTACAAATTCCCGGGATGGCACAAGAACAGTAGTTTCTGGTATTTGCTTATTTTGTCCATTTATATGTTTAAATATCAGATCCAAAACATTTGGCTGTAAAATTTTGAATTTGAAATCTTTATATTCAGAAATATATGTAGGAATCTATCAGTCAAGATGGTATGTACTTAAGGTTATTCTTTGCTTTAACACTGCAATTTAGACAACTGATGTCCCTGCGATTTTTTTTTCTATTTATTAAGGCAAGGCCATACTGTCGTCAGTTATAATTTCAAATTCTCAGCCAAGGAAAATAGCATTAACCTTTCAGAAACCAGAAAAAGTAAAATGAAAAAGTTATAAGCTGATTCTCAATTTAAAGTTAATAATTAGAGTATTTAAATTTACAGATTTTATCCTTGGGTAAGTTCTTAGTAAGATAATAGAATTTATCTAAAATAGTCCGGTAAAAAGTGAAATTGTATATAATTTAATAATGAATATAATAAGAATAAAGTTGAGTCATTTTCATTGGTTTCTATAGAAAAAAAGGTTTGTTTTAATGGTCTACTTGTTCTGAGAAGACAAGATTTAAAATAATTATATTATTATATTTAAAATCATTATTTTGGTGGTATAAGTTGCCAACTTTCATTTAAGTATAATAAATAAGGCATGTATCTTTTAATCTTTGAAGTCCTATTCCCATCCTTAGAATTTACAGTTAGATGGTAGGATATGTATGATAATATTAATTAGAAATATTTTTAAAGATATATTTGTATTATTGTCTGTTGCCATGAAAATATTTTTTGAATTATAAATATTCCTCTTTCTGCTTTGTGGAATCCAAGTGTATTTTACTGACAATCCTCTTCAGTATCAAAAAGTGATTTCCATAGCTAAGATATATTTTTGTGTTTCCAATATGGAACACTCCAAAACCTAGGCACACAATAGTTCACAGACACTTTTGAGTGCTCAGGTTTATGAAATGTCATTGAAATTTATTTTTATTTGTCAGAAGCTTTCATTTTTATTTCAAATATTGTGATATCCAATAGTAGTAGCTAAACAGGAAAAATAAAGTTATGTTTTCAAACTTATTTCATAATTAAGATGAATTTCCTTCAAAAGCTTTTGTAGATGAAGCAAAGGAATTTCAGTAAAAAAATAAGGTAATATAAAAATTTTCTCAAAGATGCTTTAGATGACTATTAATATCAGAACACTAAGCTAAAAGTTTCCATATTGTTTTACCCAATTTAAATAATATGAGATTGAAAATATTGTTTTTAGATTCCACACTTTTAAAGGACACAGTCCATTGTAGAGCACAAGATACTTGTACTGTTTTATATTTTTTATGTTATAATGTCCTAACTGAAAAGTTTCTTAACACTTCTTGTATCCATGATGATGTTCTTCTTAAGTACTTCACATTATGTACTTTGAATTTTGAACCAAGAGCTGTAAAATTACATTAATTCTTAATCTTTTGTATCAGTATCATGAAATTCCATAGGACAAGGCAATTTCACCAAAAAATATTGTAAAATATCCCAACTCAATTTTCAAATGTTCATACCAATATACAGCAAACACATAAAATAAATTTTATTCTTTTCAAAAGTGTGTTTTCCAGGGCTGGAACAATGACACAGCAGGTAGGGCATTTGCCTTGCACATGGCCAACCCAGGTTTGATTCCCAGTATCCCATATGGTCTCCCAAGCACCTCCAGGAGTAATTCCTGAGTGTAGAGCCAGGAGTAATCCCTGTGCATTGCCTGCTGTGACCCAACAAACCAAAAAAAAATTGTTTTCCTCATTTTTTAGCATTCTATTAAATTCAATAAATGGCTTATTGTTGCTTCCAGACTAATTTCTGTTATTGCATTGTTCTATTTATGGAAACACTTAAACATTTATTCGTTCATTCATTCATCATCCTGTTATTCGTCGATTGCCTCAAGCAGGCTCCAGTAACGTCTCCTTCATCCTAGCCCTGAGATTATATTCAAGGCTCTTTAGGAGAATGAGACCCATCATTGTTACTGGTATTTGGCATATTTGGTATGCCACGGGGAGTTTGCCAGACTCTGCTCTGTGGGCAGGCTACATTCGATAGCCTGCAAGTTTGTCCAAAGTAGGAATGAGATAATAAGATGTCATAAAAAGATGTCCTGATGTTGCGCAGCCACAAATGCTGCCGCGCGGTTCCGGGAGCTGGATTTTATAGTCTCTGAGTCTTGGCCGTTGATGGGATTACATGTCCAAAGTAGGAATGAGATAATAAGATGTCATAAAAAAGATGTCCTGATAAGATGTCCAGATCCTCCAAATTCCAGTAGGCAGAGGTCACACCCCCCACCTGGCCCCCATCAACGGCCAAGACTCAGAGACTATAAAATC
This sequence comes from Sorex fumeus, assembly GCF_029834395.1. NCBI lineage: Eukaryota > Metazoa > Chordata > Mammalia > Eulipotyphla > Soricidae > Sorex > Sorex fumeus. The sequence goes on from NW_026606064.1 coordinate 17,546,598, forward strand.
CAGCTCCCGGACGAGAACGGTGCAGTCTCCTGCCCCTGCACCTTGCTGTTCCTCGCCGGGGCCCTTTGGAGGCCCGACCAGGGCTCCGGCAGCCGAAGACCTCCAGGACCAGCCACCACCATGCTGAGACCACTCTCCGCACACATGAGGTACTGGCAGAGGGACAAAGCCACGCGGGTTCCGGGGCCGAGATCTCCAAGCCTACTCAGATTGGAGTTGAGCATCCTCCACCCAGATCTCCAAATTCCAGTAGGCAGGGGTCACACCCACCACCTGGCCCCCTGGCGCCGTGTAATCCCATCAACGGCCAAGACTCAGAGACTATAAACATTTATTAATTAAGGATATAGTTGTGATATTCTACAGTTTCAAATATTTAAACATAACAAAGAATCCTTTCACAGAATCTATGTTTTAGCAACTGTGTTTAATCACCTGGAATCTTTAGAACACAAAAGAATTTCTCAAACATTTGTCTTACTTTTGTTGATTCAGTGCAACTCAGGATAACTCATGTATTTCTTTCTGAGGCCTCTTCCAGAAATAAATATATAGCATAATTTAGAGTAGAGAGACACAGGTAGCTAACTTTAAATTTTCTTTATTTTCTTTCCATTATTTTAAAACTTTCAACATATAAGAAAGATTTTTTTCTTTCAGTAATTCTAGCTGATGTGCTTGAAGACACATCATGTCCCCAAATATAGATATTCTGTCTCTTCATCAATACATTGAGACAATTTTGTCTGCTGACAGTGAAATTAAGGCAGACAAAAAGTCTTTAAATGGAATTACCATATTGTCTGATTTTTTTGATTGATTCTATTAAGATAATATAATCAGTCAAGCATCTCTGTATATAAAGATAGAGAATAATTCTAAAACTCTGACACCCATAATGACAGTCTCCTGAACTTAAAAGTCAAACTCTATTGACATAAAAAGAAAGACAGCTCAAGGCAAGCACATCAGTTACCTAATACAGTTGAATGGACTATAAATAATAAACCATTACAATGACTACCTTACATTATGATAGCATCTGGAAATGAAAACTGAAAATTAACTGTAATAATATTAAGTCAGAGGCAGTGTGGTATTTATAGTGCCATTAATTCTGGAAGTTACCTTTAAATCAAGAGCACTCACAGGACATCAAAGAATTATAAAAAGTATTGTTGTAGGAAATACTGTACTGAGGATAGAGTGCTTGCCTTGTATGTTGGACAACTCAAACTCTATCTCAGGTATCCTATATGAGCCCCAAGGACTTCCAAAAATGAACCTAGAACCAGAAGGTCTGAGCAATACTGGGTATATCCCAACAACAAATAAACAAACAAACAAAAACACAAAAAAACTTTAAGAGATATACAAAGTATATAGTTTCCAGTTTACTTAAATGTTAATTGGAAATTTCTAGCATAATACTAAATTATTTTAAATAGTGATATTTAAATTTCGAAGCAGTTGCCATTAATTTATTAAAAGTGAAAGTATAAAGAACAGCAAGACATGGAAATTAGTCTTTAAAAATTCATTGTGTTAAATTTCATTTGTGACATAGAATGATACCAATAAAGAGACTCAGAAAGTTTAGATGTCATAAAAATTTATTATTTAAATATTTTTATATTTAATAACTAATTCTAAAAGTACTGGATGCCTAAAGAAAAGAAAAGAAAAGAAACAGTCTGATGACTAATTTTAGGTCAAGTCACATATTGAAGTACAAAAATTGTTCATGAATATGATAGAAATCCTTTTAATCTTTAAAGGCACAGAGTTAAATACACAGAAAGAAAAATTTCCATTTAATTGTGGAAATTGCCAAATTAAAACATCAATTAAATTTAGCATCACCTGTTCTTTAATATGAAAATCAAGACACTTGACATTCAAAAGCAGGACTTGGGTGCTTATGACATATATAAGACCAGAACATTAGGAAGTTTACCACTTTATGATGGCAAAGTGAAATGATTTCTTTGTGTGTGTGTGTAGAAATGAATCATAAGATAGCCCAATAAGTATAATAGTATCATTTTAAAATCCTATTGAATTTATTATGATGATATAATCACAGAAACTGGATTCAAGACATTAAATTGAATCTTGCCAATTTCTGCCTACATGTTTGCCTGATACCTTAACTCACTAAAAGGCTATGCTATAGGGATTTCAAATGGCAAAATTATTTAATAAAAGAGATAAGAAATAATTGATATGAAGACAGATTCTGTCATTTGTAATTTACTAAGACAGGTTACAGAAAGAACTTGAAAACGTTCACAATTTATCATAAAATTCAACAGAGAAGACATTAGAAGTTGATAAAGTCTAGAAACCTTTGATAAGACTGATCTTTTGACCCTCCTTAAAACTAAGTTTGTTAATCTGCTACTGTGAAGATAATATATGTAACTGAAAATATACTTTGAATAATGAGCTTTGATTTAAATGAAAGAATTACACATTCAAGAAAGTGTGCAAAAATCACAAACTCAAAAATCTAAAAATAATGCTAGGTACATTTTCCTTAGATGTGACAATATCTTTTTTCGTTTGTTTGGCTGGTGGGTTTCTTCCTTCTCTGTGCTGATTTTGACCAAAAAAGACAGCTATGACTTATTAGATTACACTAAAGTAAACTATAAACAAGTTAAAAGACAACTTATAGATAGGCGGAAATATTTTAAAGTTAGAACAGGGGTAGCACTGTAGCACTGTCCTCCTGCTGATCATCAATTTGCTCGAGCGGGCCCAGTAATGTCTCCATTGTGAGAACTCGCTGTTACTGTGTTTGGCCTATTGAACAATTCACGGGTAGCTTGCCAGGCTTCTCCGGGCGGGCAAGATATTCTTGGTAGCTTGCTGGGCTCTCTGAGAGGGGCGGAGGAATCGTGGAGGAATTGAACCCATGGCTTGGCCCTCCGGCCGCGTGCAATGACAAACGCCCTACCACTGTGCTATCACTCCAGCCCGAACAGGAGTTAATAGCAAAAAGACAAAATAAATAAATAAAACCCTTAGATATCCTAATATATTGGAATTTCTTTTCAACATATTCAAACCAACACAGATGGTTTGTGAACTTTTTACATGTCATTCTCACTGATGTGAAGTGATATCTCCTTATCTCATTTGGATTCTCCTGATAGTAAGTGATAAATAAATAAACAAAAATAAACAAAATAGACGCCATGACAAGTCATAAATTTAACTTAAGACACAAAAAAATGACATAATAAAATAAGACATAAAAATAAAATAAGGCATAAATAAGACATAAAAATAAGTTATCTATTTATTAAGAGTACTTTTTAATATGACTAATGGCCATCCATCTGTCTCCTTCAGAGAACTGCTGTTCATTTCTTCTCTCCATTTTTGGATAGGGCTTTTCTAATTGTTGTTTTTGATATCTGTGAATTCTTTGTGTTTCTTGAATATTAACCCTTTACCTAATTTATTGAGTGCAAACGTATTCTATCATTTAATAGGATGTCTTTTTATTTTAGTATGTATTTCTTTTTCCGAGCAGAAACTTTTTGATTTGATGTCGTCTTTTTTTGCTTATTTTCATTTATTTATTTGTTTCTGTTGTCTTTGCCTAAGGAATCACATCATTGAATAATCAGTGAAAAATCTTAGAACAGTCTACATATATTTTCCTAAATGTGTCTTATGGGTTTTTTGTTTGATCTCAAGTTTTTTTATCCATTTTGTATTGACTTTTGTGTAAGGTGTGAGATATGGAGCCAGCTTCCTTATTTCATAAGTGGTTAGTTTCTTCTTTCAGAATCATATTTTGGAGATGCTATCTTTACTTACTTCACTTCATGCATACAACTCCTTTGTCAAACTTATACATAGGGGAAGTTATTTTTTGGTACTGAATTCTAATCCATTGGTCATATAGTCTATCCTTATTTTAGTGTTATGCCATTTTGATCACTATAGATTTGTTCTATAATTTCAAATTAGATAACGAGATATATCCTAATTATTTTATTCTCAGTATGTTTGGGGCAGGAGGGGTGTTTTACTAATCCATACAAACTTTATTACAGACCTGTCTAAGTCCTTGAAGAAGCCATAAGAATCTGGATGGAGACCAAATTTCATGTATGTAATTTAAGGACTATGGTCATGTTTGCAATATTGCTTCTTCTTATCTATTAACATAAAATAATTTTTCATTATCTAAGGTATTCTTCAATCTCCTTCATAAGTGATTTAGACTTCCACACATATTGTTTATTCTTAAGAACAGCAAAACTTTAAATTCATTCTTTAAAAACATAGTGAACAAGAAAAGAGATTTAATTTGTCAAAATTATCAAATATTATGGTAGGTAATATAATTGGTTAAGTACAATGGGCAGGAAAAATATTTCATATGCAGAATAACCTGTTTTTCTAATAAAAATGTTAAACCTCTCATTTTGAATATTGAGTCCTCATTTTCTGCTGTGTAAATGATTGTTTCTATAATAATTAACACTGTGATCTTCTTGAAAAGATCCTACTTTAACTAGGAATATTATAACTCAACCTTAATGCATTACAAGACGATAAAATAGCTTAACTAAATCAAGCATATTACTGGTATCTAGATCAGGTAAATTTTTAAACCTCTAATAGATTAAAAAAAGTTGAGAAATTACTTTTATCAGACTCACACTATTTTATTAATGGTTTAAAATTAAATGCGGTTCCAGAGATATAATTAAGGAAGTAAGTCGCTTGTCTCATAGGAAATTGCCCCAGTTTGAATCCTTGGTATCATATATGTTCTCTTGAGAATCTCTAGGAATCAAACATATAACTCATATACCATTACATTAAAAATACTTAAATAGGGCTAGAACGATAAGACGATGCTGGAATTTTGCCTTGTGTGAAGCTAACACAGGTTTGATCCCTGGCACCGCATATGATCCCTGAACCCAAAAGGAGTGATCCCTGAGCTCAGAGCCAGAAGCCCTGGGTACTGGGTGTGATTAAAAAGTTAAAAAAATATTAATATTATATAGCAGTATTTATCTGGCTTAAGCACAGCAAGTAGGGCATTTTTGCCTTGCATGCGGCTGACCCAGGTTCGATTCCTCTGTCCCTCTCGGAAAGCCTGGCAAGCTACGAGAGTATCCCGCCCACACGGCAGAGCCTGGCAAGGTCCGCCTGGTGTATTTGATATGTCAAAAACAGTAACAACAAGTCACACAATGGAGACATTACTAGTGGTGCCCACTTGAGCAAATCGATGAACAATGGGAGGACAGTACTACAGTGCTAAGCTATTCTAAAGCTTATGTTCAACATTTATCTGGTTTAATTGATGTCTTAATTTTTAGGTGTACAAATCCTCAATGAACTCTTCAAAGCAAAAATTTGGAGGGTCCAAGAAATCATACAGCAGGTAGGGCACTTTTTTTGCACACAACTGATCCAGGTTGGATCCATGGAACTCATATAGTCTCCTGGGTACCACTGATAATGGTGTCCAGTCAGGAGTAAACCCTGAGTACCACCAGTAATGATCTTTGAGCACTGAGCCAGGAATAAGCTATGGGGAACATCAGATCTAGTCCAAAACCAAACAACAAAAAAAGTAAAAATTTGTATGTAAATATATTTTAAAACATTAATTTCAAAATAAATTCCATTAAAATTTGAGAACTGCCTGCATAATTTGTTGAACTATTTTTTAAAAAACATTTTATGCCTATTATCCCCCCATTTCATAAGTTTTTGTTTTTCCAGTTTCTTCTGTGATATCTTTACGTTCCATTAAATCTGCTGTTTGGTTTAGAAACAATCTGATCTTTATCAACAAGAATCATCTCCATTTGACAGGGGAAAAAATATAAGGTTTGTTAATTCTGCAGCACACATTAGGGTTATTTGATCACCTAGATATTCTGAATGATCAGAGACTCTATAACAAAAACCTAAGTTCTGCATGACTTCTGCAATGTTAGCCTTATGCAGTGAAACTTCAGCACTACTTTTGGACCACTAACCCTCTATCCAGCCCTGATATTTCTTTCAACAGCCACTCCATTTTAATAGGCCTATGAAACTGATGCACTAAGTACAAACTGTATTGCATGCAGAATCCATCAACTGCTTCAGCTAGTCACCAAACCAAAACCACCATTGTAACAATGGAATGCCATATATTGCTTCTGGACAGTGACATACTTTAGAAATTTGGTGGATTTTCAGTTACACATAACCCAAAGGGACTGAGCAATTTCACTAAATTTTTAAAGTCAGTAAAAATTTTTGAACCCTTTTGTTGCAAGATTTCGTAAAGCTTTCTGGGTCAAATGAATAGTAAATTTTTAAAATCATCTAAGGCTACTTATTAAAAACCCTAAATATGAAGGAAAACACGTATCACTAGGTAAGTGAGCAGGTTTTACATACATATGAAAAATGATTATGTTCTGTCAAGTCCTCTTTCTTGAGTCCAATTTGCTACTTATCTTAGACATCTATCTATAGTAACTAATATCCAGTTGACTACACAAAAGAATGAGATTTCTTCCTGACTTGGTAATCACTTAGTGTATTACTTCTCACTTGTATCCCAGTCTGGTTTAATGCTTATTTCAAAAAAGAGCTGTTAACCGAGGTCATGAGTTGCCCCCACGAGTGGCTCTCCAGCACAGCCATAACACCAGATGCACAGAAACCAATCTCGTAATTATCTGGATCTTTGCAGAAATCCAAAATCGTGAGACATATGATTCTCTTAACCAGCTATAGAAAACAAAGTATTTCACAATGCCTTTTCAGAAATTCTGATTGTTTGGGGGGTGGGGAATTCTAAACAATAATGGTGCATCTTTTGTCGAAATAATGAATGTAATCAATGTAGAGAAGAGTTAAGTGGAAATCATCTGCCTCACAGGCATTGGGGGGAAGGGGGACACATTGGGGTTCATGCTGGTGAAAAATGAGTACTGGTGAAGGGAAAGGTGTTTGATCATTGTATGACCAAGACTTAAACCTAAAAGTTTAGTAACTTTTCCCACAGTGATTCAATAAATAAATATAAGAAGAAGAAAAAAATAAATAAAATTATGAAAAAAAAGTAAGGTGGAATTCATGCCCAATTCAATTCAGTGGCTGAATAAATAGCAGTACTCCTACATTTAAAAAAAAAGAGCTGTTATTTTTTTAGTATCTTTGAGAAGGACATTTCTGAATAGATAGATTTTTCCTATTCTATCTATTTGACTCTTAGTTCTTTTTCATTTTTTCCAAGGTTTAGGATCCTGTATGCAGTTATCAGTAGTCTCATAGACTGAATATTTTTTCAATAACATACTGTTCCAGTACCCAAGCTCCCAACAAGTGACTCATTGTTTAAATTGACAGAGACATTAAGGACAATTAGTAAGCACATCAATATTCAATGGGTAAAGGGCAGAGACAGGGGTATTCTTTGATTATAAGATTCCCAAGAGCTCTCAAAGATTATAACAAAAATATATACACCTCTAACCTCTAAGTTTATAGTGATCAGAGTGACAGTATAATAGGTAGGGCACTTACCTTGCACCAAGTGTGGCAGATTCAATCCCCAGGAGTAATCACCGAACACAAAGCCATGAATAACACCTAAGAACTGTTGGGTGTGGTCCCAAAACAAAAATAAAAAGATTATAATGGCAACTATAAAAGAAACTAAGAAATACATAGTATTTTCACATTTTAATTGAACATTATTTGATATCATGAACTAAATTATGTCAAGGGACACTTCTGTGCCCTCTTTCCATGCAGAATGGAAATAAATAGCTTAACTGGATTTAAAAGTATAAAACTGAAGGAGGAAATTTCAATTTCCCCTTGCCAGAAGTTCCATTTATTACACAACTGACATATACCTCACCTTAAGGTCCTGTCATAACATTCCTGGACCATAAAATTCTATCCCAGAGTTTAGGCTCACAGGGAGACTAAAGGACAATGCCAGAAACAAATGGTCAGAAAGATTCACACCAGCTAGAGAACTCTGTAAATTCCTTACATCTTCTTCAACAGTCTTGTTAATACATAACATATACAAAGACCAATTTTTATTTAAAAACACCTATAAACACAAAAAAAGAAAAAAAATTATCTTTAGCTTCCTGCATTTTTTAACACATAGACCTAGTTTTCCTATTTAAAACCCCATGAAATGATAGTTGACCTTAGTCCTATACTTAGTCCCCACAAGAAGAGTTACTTTTCCTTTCTCTTTTCTATTTCTGAATTGAACCTGAGCATCTTTATTGCTCAATTTTTTCAAAAAATATTTTCATTCTTGAAATACTGAAGAACCTGGAAACCACAAATATAAACAGAGACCTATCACTATCACCACACCTGAATCAAAAATAGGTAAAATTTACTAGGTAATTCCAAACACATATTCAGAAAGAATATTAATGATAACATTGCATATACTTCAATGGAGAGAAATAGAGCCTACAGACATAAAAATCCCCAAAACTGTCAATTTATTTTATATATGAAGAGAACATGTCTATGAAATACAGTATATCTATAAATTCTGTTAGATAACTCCAGCATCTATGAAGTTTGAGAAACCGTTTTGAAAATATGGAAGTAAAGGGATCTAGGGAGGTTAATATATTTATAAATGATAATTTAATTTGTATAATAGAATAATCCAATGAAGTAAAGATATGTACTTTATATTCTAGAAAATGGCACGAGAATTGAAAGACATTAGTAGGGCATTGGTGCTCACCTTAATCACTGCCATTTAAAGTTTACTTGGTGTGGAATCACGTAATTTTCATGAATTTTAAGGTTTTACAATATGTAATTGTAAATATTACCATTTCATACTGATTCTAATTGAGGCTATTAAAATGTCTTGTTTATACTTTCCTCATAGGGAAGATACCATGATTATGAGGGTGAGATGCCATGATTATGAAGGTGGTTTTTCCAGGGCGAGGCTTATCCATTGTACTTCAGATCTTCTGACCCCTGTGATTTCTCCAAATGTATGAAACCTGACTGCATAATTTTAGGTAGTGGGGGACTGCACTCATGCTCTGCTCTGAAAAAATAAAATAAAATGTCTTATATAACTTAACAGAATATATATCTTAAAAGGTACAACTTTTATTTTTTTTTTACCAAATAGAAATTTGGTATTTTTTTACCAAATCTATTTTTTTACCAAATCTATTTTACCAAATAGAAATTAGGGCTGGAGTGATAGCACAGCGGGTAGGGCGTTCGCCTTTCAAGCGGCCAACATGGACGACCCGAGTTCGATTCCTCCGCCCCTCTCGGAGAGCCTGGCAAGCTACCGAGAGTATTCGATATGCCAGACACAGTAACAACAAAGTCTCCAATGGAGACATTACTGGGCCCGCTCGAGCAAATCGACGATCAACGGGAGGGCCTTTATTTATTTTATTATTTTTAAATAGAAATTAAATTCTAAAGAAGGACAAAACTACTTAAAGTTTTTCTTTAACCCAACACACCAAAGATAGCAATGAATAAGTATTTTCCTTCTTGCCTTTTGAGATACAGAATGAAAGAATCATCAGAAAAAAATAGACATTCTGAGAAGAGTGAGAAGTAGAGCATTTTAGCAGAGAGGGATTATTCACTAGAATCAAACAAGTAAATAAATCAGAAATGTAAGAACTTTGAGAAAGAGCTACATTTTCTAAGGAAAGGCAGGAGAGGAGTTGGGGTAAAAAAGGTTTTAGAAAGTATGAAATGAACTAAAAAGCAAAAACTTTAGAAAACATTTGACAAATTTTTTTTAATTATGTTTAGGATTATCCCTGTATTATTGTTTAAGAAACATGTGTGTCACAGTATTTGAATCAAATTCTTGATTTTGAAAACTGTTTTATAAATATAGTAACATTTAGTCACATGAGGTCAACTTCAAAAGGTTCACGAAATAGAAAGCCCAGAGTCTCTCTCTTTGTGAGAAGTATTAATTAAGCATATGATAAATTAACAAACCCCTATACTTGCTTGAGTCACATAGTTGAACATTATATACAAAGTGGCTGCTAATTATGAGACACTGTTGTGGCAAGCTACTGAGAGTATCTGACCCACCTGGCAAAGGCTGGCAAGCCCCCTGTGAGGTATTCGATATGCCAAACACAGTAAAAAGAAGTCTCATGATGGAGACATTGCTGGGCCCAATGGAGCAAATCGATGAACAACGGGAGGACAGTGCTACTGTGCTACCATGTTGTAATTAGAATAATTCAATGTATTAGCAATATTTTAGAAAGAATGGTGAGTTTTAGTATCAAGTTGCAAATCATGAGATTAGTTATTTAAAACTGGATTTTTAAAGCAGGCAATATTCAGTACTATATATGCTCACTAAACTTCCAAAAAATTTCATTGAAAAGAGGTATATTAGAAAATAATGTTTACTCCTTATTTATTTATTCTAAAAAAAGATCCTTTCTGTGTAACAATAGATTTATGATACCAGACTTATTAATGAGAACTGAAAGCCAAGGCTGGGTTCATTTATTGCAAAAGCAGTGTTAAATCGGCATAGGCCAAAAAAAATCCTTTGGGACTGCTGGTATGCTGGTCGAAGAAATAGCATAGAAAATATTAAAATAATTCAGAGTAGTCAGTGAACTAGGATATAAGGAAAGTGATTTGAGTTATGGCTAGCTGTGCCTTAGACACCACAGGAGCAGCAGACTTCTAAGTGAAAGACACTGACAGCTTGTGAAAGTTTACCACTATTGTTGGGGTCTCAGCAGCTAGCCTGAGACTTTGACCAAATCCCTTGCCCTTGGAATCAAGAGCCAGCAGGGCCCTGTTTACAAAGACCCAGGGGGCCCACTCCAGCACTCCCCATAGGCAGGCACTAAGAATGAGCAAAATGACTGTGCCCACACACCCATACTGTTAACCTGGCCCTAAGAGCACTGACATCTCTAAGAGCCCTATCTGAGAAACTCAGAAACTCCCTGTAAGTGGGATTGGCCCCCTCCCTGAATGTGGAATCCCTCCCCTCCCACAGTGTACTATAAGAACTCCCCTTCACTCTCATGTAGGGGCCAATAAACAAACAACTGCTTGATCACCATACCACCAGACTCCCCCCCCCCCACCCCCCCCACCCCCCGCCCTTGCTTTGCTTTTGTTTCTTGACTGAGGCAGTGATGGCAGGAATCCAGGAATCCAGGAACCCCAGGGTGTGCAGAAGGCCAGGGCAGACACTTCTCCCCTACCCACTCCCTCCCCTTTGGGGATTAATTTCAGTGATTTAGGGAGATTTTACTCCAGTTTGCCGGGGTCAACTGGTCAGGGCCCCGACACACTATGGCTACCAGAAGGGTCAATTTTGACCCAAGACAAACATTTGCTTGACAGGGTGAACAGTGACTAGAATTTGTATTCTAAATTCAATTCAGTATGTCTGTCACTGAGAGAAGATTGTTCTGTCTCTGGATTCCAAATGGAAGAATACCAGTGGGCTCTGGACCAGCAAACCCCCAATGAAGATGCAAAGTTTGCAACTACTTAGACAAAAATTATGTAAGGATCATAATGCTATGTTATAAACAATAAATCACAGTATGATAACCAATAATTTCTGCACTGAACAGCAGCAAAATTGTCCCTATATGTAAATCTAAGCCTGAGCAGGAGAAATCAGTAGGTATACATGATGTTCAACAAATGATCAAGATTCACACAATATTACAACTATAAATAACTATGGGGTCAAGATAAATTGAGTCTCAATTTGTCCATCTTACTTCAATAAAGTAAAGTAAAAGTAAAGTAAAGGCCCTCCCATTGATCATCGATTTGCTCGAGCGGGCCCAGTAACGTCTCCATTGGAGACTTTGTTGTGACTGTGTTTGGCATATCGAATACGTCACGGGGAGCTTGCCAGGCTCTGCCATGCTGGCGAGATACTCTCAGTAGTAGCTTGCCGGGCTCTCCAAGAGGGGCGGAGGAATCGAACTCGGGTCGGCCATGTTGGCTGCGTGCAAGGCAAACACCCTACCGCAAACTGGGGGTAAATGGAAAGTTTCAGATTATGGTTGCATATATCTGCTATGCATTCTTCCCTAAAGCAGCAAAACCCAAACAAAAACAGAATCCATTATGAAGATTCCCTAAGTGTAGCTATGTAATCACAAGATCATTCCAGCTGTAATTTGAAACTTAAGCTGCACATTTTGTATTTACATTCATCAGCAGAAGATTCAATTGTTTTCAAATCTTTTGGTCATTCAGTTTTTCTTGAGTCTTTTCTTAGGAAATGGTTAACTTTTGATATTGTAGATGCCAGGATTACATCTATTCTGACATTAGAAAAAATTTTAAATAGATTATGGTACTCTTTATTTCCTCTATAATAAACATATTGATTAATATTAATTTATCAAGTAAATATTATATAATCATCTATTGCACAGTTTGGTAGAGGATAGTATAATACCTTTAGCAAATGTCGGTTTGAGAGTCTTAGCAGAGAGCAGATGGAGAAAGAGGAGGAAGAAGAAGAATATAATAAAAAATAAAAAAGACAAAGACGTAAATAAAGAAGGAGGAAGAAAAGAAGCAATAAAGGTATTTATATCATGTTATTTTGATAGTGGTGGTAGAAGGAACTGTGTAGGCAGAACTTGATAAAAACTAACTTTCGGGCCATCCGATAAAATGTCTCTAAGTAAATATGTTAATAAATATAAGCAACCTCATGCCAGAATCAGAAACTAGCTGTAACTGCAAGCATATACCTAGCTTCTTTATGAAGATACTGCAGATGAGAAGCCTGTGAAAGAAAATTAGGTCATCATACAGACACACACACTCACACTCACACTCACACACACACACACACACATTCACACAAAGTAAAGAAACGAAAAATAATGTTAGAAGATTGTCAAATCATTGTTTTGAGGACAGAGATGAATTTTGGTTGATGAAAAAATAACAATTAAAGGCTTGAGAAAATATGGATGGTGAGAAAAATTGAAAAAGAAAAGATTGAGAAAGGAGAAAATCATTGTAAATTTCACAAATTTAATTTCATTTAACACCATTTGAGAAAGGAATAAAACATAAAGTTGCTTTTGTTGTCTCTTATTATATTATGGTACCAAAAAATGTTTTCAGGCATGTTAAAAATTTAACTTTACTTCTTTGGCTCCCACTGTTGCTATACAACTTCATTTATTCAGAAAAAAATATTTCTCTGATACCGTATGAAAACAGAAAGTCTCTATTTTGTGCAAGAAAATGACAATGCAACATTCCCTTTGTCACAGCTATAGTGCATCTGTGAATATATCTATTTAGTGTATATAATGTGCATCAAAGATATAAATCATAAAATAGAAACAGGTTTGAAAGAAAATTTGCCTTCCCAAATGAAAAATTAGAATAGAAAAAAACATGACATTGAGAAGTTCGAGTTTTCTTGTTCTGGACCATTTTTCTCTTTCTTTTCTTTAATTTATTTGCTACTATCTGTTTTAAACCCATTTTAGTCAAATAGGGTAGTTAAGAATAGAGCATATAGGATAAAGAGCATACAATATCTAAGACATAGAAAGGTTTTAATTGTTTTATCTCTAGAGATTTGTAGCTTGTCAGCAGCTTAGTGTAAACTGATTATCCAACGTAGGCCAATTCCTTTTTTTAAAGCCATGTATAACCAAATACTCATTACAGGCTCTTGATTTTAGGTTTCCTCACTTGTACTAGATAGGAAGAAATGCATAAATTTAGTGACACAAGTATATAGTGATAAATATTTTGCCCCTATAACTGGATGTATAAGCAAATTCCTTTTGGTAGCCTACTTTAACTTACCACAACAATCCAAGTACCAGTACTTTATTATTCTTAACGTTATAGTTGATATATTTGATACATATTACATACACTGAATAGATATATTTCCAGATGCAGTATAGCTTTGTCTAAGTGAATACTTAATAAAGCAAAGTAAAGCAAATACCATATTACTTCCATGATTAGGGTACAATAGTCAGTCCCTTCTGTTTCTCTCCCAATGAAGTAGAATGAGAAATTAAAATCAACCTTTATTGCCAGAGAAAGATCTTCGACTCCAAACCACTAGTATACTAGCAATTGCTTTGTCTGAAGTTTCCAAAATCAGAACATCAGTTTTCATTCATTTCTTTCGTAAAGTTCAGATAGTATAATTTTGGTGGAGATTTTTCTATTTTGGAAATTTGTTCAAAATTTTGATGTCATATTTTGTTATATATTTGATTTTATTTCTCATGTATAAATAATTCATATCATATTGGAAAACAGTACCTATCATCATTGAAATGTCTAAAATACCATAAAACTGATGAAAAGTGCATGAAATAAAACATATGGAAATTAGTCAATTAATGCCATTCAGAGAGCTAGCGTCAGAGAAGTAAATGACTTGACCACAATCAGATATCTAAAAAATTTTAAGTCCAAAATTAAAAGTTCAAAATATGTGTGTAAAATGCCAGAATTAATGATGCCACACAAAATGTGCAAATTATTTTTAAAAATGTTTAAATGATAGTTGTAAATGGATTTATAAAAATTATGTAATAGGTGGAATCTTAGTTATATAATCTTACAGGATGCAACCTCACCTGATCATCTGTCTTTATTTTTATATTTCATAGAATATTTTCTCAGAAGAATATTGATGATAAATTTTGACAGGGAATTTTATCTATGAAGCAACTTTCTTTAAAGAATCATGAGCAACTTTCTTTACAGAATTATGAGCAACTTTCTTTACAGAATCATGGGATGCTATCAGATAAAATGGATTATTAAACAATTCCTCCTTTTCTCTAAGCTCATTAAAGTATTTATGGGGTTTCTTCAGAGACAGTAAAATATTTTGATCTTTAGTTTTTTATTCAAGTTTTTGTGATTTTTTTTCTAAATAACAGGAAAATGTCAGAGTTAAACTCTTTTATAGTTTTTTATTTTAGCTTTTCTCATCTTCCTCCAGAGACAGGAGCAAAGTAAAATTACAAGAGAAAAAGCAAATACTTAGCTCAAAGAGCTGATCTTTTAAGTAAATGTGCCATTTTCCCTCAGACTTATCCTTTAAAATTAAGTGATTTGGAGGAAGAGTTATGAAAAAGTGTCAACTTCCATTTCAATATAAATAATATATTTCCACAAGAGACTAAAAAGAAATATGAAGGGTTCACAGAAATGTATATGGAAAAAGCCAAGTAAATTAAAAAGTTGACAACATTTTCCTGAGTCAGAAAATAATTTCCATATTAAAGTTAAAGAAAACCTCATGTTCTAACAATCAAAATATATTTTTGCATGAGAAAATAGTAGAAGAAATTGGGCCCATAATATTGTAAAAGATATCTATACGAAGTCACAATTTCCATTCATTTTTTTTTTTTGCTTTTCTATGTAAACTAGTCTAGAGACTTTAATCTCAGTGGACAGTAGATTGTCAAAGGAATATATTTAACAGTGGGAGTGAAAAAAAGAAAGAGATACTGTGATGTAAAAAATCTTTGAAGATGTCTTAACCAGACCACAGGATCTTGTCACAAAAACTTTGATTTCAAACAGTGGTTAAATTAAGTCAAAAAATGTGTGCATCTTATCATCATATTTTTTAAAAGATGGTAGTACAGAAACAAAACTTACTCATACATTTTACAAAAGATGAAGGCATTCCATTTTCAATCACTATATAAAACCATATCTTGGGCTTTTAATGCCTGTTGATTAGTTGCCTATATAGTTCAAGTAAGTTGTAAAACAATTTACATAGAGGCTGGAGAGAAGACAGAAAGTAAAGTTCTTGTCTTATGCACCTGAGTTCCACCTCTAGCACCCCATATGGTCTCCTCAGCACCACCAGGAGTGATTCCTAAGCATAGAGCCAGAAGCAAGCACTGAGTACTGCTAGCTGTGACACCCAAACAAAGAAAATCCTAAACAATTTACCCGCCAAGTTATGTATCTAAGTAGCAAATAAATAGAAAGTCATGAGGAAAATTCAAATTACAACAATGAGCTACCCGTATACACCTGTTGAAATGTGCACATTTTAGAATACTGTAAATATGTGTACAGCTGAGAATTTGGAACAGTAAGAACACTCATTAACTGCTGGTGGAAATAAAAAGAGGTATAATGTCCTCCCGTTGTTCATCGATTTGCTCGAGCGGGTCCAGTAACATCTCCATTTTGAGTCGTGTTGTTACTGTGTTTGGCATATTGAATACGTCATGCTTGCCAGGCTCTGCTGTGCGGGCGAGATACTCTCAGTAGCTTGCCGGGCTCTCCGAGAGGGGCAGAGGAATCGAACCTGGCTGGGCCAGACTGGCTGTGCACAAGGCAAATGCCCTACCACTGTGCTATGCTTGGCATTTTTTTTTATAAAACTAAACATGCTAGTCCTATACCAACCAACAATATTGACCTTGGTCTTTATCTAAAGGAGATCAAAATTTATCCCACAAAACAACTTCAAAATGTATATTTATAACTGCTTTACTCATATTTGCCAATACTTTGAAGAATCAAACTTTGAATTTAATAAAAATATCAGTGGTCTTTTTATTTAATAAAAAAATAAAATTTTCTAACAGCTGCATAGTATTCCATTATGTAGATTTTCCCAAAGTTTCTTTAACCAGTCATCTATTCCCAGGCACTTGGGTTTTTTCCAGATCCTGGCCATTATAAACAGTGCAAGATGAAATCCTGAAATTTGCATGCATAGCAGGTAGGGCATTTGTCTTGCACGCAGCCAACATGGCCAACATGGCCGAACCCAAGTTCGATTCCTCTGTCCCTTTTGGAGAGCCCGGCAAGCTATGGAGAGTATCTCGCCCACACAGCAAAGCCTGGCAAGCTACCCATGACGTATTCAAAATGCCAAACACAGTAACAACATGACTCAAAATGGAGATGTTACTGGGCTTGCTCGAGAAATTCGATGAACAATGGGAGGACAGTGTTGCATATAAATGGATCAACATGGAGAGTATCATGCTAAGTGAAATGAGTCAGAAAGAGAGGGACAGACATAGAAGGATTGCACTCATTTGTGGAACACCCAAGGATAGCAGAGATAAGGACCAGGAAGATTGCTCCATGGCTTGGAAACCAGCCTCAAATGCTGGGAGAAAAGGCAGCTCAGAGAAGGAAAGATATCAATTAAAGGGTAGTTAGAGGGCCTGCTCAGGATGGGAGATGCGTACTACTAAAGAAGAGTATACAGCGAATATAATAGCCACTTAATACCTGCATTGAAAACCACAACACCCTAATGCACCTGCCACAGAGTTGGGGCTTGGGGTGGGGGGAGAGATAATGGGAACATTGGTAGTGGAGAATGGGCACTGGTGGAGGAATCGATACTCGATCATTATATGACTGAAACGTAAGCATGAAAGTTTGTAAGTCTTTTCACTGTACCTCACTGTGATTCAATAAAACAATTTTTTTAAAAATTAAATTTTATTAAATGTAATTAATTTTATTTTATTTATTTATTTTTATTTATTTATTTTTTTGCCTTTTGGATCACAACCAGTGATGCTCAGGGGTTACTCCTGGATCATGCACTCAGGAATTACTCCTGGTGATGCTCAGGGGACCATATGGGATGCTGGGAATCGAACCCGGGTCGGCCATGTTGGCTGCGTGCAAGGCAAACGCCCTACCCACTGTGCTATTGCTCCAGCCCCTAAACGTAATTAATTTTATTAAAACAAAATGTATTTTATTAAATTTAAATTTTATGCAATTTATTTAATAAAAAGATCAGTGGTCATCTACTACTTTTCTGGGTTTTTTTTGTAATTCTAATTTTACAATTTCACTTTCTCTCTTTATTTGGATATTGCTTATATTTATTCTTTCCTTTGTTTTGGGAGTAGTTGTAGAGTTTATAATACACATTAGCACTGTAGCGCTATCCTCCCGTTGTTCATTGATTTACTCGAGCAGGCACCAATAACATCTCCATGTTACTGTTGTTGGCATATCGAATATGCCCCAGTTAGCTTGCCAGGCTTTGCTGTGTGAGTGCGATACTCTCGGAAGCTTGCCGGGCTCTCCTAGAGGGGTGGAAGAATTGAACCGGGGTCATCCCGGGTGGGCTACGTGCAAGGCAAGCTCCCGACCCGCTGTGCTTTAGCTCCAGTTCATAATACACATTAAAAGCTAGTAATATCTGTTTTTAAATAACTTCCCCACTTCACAGATAGTGTGGGTCACGGTCACGGTCCTCCCATTGTTTATCGATTTGCTCAAGTGGGCCCAGTAACGTCTCCATTGTGAGACTTGTTGTTACTGTGTTTGGCATATTGAATACATCACAGGTAGCTTGCCAGCAGGTAACTTGTAATAAAACATTCCTAATCTTCTTTCCATGTCATTTATAATATTGCTTTTATTCACTCAATATATATTCTGTATCCAGAAGAAAACATATTAAAGTGATCTTCTGGATTCATTAGTTTAAAGAAAATTTAAAAAGGTGCGATATTTTATTTCACTTTATTTCTTTTTAAAAGTTCTTTCTTTATAGAGATCTATTTCTGACCTGTACATATCCCCTAGTGAAAGTCTTTTAATACTTTTTTCAAGACAGTTTACTGGAGTAAATTCCCTCATATTCTGTTTCTAAAATTCTATTTCATTTTCTGTTTTTGAAGAAAATTTTACAGGAAACTAAATTCTTGTTTTTGTGATTTATAAGGTAAGCCAATATAGCGCTAGTATTTATACTTGTTCCTCTGTAAGTAAGAGTTTTGTTCCCCTGACTCTTCCCAGGATTTTTTTTTCTTTTTTGCTGTACTTTAAAAATAACACAAAGCAAAGGGGAAAAAAAGGAAAATAAAAAAATGACATATGGTACATAGTTATTGTTTCTTTATTTGCTAGTTTGCAGTTTTGCATTGTTTTATTTCTTACCTTTTTGAATTTGCATGTTTCTTGTTCTCTGAACTTCCTAGGCACCTGGACCTGTGGTTTGGGAAAAGTTCTCAGTTATTGTTGTCAAAAATATGTCTTCTCTTTCTTTTTCTCTTCTTCTTGTATAATCATTATGCAATTTGTTATTGTTATTATTATCGTTATTATTGTAACAATACATAACTGTTCCTTTTTTGGGGGGTTCGTTTTGACTTGTTTTCTACGGTTTATTTTTCACAGTTCAGGATTTTTATTGGTATAGGCTCTATATTAGAAATTATTTTCGAACTGTGTGCTATCTAATAACAAACCCCCTCTAAAGCACTCTTCATTTCTATTTGAGGGTCTTCTTTTAGAATCGCTGACATTTCTCTTTTATTCCCTTTTAGATTGTTAATTTCTCTGGTTATATGGGCTACACATTTTTACATGCTACTTTCTTTATAAATAGAATCCTTAGCATATTAATCATTTTGGTTACAAATTCTGTTTGATCATTTTCAACATCTCCATTTTGTCTGACTCAATGTTTTCCTTGTCTATTGAAATGATATATTTTTGCCTCTTAATTTTTATTTTTAAGATTTTTTTCATAGGTATGCTTTAGCAGATAAAAGGAAACTAACTTTTAATATGGTTGTGAGACGTTAGGAGAGAGGAAGCATTCTGTAGTTTTATAAACAGATATTGGTATTTTAGGGCACTCATGCCTTTGGGCTATGCGCTTCATGAATATTTCTTAGGTTGTTTTCTCCGATATTACATAAAACAGGGTGGTACATTGGGCTAGGCTAGTTTTTTTTTTTTAATTTTTCTCATGGAAGGCCTGAGTGGATAGAAATTTATATTTCCCTATCCCAAGGTCATTTCCACTCATTTTATCTTATCAGTTTAATCATGGTTTAAGTAGTATTTCCTGAGGGCTAACTTTCTGGAAAAAAATACTCTGATGCATTTAATAACCTTTCTTTTTCCCTTACCCTAGCTCAGGCAACAGGAAGTTCTTCTCATATATTTATTCTGCGTACCTGGTGGGACATCTGGAGGTAGTTGTAAAAGTATTGTCCGGAAAGAATAAACTGCAGCACTCTAGATTTGCTAAATCTCAGAATTATCCACACAACCCCCCAGACATTCATCAACTACATCTCATCTTTTCCTACACCAGTGTTTGTTCTCAGACTGACATTTTCTTTCTTTTCTTTTATTATTACTATGACTATTATTATTTATCTATTTGTTAATTTTGCTTTCTGAGTCACACCGGTGCTCAGAGGTTACTCCTGACTCTGCAGTCAAAAATTACCACTTGGGATAATTTCTGGGACCTTACAGGATGCTGGAGATTCAGCATGAGTCAGTCTCGTGCAAGGCAAATGCCCTGTCCACTTTAATAACACTCCAGCCTCTCTCTTAGTGACAACTGCTTTTGAATCTCTATTGCTGTACATTGTGACTTCCTACATTTGCCTGTTTGTCTCTCTAAGCTTCGAAGCTGAAGCTTTCTCTGGGATATTTCTATCCACTCAGGCCTTCCATGAGAAAAATTAAAAAAAAAAAAAACTAGCCTCGCCCAATAAATCCTTATTCCTTACACACCCCAGAGGAGTTGATTTCCTAGTGCTTACTACTCTCTATTTCTTGATAGGGAAATTGAAATCTGAGTCCCTTTTCCACCATGGATTTTGTAAATCACATAGAAAAGCTTTTGAGATTCAGAGAGATAGTAATATAAGGATTGTGTCTTTTCTGTCTGCTAATGACGGACATGAAGAATCAGAATTTCAAGTCAGTTGTTCTCATTCAAAAACTCTTTCTTTACACCATATTGTTCTATATCTCCTTGAAAAAGTAGTAGACTGAGCAAATTTAGAATTTAAAATCTATATGTTTGAGCCATAATTTCTAATGTACCTATATATGGAGACAGAGCCTTTGGGAGGTAATCAGGGTAAGTGTTTCTAAGGGAACAAAAGAATGATGATAGAGAACTTGATAATAATGCTCTCTTCCATGCCTTATCGTCCTTTCTCCCATATTCATGTTCACTCCTCTCAATTTTTCTCACTCTCTCCTATACAACAGTGTATATTTTTGAACCAGGACCAGCAAGAAAGTTGTTTTGGAAACTTAACACTCTTGAACATTGAAATTAAACTTTACAAAGGCAAGGTAAAGGTAAAGGTAAAGGCCCTCCCGTTGATCGTCGATTTGCTCGAGCGGGCCCAGTAACGTCTCCATTGGAGACTTTGTTGTTACTGTGTCTGGCATATCGAATACTCTCGGTAGCTTGCCGGGCTCTCCGAGAGGGGCGGAGGAATCGAACTCGGGTCGGCCATGTTGGCCGCTTGTAAGGCGATCGCCCTACCCACTGTGCTATCGCTCCAGCCCCTTACAAAGGCAAGAAAGTAAAATTCTGCATGACTGATTTTGTGGTGTCTATTTTCTTTTTTAACAGATAATCTAAGTAGATTAAAATGGCATATTTACACACCGTATAGTACTTTACAGATAATATGAAAATAAACACCATTTGAATAAGCAAGTCGACAGGGTAATTATAACTCTGTTATTCAAAATTGAGAACTAGAATTTTAATATTTCTGGAGTTGATAGTAAGCTTTCCTGTACAGCACAGAGTGTAGTACTTGGGGTCTAAATTAGCTTTTTGTTGAATAGCACATCTCATTAAGAAACAATTGTGACTTTGTTTTTTATAATGTAAAAACATTGCATTATTTCTGAAATGCAGTGATTTTGCTATCATGTTTCACAATAAGGAAATGTACCATCTGTTTGAAAAGATGTATAGTCTCTTTTATTTGAACAAGCAAATTGAATCAAAAGTTGGTGCTGGGGTCTGGAGAAGTGGATATTACAATAGCTTCACAATGTTATTATAATGATATGTGTGTACTTATATTATAAAATAAAGAGTATTAAAATTGCCCAACTATATAAGATAAATGAAAAGCATCAGTTTGTATAAATTCCTATAAGTATGGAAATAATCATACATATAAGCACATCAAATTCCTAATTACATATGGGAAATTGTTAAAATCTTCCATCAGCAAAATATGTCTGTGGGGACAATAAGCAGATTTTAACACTTCAGTGGAATTCTGAAGAAATCTTAGCTACTAAATATAAACAACACAGGGTGGATTATTGAATAAAAACAGTATTTCAAATTTTATAAATCTTGGTTTCTTGCCTTCCTTCTGCCCAAATATATGGTCTTGGAACTGAGATTTCTGTATATACACACACAAAAAAAAAATCAACTCTGAATAATCATGGTATTTTTCAAAGATAATTGAGAAGATCTCTTGGTATGGTAGTGCAAGAACCATAGAAAATTATTATTCTTAACTCAAGTTTTATAGAATTTTTTTCTTTTTCCCCAGAAAGTAGAAGAAAGATAAACTGAAAAGTAGAGTAGATAGCAGTTAGTTTGAAGCAAGTTTACTATTAGAAGAAAAAAATACATAAACATGAAAAGTTATAAGATAATCATATCTTATATCATTTGTTTTCTAAAATTAAGAAATAAAAATAAACAAATCTATCTGGAAGAAGCATGAAGCTATAGTTTTTCTTCACCTAAAATTAGCATATAAATATTTAATGTAAAGTTGAAGATTTAAATATGGAGGAATAAATGATTAAGAAAAATTTTCAAAAACATTTGGAAAGCAAAAAATCGCTTATTAAAGACTCTGGTAATACTTTTCACTAAAAAACTTGCTACAAATTCATAAAGTATTATCAAATACCTAGGTTTTTTGCTTGCTTAGTTTTCTTTTGGAAACACATACCTAGAATCATTCAGGAGTTACTCATGGCTCTGCATTCTGAAATCACTACTGGTGGGCTTGGGGAATCATATGGGATGCCAAGAATCAAACCCAGATCCACTGTGTACAACACAAGACCCCTACCCTCTGTACTCTCTCCTGTCCAAGTTTCTCATAATAATTAGAAGGCAAAATTAAATAAGCAATATTCTTAAAATGTTTCTTACTGGTAGTCACTAAGCAATGCACAAAGCATATTACATACATAATTATATATCACATAAATCTGAAGATGTTTATATTTCCATAAAATTAAGTATAAACAATATGAATAACAAATTTCTCATTAATAATTTTCAAAAAAAGAAAGCAAACAATCTATGATCTATTGCATGCAAATTGAGGATAAGAATTACCTGGGTTACCATATTATTTTAGACAGCAACTTTATTTTCCAGATACAAACTTTATAGTCCAGAACTGAAAAATAAGGTATTTTTCTAAAAATAATATTGCTATAAAAACATGTTTCTTCTTTTCTATGCTCCATTTTTTGCATGTATGCACACATACAGCGATCTTACAGCTATTCATGGAATCTCCTTTC